>NC_081411.1:330678763-331313099 GCF_030272615.1 Cryptomeria japonica | reverse complement strand
AACACGCACGGAGTATTTCAAATTAAAAAAAAACATTGATGCATTTAGGCTCATTTTGTCAAGCCTAACCAAAGCTAAACCGTGTACAGGGTTTAAAGTATACTAACCGCGTATGCGGTTTGGAAACTAAAACCCTGTACACAGTTTTAGTTTGTAAACCACATACGTGTTTGCCTGTCAATAAAATTTAAATTAGTAATATGGACTTGTATGCAATTTATTTAGCATTCCATTGCGTTTTTTGATAGGATATATACATAAAATATACATTTAAGTATAAGTGGCATTTCTCTTTGTCTTTTATCTACTTTAAGTTATATTTTATGGTATATATTGTCAAGATGTTTGAGAGTGGTTTCACATCTCTAGGAGACATAATGCAGATTCTAGGTTTTTTGAGTATTCTTATAAATTCCAAACAGTCAAATTTCAGTAATCACCATGCTCGTATAACATTATCTCTCTCGTCTCTTCCCTACATACCCCCCCTCTCTTCCTTAACCCCTCCTTTTTGTCTCTTGGGCCTCTCTCCTTCTCTCTCTCTCTCTCTTCTCTCTCTCGTCTCACTCTCTCTCTCTCTCTCTCTCTCTCTCTCTCTCTCTCTCATCTCTCTCTCTCTCTCTCTCTCTCTCTCTCTTTGCAGTATTTCCCTCTTATCCTCTATCTCTCTATCTCACACTCCCTTTCTCTTAGGTGTATCTCTCTCTCATTATCTCCCTGTCTCCTCCCCCTCCCTCTGTCCCTTTCTCATACCTCTCTTTCTCACTCTCTCCCTCTCTTCACCACCTCTCGCTCTAGTCTCTTGTACTCTCCTCCTCCCTCTCACTCAGACTCTCTCTATCTCTCACCCTCTCTTTCTCTCTCTCTCACCTTCCCTCCCTCTACCTCTTAGCGCTCTCTCTCTCTCTCTCTCTCTCTCTCTCTCTCTCTCTCTCCTCTCTCTCTCTCTCTCTCTCTCTCTCTCTCTCTCTCTCTCTCTCACACACACACACACACACACACACACACACACACACACGCACATTCCCTCCCTCCCTCTCTAGGATCATATGGTATTCTTAGGGGTCATATGGTATCCTAGGGATCCATGCATGTGTCCTAAGGGATCACAAGATACCAAATGACCCCTTATGACACCACGTGATCCCTTAGCACACCATACGACCCATAATGACACCAAATGTTGTCCTAAGGGGTCATGGAACTTTGTATCTCTTAGGACACCATACGTCCCATAAAGACACCATATGGAGTCCTATGGGGTCACATGGTGTTCTAAGGGGTCGTAGGAGACCATATGACCCCTTAGGACACCATATGACCCCTAACAACACCATGTGGTGTCCTAAGGGGTCACGTGGTTGTCCTAGGGATCATAGGACACAATACAACACATAACGACACCATATGGTGTTCTGAAGGGTCATATGGTGTCCTAAGAGGTCATAGAACACCATATGATCCCTTAGCACACCATAAGACCTATAACGACACCAAATAGTGTCCTAAGGGGTCATATGGCATCATATGACCCCTTAGGACACCATATATTATCGTTATGGGTCATATGGTCTCCCAAGGGGTCATATGGCATCCTAAGGGGTCATAGAACACCATATGACCCCTAATGACACCTAAGGGGTCATAGGACACAATATGACCCCTTAGGACACCTAACGACCTATAATGACACCATATAGAGTCCTAAGGGGTCATAGGTGTCCTGAGGGGTCATAGAAACATCATATGACCCATAGCGACACCTAAGGGGTCATAGGACACCAATGACCCCTTAGCACACCATACAAACCATAACGACACCAAATGGTGTCCTAAGGGGTCAAAGAACAACATATGACCTCTTAGACACCATACGACCCATAACGACACCATATGGATTCCTAAGGGGTCATATGGTGTCCTAAGAGATCGTAGGAGACCATATGACCCTAATGACACATAAGGGGTCATATGGTGTCCGAAGGGGTCATAAAACACCAAATGAACTCTTAAGACACCATATGGTGTCCTAAAGGGTCATATGGTCTCATAAGGGGTCATAGAACACCGTATGACCCCTTAGGACACCATACAACCCATAAGGACACCATATAATGACACCAAATGGTGTCCTAAGGGGTCCTATGGTGTTTTAAGAGGTCATAGAACACCATGTCACCTCTTAGGATATCATATGACCCATAACGATACCATATGGAGTCCTAAGGGGTCATATGGCGTCCTAAGGGTTCGTAGGATACCATATGACCCTTTAAGACACCATACAACCCCCAACGACACCACATGTGACCCCATATGACCCTTAGGACACCATACGGACACATGATGACACATATGGTGTCCTAAGGGGTTATAGGACACCATATGACCCCTTAGGACACAATATGACCCTAACGACACCTAAGGGGTCATATGGTGTTCTAAGGGATCATAGAACACCATATGACCCTGTAGGACACAATATGACCCATAAGGACGCCATATGGTGTCCTAAGGGTCATATGGTGTCCTGAGGGGTTGTAGGACACCATATGGTCTCTATCTCTTTCCCTCTTAACTCTTTTTACCTCTCTCCCTCTCACCCTTTATTATCTTTCTCTCTCTCACCTCCCCCTCTCTTGGGTGTGTCTATCTCTCTCTCATTATCTCCCTCTCTCTCCATCTCTTGCTTTCTCCATCTCTCCCTACCCCTCCCTTTCCCTTTCTCTATCTCTCTCCCCCTCTCTTAAGTGTCTCTCTCCCATTCTTTCCACTCTCTCTCTCTCTCTCTCTCTCTCTCTCTCTCTCTCTCTCTCTCTCTCTCTCTCTCTCTCTCTCTCTCTCCTCTCTCTCTCTCTCTCTCTCTCTCTCTCTCTCTCTCTCTCTCCTTTCCCTCTTTCCCTCCCTCCCCCATCCTCTATCTTCTCTCTCCCTCTCTCCCTCCCATTATTTCCCTCTCTACCCTTCTCTCTCTCTCTCTCTCTCTCTCTCTCTCTCTCTCTCTCTCTCTCTCTCTCTCTCTCTCTCTCTCTCTCTCTCTCTCTCTCTCTCTCTCTCTCTCTCTCTCTTTCTCTACCAGGTCTCTCTCTCCCCCTATCTCTCAAGTTTCTCTCTTTCATATTCTCTCATCTTTCCCTCCCCTATCCTATCTCTTCCCTCTCCCTCTCTCATTCCCATTGTTTCCTCCCCCTCTCTCAAGTGTCTCTCTCTCACATTATTGTCCTCTCTCCCTTTCTCTTTCTCTCTCTCACATTCTTTCCCTCTCTCCCTTTCTCTTTCTCTCTCTCTCGAGTCTCTCTCCTTCCCTCTAACACTCTTTCTTTCTCTCTCAAGTATCTCTCCCTCTCACCCTCTCTTTCCCTCTCTCCCTCCATCCTCACTCTTCTCTCTCCCTCTCCTCCCTCCCAAGCCCAACCTAAGAGAGAGAGAGAGACCTAAGAGAGATAGATAGAGACCAAGTGAGAGGGAGGAAGGGATGGAAAATGAGTATGAGACTAGAGAAAGAGCCCATGTGTGAGAGAGAGGTTGATGAAAGAGAAGAAGAGACTAGAGATAGAGAGATCCCATGTGAGATAAAGGGAGGGGTTGAGAGAGAGTTGAAGTGAGAGAGATGGAGGAAGGGAGGGGTTGAGGGAGGGAGAGGGGGAGAGAGAGATCTCAAGTGAGAGAGAGGGAGGGAAGAAGGTAGGGCTCTCTACTTTTGTCTTTCTCACTTCGTCCCTCCTTCCTTCCCTATCTATTTTTCTTTATCTTACACTCTTAAAAACCCCTCTCCTTCTCTCTACCTACCACTCTTTTCATCCCTCACTACTTTTAACTCCCCTAACTCTCTACATCCTTCCCTTCACTCTCTCTCTCTCTCTAAATATCACCTCCACTTATATCTATCTAACCTATTTGTATCTCTCTCTGTATCTACCTAAGTATTTAGATAAATATTTTAAGGGGGGGAGTGCAAAAAGGTAGGTAGATTATGTAGATGATAAGAGCTTAGTGATTACTGAAATTTGATTATGTTTGAGAAATTATAATATCTAAAGCTTAGAGAGAGAGGAGATAGTGAGATAGAGAGAGGTGAAGAGAGGATGAGAGAGATAGGAAAATAGACAGGTCTAAGGCTCAGGGGAGACAAATAGTGTGAGATGGAGAGATAGCAAGTGAATGATGATACAAGCCTACTGATTACTAAAATTTGACTAAGTCTGAAAAATTATAGGATCTCCTAAAATCTAGAATCTGCATTATGTCTCCTAGAGATGTGAAACCACTCTCAAACATCCTAACAATATATACATAAAATATAACTTAAATGATGATGACAAAGTCAAGAAACCGAGTTGATAAAACAAAACACGTCAAAAAGGAGGGATATCAAAATTTCAACCCGCAACTTTGTCATCCAAGCCCATTCACAAGCCTAAATAAATTAAAGCATGTACGAGGTATTTTGAATATGAAGCGCGTACGGGGTATTTTGAATTTGAAGCGTGTACGGGGATCAAATTAATAAAGTTAGATTAGTAATATGGACTTGTATGCAATTCATTTAGCATTCCATTAGGTTTTCTAGCAGGATATATACATAAAAAATAACATTTAATGATGAAGTGCAAACCTGATCATGACAAAGTCGAGAAACCAAGTTGATAAAACAAAACACGTCAAAAAGGAGGGAAATCAAAATTCCAACTCTCAACTTTGTCATCCAAGCCTATTCACAAGCCTAAATAAATTAAAGCACGTATGAGGTATTTTGAATATGAAGCGTGTACAGGGATCAAATTAATAAAGTTAGATTAGTAATATCGACTTGTATGCAATTCATTTAGCATTCCATTAGGTATTTTAGCAAGATATATACATAAAATATAACATTTAAGTATAAGAAAGATAAAAGACAAAGAGAATTCTTATACTTAAATGTTATACTTTATGTATATATCATGCTAAAAAATCTAATGGAATGCTAAATGAATTGCATACAAGTCGATATTACTAATCTAACTTTATTAATTTGATCCCCGTACATGCTTCATATTCAAAATACCTCGTATGCAGTTTTGTTTATTAAAACCCCATACGCGCTTCATATTCAAAATACCTCGTACGTGCTTTAATTTATTTAGGCTTGTGAATAGGCTTGGATGACAAAGTCGCAGGTTGGAATTTTGATTTCCGTCCTTTTTGACATGTTTTGTTTTATCAACTTGGTTTCTCGACTTTGTCATCATTAGGTTTACACTTCATCAGCATGGGTATTTTTAAAATTTCCACCATATTTTCACCCATCTTCTGAGCTTTCTAACCATAGATTTAAAAAAAAAATTGAACAACAATAACATATTATTCTTGAATTTCTTTTACTAGTGTCTCCATAGTTCTCAGAGACATGTGTACCATTTTTTTTAATAACTTTTGATCTACTTATCCAAATTTAAAAAACTTTATATATTATTGTAGTGCACTTGACTCTTTACAGTTTTTATAAAAAAAAATTGCACTTTCGATTGTTTTGGTGCAAGTTATGCTTCGCGCACGAACATGTACCTAATTTTCACGATGTGCTCGATTCGAAAAATCATAAAACAAAAATTAGAAAAAATACTCAAAAAAACATTACAAACAAATACACAACTTCTAGTGCTCACTCTTGACTATCTTTCTACAAAAGGATTTTTCAAAATACTAAATCTAACTATGAATTTTTTGATGCGCACGTCAGACACTATGTTATGTTTTTCGAAAAAAATCAAGATCTATTTTTTGTGCATGAAGGATTTGACCCCCTTAATCATATCCATTTTTGAAAAAAAATAGTAGTTTAGAAACTAGATTCAGAGTACTACAATCTTTGTTCTTTGAGTATCTTCATATCTTGAGTGGATGACTCTCAAATTTCTCCTCCAAGTTCAGGTTCACCTGATTTCAGAAGAAGAAAAAAAGTGTCCACTTATACTCCCCTTTTTGCACACCATCTTTGTCCACTTACTATATTACAATTGCAACATTGTTTTGTAGCGTCCTAAAATTGTACCCCTTGCAATTTTAACCACATTTGGGGCCCTCACCTTAGTGTTCTAATCTTCATGCTTGATCGGGAACTATTTATGCCTTTCCCATGCAATAAACATCGTATTTTCACACTTTACCTTGCTAGGACCCCTTGTCCTTGCCCTAAATTGGGGTAGGACCGGGGTGTGGCACCTTGGTCCTTATGACGACCATGATGCCATGCCATGGTCCTCCTCAATTGGGCCCTAATTTAAACCCTTGGCCTATCTCGAACTCGAGCAAGAAACTTTTCCCATGTCAGCCTATGTTGGAGAATTAATATGTTTGACGACAGCCAAGTATATAAGGAGGTCTTCCCATCTCATTTGGGCATAATGGCATTATGGTGGAGATGATCATAAGGCAGGGAGACTACATTCAAGCATTCAAGCACTCAAGCATTTCATCATCAAGCATTCTTCAAGGCCGCATATTCATCATCTATCCATTGGAGCAACATTATATCATTCATTTGCAAGCATGTGTGTGTGATTATTCAAGAAGCAAAGCATCATTATCAGTCATTGTAGATCTAAGGTATACCTTTCTATTATTTACTTCATTATTTGCAATATTTCATTTAAGGTTGATTCCAAACCAGGGTTTGACCAAAGGCAAACCCCTATTCCCAACACATTTCCCTTTCCTTTTGTGCTCAGGAAGCAGGTGTGCAGTTGTACTTTTGGAATTAAGCTTTATTTGTAGAGAGAGAAATTTTTTAACGCGTGGAAAGTTTGAAGGACCGATAGGAGGGCGACTTGGTCTAGACACATGGTCCTTACAAATTTTGGCAAATTTCGCAGAGCAGCTCCAAATCATCTCAAACTCCTCAGATTCAGGTGCATGATAAAATCTCGAACTTATTTTAAAAATTCAACTTACAAAAGAGGAAAACTCAAATCAATCCAATCCACTCATTATTCAATCTTTGTCTCATTTAGGATTGGGTCTATTAGATTCATCCCCTCTTTTGAATGTAAAGTCCTTCAAGTGAAAATTGCCTTAGTAATTTCTCCCTTTGGTGAATTTGCTAAGCTCAATTTTCCACTTTACATGTTGGTGAACTCGACTCCTTACACCACTAATTCTGATTTTTTGTTTTTTAGATATGAATTTATGCAATTTAAAATTCAAATTTTCATTTAGAAGTTTGATTTCCTTGCAAATTTTAAAAATTTAGAGGTTAATTTCACTAAAACCTTAATTTTTAAATTCAAAATTGATCTTGTAATTTGTTTAATTTGGATAAACTATTTCAAATTTGAGTACTTCAATTTCAAAATTCAAAATGTCATCTACAAGACAAAATTCACGATTAAATTTTAAAATTAAGTAGTTAATTTCAAAAACCCTAATTTTAAAAAATTTAAAAAATTGGGCTTGTGGGTTGTTAAATTTTGAATTTCCCCCTTTAAATTTGGTTGCTAATTTCAATTCAAATTCAAAATTGCAATCTTAGATCAAATTTCAATTTTAAAATTAAGTGGTTAATTAAAAAGACCCTAATTTTTAAAATTAAATTAACCTTGTGCATTTCCCAATTTTGCATTGATTATCTCAAATTTCAAATTTCAATCCTAGATCTAATTTTAAATTTTAATTTTAAAATTAAGAGGTGTTTTTTTGTTTTGTTTTGTTTTTTTGATAAAGAACAACTTCACTTGTTCAAATCCGCGAGCACAATGGGCTAGCAAAGGCACACGGGCTATTAAGAGGTGTTTTTTACAAAGCCCTAATTTTTAATTTAAATAATTTTATGAATAATTTCCAATTTAATTAAGTAGTTAATTAAAAGAGCCCTACTTTTAAAATTTAAACTGATTCTTTCATTTCAACCTTTTAAATTTAATTTTAAAATTAAGATGTTCTTTTTACAAAGCCCTAATTTTCAATTTAAATAATTTTGTGGACAATTTCCAATTTAAATTTTAAATTAAGTGGTTAATTAAAAGAGCTCTAATTTTAAAATTTAAATTGATTCCAACATTTTAAATTTAATTTTAAAATTAAGAGGTTCTCTTTACAAGGCCCTAATTTTAAATTTTAATTTTTTTGTGGATAATTTCTAATGTAAATTTTAAAATTAAGTGGTTAATTAAGAGAGCCCTAATTTTTAAATCTAAATTGATTCTTTCAATTTCCAAATTTCAATATTTTAAATTTTAAAATCAAGTGGTTTTTTTTACAAGGCCCTACTTTTAAATTTAAATTGAGAGATTATTTTTGCATAGTCCTAATTTTAATTTTAAATTTCCAAGGAGGTTACATTATTATTTTTTTGATCGATAACAGTTTAATATATATTACTTAAATAGAAAAGTTTTACATCCGAAGAGCAAATAGACATTCTGCCAAACTATGGGGTTACACCCCTATTACAACAAGGAACCCGACAAAACACCATCCCACCATGGCCAATAGCCACAAAAGGCCACACACCGACACAAAAACACACACCAAAGATGCCCCTAACGTCCCATAGAACCTATCTACTAAACCACCCCAATGCCTCTTCTTTTGAGAAATTGGGGATACCCCTGTTGGGTCCTGCCTCCTGCGACATGCTCCCTCCACCTGGCACCGTTCTTGGCCTGCTACCACACAGAGACCCATGCTCCACCACCTTCGCCTATTTCTTTGGAATCTGGTAACAAACCAACGGCCTTCCATCCGCATCCAGAGGGGCCTCAAACCGAATGGGGGTCACCTTTCCATGAATCTTCACCCATTTAGTCGACCTCAGTTTATGCACAAACTCCACAATCTGGCTCCAACCTAACCTTGCGTCATCCACCTGCAGTGCAACCAGCCGGGAAGCCGACCATATGACAAAGGGCTGCAGTGCCCCCACATCCACCCCATCCTCCTCCGTGAGCCTTCCACCAACTTCAGCCCCTCACCAATGACAACACGGGCTACCACATCCTACAAGCCACCCGCCCATTTGGGTCTCAACACCAGGGAAGAAACCCGTTGCACTTCCTCCACCGACTTTCCCACCTGCAAGGCCAGAGAAACAAAAAGCAACGAAATGTCAAGGTTTGTTCTTGGCCGCCAATCTAGGGTTAGGAATTCTTCTCCAAACAACAACCTCACTGCCCCCCAAAAGTCTTCATCATCCACTCTGAAGACATTCATTAGCCTAAGCCTCGAGATCAGCCCACGAAACACAGGCAATTTTCCATCTGACGACAATGAAAAATTTGCTTCCATCCTTTCTCGCTACTACGTAAAAGAAACCTGAACACACTGCCTACCACCAAGCAGCCACCACAAAATGCCAGGAAACGGAACACAAAAGCCTTTAAAAGGAGCCACCATCACATGTCATGATTACTCCACACGCTTTGCAGAAAACTAAGTATCATCACCAGTCACTCACACCGATCGCCTCCATTGTCATCCATCACCGCAAGGCCACTTGCAAAAACACCGTAGATCACACTCTACAAGGATCTTTAATTCCCACAGGACCATGGCTTCAAAAGGTCACTTCAAATCGAGCTCGGGTTCACTTTTCTATGATAAGCCATCTTACCAAGTTCAAAATTGAGAGGACTAAGATTTATAAAGTCCTCGAACATACTATAATTATTTTCCAAGGAGCCATTCGCTCCCACATTTGAAAGTTTGTTAGCTTCCAAGTTTGCTTCCCGGAGGACATGAGTCACCTTAAAGTCTTCAAAACCGCCCAACGGAAGTTGCATTCTTCAAACCTACTTGTCTAAGTGCCACACCTCCATTCGACCTCGATCTATCTCATTCACCACAACCTGAGAGTCTCCTTCCAAATGAAGTTTCTTCACTCCTAGTTTCCCAGCCATTAAGATAGCTTCTAACGCTGCTTGATATTCAGCAACGTTGTTCAACCCATCCACCAATCTTTTAGCACCAATGGTCAGAGTGTTGCCCCAATCGTCTCAAGCAATCACCCCAACACCAGAAACCCCTAGGTTGCCCCTCGATGCACCATCAAAATTAATCTTAATCCACCCCTTTTCTAGCGGAGTCCACTCAAGGATTGAATGGCCTTGAATCTGAAGATTAGCCCTCAGATGCCCATTAATAGGCCAAGGAGGTTACATTATTGTTCATTATTCTTTCAATCAATTTTCTCATTTAATTGAATAATCATTTTTCTAAAATTTTGCTCTTGTTTTATGGATTTTGTTGGCATTTTGATGATTATGTTGTGATTGTCATTAATGGACACACACTTGCTATGAGATCACTTTGTGAATGTATGAATTATGCTCAATCGATAATTGTTCTAAACCAGTATCATGTTGTAGTCTTTAGACACTTGATGTTATGCAGAAAGTGTTTACCGATCTCAAGTGGCATGAGGACCTCAAGCGGTTCGAGGATCTCAAGCGGAACGGAGCAAAGGAACTAGAAGCAACAATTATCATTTTCCCAGTCTTCATTTCTATCAACCAGTAATCTATTAAACCAGTATTACTCTGAGTTACCAACTGATAACCAGAAAAGTTGTATAAACCGGTAATACTCTGTGAAGAGTTACCAACCGGTATATCTTTGTGATGAGTTACCATCCACCGACACTTTGACGGTGATTTTATGTTGTGTTACCAAATGTGTCTAGATACAATGAACCTATGAACTTGCAATGTAATCCTATTGGACCAACATGAAATCAGATTCCTTTTAAGGACATCATGTCTAGGGTTTCAAGATGTGTGAGTAGCTATTAGGGTTTGAAGTGGTTGATGAGTTCATGTGTGTGCAATCTTAACAAAGAGATCAAGTCTATGTACTATAACAGAGTGTGGATTTACTAAAGACTGAAGCAATGTTGAAATGCATTAGCAATGAGTTATCATGGATCTAACCAAGCAGGTTGTGCTATTTGCTAGATCATTCACTTGTTGATTACTCACATCTTTGACAAGTTAGAAACCCTTAACCAAGTAGGCCCAAAAAAGCCTTTGTAAATCCTCTAACAAGGTGGTTCACATCTATGGATCTAAAATCCTCTTACAAGGTAGTGTTTAATCGGACTTATCTCCTAACAGAGATTGAGATTCCTGACAGGATCTATTCTTGTAAAGAACATTGTATGACCTTAACCGGTCTAGTTACTATTATGTATATAGTTACTTGTGAGTTTCATCTCACTGTGATTTTTCCCATTTGTGTTTCCACATCAAAATCTCTTGTGTTATGGTGATTGTGCTTCTATGGGTGAATGCCTTACTTGTTGTTTGGTTTGCATTTGTGTTAACCGGTTTGTTAGTTAAACTATTATACCGGTTTACTGCTAGACTGATAAAGTGTTTGAGTACAAAAAAAATTTGTATACTAATTCACCCCCCCCCCTCTTAGTATTCATCAATTGGTATCAGAGCCAACCTTTCTATAAGTCTAACCACTTGGAAAGAGATATGGGGGAATACATTGTGAGGGAACTTACTCATCGGCTCACTCAGATTGAGCAAGCCTATGATGAACTTAAAGTCAAATATAAGGCCTCTCGGGCAAAAAGAAGAGAGCATGCTGAAAAACTGATGGAGCTAACTGAAAACAGTTCCTCTGATGAAGCGAACATGGAAGCCCTAGTCCAAGAAGTTGAAAAACTGAATGAGTCCAATGCCAACCTAAGAAGGGAACTTGAAGGACTAACTATCAGAATGTGTCAAGAGCTTGAGAACCAGAGGAAAGCTGAAGATCTGGTAAAAGACAAAGATCATGAGATCTACAAGCTGAAGCAAGAAATTAGTGCACTTACCGCTCATCTTCTTGAAAATAAAATGGAAAATGAAGGAATCCAAAGTGAACTACATGTGGTTGTTTCAAAGAATGCAACCTTGAAGGAATCCAATGCTGTTATTACCAAAGAACTTACTGAGTCAAAGGAAATACTTGCCAAATTCAATAAGAGCATTGTCAAGCTAGAGAAAAAGCTTGAGTCAGCTAAACCGGTAAAGAATACCAATGGACTTGGTTTCTGTGAATATGAGGAAGGTGAGACCTCTGGAACAAAAAGTGGAGCATCAAAGAAACAATCGACACCATAGGATAAAGGTAAGCAAAATTTCAAACCTGTTTTCTTTAATTGTCTCAAGGAAGGATAGACTGCTAATGTATGTAGAAGTAAGGATTACAATAACTTTCCTTATTTTCTAAAAGATAAGCCTAGACCCAATAGATTCAATGGTAATTGTTATGCATGCAACAAGTTTGGGCATAGAGCATTTGAATGCAGGTCTGTCATGCACAACACCGGAAGGCATCCTCAAAGGAGTAAAGGAAATTTTTTTAAAACCCTCTAGGAATCGGAACCCAAACTGGTTTAATACCTATAATTATTAGTCAGGAAGCAGTGGCTATCAAGCAGCAACTGGATGGTGAGCAATCTGTTTGATCTATCATGGTAATGGTCACACTACTGCAACATGCAAAATGAAGGATGGAAACATGAACAATGGACCTTGGAGAGCACATGGAATGATTTGCTATCATTGCAACAAACCAGGTCATACAGCAAGATCTTGCAGAATGAGAAATAATATATCGAATGATATACCGGTAACTCCAGAAGGAAAGATAGATGTTGAAATCGTTAAAACAGATATGAAGAAAACCTGGAAGAAGAAGCCAAAAGAAGTGATTCAAGAAGAACCGGTTTTTGCACCTAGTGTGGAAGTCACTGAACCGACAAACTAAGCATCAGAAAAGCTTAGGGGGAGCAAACGGTGAAACATCTCAAACCCTGGGTTTAAACCGATAAAAGACCTCAACCGGTATGTGATACTTGTCAGTTGGCAGAAGATTGGAAATGGTAAAAGGCAAATTAGGGTTTATGCCCTAATAGTGGAGCATTTATTGTGGTAGGTGAAGAACTTGTTTAAAAGAATTTTTCAAATTCATTTTTCACTTATCAGTTCAAGAGTGAAGAATTTTTCAAACACGGAGCGAAGAAAAGCGATTTGGATTGCGATTCAAAGAATTTATCAAAATCCTGAAGAAGAATCAGAAGCAAATATCTATTGGTGAAGTGTAGAACACAAAGTAGTATTTCAACAACCAAAGGAGTGTGTAGCGAAGTTTAAATTGCAAGCCCTAAATTTTGACTTACGAAGGTATTTTTCAAAATTCTCTGTTTATCATGGCTTCCCCACCACATGCTAGTTCTAGTGCACCTATTGATTTTGTAGACTTCATTCAACGGAAGGCAAAATATAGTGCCCTATCTCAGATACCCGCTGGTGTTATAGTGGAGGAAGGCATTTCCGATTACATTGATTGCAAGATTGAAGACTTAGGATCTCTTGTAATTCATTCCCTGTTGAGTTTGTTCTGCAGGAAGGACAAGAAGATTAAACCGGAATTTAGCATCTTGGAAAAGAAGAAGCTTCACAATGCAGTCTATTTCCTTGAAGAGTTTTTAGATGATCACATCTGCATCATTTTGAGCAGAGTGCATGATGATAAAATGTACTTAGAGCGGATGCATGATATCACACTAGAAGCGATTCATGTTGTCACCAGTTTCTGTAACATCGGTGAAGTGCCAGACCTAAGGAAGATCAGCAAAATGGAAATGACCAAGCTCACCGGTTTTGTGAGCGATTCACGGGGAATGACTGTCAATTCCATCAAGGATGATCTGGTCAAATATGCGTGTATGGTGATAGGATACCAGATGTTCCATGCCAGCAGAATCAACTCTATCTCTGCTGCAGCGGTAAATGCCACCTACAAGATGATCAAGGAAGATGCATCATTTGATCTGTGCACTTGTATGCAAAGACAACTTCTGTTGAACCTCAAGTTGATCAAATAGGACAATGCCTTGAGATTTAATTTTGGACAACTATTGGTTGGGTTGTTCTTCTACTTCCAAGGCTATTTTCTAGGAGTAGGTGATATTCAGTGGTCTACTAACCAACCGGTTACAAAGCAAAACAAGGAAAGCCTACAAGCGGTAGGAACCGGTTATCCGGAAGTGCTAAACAAATACTTTGATGAGTTTAGATGCAAAATGAACCAAAGGGTGAGAATATCAGGTGATATTGTCAAGAAATATGAAGATGACATCTGCTTCACCATCGGAGTTGATGAGTGCATAATGGAGGCGGTTGAGCCTAGATAGGAAGAAGTGGAACCGATGGGATATGAGGTAATGTATGACATGCTAGATGGGTATGCCTCTACCCTAATCGCCTCGCCCCTTGATCCAAAGGCAAAGAGAACCGACACCTATTTGGAAAGGGTTACATCGGTTGAAGAACCGTCAGTAAAGAAGGGAAAGGCAATGCCTTCAGTATCGACATCAGTTACCACAACAAGTCCCAAAGTGACCAAGTGGTCACTAGCGAAGAAGAAACTGAAAGCTGCACCCACCAAAGTCTTTGAGAGAAAGTGGAAGACAAAAGACACCACACCAGACTCAGAGGACACTGTGTCTGAAGAACAGCCTAAGAAGACTAGGCAAACGAAGAAAAAGACAAAGAGTGAACCGACAACATCTGCATTGGTAAATATTGATATTTCCTCCTACAAACCTTTGACACATTGTCAAAGAACTATTAAAAATATTAGAAGAAAAGTACTTGGTGATTTGAAAGAGTGCTTTGGTGATTTTAATGATGATGAAAAGAAGGAAGTTGAATAGGAAGTTATCAATTATTTATGTATTAATGACCGGTGGCCATCAGAAATTAAATCTGAGACACCTGATTCTTTGTATAATTCTTTAGATTTTTGTTTTTTTGCTCAGTGGGCCAAAAACTGTCAATTTTGGGTCCAAATGAGCATTTTTGAATTTTTGATCTTGTAAAGCCTTGAAAGGCATTGGAGCATGTTTATTTAGTGTTTCTAATGATGTTGAGTCATTGGTTTGAGTGCCAAGTCACCGGGAGTCAAAATGCAACTTTTTGAGCAACAAAAGTTGTCAAAAAGTGCAAAAAAAGTGATTTTTGGTGGTTTTGGTTAGTTCCAGCCTGTACCTGTCCGTACAAAGGCTTCAATAAGTTGGCACATGTATAAAAACCATGTTCCCATCATTGTATGTGTGGTTCATGTTGGAAAAGTAAAAGAAATACTTGTTTTGCTCTTGTTTTTTGTGAGTTTTAACTAGTTTCCTGCACTTTTGAGAGTACAGTCCGTACCATGGCTTCATGAGTCTGTACTACTCCTGTTTTTAATTGGTGTGATCTCCTTTGATGTTTGAGTAGTGATTTGGAACAAGTTTTGTTTGAAGTGCTCTTGAGAAAGGCATTGTTTTGTGGTTCCAATGGAAGGTCTTTCATGGTCCAACTAGTTTCTTCAAGGTCTATTCATCCATGGCTTTGAGGAAATTTGTTGGACCCTTTGTACATACTGTATCATACATCTATTTTCCTTTTCTAGCAATGCACAAGTGTTTGTAAGCCCATGGCAAGTATGTGAAGTGAACAACTTGGCTTGGGTATTCCTAAAGTTGTTTGAATGGTACTTTGCTGTTCATAGCACTGTACTTTGAAATGTTGAAGAAGAATTAAGTTGGCAAGAGTTATCATTGCATTTTACCATCCTTGTCTCTCTCATGACTTGGTTGGATGCAAGAAGCAAAGGTGTAATCAGACTGTAAAACAGTGTGTCATAGTTTCATTGTTAAAACCTCGTTGCCAACCTCCCTAATGGACAGTATGGAATGATGGATTCCTCTTTTATGCATCATGGGAATGTATTTACAATTGTTTTCAATGTTAAGAAGACAAGGTACACAATTTGGTTGTAAAGGACCTAAATAAGGATCCTAGAAAAGTGTATTCTCTGTCACAGTCTTATAATGTTGTCATGCTTTGTGGCATCTTTTAAGTGTTCAAACTTACAAGATCTTTGAAGAGGCTATATGCATTGTTCTATCTTGCCATTAACACCTTTTTGTAGGCCAGGGATAGAGTGAAGAAGTATATCAAAACAAAGAAAGGAAGTTGTAACAGTTTTAATACTGTTAAAGTGCAGTGATGGCAGGTAAATGAACAACAGTCATAAAAAAATCCTTTCCTATTTGTTTTGCAGGTTGTTCCAACTTCTGTCAAGTCATTTTTGCATCTATATTTGACATACCTTCATTTGTATTCGGTTTACCAATGTTCAAAATGTATGCAAAACCTTAAAAAAATCGTTGTCTCAGTCCTCTAGACTGTTATTTCTGTGTAAAAGCAACAGTATGGCATTTGTTTGACATAATGACAGTATTCTAAGATAGGTTTTGAATGCTTGGGAGTGTTTGGCATATGTCATAGCAAGGTTTGAAACATTTAATTGGGTCTAGTATCATGGAGAAGGCCTTTAATTTGCAAACCCTCACTAAAACCCTCAAAAACCCTTGAAAAATGCCTATTTTGTGGGACAGTCCTCAAACAGTCCGTACAGTACTTTCCATAGGAAAAATCCTTGAGCGTTAATCATCAAATGATCACATCTCCAAGGGTTTTCCATGAAGTTTAGCAGATTGAGCAGGGTGAACAATTTTCACTAAAAACTAGGGCTAATCCTAGTAGCCTTTTTGGGGCCAATTTGATAATTTCATGAAATCGGTAAGGAAGGAGAAGTAAATGATTGCTTCAAATCATCAAAATTGATGAGTTAAGACCTAAGACACCCTACTACAAGCTCCATAGCATTTCATTAAGTCATTTGATCAAGATGACCTTTTGAACCTAGAAGTTGCCTTGAGTAGAACAACGCTCTTTGCATCCAACTTGGATATTTTCACTCTTGAAAGGTGAGGGACAGTCATCAGACTTTGCAGACCTGTCCAGATGCTCAGTCAACACATTAATATGATTGAAATCCTTAAAAGGTGCAAACAAGGTTAGGTAAACCATGGTTCTCCAACAGTTGCCCATTCCTGGAAGAGAGGAGATTCAGCCAGTTGGACAACCAAACTTGTTCATTTTTAGTGACACACAAGAGGACCTCATTTTAGATTTGAATGCCTTAGCATGGAAGGTAAGGAGGAGTGATGTACAATACAATAGGGTGCAAGCAGTGTTGAATAGAGAGGAGGAGATAGGAGAAAGGTTTAGAAGAATCCCATTTGTGCCTAGGGATTGATTTAGGAAGCACATTGAGAACAAAAGCTCACCAACCTCAAAAGAAGACCAACTTTTATTCTACCTCCCCATCATGCACCCCTTGGATGTATATGCTTATATTTTTCTATATAATAAGCACTATACTCTCACCTTCACTAGTCAAGCAGGTGAAGTGATAGCTCGGTGAGAGTCTTCTCCAAATTCTCTTCTTTGTCTCTATTTCTCTCTCATATCAAAATTATCTTCATTCAGCTATTTTGATCTTTGATCATCTGTTGCGTGAGGAGTTGCATGTGATCTACGACCGACATCAGATCTTGGCTCGGTTCTCGCTTCTCGCAGAATCTCACATGGTATCAGAGCTTATTGTCTGGTATAGCTCATTGTTTTTCTTAATTTATTTGAGGGATTTGAGACTTTTATATAGCTAATATTTTCCTTAAAAACTAAGTATGCTCTTCTCCTGCATTCTCGTGTGATCTAGAGAATCAGAACAGTTTAAAGGAAAATAGCTTCTAGTTAAATCTGGTTTACATGTATGTGTCCTTGTAAGATCTGGGTGATTGCAGCTTTGTGGTAATATTGGAAGCTTAATAAGAATTTTCAGAGTGTCCATAAGGCTTGACAAAGTCAAAAGTGACTTTTACTTCACCAAAATCAGAGTTTGGAGGACACAGTAAAAAATCAGAGTAAATTTTTTTTACTAGAGCTATTTTCATTTCAGCTTTAATGTTTCAACTTCTATTCCTTTTCATGAAAAATGATTTTTGCGTTTTCTTCTTAGCATCGAAAAACTTCTGGGTTTCAGATGGTATTTCCAGAAAATGAATAAATTTTGCAGAAATCGAGCTTGAATAGGGCCTAAGCCATTTTTCTATCAGGGAAATTCAACAACATTTCTTAAAAGTTGCACAACCTCTGCCTCGGGTGTTAGATTTTTGCAAACAAATACTTGACGGAAAGCTGGAAATGAGCACTCTCTATTATTGCAGGTCTAATTGAAATTTTTTGCCTTTTTCTATTAGATATTAAAGGTTGTATCAGCTGCTTCTTTTTCTTTTTAACTAGTCATATCTTTCTCCTCACAACTCTGTTTTTAAAAAACTAATAGTTGTTGGAAAGGTATGGAGATAAATTAAGCAGTTATAAGGCTGATTTGTTTCAGATCTTGTCTCAAATTATTTGTATTTGAAATCTCTATTGGTTTCTTAAAGAATTGTAATCTGATAAAAAGCCTTGTAAATGCACTAATTATAAAGTGCCAACCTTGTAATATTTGGGGGGGTGATTTCTGAGACTAGTGAAAAGGGGGGGTGTCTCTTGTGCCTTCTTTCTTGCACTTTTCCTGATTCTTTGCAATCTTCTTTTCTACTATCATGGATGTATCTATAGTTCCACTTTTAACACCATATAATTACTTTGAATGGAAATCTAAGATGATAATATATCTGAAAAGACATGGATATCATCGTGTTACTATGGGACTTGAAACTGAACCTCAAGATGCTGCAGAAAAAATTAAATGGTTTAATAAATATGATGAAGCTTTTGGTACTCTATGTATGTCAGTCTCTCCAGACCTTCTTTTTCACATTGAATCTGCCACTACACCAAATGTAGTGTGGACCACTTTGGAAAACCTCTTTGGTAAGCAGGATGAGCTAAGAGGTCATCAGTTAGAGAATGAACTCATAGGGTTGAATCCAACCAATTTTGATACTATACAAGACTTCTTCACTAAACTTAAGTCTGTAAGATTGCAGTTGGAACAGTGTGGAGCTAAGAAAGATGATAAGCAACTAATCTTGAGTATTCTTTCTAAGCTTGGTCCTAACTATTCAGTGTTTGTTTCTACATTCTATGCTACAAAATGTGCCCTAGGTACCACATTCAAAATGCCTTCTCTGGATGAATTTGCTGCAAAACTCACTAGGGAGCAAGACAAATTGGTTCAAATGGGTACAATAAAACCCTCTAAGTCACATGCCTTAGTTGTAAATCAAGGCACGAAAGAACAAAAAGGGTCTAGTAAGCAAGATAAGAAACAAAAGAACCACGGAGAGAAAAAAAAAAGATCAGAAATCTGCTACTTCAAAAGTAGATAATCAGACCTCTTCATCAAGAGGTGAACAACCTAAGAAAGAGAAGGTCAAGTGTTCTTATTGTAAGAGGCCTGGTCATGATGAACATAAGTGTTTAAAGAAACAAATTGATCACCTTTCAAATCTTCTTGAAAATAATAATATCAAGGTGCCTGATTCAGTCAAACAGAGTTCATCAGAAGGATCTTCTAAGGATACAGATAAGAGTAAAGGGAAAGGAAAGGGTAAGGTCCTAGTTGTTGTTGCTTCACAACCCAATTCTTGGATAATTGACTCGGGTGCCTCGCACCACATGGCTTCTTCAAAAGATGATTTCACCTCTTTAGAGCAATGTTCTATGCCTTCCATACTAATGGGTGATGACACTCCTGTTGAAGTGCATGGGAGAGGGTCTATTGATGTGGGCGAAGGAACATTTAAGGATGTCCTTTGTGTTCCATCTTTATCAACTAATCTCCTATCTGTTTATCAGATCACTCACACTGGTTCTAGCAAGCGAGTTGAGTTCACGCCAGATACAGTGGTAATCAGTGAAATGCATAATGGGTCTACTATTGCTATGGGAAAAGCAGATCATCAATCCAGATTATATCAGTTTTCTCACTTTGTTCCTAACTCTCCTTCGACAGTTTTACTCACTCATGCAGATGAGATTAGTTATTTGTGGCATCAACGATTTGGCCACTTGAACTATCGTTACTTGCAACAACTCAGTAAACAAGACATCGTTTCAGGGTTGCCTTCTATTCAATTTTCTGATGGAGTTTTCCAGGGATGTATTCCTAGTAAGCATCCTGAGGAGAAGTATGATAAAGGCAAAGCATGGAGAGCTCCACAGCTATTGGAGTTGGTACATAGTGACTTGGCAGGACCATTTCCACAACCATCTTTCAGTAGGGCTAGATATGTCTTAACATTTATTGACGACTTTTCCAGATTTACATGGGTTTACTTTCTCAAACAAAAGTCTGAGGTATTTGAGAATTTTCTAGATTTCAAAGCTTTTGCAAAGAAACAATCTGGGAAGTTCATCAAGATTTTGCGTACAGATAATGGGGGTGAATATGTTAATAATCAATTTGAACAATTTTGTGCTTCAGAAGGTATCAACATGCAGCACATAGTTCCATACAGTCCTCAGCAGAATGGTGTCGCAGAACGGAAGAATAGGTCCTTGAAGGAGATGGCAAATTGTATGATTCACTCCAAGTCTTTGGCACCTTAGTATTGGGCAAAGGCCATCAATTGTGCATGTTACATCCAGAATCGAGTTCCTCATAAAGTTATGAAGGGGGTAACTCCTTTTCAAGCTTGGACTGGTTGGAAAGCTACAGTTAAGCATTTTAGAGTGTTTGGTTCTCTTGCATGGGCCCACATTCCAACAGAGAAACGCAAGGCTATGGATCTGCAGAGCAAGCCTTGCATATTTGTTGGGTATCCAGATGATGTCAAAGGGTATAGACTTCTCCATCCCTCTACACTTGAGTTGTTCATTGAGAGGAGTGTTCATTTTGAGGAGAGTTCTTCTATTTCTTCTCATACCACTTCTCCATCCACTATCACATTGGAGACATTGCATGATGTTGACAGTTCTTCTGAGGATCTTAATCCTCCTAATCCTATTCAAGAGTCTTCTTCCTCCACTTCAGATGGTGATAGTGATGGTGAGGATTCACATTCTTCTCATAGTCATCCTTCAGAGGTTGATGGTTCTCCCCTAGACTCTCCAGCTTCAGTGCCTCTTTGGGCTTGACAAACTTTTGAGTCAGCAGGAGATTGGCTTGGTGATCCATTAGATTCTAGAAGAACTAGGTCACAATTTTAGCAAGCTCCACATCTCTTCATTGCTTCAGCTTCTGATCCATAGTCTTTTCAAGAAGCTACAGGTGTTCCCAAATGGGATGCTGCAATGCAAGAAGAGTTTAATTCCTTATAAAGGAATCACACATGGGATTTAGTTCCTCTTCCTAAGGGAAGGAAACTTGTTCGATGCAAGTGGATCTATTGAACAAAATTTGCAGCAGATGGGTCGGTTGATAAGTATAAGGCTCGCTTGGTAGTAAAAGGTTTTTCCCAAGTTCCAAGGGTTGATTACTCTGAGACTTTTGCTCCAATTGCTAAGATGAATTCCATCCAGCTTGTCCTTGCTATTGTTGCAACCCATCGTTGGAAAGTTCATCAGATGGATGTCAAGAGTGCATTTCTTCATGGTGACCTTCAGAAGGAAATCTACATGTAGCAGCCACAAGGGTTTGTTCAAGATCCTTCACTTGTGTGTCGACTTCAAAAGTCTCTCTATGGCCTCAAACAAGCTCCTCGAGCTTGGTATGCCAAGATGGACTCCTTCCTTCTGACTGTTGGTTTTACTCGATGCCATTCTGATCCAAACGTCTATATTCTGCACCAAGATGATACTCTCACATTTCTAGTTCTTTATGTTGATGACTTGTTGATCACAGGGAGTCACTCATCCACCATCAAGGTAGTGAAAACTGCTCTACATGATAGATTTCTGATGTCAGACTTGGGTCTTCTACATTACTTCTTGGGAATTGAGATTACTCAATCTTCTTCAGGCATCTTTCTTGTACAACCCAAGTATGCACTCGATATGCTCTCTAGATTTTGCATGGCCGACTGTAAGCCTGCACCTACTCCTTTTTTGTTTGGGGTCAAACTTGAGGCTAAGTGCTCTTCACCCTTGGTTGATAGCACTTTATATCGACAAATTGTTGGGAGCCTCATCTACTTGACTCATAGGAGACCTGACATTTCATACACGGTGGGCATGGTCTCTAGATTCATGCAGGAGCCACATGAGTTGCATTGGAAAGCAGCTAAGCAGATTCTCCACTACATTCGGGGTACTCACAATTATGGAATTCAGTATGCAGCAGGCATGGATATTGACTTGGTGGGATATACGGATTCAGATTGGGCGGGTGATTCTCAGGATCGCAAATCCACTTCAGGGTATTGCTTCTCACTTGGTTCTGGTTCAGTTTGTTGGTCAAGTAAGAAGCAGTTTGCATTTGCTCTTTCATCAACAGAGGTTGAGTATCGAGGGGCAGTTAATGCCACCACTGAGGCTATTTGGCTTCAGAATATTCTCACTGAGTTTGGTATTCCAGTTAGGAAGCCTACTATCATCTTTTGTGATAATCAAAGTGTTATACAGATCTCAAGAAATCTAGTTCATCACCAGAGGATGAAACACATTGAGATACATATGCACTATATTCGGGAGCTCATTCAGGAAGGCATCATTGATCTTAAGTATTGTTCTACAACGGAGGAAACTATGGACATCTTCACCAAACCCTTCACCGAAAGCAAGTTCCTTCATTTGCGATCTCTGCTTGGGATACGACAGGTGTCTACTGCAGGAGGGACTTCTTAGTCCTCCTTTCTTTCTCTCCTTATTTAGTGTGGGGGGGCTATTCCTCTTATGGGAGGGCTTCTTCTTTTGGGGGGGCTATCTAGGTACATGGGTACCTAACATGGTTGCATTTGTTGGGACCCATATTTTCACCCACTAAAGCTACGCTTAAGTGGGGGTGTTAGTGTAGGTTTTTTATTTTCCTTATGTTAGGGCATATTTATTTTTTCCTACACACGTATTATTTAAGCTTGCTTAGGTTAATAGGAGTGGTTTATATGAGGACACGTGGCGAAATACTTCAGCTACATGTGTAACTCTCCACCTCACATGGGTAGTTGAGTTACACACCCTCTTTTGGCTTGTTGTGCCACCTCTCATAACCACTATTTTTTCATTTCCTAAGTGGGTTATGGGGTAGTTGGGTTTCACACCCTCTTTTGGCCTTATGTGCCAACTTTCTCAACTCCTTTTTTGTCTTCATGTAAGGAGGTTATGCCACATGTTTTGGCATTTACCAAGAAGGTAAAACCTCCCACTTTTTATGGGAAATAGGAGTTAATGCACCCCTTGGATGTATATGCTTATATTTTTCTATATAATAAGCACTATACTCTCACCTTCACTAGTCAAGCAGGTGAAGTGATAGCTCGGTGAGAGTCTTCTCCAAATTCTCTTCTTTGTCTCTATTTCTCTCTCATATCAAAATTATCTTCATTCAGATATTTTGATCTTTGATCATTTGTTGCGTGAGGAGTTGCATGTGATCTATGACCGACATTAGATCTTGGCTCGGTTCTCGCTTCTGCAGAATCTCACATAAGATATGTCAACCTCATCTATTCTGTGATGTTGTGCTTGCTCAGAAATCCAAACTGCAATCTGATATGTAGTCATTTATAAGCACCTTCAAAATGCCATATGATTCCTTCTCCATATATGGACAAACTGCTCACCGGTTTCAACTCCAGTCTGCAAGAATAGAAGCAGAGATAAGCAACCAGACATGTAATTTGCAGGAACTTCAACTAGTCCTACTGCCAAAACTACAAATTCTTCATAAATGCTATCTAAATCTAGATGCCCTAATGGTCACACAAGAGATGAGTACCTTGGATGCCATGGAAGAGCAGGTCTATCAGATGCAAACAAAGAATGAGGTTGCTACCTCGTTGCTTGAATCATGGTCTTTATCCATGAAGACACTTATGCAGGACTTTAAATCAGTTTTTGACAAGTTTCACTCTTTATTGTCATAAACTCTTTAAATCAGTTTTTAATGCTAATGGAACAGGGGTTATTCAGCTGTACTTTGTCATTGTTGGCAAAGGGGGAATAGTATTTTGTATTTAAAATTTCGATGGGGGAGTAGTATTCTGCATTTAAATTTTAATGCATGTTATGTATACTTTTATGTTTATCTCTGTAAGGAAGTAGTATACATTGTATTTTCTGCAAAAGGGATAGTGTATATGCTTAGGGGGAATTAATTTTGATTATGGCATAATTTTGTTGTAAAACACTTAGATGTCAAATTTTTTTCCTAAGTGTTGCCATCAATGCCAAAGGGGGAGATTGTTGGCATTTTGATGATTATGTTGTGACTGTCATTGATGGACACACACTTTCTATGAGATCACTTTGTGAATGTATGAATTATGCTCAACTAGTAATTGTTCCAAACCGGTATCATGTTGTAGTCTTTAGACACTTGATGTTATGCAGAAAGTGTTTACCGATCTCAAGCGGCATGAGGATCTCAAGCGGTTTGAGGATCTCAAGTGGAACAGAGCAAAGGAACTAGAAGCGGTAGTTATCATTTTCCCAATCTTGATTTCTGTCAACCGGTAATCTGTTAAACCGATATTAATCTGAGTTACCAACCGGTAACCAGAAAAGTTGTATAAACTGGTAATACTCTGTGACGAGTTACCAACCGGTATATCTTTGTGATGAGTTACCATCCACCGACACTTTGATGATGATTTTGTGTCGTGTTACCAAATGTGTCTAGATACAATGAACCTAGGAACTTGCAATGTAATCCTATTGGACCAACATGAAATCAGATTCCTTTTAAGGACATCATGTCTAGGGTTTCAAGATGTGTGAGTAGCTATTAGGGTTTGAAGTGGTTGATGAGTTCATGTGTGTGTGATCTTAACAAAGAGATCAAGTCTATGTATTGTAATAGAGTGTGGATTTACTGAAGACTGAAGCAATACTGAAATGCATTAGCAATGAGCTATCATGGATCTAACCAAGCGAGCTGTGCTACTTGCTAGATCATTCACTTGTTGATTACTCACATCTTTGACAAGTTAGAAACCCTTAACCATGTAGGCCCAAAAAAGCCTTTGTAAATCCTCTAAAAAGGTGGTTCACATCTGTGGATCTAAAATCCTCTTACAAGGTAGTCTTTAATCGGACTTATCTCCTAACAGAGATTGAGATTCCTAACAAGATCTGTTCTGGTAAAGAACCAGTCTGACCTTAACCGGTATGGTTACTATTTTGCAGACAGTTACTTGTGAGTTTCATCTCACCATGGTTTTTCTCATTTGGTTTTCCACGTCAAAATCTCTTGTGTTATGGTGATTGTGATTTTGTGGGTGAATGCCTTACTTGTTGTTTGGTTTGCATTTGTGTTAACTGGTTTGTTAGTTAAACTGTTATACCGGTTTACCACTAGACTGATAAAGTGTTTGAGTATAGAAATTTTTTGTATACTAATTCACCCCCCCCTCTTAGTATTCATCAGATTTTGTATTTTTGCATGCTTTAGTTGATTTCATTGCAATAGTTAGCATTTCTTTTCAAAATGTCAAATTACTCTTTGCAAGATTGTCGTGCCTTTGACAATCCATTTGCTTATAATAACTATCCTTTTGAAGAAGCATATAGTAGAGAAGAACTTGAGGAGGCTCTTGATGGTTTCCTTTATCCTAAGCCTTCCAAACTGTCCTTTTGCCAAAGTTTAATCAACATAATGTGTAAGCCATTTAGTAGTGATGTGATGGATGAAACTCTTGATGACTTCATCCTTCCCTCTAAATCATCCTCTAAATCTCCAACAATTCGCAAGGATATTGTCGTGCATGACAATCCGCTTTATGAACCTTTACCTTCTATCAATTCTATTTATGAAGAAGCTTTTGTGATAAAATAAGTTGATGTGGTGGAAAATCCTCTTTATCGAGATTAACCTTTTGTAGATGATACCCCAATGAACCATGATAATTCCTTTCCTAAATCTTGTCTTATTGATGAGGATACTTTGGTGAAAGAAAAGATTATTAACACTCATTTTACAACTCTTCCCTTTAAGGGTGAAGTTTTGAAAATTGATGTTGATCTTTCTCCTAAAAATTGTCTTTCCTATAAGAATACCTTAGAGCAAGAGGATGATATCATAAACACCTTCCTTGATGCCACTTTACCTTCCATACGTCATATCTATCCTAAAGAAGAAGTGTTGATGGACATTGATTTACCCTCTCCTAAATTTGGTCCTTCCAATGAGGGCACATTGGTGCAAGAAGAGGTTATGAGCACTTATTTCAAAGATCTGCCTCCTAAAGATTAATGTTTGAAGAATGATGTTTATCCTTAAATGTACCTCCCGATGAGGATAATTTGGTGCAAGAGGATGAAATCATTAGCAATTTCTGTAATGCTTTCCCTTCTAAAGATGTATCATTGGAGAACAAAGAGCCTAATCAAGTCAATACTATTCATGTTTCTAGTTAAGAGAAGCTTAAAACCAAGGAACCTCCCAATATCCTAAAAGTTACACGGTACATATGTGAAAGAGATTCTATGGAAAGACAACTAGAACAAAAATATGGCTCTGAAATACATCAAACATTTAATGCTTGTGTCAAAAAGATATCCTAATATTCTTATCACTGCTCTTTCTTCCCCCTCTCAACCTAAGAAGGACATTAATAATGACCTTTTTGAGAAAATCCATGGTATCTTAGCAAAGATCTCCCTTTGGGACTTGATTCAAACTTCCCCTTCATACCATAGTTTGATCCAAGAAGCCTTTCATAAAGTGGTTCCTCATCCTTCTTCTAAACCAAATTATATCACATTCTCACAAGATGAATTGCCTTCTATAGAGGTTAGAAATAGAGATGATCCCCTTATGATTACTCGTATTTATAATCACAACATAAGAGGTACCTTAAGTGATAATGGGTAAACACTTAACAGTTGTCATGTTGACTTATTAGATAAGATAAATTGAGGTCATTCTTCTATTCAACCCCATCCTCTTTATGTCTGTGGCTTTGATAATGTTCCTAGAGAGACACTTGGTATAGCCATATTAACTATCAAAGTGGGACCCGTGACTTTGCCTACTCTTATTCATGTCATGCCCAACTGTCTTAATTATAACCTTCTTCTAGGTAGACCATGGATTCATGCTACGAAAGTGGTCCCTTCTACTCTTCATCACACAATCAAATTCATATATAACAATTAACTTCACACAATCAAGGCTAATCCTAATCCTTATGATTTTATTCATGGTGAAGTAGGATGCATTTCTCCCTTTAATAATATGATTTCTTCAACAACACAATCTTCTATCAATGATGTTTTTTTAGCAAACAATTGGGTTACAATAGACTTTATGCCTTCCATTAATGGGTATAAAATCCCTCAATCTAAGGAAGACGCCTTGAAGGATCCCTATGTGTCATTTATCCAAAATTCTCCTGAATCAATTCTCACCTCTTCTTCTAACACATGTCTTGATGACGATGATTAGGACTCTTTATATTTTGATAATTGGACCCTCTCCTCTAGACATTTCAACATCTATGCATGGACACAATGGATATGGTTTAGGATGTGTGCAACAAAGTTTTAATGGTCATGAGAAATATACACCACACTTTTCCCAAGAAGATTCAGGTTTTCAAAGTCCTCCTTTGTTGACATCCCCTCCACTGTCTAATACATCTATGTCTTCTTACAACTTCTCATCACAACAAGAGAGTATCTTGTATGAGCTTCTTAAAGCCAACTTGATTACTCTCTCTTTAAAGAATCAAAGAAAGAATAGTAAGAAAAAACAACATGATTCTTCTTTTTGCAACTATCATCAAATCCCTAGCCATGCCACTATGAATGTCATGATTTAGTTGATAAAATTTAACAACTTATTGTAACTAGTACCATACAAATACTAGATGGCAATGGGTTGGAATCTCATATTTTTCCTTTTGCATAAAATTTAAGTTCCTATTATGTTGCTCCTCATTATGTGACTTTGGAAGCTTTTTTATTGGGAGCTCACAGTCATTCATGGTGATACAATTTCAAGTGCAATCATACTTTGGTAGCAACATAATAGTATTTTTATTCTTGTATTCATGCTTGGGGGGCAAGAATAGATTTTCAATCATCCTTTCTCACTTTCCCTTTGTGAATTAGGACCTTTATTAAGGATCTCTTATCGATTGTAGAGGTGTATATTCCTATTGAGGATCTCCTTCCTCTTATTGGAACAAAAATCCCTAATAAGGATATTATCCTTTCCTTATAAGTGCATATCCTTAATTGGACCTCTTCCTTGGTGTTGGAAGTTTGTAATAATTCATAAAATTATTCTCTTTATTGAGTAGTATCTTTTATAATGAACCCTTCTATATTGTAATATGCATCCCTATTGAGGATCTTTTGCTTATTTTAGAAGAGTGTTCCTTTTATAGATGATCTCTCTTTTGTGTCCTTGTCTCCATGCTTGGGGGGAAAGAATAGTGTTTAATCTCTCTCTCCCTCTCTCTAAAGATTGCCTTTTTCGTAATTTGATGTCATTTCTTATGACTATGTGTGCATTCATTGTTTGAAATAGTGCATCTTTTATGAAGAATCCCTCCTTAGGGAAAGGGTGATATCCTAAGAATCCACTTTGGAAAAGGTGTGTATACTTAGTCATCTTATCCTTACAAGATGTCGTCTTTATTAAAGATCTCCTCTACTCTTGGAGGTACATATATTTATGCAAATATCTCTTCGTCATTTGTTAATCATGCATCCCTCAAAAAGATCCCTTTACACTTGTTGCAACATATCTCTTTTACAATTATCCATTCCTTGCTTAAAGAAATGAGGTCTACACAGGAGTCTTTCTTTCTAGCTTGGAATGCATGCATTATTGATTAGAGGATATCTCCTTGGTGTTGAAGGTGGGTATCCTTGTTTCTATCTACCTTAAGACATCAACATAGGACTATGTTGACATCTTAAGGGGGGGCATATATGTGGCCTCCTTGTTGCATTTTTCACTATCAATTATCAATATGGGATTGTTGCATACTCATGTTTCATCCCTAATTTGTCCATCATTTATGGGATTATTGCATCCTCGTGCTTAATCCTCGTTCCATTTATCATTTATGAGATTATTGCATCCACATGCATAATCCTTATTTCATTTATATGTGATTGTTGTATCCTCATGATTAATCCTTATTTTATGCATCATTACATGTCTTAAACAAGTTGAAGCACACTCAAAAATAGAGCAAAGACTCTTACACAAGGTGTTATACACTTGAAACCAGACATCACTTGCACACACATACAAGGATGAATGAAACTATCTAAAAATAGATAGACTACTCTTACTCTACTTCCCAACATGGATAACCTAGATAAACACATCTAGGGGTGAGTAGTCCATGCCCTCTCTCGTCATTCTTCTCATGGATCACCTGGATAAATACATCTAGCGTGTATTCATGCTCTATCTTCTTCCTCCCATGAACTCATAGTTTTTCTATTGATAATTCATAGATGATGCTTGCTTTTCTCTTTTATGTGATCGCTTGTGGTCATGAGATGGCATTTTTTTTTTTAAGAATGATATTAGTTGTCAAGACATTTAAATATCGAGGTCTCTTCAGCTAGTTGACTTGAGGTTTTGTTTTTTGTTCTTAGCTTTTGTGTCTTGTGTGTCCTTTTATCTTTTTATCTTTTTCTTTTTGGTCTTGTTTTTGTGTGCCCTTGCATGTGTTTGGGTGAGTTAAGATCCTAAGATTCAGGGCTTGGTTCCTTGAAATTAGTGATATCTTATACTCCTTGTGATTTTGCTCCACATTCCTTGTCTTCTTCATCTCTCTTTCTTATGATTTACTGTGATTATTTGCTTGAGCTTATAATCCCACTAAAGTGGGGGCTAAATATAGCATCCTAAGATTGCACCCCCTTGCAATTTTGATAGCATTTGGGTCCCTTACCTTAGTGTTCTCATCTTCATGCTTGATCGGGACCTATTTATGCCTCCCCCATGCAATAAACATCACATTTTGACACTTTACCTTGTTGGGACCCCTTGTCCTTGCCCTAATTTGGGGTAGGAATAGGGAATGGCACCCTAGTCCTCACAAGGACCATGGTGCTATGCCATGGTCCTCCTCAATTGGGCCCTAATTTGAACCCTTGGGCCTATCTCAAATTCGAGTGAGAAACTTTTCCCCATGTCAGCCTATGTCAAAGAATTAATATGTTTAATGATGTGCAAGTTGTTGGGCCCATATGAAATTTCCATTCCATATGCATCCTTGTTTGAAGTACTGCTTATCTAATTCATTGGTCAAGACATTTGGTTAAAATTTTGCCCATGCAATTCAGTCATTGTTAAGTTTCGTTGCGTTGAACTTGAACTTTGAACTTGAACATATTTGGTTCAAGGTTCAAAGTTCAACGGGCGTTGTTTTGAATGTTTTTCCTCCCGCGCGATTTTTAGTCTTGCTAGTCCTTGTTGGCATTTTGCATTCTCTGAACCTTGAACTTGAACCTTTTTGGTTCAAGGTCCAAAGTTCAAGATTTGTCATGTTTGTGTTGTGTTGTGATGGTTTCGCAAGGGTCAGAGTTTTATGTATAGGTTTCTTGAAAGACATATGACTTGCCACGTGGTGACGGCGCAGACTTTTAGAACATGATAAACGGCCGCCGAGGGGAGGAATATTCTTTCTTCAATGATTTGAAATCTGCCATTTATGGCGAGTATGTGTGAGGATCCACTATGTCAGAAGTGAAGTGACTTAATATTTAAGGCATGCTTCAGCGCAATCATTTCAAAGTAAGGTCACATGAACAAGGAGTAATGAAGGCAACTTTTAGTAATGATGGGTAAGATTTTCTCAGCTTTAAAACTGAGTAGTTGTCTCGTTGGGATTATTATTTTCTTGAGAAGATTTTGAGAAGGAGTTTTCAAAGTGGGAGAAATAGGCTGCGATAGGGGTTTACAGAGTACAGAGGAAGGTATGTTCGACAACTTTCAAAATTACTGCAGTTTGTTTTAAAAGATCTGGGTATTCTGTTAGCTGCTTGTTTCTGTTTCCACTTTCCTTCTTTGCTTGGAATTAATTGGGGGAAAACCACGAACTAAACATGAGACCTATTTTTCCCAAATTGATGAGCTCATCTTCCCTTGTAATCTCTTTACCAAAGTTAGGTGATACAACATTAGTTCGGCTGGATTTAGATGTTTTTCTAGAAAGAGTAAGGAATTCAGCCGCAGACCCCATGATGAGAGATGTAGCACAGAGCGGATTATTAGAAGTAGCTGCCTTTCCCACAGTTGCTCCTTGCCCTGAGTTAGTCTTAGAATGTATGAATCATTATGACAAGGGTAATAGATGCATAAGGAAAAATGATGGTGAAGTCTTGTTGTCCATTGATAGACAAACAATAATGGCAGCCATGGGTATTCCACATTAGGAACCCTATGAGGATTGGACCATTGGTAAATCCTACAGAGTTTTCTCTGAGAAAAAGAAGTATTATAAAACTGTTATTGCATGGAACTGGCTCCAAAAATTCCAAAAAGGGGGCTCGAGGCTGCCGAGACCTCTAACCCGTGAACATTTAATTCCTAGAATCTGAGACTTGGTAATATTGTTGAGCAGGGTAAAGGGTAATTCTCACTCTTTTTACTAGGAGGATTAGATGTGTTTCTTCATCCAGGTCACTCTGGAGAGAAGTTGGTTCATCGACTGGGGAATTGTCATTGCAGAAAGGTTACATGAAGGTTTGAGTAATTATCTGGGAATGCCTAATTTTTATATGTCATCCTATTTGTTATATATGCTTGCCTGTGTGAGAGAATGGCTTGGGTTGTCTCATGTAAAATGGGTTCAAGGCATGAGAATTTATGAGTGTCATCCTAGTATGACTTTGAAAGGGCATGTTGATGATTATCTTCATTGGAATGATGTTTTTGTTGGAAGGCTGACCTTTGAATTACATGGTAATTTGCATAGAAGAATGTCTACAGCAGCAATTGAGCTTGTTAACATATATGGTAGTTTCTTTATACAATTCAGCCACTTCACTTACCTAAGAGTTGGAGGATTTAAAGGTGAACCCTTTAGACTATCTAGGTACGTTTCAGACTCCTGCATTTTGATCAAAGTTTCTAGACAGCTTGCTTATGTTGCAAAAGATTATGGTGAGGACTCCGACACAAGTGGGATTTTTCCCATTGATTTATGTCATTATAGTTGTAGGTCAGTCTCTGATGCACTAAATCTTGAGCTGGAATTTAAAAGGTTTCATTTGAAGACCTTTGTGAAAAGGGATAACTTTGATAGTAAGGGTTTTATTGCTCAGTATGTAAAGAAGATGGTACCTAATCAACATGTTCCTTAGTTGGAGGATTATTGGGAGGGTTGCCAAGATGAATTTGAAGTACGAAGGAGGAGTTGGTCCAGATTAACTTTGAAACAAATTCATGACATGAAATTGCCAATGGATACCTCGGGTGTCACCACCGATGATGAAGACATACTTGATTCAGAGTTCATGAAGCGGGTCCATGATGAACCTCTTCCAGAAGTGGATTGGAGCAAGAAGATGGGGGATAGTATTCAGACACGCACCTTCAGTGTAATGCGCAAGATGAAAAATTGGCTTAGGAGTTGCCGATTTCATCCGACACGAGCAACCAATTCAAGAAGCAAAAGTGGAAAGAGGAGTATCGCAAGTAAAACTTCTATTTTGACTAACATTCCCCTTTCTGATGCAGGAAAAGGATAGGCAAGGATTAAGGAAGAGAAACTTGACATCGGGGTTGAGCTTTCTATTGCTAGTTGAGTGACCAAGTCAAGGTCCAAGAAGAGTTTCCAGCCGTCGGCTTCTCATCTCATTTTGGATTTGATGCAGAAGAAACACTGTGCAAGATGACATCCCCTGTTTCTGAAGTAGACAAGGTTTCAATTGACATGGATACTATTTTCCAGGACCTAGGGACACTCGAAATCCAGTCTCATATAGACCATGCCACACCACCGTCCTCAACAGGATTTCCACCCATGCCTTCAAAAGAACTGACTCTAGCACCAAAATGGTTAAGTGATTCAATCACCAGGAAAAGGAATGTGGTTTCGATTTTAGTATCAATGGAGGATGCTGTGAGTAAATGTCTGGGAAGGTCTACAAATCCCAAAAAGTTGAAAACAGAGGCTATGATTGATTTTGACAAGAGCACAAGGCATTGGATTGCAGACATTGCTAGACCCAAGTCCAACAAAGATGCTACCACGACTTTAGAAGTAGACTACGCTGTTGAATGAATTGATTTGGGGGTCGGAACCAGATCCGTAGATGTGAAGCATCTGGAAACTTCGACTAAATGAATTATCTCCCGTACTTAAAAGGACGAGAGAGACAAGGCTGAGTTGAAACAAAGTTTAACACAAACGACCCAGTATATTCATGCTTTGCATAATAGCCCATTACCATTGTCCCAACATTCAGGACCATTTAGTCCAAAATCACTTAGCAATCAAAAATTCTTCGATGAAGTTCAATGAAACAGGATGATTGCCGAGGTTTTCTCAGAATGGCTCACCTCTATCATGCATCAGACAACTAATTACATAACGGATTTGGTCCAGATTTTCAAAGAAGCCAATGAGGTCACCAAAGCATTGGACTTTGACTTGGTCTTGTGGCAGAAGGAGAAATCTAAGTGGGTTGTGATTTCAAAACAGATGCGTGATATTCAACGTTATGGTCTAATGAACTTTCTTGCTGAGAATCAAGTGCCAAGATTAAATGAGGATGTAATGTTTATTTGTAAGGAGAGTATTGAGTGGCACAACCAAATTATTGAACAGGGTTATAATGAGTCAACCAGTTTGCGTGGCGAATTAACGGCCTTAAGGGCGACCATGTAGAAGGACTTACACTGTATGGATGTTCAATTACTTAAAGAAGATAGCGAAACCCTGGAAGACACCATGAAGATGATTAACTAGTTTAGCAGCCACATCAGACAAATCAAGATGGAGAAATCCTTGTCCGTGAAAGACTTTACGAGGATCTCTAAGGTGGAATCGATGCTCACTGTTTATCTCGATCACCTGGATTCCCACAGAGATAAAGTGCAGATGGTGAAGAGAAAGAAGGAGATTTGGAAGCAGAGAGTAATTCATATCAGTTTGCCACACATAACTATAATCCAGGAGTTTTCAAAAGTGCATCGAGAGTGGAGCGCGGTGAAGGTGGTGATGGTGTCCGTTCAAGACACCAACCCGAGCGATCACATCGGAACTGAGCAGATGACATGAGTAGCACTACTGGCAGTTGTTTGCTAGTGAGTCTAGTTATTTTTTTTAGTTTCGGTTATACAGTTAGGGTTGCTTTCTATTAACTCTTACGAGTTAATTTTACTTTGGTAAAAAGAAACTATTGGGTCTGGTGACCTATAAATATGTTTTGTAATGACTTTGATCAGGTTCACTAAGTTTTTGAAAAGACTATCTTTAAGATTGGCTAAAAACATTTTGTGTATGTAGAAAGTGGATGATCATCGGTGAATGCAAAATCTTGTTAACAACTATTTTCAGTTTCAAATCTATGTGTTTGATATTTGAAGTTTGATTTCTGTGTAAATCTATTTCGAAGAAGGGGCTATTATACTTTCTATATGTGCAGAAAACTATTGGCAAATTTGATCTTTATAAGCTTTTCATTTTGTTTAGTGTTCGTATAAAGTCTGTTGGCTTTATATAAAAAGTTATATATGGATCAGTGCTTGCATTCATTTTGTATTGACTGGTGTATGCAATTGCCTTTAAGTGCTTTCTGGTGAAAAGCATTCTATTGATTGTATGTAATTTGGAGTTGAACGAATATTTACTAGAGGGAGTTGTACCTTAATTCAGAGGTTAATCAATATAATAATTTTCCAACTGTTTGGTAAAAGTTTGTCTGTCTTTCCATGACCTACCATGCTTTAAGATTAAACAAATAAGGAAAGACAAATTTGTTTACCAACACAAGTATATAAGGAGTTCTTCTCCTCTCATTTGGGCATAAGGAAAATAAGGTGGAGATGACCATAAGGCAAGGAGACTACATTCAAGCATCCAAGCATTCATCATCAAGCATTCCTCAAGGTTGCATATTCTTCATCTATTCATTGGAGCAACATTACATCATTCATTTGCAATCATGCATGTGTGATTAGGGTTTTGTCATGTTCATGCCATTTCATACAACATATGTGATTACATTCAAGAAGCAAAGCATCATTATCATTCATTGCAGATCTAAGGTATACCTTTTCATTATTTGTAATATTTCATTCAAGGTTGATTCGAAACTGAGTTTTGACCAAAGGCAAACTCCTATTCCCAACACATTTCCCTTTCCTTCTATGTGCAGGAAGCAGGTGCACAACCGTACTTCTAGAATTAAGCTTTATTTGTAGAGATGAAAAAACCCTTTTCGACACATGGAAAGTTCGGATGACTGATAGGAGGGTGACCTGGTCCGAACACATGGTCCCTGCAACTTTGGCAGATTTTGCATAGCATCTTTGAATCATCTCAAACTTCTTAGATCTAGGTGCATGACGAAATCCCAAACTTATAGCTCATTGTTTCTACATATTTTGTCTCCAATTCCAGTATTCTACTTATTTTAATAATTCAACTTACAAAAGAGGAAAACCCAAATCAATCCAATCCACTTAGTATTCAATCCTTGTCTCCTTTAGGATTGGATCTAGTGGATTCATCTCCTCTCTTGAATGTAAAGTCCTCCAAGTGAAAATTGCCATTAATTTCTCCCTTTGGTGAATTTGCTAAGCTCAAATTTTCCACTTTACATGATCATTAAACAATTGAGATCTAATTTGACTTCTACGTTCACTAGCTCTATGTCGAAACTTATTGCATGAAAAATAGTTACCATTGAAAGTAGATGAGTACCTAGTTTGAGCAGGAGCAAGAGACATTTTGAATACTTTCTTGTTCTAAAAATAAAGTAAATAATTTTGATTAGAGTTCCTTATTTCATCCTTGACCTTTTCTCTACCATCTTTATTAAACTTGTTCATGAACTCACACTTATATTCTGCCACATTCTTGTCTACCAAGTTAGGTATCAATTCCACTATCCATCTTTCCTCTCTCATATTCAATTTTTATTCTACTTTCTTTACCCAAATTTTATCTTGTAAGGCATTCATCTCTTTTACAATAGCAAGGATAACCTTATTTATAGGTACATCCTCGGTCTGATTACAAACTTGTGCTAGTAAACTATTGCCTCCATTATTGTCCTTCACATAGTAAGACTTGTGCCCTATACAACTAATCTTATATAGCTTCCTTTTCTGATTACACATTGAGACTCTTTAAACACGACCTTTTAACCTTTGCTATACATGTGACTCACACTCAATTGGTTATGTGTCAGACCTTTAACATAATAAACATTGTCAATTTTATGCTTACCATTAATAAAGATGCTTCCTTTTCTAAAAATAGGTGCAAATTTTTCTCCTACAAACTTAACTAATCTACTATCATATTTCTCAAGGTTAATAAAATTGTCTCTATCACTGGTCATATAATTTCAATATCAATGACAACACAAGACAGTTTGAAATCAATAATAACACAAGACAGGTTGACATCAATGATAACACAAGACAAGTTGACATCAATGACAACACAAGACAGGTTGACATCATTTACAAAACAAGACAGGTTTGCATTAATGACAACACAACACAAAAAATCAGGTTTCCAACAAATATGTTATAGACAAAGCTAGTACATGTATGTTAAATATGATACAAATACTTTTGTTCCATATCGACCTCTTGTTCTTGTGCATATTTAATATCATAATTGATATTACATAGTAGGAGATGTATAAGGGTTTTATTGATTGAAATCTTAGACATGTATAGAAGGTACTATGCCCCATAAAAAAATGAAAATATTTATTGTATATAGTAAATTATTACCCTATGTATATCTAAGATGTGCATGGTTGTAGATACATGGAAGATGCAAAAGTGTGTGTTTGATATCTATTTATAAAATAGAAATCTATGGACTTATCTAGAAATGTATCTATAATATTTTATAGAAAAATCTAACAAACCTTGGTTGTGATTAGACACATTAGATATTAGTATCCTAAAATGAACCCAGATTTTATTAAAGAAGAGTCACATAATTTTTTATGTGATAATATTCTTATTGCATACAACCATAATGGCCATCTTCAAAAAATTGTCCACTCTAATAAAAATAGTCATTATAATGTTTTTCATGTTTTTCAGATGTAATTCACTAATCAAATCCATACTAATTGATTCTCAAGGCATTTCTAGTGTTCCTAGAGGTGTTTAAAGCCCTAGATTCTTATTCACGGTCCTATAAATAAAATAAGGATCATGTGTACATTGATAGGGTTCTCAATGTTTGTGTGCATCCGATGTCAATTGAAGTGTCATCATGACATTGGAAATGTCTTGATACCATTGAAGTATATCCCATAGAATTGGTGAAGTACAACTCATAATTGAGTCTTAGGCTATGTGCATCACTTGGAACACATGTTTATGCTTGAGATTGTAAACAAGATTATAAATAAATAGAAATTGTTACCCCATTTATCTTGTAAAAGCATGGTTTAATTTTGTGTAAAGTTTCAATCTACTAAGTAGTGACTTTCCTAATAAGAAAAATTGTAGCCAAATGAATCTAGCACTATGACGAGTGTGTGAGATATTGGTTGGCTAGGGTAGTATATCACCTTATTTTCCTTTCCTTCTTGCACTTTAGATCACTAGAATAAATTGTGATACATATGTCATCCAATTCATGTGGCTCTCACTCTCCAAATTTCTCTAGATTAAGTCTAAAAGTTAAAGTGGTTGTGATTAGAAGAATACTAATGGTATTGTTGCTTTACAACTGAAACAATGAGGCATGATTCCTTATATTAAATAGGTGGAGTAGCACTAGATGGTGTCACCAAAATTATTTTGTGTAATATGCGACTAAGTGCTCATGTTGTGTGATTACCACATCAAGTACATTGATCTAAGTTTTGAAGGAGTGATTAATGCTAGTCATTGCCAAGATATTTTTTCTATAGAGGTATTGTTTGAACTCCTTGAAGGAATGATGTTGCATAGGTATACACAATAATGTTTCTTTAGTGCACATGATTTTAGTGAGTGACCAAAATACGAGAGAGGATTTTTCAACAACCTTATTAGTCTATAAGTACCCAAATCTATAGGGAAAATATTTCAATTCCAATTGATGGCTAGTCAACTGAGAATTCCTAAATGACATAAAATTACAAAAACATGAGATCTTTTTTCTTATACCATTTCACAAATAGATTTTTTCTAATAGTCTTTGGTTTATTTTAGAATCTTCCTTATTCCCTCATTTCTCTCCCTTTTTTAGGCTTTGTTTTAAAATTTTCATCATTTTTTTGCACAAAATATCACTTCATGTCAACTCTATTTAAATATCACACTCTTTAATGTTCAAATAATCAATATCCATTTTATTACTCATCTCTATAAAAATAATAAATATTTGTCCTACTTTTATTAACAAAATTTACCTTTAATCATTAAATTAGATGATACTTAAGGATGCCCATTGTAATACCTCCAAGCATGCCCAAACATTAATCTCCACACCTTTCCATTGTCTTTCTCTCCCAAAAATTCATTCTACTCTCATTTTGCAAAGTGAAGAAGCATTCAAGTAGCATAATGTATATGTATGTATATACATCACATCCCAATTTCTAACGACTACCTGATCTTTGGAGCAATCATATATCATTTTATTGGAAAGGAAGAATGACTTCAAAGATATTTTGACAACAGTGATCATCTTCAACTCTTCTACGCTTCTACAACTTTCTCATTGGTTTATAGTTTACATTGGGTTGGATTTAATTAGATTAGTTTTGAGTTAACTTTGTAGGTAGATTTTATATGGATTAGGATAGATGTTGGTTGTGTAATTTATGTTTTCATATTTTTAGATTTTAGTGAAAAAACATTTGAATTTGATATCAAATTTGTCAAAAAAAAATCATCATAGCATAAGATCTTAGTTTTTCATTTCCAAAATTTAGACTATGTCAAAACCCCTATTTGTATCTCAGAATTTTCATCTGTAATAATCAAATTTCTTTTGATTCAATATCCAAATTGATAATAGAATTTTTTCCTTGGAATATGTAGTCATTAACTCTCCAAGACATTCATATATCTTGTTTTATAATCATATCACTTTGCATTTGATAATTGTGAAGCAATTTATGGTTCAATCAGACCTTCAAAAGCTTATTCAAACTCTTCTACAATAGAGTTCAACGAAAATTAGTAAAGAGAAAGTCCATTCTTAAGAAATTTTTTTTATCATATTACATCAAACTAATAAATCTTTGACTAGTAACATTTTGAGGTATGATAGGAATTCCTCGATATGAAATTTGATCTCTTTCACAATTATAATCAATTTATTAAGATTCATTATTAAAATCTCAAGAAAATAGTACTAAAATTAATAGTGGACTACATTCTATATCTCTTTTCAAGTGAATGTAAAATCTAATTTTGTATAATAGATTTGCATCTAGGAAAACCTTAAAATTTAAGCTTACACATGTTTTAATATCAAAATCTATAGTTTCTAGTAATTAGAATAAAAATTATTATATTGCAATGCTCTCGATGAAACAATAAAAGTGATGGATAAAAAGGGAACTCCTAGCTTGGTGAAGACAATAAAAAACAATTTTCTTATATACATGAAAAATAACTTGCATTCATATCCAAGAGGGGGATTAGAATGTGATTTCTATCATGTGTATATTTCATTTGAGGAAATGTTGGATCAAAATATTTCCTTGTATAGAAAGTTATTTATCTAGATTTTACATCTCGAAAAATCATAAAATGAAAACTTGTCTTTTTGCATTCTTATTAAAAATTTGCTTTCCCAAGAAAGAGTAAAATTGTCAAAGTTTTCTAAAGCATGTTCTTTCTTCTAACATTTTCATTGAATAGGAATATAATGAACATCCACATAAGAAAACTTTCATAGTTAAATTGCATCTCATTTTAGTCACACATAGCAAAAGATTAAAAATTATTATAAAAAAGAAAATAAAATTATACACTAATTCAAAACACATCGATTGCATACATCACTTGCCCATACTACTTCCTTGCATTGCAACAACCTAATGTATCTCGTTATATCTTGTAAAATATTAAAAAGAAAAACCTTAAACATATTTTTTAAACATGTAGACATCAAGTTCTAGGAAATAGTGTTATGCATCTAAACTTATTCCCTCCTCTTATCATAAATCAATTGAATGCTTTCAATGAGAAACTTAAAGGTTTAAAGAGACTACAAGTTCCTAAAATTGTGTAAAGAGAAGGCTTTCACAACTATCCTCCCCTCTCAACTCATAATAACCCCATAGATAATAAGTTGGGTGCTACTTCCCTTTTGTGGTTCACTTTTTCATGGCCCCAAGAAATCATGTTACTGCAAAGACCACCATAATACCAAATTAACATAATTAATATACTTCACAAAAATACATACAATCAAGTGTAAATAATTGCCACGTGTTCAAATATACAAGGTCAAATATGTGAAATTATATTTCAACGTAAAGTTAGAGTGTACAAGCCAATAATATTGCTAGACATAAGGAAACATATTCCTTTACAATATAGATCACATGGTCAAATACAATGAATACATGAAGAACAATTCATGAAGACCACCATGACAAGAACTCTCAACGCATGTCTCCCTTAGGAACACCATAAATACAAACATTGTCAAAGCAGGTATCTACCCTACCATGAAGTAGAACATGAATAATACCCATTCCAACATGAGGAAGACTAGAAATGCAAGATTGGAAAGAGTAATGGTTCATCTATGTGGTTTGATATATCTACATTCTAATGCAACAACTTTTACTATCTGTCTAATGTCAATTCAATGATTTGAGATCATCTCAAACACAAGGAAAAACATAGTAGCTTTATTATGATTACCAACACAACCCAAAGAAGACCCCAAAATACATATGAGCATACAAGAGCACATAAAAGAGATGCAAGAATACAAAAGAGCATATAAGAGCATACTTAAGTAGAAAGAAGTAACATTCTTTACTTATTTATTTGAAATAAATTCATAATTTTTGAGCTCCATCTTAGTCACATATTGCATCATAAACAATTACATCTCCAATGTTATTAGGTCGAAGTAGTTTTTTTATAAATAAATAAATGCACGATTCTTGCACATCTTTAAGATAATATGCACAAATGTGTAATTATTGCAATCATAAATATTTTATCTACATGTCTACTTATCCAAGTTGAATACAACTTCAAATATAGTTATTCGATAAGTCATCTCTATCAACTAGTCAATTTGAAAGTAAGCGTTCAGTAAATAATCAACGCCTCTACAAATTCATTCAAGAGTTAAATTATGATTCCTAAAATATAATTTATTTACAAGAGACAACCATAATATGATATTGTATACGGTGAAAATGGATACAACAACAATAATATTGAAAGACTAAATGAATTCAACCACAAAACCCTAGCCTAACAACAACAAAGATCCACCATAACATATGAAGATTACCTAAGACAATGCAAATCAAATGAAATCACAAAGATTATACCATCACATGTCCAATAGGGTTTAAATCTCCATTCTTCCTATTTCCATTGATCTTGCTTGATATATTTGCTCTCAGATTTTAGATGTGCACAAGAGCTCAACAAAGAACGGAAATGTGGTTGCAAGTAGGATCGCATATGAAAGTGCAAAGGCGTAGTGTAGTCAATTGATCTGGTAGTTAGTTAGTTGGGGTTGATAATGAAGGAAGCATCTCCTTATATAGAAGACACTATATGAAATGGAGGGATAAGATTGAGAGGTGTAAAAGATAAATGGTCAGCTATGATTAGAGGGTAGGTAAAAGAAATAAGAAAATAATGAGAGGGTAGGCAGTGTATGAATTAAGAGATGAATGACATGTGTCATGGGTAGAAAAGGTTAATGAATTAATTAAATAAAATAAAGATTTATTCAATTAATAGAAGAAGTGGGATCAATTAAATAAATAAATAAATTCATTTAATTTAGGAAAAGGATAATTTAAATAAATAAATAATTTAGGAAAATGAGAAATAAGGTTAGAAGAGGATAAATGAATTAATTAAATAAATAAAGATTTATTTAATTAATAGAAGAACGAGGATATGCCCCCTCGAGAGATTGGATAAAAATGCAGCTTTGAGACAATGCAGCTTGTCACGTTGTTTCAAAGAAGATAATATGAACTGATACAATGTTGCCCCAAGATGGGAATGATATGCCCCCTCGAGAGATTGGATGAAAATTTATGGAAAGATCGCAGACAATCTCTCGATAAGAAAGAAAGGCTAGAATGGACTAATCGGATAGAGTGACAGAGTCACGGGATAAAGAAGACTGACTCGAGAAATGAGGGCTAGGGCAGTCTATAAGATAGACCACGAGGGCAATACATCCTCATTGTCATCCACACATCCAAGAGATCAGAGTGCAGAGAGAGAATAGAGCAGTAGCAGTCAGCAGCGATGGTATTGGTTCACAGATTCGATCGCGTTCACCGATTTTAAAGGCCAACAGATGCAGGAGAGCCGGTAAGTACCGCAAAACCTCCTTGTACTTTGCCACATTAATTGTTGTCATTAATGCATCTTAGGTAGTGCAATAAATGCGCTTTAGGATAATGTCAAAAAATGCCAAAAATGTGTAGGCACGTCTGCGTTGGTGCCAGGCACGTCTATGTTGGCTAGGCGCGTCTGCGTTTGTGCCAGGCATGTCTATGCAGGGAAAAGCGTTTGTACCAGATGCAAGCGCATTTGTGTTGTGCAGGCGCGTTTGTGAAATGTGGGCACGTCTGTGCAAGACAGGCGTGTCTGTGTATTTCAGGCACGTCTGTGCAGAGCAGGTGCGTTTGTGCAGTCTGTAAGCGCGTTTATGTCATAAAAGCGTGTTTGTGTCAAAAATGTGCATTTATGTCTTCTAGGGAAAATCAGTAGTTCTGTGATGAACATACGCTATCGATTAGATAAGCTGCTGAGAGGATACACTCAAGCAGGTCCTCTAGGGAAGACTAGGATAGCAAATAGGGCTAGGATTGACAATTCTGCGATAGAACATATGTTGCCAATTAGGAAACTACTCAAGAGGATACATTCAAGCAGAGGCCCTAGGATAGGATAGATCGAGGCACCTTGTGATGAATAGTGAGTACCAAGACATAGTACTTTGTGATGAATAGGGAGTACCAATAGGAGCAACACTTTGTGATGAACAAGGAGTGCAAATATGAGCAGCACTTTGTGATGAACAGGGAGTGCAAAACACGTAGTACTTTGTGATGAACAAGGAGTACCACTAAGATAGATAGCAACACTTTGTGATGAACAGTGAGTGTCACTAGGATAGAAGCAACACTTTGTGATGAACAGTGAGTGTCACTTTGACTGACATGATTGATTTGCTTGACTGCAAGAGTATTTACCTATGTTGGAGTCACGAGAGAGATTCCCGTCAACACAAAGATTACGACCAGAGCTGACATTCGAGGACCGAGCTGCTATTGAGGTTATGGGTCTGCGATATATTTTGTATGTGCCCGAGTTTTGGGCGAACATGAGTTTGTTGACTGCACTTGCTGAGAGATGGCACTCAGAGACTTGTAGTTTTCATTTGTCAATGGGTGAGATGACAATCACCTTGGAGGATGTTTACAGGATACTGATGATACCGATCGACGGGGAGCTAATACCCTATGATCGAGATGGGGATAGGGAGGCCTTGAGACGAGTGTTCCAGGATCTGGGCCTAGAGATGAGGGCTGGACACGTGGCATGGGACATGATGACCACGACAGGACTGGCACTACCAGCAGTGCTAGGAGGAGTGATCAGTGGGTTCCTATATTTAGACAGGGTGACACAAGGGTTGGTTGTGGGCTGGGGGAGCACCTTGGAGACACTGGTTACACAACATACTAGATATGTCTGGGGACCGTGCATGCTGGCACACTTATACTATGAGCTGCATTAGTTTGTTTATCATGGATCCGTAGGATTGGGCTACGGAGTTACATTGCTACAGGTGTGGGCATATGAGCATCTGTCAGTTACCCGACCGATACATTTAAGGGGCAGGGGTCATGGACACAGCTTTGTGCATTTGTACAATATGATTACATCACAACCATAGATTGGCAGATTGGAGCATTGGTGTCGAGTGATCAATGAGATTGACACTGTGATATGGAGGTCGTACCGCAAGTGCGAGCAGTGGGAGGATGATGCAGTGGATCTGCCATACACATTCAGGAGTAGATATCTGATTAGGCAGACGCCCTATGTATTGGAGAGATAGCTGGTTGATAGGGTATGCAGGTAGTTTGGCAGGATTTAGCGGATGCCACAGGGTTCTGGTATGTATGCTCGGACAGTCAGGGATTAGGCACACTTTGGTCCACTGTTGTCGTATGATCAGGTCGTGATGCAACTAGTAGAGATGGTGCCCATGCCATGGGATATATAGTCGGAGATTGAGGATGCAGGTATGGATGCAAAGTACACTACATATTGGGCTGCGCATCCCTTTCCATGATGGATAGACCTAGGGGAGCCGATAGATGGAGATGGTGGGGGGGGATGGGGATGATGATGGAGATGGTGGGGGGAGAGGTTGACGGAGGAGACAGGGTGTTGTTGGAGAGAGGAGAGTGGCTCCACGGAGAGAGGGTGGAGAGGAGAGATAAGCTCGGGTGGTGAGGGGTCACAGTGGATTGCCACTACAGGTGCCAGCAGCACAGGGTCCTAGACAGGTGCAAGGACAGGGACAGAGGTAGGTATAGGTACAAGTACAACCACCAATACAAGGGGAGCCATAGGCAGAGGCACAGGGGGATGAGGAGGAGGATGAGTTGTTTGAGCCAAGGGAGATCTGCCAGGGACATGCAGATGAGATCCAGGACCTGGAGAGGGAGATAGCTAGGGTTAGGAGACAGTTGAGGGATACAGAGCGGGAGAGGGATCAGGCCATCTAGCGTTATACTGAGGCTGAGACAACGCTGAGGGCTAGGAGACAGGTGGTAGAGGACACAGGGGTTGGTTATGCCTATGTTCTACAGGCAGAGGAGGAGATAGGTTATTGGTGAGACCTATACAACGGGGCAGTGCCACCAGAGCAGCGGGTGAGGAGCTTTCGTAGACCATCACAGACAGAGACGGCCACAGGAGGGAGTCAGAGGAGACAGGTGTCTAGTGGTGGGGTTATGGGTCCTCCACCACCACCAGATAGAGGGGGTAGGAGAGATGATCCTGGGGTGGGTCCTTCTAGGGCTCAGACTCCGTCGAGGCCAAGCGGCTCTGAGGGAGGGAGTTCATCATAGCCATAGAGGGTTCCCTATGTATCAGTTTTGTACCATTTTGTATTATGATGTAGACACCTTCGGGTGATTTTGTAGCCGTATGTATTTTGACATCATTGTATCATGACACTTTTGATATATATATGAGATGATTCAGTTTTGTGGTAGCTATATGTATGTGTAACTATGTGATGAGATGTTATGGATGCAAATATGTATATGATGAAATGCAATATTTTTGTTCTTTTATGTTTTATATGTTATGCAAATGTAAATGTGAATGTAGATGAATATGATAATACAAATGACTATTTACATGATGAAAATGTAAAATGTGCTAACATGTGTTGTGTGCAGGATGTGATGCAATTGTAATATCTATATGTATGTGTGAAATGCTAATATGTGGTAATGTAGGTGCCAACTACATGAAATGCAAATATTTTTGGCATGTCATTATACTCAGTCATGTGATAGCAAGCTACAGGGACTCGAGAAGGATGATGGAATTCAATCAAGAAAGGGGGATGGAAGATAGAAGATATGAAAGTGAAAGAGCTTCTTGTGCGTTATCATCATTGAGCTTTATTATGGCAAGTAGGTTATGACAATCGAGGTATATGTTTGACCCAGAAAGTCATTGTACCTATTTGCATGGAGATAAGACAGTCACAAACAAGGAATGCCCCAGTTCACACTAGACTCATAGTGTCCTCATATCCTTGGACAAGTCATAGCATTACTAAGAGACAATCCACAGACAGCAAATACAAATAGGTGACGATACCCCATCCTCACCTTTCTAGTCAAAGACATCCTAGAAAAGCTAAAAGACATGTCACCAAAAGATAAAATCAAAATAAAACCAAGACTCGACACCAACATCCACTGAAGTCCTCAAGTTTAGTGTCTCTTGTCACTTGTATAAGTCTATTTGATTGTGGTCACAATGTTTACTTTCACAAACGGATAGATAGCACCGAACCATAATGTTGTCAGAGTCTGTTGAAATATTTGATTTGTTGAAGCCCATTGTTGTTGCTGCGTCTCATCTGAAACTAACTGAATCAATGAAATTGATACTTTATTGCGAAGAAGACAAAACTTTATTGTGGATTGGCGATGCAAGTGCTTCTTTATTGCGGATTGTGCGCGGATAGACTGAAGAAAGTTGGAAGAAACTGTACTCCTCAAAAACATGTGATGCTCTCTATTCCACACCCATTACTAGATGTAGGATTTGCCTTAGCCACATATAGGAGCTGATTTCTTATAGATGGAAAGGGGTGAAAAGGAGGATTATTATGAATGACAAACCAATCTTAGGTAGATCAATAACAAGCCATGATGGGAAATGGATAAGTTTATTATGAATGGATAGGTTGTGTGTGTTTGCAAAGTGAAATGATGAAAGTGAATCTTGAAGGAGGGAGGAGCAATGTCTCTACGCATGGCACTGGTGACCTAGTTTTCACCATGGTACTTGCCCAGGGCACCACCGAAGTGGTTTTCACCATTGGACGAAAATGTTTTTCTTTACTTTTTTTATTTTTCAATTTTTTGTGTCACAAGGCGCCTATTTGCCAGGTTTTCACCAAGTAACGATTTTGTATTTTTATGATTTTTTTTTTGTATTTTTGAATTTTTTGATTTTTTTGTATTTTTGAATTAGGATATTCTAAGGAGCTATGTGTAAAACCTGCAAAGATGCATGTTGTTGATAGGATCCTCAAAGGATTCACCCTCTATGGTTGAGAGTTGATATACACCATATCCATATGCTGCTGTGATGATGTAAGGACCAAGCCGGTTTGGTTCGAACTTGCCCTTCTTCTCTCTGTCTTGCTGATTTTTAGGATTCTCCTTGAGAACTAAGTCACCCAACTCAAATGTATGAGGCTTAACCTTATGATTGTAGCTGCATCATTCCTTGACTGAATGATGTGTAGCTCGAGTGTTTGTCTTCCTTGATAAGGGAGTTGAGATAGAATTACTAATGTGTGGACTACGTAGGCCCATATGTGTGTCACCTAAAGAAGTTTGGGCATCCCTGCTAACAAAGTCCTTCAAGAAAGTTCCATTAAAGGTCCATGATGTATAGCCAGAAGGGAAATGATGGGTGGAACAAGTGGATGAGTTATGAAGGCTTATGATTGTGAAAAGAAGTGAAAGTAGGATAGCATGATGGAGACTTAGGATCAACAAGTGTTCTTTTTTACTTGAAATTGTAGAACTTTTGCCCCCAGTTATTTTGATATTAGGGGAGATCATCTCTTGTTTTTTTTTCTTTCATAGGATTTTTATCCTTGACTTTGATTTTTGCAGAGTCCAATAGCTTTTTATTTTGATTTGGACTAAAGGACTTTTCTTTATTTTTGACTTTTAGATTTTTCTTTTCAAAGCTTGATTTTTGATCCCCAATGAGTAAGGGCTTTTGTAATTCTTGTTGATCCAAGTCTGGGAGAGGAGTGGAAATGGAATGAGTGGATGAAATGGAAAAGCTATGTGAGTTATCAAGAGGGATGGCGATATGCTCAATAGATTCTTTGTTGGAACCACTCTTAGGAATATTGATATCAAGAGTTGCTTGCACCACTAGAGGAGATTTGCATTCAGACTCAGTAGCCACAACACTAGGTGGTTCACACCCAATTCCTTGCAAATTATTTATAGATTGTTCCTATTGAATAAATGTCTTAAGAGACAATGGGAAGGCTTCAATGTGTAATGGTGCATTATGTGGCTGACTTATGGAGGTGTCGTCAACTTTTGTGAATGTAAGGGAGTGTGGAATGGAAAGGTATCCCACCATGGCTTGAAACTGGTCCACGTTCATATTAGTAGGGACAAAAGTGTCTCTCAAGATTTTGTCAAGAATGGCTTTATGTGCAGGGGATTCATAATGGTCTCTTCCACTTCTGTTGAATTTACTGAAAAGTTGTCCATATTGTCATTGTGTGTATCATTGTTGTTTGTAGTGTCCATGTTCTCAACGTTTGGAATGTTTCTATAAGCATCCATGTCAGGTAATGTAGTATGATCAGAATTGAAAAAGATATCATTGTCATACTCATAAGAACTCATGTCTGCGGACTCTTGAGCCTCTTTAGCTTCTCTCCTAGATTTTTGGGAACGAGTTTCAACCATGAACTAGGTATTGACCAAGATGTGTGAGACTAGATGAAAGATGAAAAGAGTATGAAAGACCAAGAGTTGGATGGAATGTAAATGAATCTGAGGTGTAGTTGTAATGTCCAAAGTGTAAGACCAAGTATGTATGTAGTAGAGTAGGTGTGGCTTCCAAAGAGATGATAGTTTCTCTTGATGAGGTAAGTTGACCTTGACTCTAAGTAAGACCAAATGAGACCCAAAGGTGATAGACCTTGATGAGGGACCACTTGCAAAATGTTGTATGTATGTAGTGTGTTGACAAAATAAGATGAGGACAAGCAAGTGACCTTTTGACTCAAGTTTAGACAAATGTGAATGTAATGTAAGGTGAAAAGCAATGATGGAATTTGTGAGACCCAAAGACAGGTTGAATGCTAGATGAAAACCCTAGAGAGATAACCTAAGAAGCTCAATAAGTCTGAAACTGACTGTTCTTGTTTGCTGAATTATGAAAGTTTTCAATTCTGAACACAGACGTGCCTGTATACTTCACAGACGCACTTAAAGGACACATACACTATTCTGTCACAAACGTGATTCTACCAGACACAGATGCGTTTCTGAGATGTTGTAAGTGCAATGTTGCTCAAGAGAACACAAACGCATTTCTGCTCTTCATAGACACGTTTAGATGACACAGATGCTATTCTGTCAGACACAGACGCATTTCTACAAACTTTGTGCAATTTTTCCAATCTGTGAAGTTGTTTTGTTGTGACCAAATCTGAATGTTTAACTTTTTTTTCGTGAGAAGAGGACACAGTGTTGATGAGGACTCAATGTTTGCAAGTGTTTAGACTAAAAAATGACTCAAAGAAAAGTGTGTTGTTTGATGTAAAATCGTTTTGCATACACTTGAAGACACAAAAGACACAATGTTTTGATGTTTGGTCCTTTAATATTTGATTGTTCAAAATAAGTCAAGCACAATTCTTATGGTTGGCCAAGACAATAGTTGTTGATCAAACTCTTTGCCTACTAGGTTACATAGTTTAGTTACAAATTTTCTTTCAATAAAATGTCAATCTGTAAATAGTTACAGAATGATTCCATTCTTTTTCAAGACGTGTAAGTGGATCCACTTATCAAGTTCCCATTGAAATAAAAAAGAAAGAAGGAAAAATACTTGCTATTCGTTGGTTATTAGAATCATCCAGAAAACGTTCTGGTCGAAATATATATTTCAAATTGAGTTACGAACGAAAACTCCTCGTGGTGAACTTTGTATCTCTACTAAGAACCGTATGTGTGTGGGCTGCTTCTAGAGGTCTAATCTCCTACCCCAACAACTAGAAGGATTTTGGCTTCTAAAACAAAAAGGTGCTAGTAAGGGCATCCGCTTGTGTGGCTATACATGCGGCATTTTTAGCTCTGTAAATACAGAAGGCTCCCAGTCGGTAGGGGTTACGCCCTACAAATGATCAAATAAATTTGATCAAACGAGTTTATGGAGAGACATAGTTTCGGTTTGAACTAATCAGCACACGTTATCCATAGTTTTCACCATGGATACAGTTATTTATAGTGGTTTGGAAGAAGATGGCTTTTCTTTTGCTACCACTTGGGTCGTTCTCTCCTCATTAGCAGCCCTAATGACCACATGGGGAGACAGGCCCCCTAAAGATTAAACAAAAAGAGCCTATTGCTCAAGACACAAAAGATAATGGTTCAATTTTAGTGCACCAATTGAAGTGTTTGCTAATCTATGAAAACAAGGCACATAATAAAGATAAAAAACCCTTGCCAAGGACCTGCAACAAAGATCTATTAGTAGTTTGGATTGTTTTAAATAATCACCCTTTCCTGCAAGCACACAAGTTAGGTAAATTTTAGATCCAAAAGACTTTGTGAAACAGGGGCCTTCAACAAAACGATTTTGCTTTCAATACAAGCTGCACCAATTTTGTTAGCTAGATCTGAAAATGTTAGCTCAAAATAAACTAGATCTGAAATCCGAATGACGAAAAACTGAATCAATGAAACCAAAAACGTAACAACCGAACACAAACGCAATTGTCACAGACACAGACACTGCTAGAACACACAGGCGCGCCTAGATCTGACACAGACGCGGCTCCCGAATGCAGACGCACCTAAAGACTTCATAGATGCGAATATGGAATACAAACAAGTTTCCTGAAATCTGCCAATTCCTGAAATCTGCCAAAAATAAATAAATAAAATATTGTCGAAGATGCAGATGTGGTTCCAGATGTCACAAATGCGACAGAAAATAAAAAACACGATCCGAAAGTGCGCAGATGCAGAAATATCAAAATGTTATCGGAAATGTCAGATCTGCAACTTCAAAACAAAATCTGCAACAAAAGATGTTAAATGCAAAAGGGACAAGAGTCCCACCGGGCATGCCAAAATGTATACAGTGAAAATGGATACAACAATAATAATATTGAAAGACTAAATGAATTCAACCACAAAACCCTAGCCTAACAACAACAAAGATCCACCATAACATATGAAGATTACCTAAGACAATGCAAATCAAATGAAATCACAAATATTATACCATCACATGTCCAATAGGGTTTGAATCTCCATTCTTCTTATCTCCATTGATCTTGCTTGATATATTTGCTCTCAGATTTTAGATGTGCACAAGAGCTCAACAAAGAACGGAAATGTGGTTGCAAGTAGGATTGCATATGAAAGTGCAAAGGCATAGTGTAGTCAATTGATCTAGTAGTCAGTTAGTTGGGGTTGATAATGAAGGAAGCATCTCCTTATATAGAAGACACTATATGAAATGGAGGGATAAGATTGAGAGGTGTAAACGACAAATGGCCGGCTATGATTAGAGGGTAGGTAAAAGAAATAAGAAAATAATGAGAGGGTAGGTAGTGTATGAATTAAGAGATGAATGACATGTGTCATGGGTAGAAAAGTTAATGAGTTAATTAAATAAAATAAATATTTATTCAATTAATAGAAGAAGTGGGATCAATTAAATAAATAAAATATTTATTTAATTTAGGAAAATGATAATTTAAATAAATAAATGAATTTATTTAAATGAGAAATAAGGCTAGAAGAGGATAAATGAATTAATTAAATAAATAAAGATTTATTTAATTAATAGAAGAATTAGGATAAAGTAATTAAATAAATAAAATATTTATTTAATTAGACTGGACAATTTTAGGTGTCTACAGATATATCATCCATTATCTTATGTATAAGAAAAAAATAGAATTATGACATTGTAAAGATAGGTTGTATCCACATGTTGCAATCTCCTAATGAACTCGTACCTAGAACATTAATATAATTGATTCTACCCTTAAATCTCCACACTCATGAAATATTACCCCAATTGGTTCCAAGGTTCATATGTTACTTCCTAACCCTAAATGAACCTTCACCCTTGATTCATTCTAAGACTTCATTGATACATTTCAATATCTTTTCAAACATTCAAAGGGATGTTGAAGAGTTGATTTTCTTTATGTAAAAAGTATATATTCAATAAAAATAATAACCATTACTCACCAACAAACAAGATCACGTATCATATACCATTAAGTAGCTTGATTCTCACAAGTCATTCTTATAAGAAGGGTAACAATGTTCTTCTATTTCTCTTGAAACTACGAGCTATATTAGTCTTTAACTTTCTTATTCTTGCTAGAAAATATTTAACAAAATTATTTGATTATACCCTAGCTTAATCTATTTCTAAATTTTTATTAATTCATGCTTGACATCTACATGCTTTTAACAAACCAAGATTAATTAGCCCTTATTTCCTATACTCAAGAAATTGGACCATTTCTCTTACCATAAAGATACAATTTATTTAGTCACTAACTAGACATCGCTCCAAATTTCTAAGTAATCTCCAATAAAACCAAGTATGTAGTTTCAACTTACTTTATCTAGAAACATTCCATCTTAATTGTAAGTCCAATTGTTCATTTCAAAATCTGAACTCCATTTACCAATATTAGACCGCTCAAAAGTTACTCTAGAAAACAACCCCTTTCTAATAATAATATTATTATTATTCAAATAAGCAAAATGTAAGAAAATAACCCCTTTTTATTTAGCATCTTGAATAGCATTTAGAATTTGAACCATAGCTATATAGTTTAAAGGATTGCATAATTGCTAGGGTTCTGATATGCTTTGTAAAACAATTTTCATAAATATGAATGGTTGATCAAAATGAATTAAATAAATTAATCATATCATATTTTTTGTTTTTTTATAAATATCCATTCAAATTGTTTTTTTTTAAGTATTAATATTTAAAAAAAATTATATTATAAATTAAATATATAAAATTGTTAGTGTATATGGTGAAAATGGATAACAACAATGTTGAAAGACTCAATAGATTCAACCACAAAACCCTAGCCTAACAACAACAAAGATCCACTATAACATATGAAGATTACCTAAGACAATACAAATCAAATGAAATCACAAAGATTATACCATCACATGTCCAATAGGGTTTGGATCTCCATTCTTCCTATCTCCATTGATCTTGCTTGATATATTTGCTCTTAGATTTTATGTGCACAAGAGCTCAACAAAGAACGAAAATGTGGTTGCAAGTAGGATCGCATATGAAAGTGCAAAGGCGTAGTGTCGTCAATTGATCAAATAGTTAGCCAGGGTTTGATAATGAAAGAAGCATCTCCTTATATAGAAGACACTATAAGAAATGGAGGGACAAGATTGAGAGGTGTAAAAAGAGGTCGGCTATGATTAGAGGGTAGGTAAAGAAAATAATAAAATAATGAGAGGGTAGGTAGTGTATGAATTAAGAGATGAATGACACGTGTCATGGGTAGAAAAGGTTAGTGAATTAATTAAATAAATAAAGATTTATTTAATTAATAGATGAAGTGGGATCAATTAAATAAATAAGATATTTATTTAATTCAGGAAAAGGATAATTTAAATAAATAAATGTATTTATTTAAATGAGAAATAAGGCTAGAAGAGGATAAATGAATTAATTAAATAAATAAAGATTTATTTAATTAATAGATGAATTAGGCTAAAATAATTAAATAAATAAAAATATTTATTTAATTAGACATGACAATTTTAGGTGTTTACATTTTGCCCCTCTTTGGGACAATGCAACTTGTCGCGTTGTTTCAAAGAAGATAAGATGAACTGATACAATGTTGCCCCAAGATGGGAATGATATGCCCCCTCAAGAGATTGGATGAAAATGTCTGAAAATATTGTAGACAATCTCTCGATAAGAAAGAATGGCTAGAATGGACTAACCGGATAGGATAGAGTGACAAAGTCACGAGATAATGAAGACTGACTCGGGAAACGAGGGCTAGGGCTAGGGTAGTCTATAAGATAGACCACGAGGGGAAAAACATCCTCATTTTCATCCACACATCTAAGAGATCAGAGTGCAGAGAGAGAATAGAGCAGTAGCAGTCAGTAGCGATGGCATTGGTTCATAGATTCGATCGCGTTCACCGATTTCAGAGGCCAGCAGATGCAGGAGAGCTGGTAAGTACCACAAAACCTCCTTGTACTTTGTTGCAATAAATGTTGTCATAAATGCATGCTAGGTAGCACAATAAATGTGCTTTTAGGATAATGTCAAAAACGTGTAGGCGCGTTTGCGTTGGTGCCAAGCGCGTCTGGGTTGGCTAGGCACATCTGTGTATTTCAAGCGCGTCTATGCAGAGCAGGCGCATTTATGCAGTATGTAAGTGCGTTTATGTTAAAATGTGCATTTATGTCTTCTAGGTCAAATCGACAGTTCTATGATGAACGTACAGTGTCGATTGGATAAACTGTTGAGAGGATACACTCAAGAAGGTCCTCTAGGGAAGACTAGGATAGCAGATAGGGCTATGTTTGACAATTATGTGATAGAACATACGTTACCAATTAGGAAACTACTCAAGAGGATATACTCAAGCAGAGGCCCTAAGATAGGATAGATCAAGGCACTTTGTGATGAATAGTGAGTACCAAGACATAGTACTTTGTGATGAACAAGAAGTACCAATAGGAGCAACACTTTGTGATGAATAGGGAGTGCAAAACTTGTAGTACTTTGTGATGAACAGGGAGTACCACTAGGATAGAAGCAATACTTTGTGATGAACAATGAGTGTCACTAGGATAGAGTATCATATGATAGATATAAGCACTAGGATAATAAGCATTTTGTGATGAACAGTGAATGCTACTTTGACTGACATGATTGATTTGCTTGACTGCAGGAGTACCTACCTATACTGGAGTCATGAGAGAGATTCCCGTTGACACAGAGGTTACGATTGGAGCTGACATTTGAGGACCGAGCTGCCATTGAGATTATGGGTCTGCGATATATCCTGTATGTGCCTAAGTTTCAGGCGAACATGGAACTGCTGACTGCACTTGCTGAGAGATGGTACTCTGAGACATGCACGTTCCATTTTTCGATGGGTAAGATGACAGTCACCTTGGAGGATGTGTACAGGATACTGATCAATGGGGAGTTGGTTCCTTACAATCAAGACGAAGATAGGGATGCACTGAGACGAGAGTTTTAGGATCCGAGACTAGAGATGAGGGTTGGACATGTGTCTTGGGATACCATGACATGGATAGGATTAGCACTACCAACAGTACTAGCAGGAGTGATCAGTGGATTCCTCTGTCTGGATAGGGCGACATGAGGGTTGGTTGTGTATCCATATGTATTTTGACATCATTGTATCATGACACTTATGATTTTGATATATATATGAGATGATTCTTTGTGGCAACTATATGCATGTGTACCTATGTGATGAGATGTTTCATGATGTATGTTTCTATGTGATGCTTGTGTTATGGATGCAAATATGTACATAATGAAATGCAATATTTTTGTTCTTTTATGTTTTTAATATGTTATGCATATGTGAACGTAAATGTATGAAATGCCAACATGTGATAATGCAGGTGCAACTACATGAGATGCAAATGTTTTTGGTGTGTCATTATACTCAACCATGTGATAGCGGGCTACACGGACTCAAGAAGGATGATGGAGGTCAATCAAGAAAGGGGGATGGAAGATAGAAGATATGAAAGTGAAAGAGCTTCTTGTGCGTTATCATCATTGAGCTTATTATGGCAAAATAGGTTATGACAATCAAGGCATATGTTCAACCCAGAAAGTCATTGTACCCATTTGCATGGAGATAAGACAGTTACAAACAAGGAATGCCCCAGTTCATACTAGACTCTCAGTGTCCTCATATCCTTGGACAAGTCATAGCATTACTAAGAGACAATCCACAGACAACAAAGAAAAATAGGTGACGATACCCCATCCTCGCCTTTCTTGTCAAAGACATCCTAGAGATAGAATCTCTAGTCAGAGACATCTTGGAAAAGCTAAAAGATATGCCACCAAAAGATAAAATCAAAATAACACCAAGACTCGACACCAACATCCACTATAGTCCTCAAGTTTAGTGTCTCTTGTCACTTGTATAAGTCTTATTTGATTGTGGTCACAATGTTTACTTTCACAAAAGGATAGATAGCATTAAACCATATGTTGTCTAAGTCTGTTGAAAGATTTGATTTTGTTGAAGCCCATTGTTGTTGTTGTGTCTCATCTAAAACTAATTGAATCCATGAAACTAATACTTTATTATGAAGAAGACGAAACTTTATTGCAGATCGGCGATGCAAGTGTTGCTTTATTGCGGATTGTGTGTGGATAGACTGAAGAAAATTGGAAGAAATTGTACTCCTTGAAACAGGCGATGCTCTCAGTTCCACACCCATCACTAGATGTAGGATTTGCTTTAGCCACAGATAGGAGCTGATTTATTATGGATGGAAAAGAGTGAAAAGGAGGGATTATTATGAATGGCTAACCAATCTTAAGTAGATCAATGACAAGCCATGATGGGAATGGGTAAGTTTATTATGGATGAAGAGGTTGTGAGTGTGTGCAAAGTGAAGGATGAAATGGAATCCTGAAGGAGGGAGGAGCAATGTCTCTATGCATGGTGCTGGTGACCCAGTTTTCACCATGGTACTTGCCCAAGGCGCCACCGAAGTGGTTTTCACCGTTGGACAAAATGTTGTTTTTGTTTTTCAATTTTTCAATTTTTTTTGTTGTGTCACAAGGCGCCCGTTTGCCAGGTTTTCACCAAGTAAAGATTTTTAATTTTTTATGATTTTTTTGAATTTTGAATTTTTTTTATTTTTTATTTTTATTTTTTATTTTTTTATTTTTTTGTCTTTTTGAATTAGGATAATTTGAAGAGCTATGTGTAAAACCTGCGAAGGTGCATGCTATTGATAGGATCCTCCAAAGGTTCACCCTCTGTGGTTGAGAGCTGATATGCACCAGATCCATATGCTGTTGTGATGATGTAAGGACCAAGCCAATTTGGTTTGAACTTGCCCTTCTTCTCTCTGTCTTACTGATTTGTAGGATTTTCTCTTACAACTAAGTCACCTACCTCAAATGTGCAAGGCTTGACCTTATGATTGTAGCTGCAACATTCCTTGATTGAATGATATGTAGCTCGAGCGACTGTCTTCCTTGATAAAGGAACTGAGATAGAATTACTAGCATATGGACTACACAGGCCCGTATGCGTGTCACCTGAAGAAGTTTGGGCATCCCTGATAACAAAGTCCTTCAAGGAAGCTCCATTAAAGGTCCATGATGTATCACCAGAAGGAAAAGGATGTGTGGAACAAGTGGATGAGTGATGAAGGCTTATGATTGTGAAAAGAAGTGAAAGTAGGATAGCATGACAGACACTTAGGATCAACAAGCATGCTTTTTGACTTAAAATTGTAGAACTTTTGCCCCCAGTTATTTTGATATCAGGGGAGATCAACTCTTGTTCTTTTTCCTTCATAGGATTTTTATTCTTGACTTTTATTTTTTTAGAGTCCAATAGCTTTTGATTTTGATTTGGACTGAAGGACTTCTCTTTATTTTGGAATTTTAGATTTTTCTCTTCAAATCTTGATTTTTGATTCCTAATGAGTAAGGGCTTTTGTAATTCTTGTTGATCCAAGTCTGGAAGTGGGTTGGAAATGGAATGAGTGGATGAAATGGTAAAGCTATGTGAGTTCTTAAGAGGGTTGGCGATATGCTCAATAAATTCTTTGTTGGAACCACTCTTAGGACTATTGATATCAAGAGTTGCTTGCACCGCTATAGGAGATTTGCATTCGGACTTAGTAGCCACAACACTAGGTGGCTCACACCCAATTCCTTGGCATTGCAATTTTTTTGTAGGTTGTTCTTGTCGACTAAATACCTTAGGAGACAGTGGGAGTTGATCAACATGGAATATATACTCACCACATCCCATGTCTTTAAACTTGAACTTTTCTTTGATCTCTGCTTGTTTTGATGTAGAAGCTTTCAATGATTATGGATCCACATATGCTGAAGATGGAACAACTTCTCAATTGACTGGGATTGTTATTTCTGATCTAGGTCGCAGATTATTGCAATATATGAATGGATTTGGGTCAACTTTGACGGTCACTTCAACTCCATTGTGTGGAAACTTGATGCATCGATGATATGTAGATGGGACTGTGCTCATTTATGAATCCATGGGCGTCCCAAGAGTACGTTGTATGTGAGATCGAGGTCTAGGACTTGACAAACCACATCTTTTGTAACTGGCCCAACTTTGAGAGGTAAGGTAACTGTGCCTTTGGATGAACGCTCTTCATCATCATATGCCTTGATGGTAATTTTGTTCATAGCATTCACAGCTTTATCAGAATATCCCAATTGTTTAATAGTGTCCAATGTACATATATTTAGACCAGCTCCTCCATCTATCAGGACTCGCTTTATTCGATGTTTGCGTAGGAAGGCTTCAACGTGTAAAGGTGCATTATGTGGCTGACTTACGGAGGCGTCATCAACTTTTGTGAATGTAAGGGAGTGTAGAATGGAAAGGTATCCCACCATGGCTTGAAACTGGTCCACGTTCAGATCAGTGGGGACAACATTGTCTCTCAAGATTTTGTCAAGAATAGCTTTATGTGCGGGGGATATGCGTAAAAGCTCAAGGATGGAAATAAGTGTGGGTGTCTTCCCCAACTATTCTACAAGGTCATACTCAGGTTTGGTTGATGAGGAAGTTGTGTTTTTGGCTAGCACCTTGCAAAGTGAATTTACCTTGACGAGTTGTGACATTACATTCAAAGGTAGGTTTGGAAGAAGATCCAATGCCTTTTCGGACAATCTTGGGTCTTTGGGTGGAATTCTTAGGCGTTTTGTCCTTGATGATAATGGTAGAGACATAATTGTCCATCGAAATGTGATTGATAGTTGAATCATAGTTATAAGATGCTCTGGTATAGTTGGTCTGGTCATCTGTGGCTTTAGCTTTTCCCTTGTCATGCTTTGGGAATGGTTCCTTAAACATCTCATGTTCTTGATTGGATGAGTGTCCTTCAATCTCAATGTCACCTCTATCAATAAGATCTTGTATGATGTTCTTCAGTTGATGACAATTACCTGTTTTATGACCCTTACTCTTATGAAATTCACAATACTCGTCATCATTCCACCAATTTGGTTTAACCTTTGGCTCATATGGAGGCAAATCTGGAATTGTGATTATCTTGTTTGCCACTAGCTTTTTGAAAACTGACTCAAGTGGTTCTCCCAATGGGGTGTACTTCCTTCATGATCTGGAAGTTGTTTGAGTATTCACTTGATTGTTTGTAGAGCTTGATCCAGAAAAAATGATTTTAAGTCGCACTGTATTGGCATCAACAACACCATCATTGACTGTGTTCTTGTTTTTATTCCAAAATCTTGGCTTGTCTTTTCCTTTAAAGTCCTCTTTGTTTTCTCTGAATATTTTGATGACTCCTTGCTCAATTAGGACCTTTTCTGTCGCTAAGCCTTTTTCAATGACGTCCTTGAAGGTGGACAAACAAACTTTCCTTAGGTCATAACCAATGTCTTTGTTAACATTTTGGGTGAACATCTCTACCATTTGTTTTTGTGGAATTTCACAAGAGCATCTGTTAGCTAGATTTCTCCATCTTTGTAAAAATGATGAAAAAGATTCTCCATCCTTTTGCTTGGTGTTGCACAAGGTAGTGACTGATATGTCTGTCTCTATGTTGTATGAGAAATGTTGGATAAATGCCTCTGCTAAGTCACCCCATGACTTAATTCTAGGTGGGAGTTGAGAGAACCATTCCATAGCTTGATCACCTAAGCTTTGTGGGAACAATCTCATTAAATATGTCTCTTCTGCTGCTACTTCAATGCAAGCTATGAAAAATTATCTTATGTGTGCCTTAAGATACCCTTTTCCTCTATACTTATCAAACTTAGGCATCACAAAGTGTGTAGGAAACGAAGGCATTGGAATTCTCTTGTCAAATGGATAAGGACATATGTCTCTCATTGTGTAAGTTGGCTTCGGTGTATTTATGTCCTCCATTTTCTTTTATAAATCCTTAATTTGTTGTTCCAAATTATTCTTAGGTGGAGATCGACTTCTTAGACCATATCCAATGCTTAAACCACCAGGTGGAGGAGGAGCATGTTGCATATATGGATGATATTGATCATACACATGTTCATATGGAGGAGGTCTATAATGATGTTGTGTATAAGGACCACTTGGTATAGAGTCATGATGAGGAATGGAATATCTGCTTTGTCGATGTATACCATACTCTATAGGCATGTTGTGAGTTTGTTCTAATGTGTTGCCTCCAAATTTGACGCGGGGTTTCCTTGTGTCCAAATTTTGAGCATGCCTTTGGATAGCCAATTGCTTTGGTGGTAGGTCTTTAGCATTAGCATGTGCTTGAGTGTATTTTTCTGCATAAGACTTCCATAATGGTCTGTGAAGATGAGTATCATATGCTTGACCATGTGTGTATGGGACCTCTGGTTTTTGAAACAAAGATGATGGTGATTCGAGCACAAGATGTGGTCTTCTATTGCCTCCACTATTAGGCCTCCTTTGATCCATGTTGGAGTGAGTTTGTTGCAAAGGTCGATTTTCCATTATTTGAGACATGTCAAAATCATGAGGTATCTCGGCTCCACTTTGTGCCATCATTTGTAAGAAGTATTGTCTATCTCTCCTCATTATTTCCTAAACCAATCGATTGAAACAAAGATCCATAATGAAGTCTTCCACTTTTGTTGAATGTACAAAAAATTTGTCCATATTGTCATTGTGTGTACCATTGTTGTTTATAGTGTCCATGTTCTCAACATTTGGAATGTTTCTATAGGCATCCATGTCAAGTAATGTAGTATGATCATAATTGAAAAAGATATCATTTTCATACTCATAGGAACTCATGTTTGCAGACTCTTGAGCCTCTTTAGTTTCTGTCCTAGATTTTTGGGAAGGGGTTTCAACCATGAACTAGGTATTGACCAAGATGTGTGAGACAAGATGAAAATGGAAAGATATGAAAGACCAAGAGTTGGATGGAATGTAAATGAATCTAAGGTTTACTTGTAATGTCCAAAGTGTAAGACCAAGTATGTATGTAGTAGAGTAGGTGTGACTTCCAAAGAGATGATAGTTTCTCTTGATGAGGTAAGTTGACCTTGACTCTAATTAAGACCAAATGAGACCCAAAGGTGAGAGATCTTGATGAGGGACCACATAGCAAAATGTTGTTGTATGTAGTGTGTTGACAAAGTATGATGAGGACAAGCAAGTGACCTTTTGACTCAAGTTTAGACAAATGTGAATTTAATGTAAGGTGTAAAGAAATGATGGAATTTGTGAGACCCAAAGATAGGTTGAATGCTAGATGAAAAACCCAGAGAGATAAACTAGAAAGCTCAATAAGTCTGAAACTGACTGTTCTTTTTTGCTGAATTATGAAAGTTTTCAATCCTGAACACAGACGTGTCTGTATACTTCACAGACGTGCTTAAAGGACACAGACACTATTCTGTCAGACACAGACGCGTTTCTGAGATGTTGTAAATGCAAAGTTGCTCAAAAACATAGACGCGTTTCTGCAAAATTTGTGCAATTTTTCCAATTTGTGAAGTTGCTTGTTGTCACCAAATCTGAATGTTTGACTATTTTTCGTGACAAGAGGACACAATGTTGTTGAAGACTCAATGTTTGCAAGTGTTTGACTCAAAAATGACTCAAAGACAAGTGTGTTGTTTGATATAAAAATGTTTTGCATACACTTGAAGACACAAAAGACACAATGTTTTGATGTTTGGTCTTGAATGTTTGATTGTTCAAAATAAGTCAAGCACAATTCTTATGGTTGGCCAAGACAATAGTTGTTGATCCCACATGGAGTTTCCCCTGAGGCTACGCTATTCAGAGCAGATACTTAGATGCTTGACCCCACTGGCTCCACCCTTGGCACTCACTTCTCGGGGCAACCAAGCATCAGTCCCCACGAAAACTCCCCGTGGCGAACTTTGTATCTCTACTAAGAACCGTATGTGTGTGGGCTGCTACCAGAGGTCTGACCTCTTGCCTCAATAACTAGAAGGATTTTGGCTTCTAAAACAAAAAGTTGCTAGTAAGGGCATCCGCTCATGTGGCCATACATGCGACACTTTCAGCTCTGTAAATACAGAAGGCTCCCAGCCGGTAGGGGTTACGCCCTACAACTGATCAAATAAATTTGATCAAACAGGTTTATGGGGAGACATAGTGTCAGTATGAACTAATCAACACACGTTATTCATAGTTTTTACCATGAATACAATTATTTATAGTGGTTTGGAAGAAGATGGCTTTTCTTTTGCTACCACTTGGGTCGTTCTCTCCTCACTAGTAGTCCTAATGACCACACGGGGAGACAGGCCCTCTAAAGATTAAACAAAAAGAGCCTATTGCTCAAAACACAAAAGACAATGATTTAATTTTAGTGCATCAATTGAAGTGTTTGCTAGTCTATGAAAACAAGACACACAATAAAAATAAAAAACCCTTGCCAAGGACCTGCAACAAAGATCTATTAGTAGTTTGGATTGTTTCAAATGATCACCCCTTCTTGCAAGCACACAAGTTAGGTAAATTTTAAACCCAAAAGACTTTGTGAAAATAGGGGCCTTCAACAAAATGATATTTGCTTTCAAGACAAGCTGCACCAATTCTATTAGCTAGATCTAAAAATGTTAGCTCAACATAAACTAGATCTGAAAACCTGAATGACTAAAATCTGAATCAATGAAACCCAAAATGAAACAAGTGCACACAGACGCGGTTATCAGAAACACAAATGCGGCTTCTGGACGCAGACATGCTTATATGAGACACAGACGTGGATCCAGAATGCAAACGCGGCTTCTGGACACAGATGCGCCTGAAAACCCCACAAACGCGACTAGGGAACACAGGCGCAACTTCCGGAATCTAAAAAAAAAAAAAATTGTCGAGGATGCAGATGCGATCCCAGATGTCTTAGACACGACAGAAAACCAAAAACGCAATCCAAAAGTACACAGATGCGAAAATATCAAAATGTTGTCAAAAATGTCAGATCTGCAACTTCAAAACACGAAATCTGCAACAAGGATGTTAAATGCAAAAGGGATAAGAGTCCCACCGAGTGTGCCAAAATGTATATGGTGAAAATGGATAACAACAATGTTGAAAGACTCAATAGATTCAACCACAAAACCCTAGCCTAACAACAACAAAGATCCACCATAACATATGAAGATTACCTAAGACAATGCAAATCAAATGAAATCACAAAGATTATACCATCACATGTCCAATAGGGTTTGGATCTCCATTCTTCCTATCTCCATTGATCTTGCTTGATATATTTGCTCTCAGATTTTATGTGCACAAGAGCTCAACAAAGAACGGAAATGTGGTTGCAAGTAGGATCGCATATGAAAGTGCAAAGGTGTAGTGTCGTCAATTGATCAAATAGTTAGCCAGGGTTTGATAATGAAGGAAGCATCTCCTTATATAGAAGACACTATAAGAAATGGAGGGACAAGATTGAGAGGTGTAAAAAGAGGTCGGCTATGATTAGAGGGTAGGTAAAGAAAATAATAAAATAATGAGAGGGTAGGTAGTGTATGAATTAAGAGATGAATGACATGTGTCATGGGTAGAAAAGGTTAATGAATTAACTAATTAAATAAAGATTTATTTAATTAATAGATGAAGTGGGATCAATTAAATAAATAAGATATTTATTTAATTCAGGAAAAGGATAATTTAAATAAATAAATGCATTTATTTAAATGAGAAATAAGGCTAGAAGAGGATAAATGAATTAATTAAATAAATAAAGATTTATTTAATTAATAGATGAATTAGGCTAAAATAATTAAATAAATAAAAATATTTATTTAATTAGACATGACAATTTTAGGTGTCTACAGTTAGTATATAATTGTTTTGATGTTATATGTAATTTTTTTTATAGTGTGTCATATTTTTGTGAGTTTTTAATTGTATCTTTCAAGTTAGAAGTGATTAAAATAAAAATGTACAATCATTAATTAAAAAATTTGTAGACTTTATGGAAGAGAGTAGATGATAGCAAGGGTTTCACAGGTTTCAGGGCTATTGTGGTCCTGACAAAGTGCAAAAATTATGGCCTTTCAATCAAAGAAATGGTGGACGAGTTAAGCAACAAATGTGGTGGCCACTGTAGCAAGCATGGAAGGGTCTGATAAACAATCTCAATAACTCTTGTAACTCTAGGTAGGGAAACCCTTCAGAGCAGTTTCCAACCACAAGGAACAGGTGGGGCTTTGCAAATCTGTCAATAAACACTCCTTTTGATTTTCAAAAAATAGAAGTTTTGGAGGCCAAAAGTGCAGAGTGAAACTCAGCAACCGAAGAAGGGTAAATCTACCCTTGAACATACTATGGTTGTTTCTTTAATGGTTGATGGTCAAGCGTGGAATGGTTCAGTGAGTCTTTTCAAGGAAAGGGCTTTCTTTATGAAATGGAGTGGGCCTTGGCCCATATTCAGGAGGGTTAGAAATTGGTGTAATGAGCACTGGGGTGAAGATGTTACTTTAAAAACCCTCCCTAATGCTTTTTATCTTGTGATTTGTTCGAGCACCAAGGATAAGGAATGGATATTTAACAGTGGGACTTTTCTAATGGGGAGCAAAGGCTTCTTCATTAAGGACTGGATTTTGAACTTAACTCAAAAAAAAGAATCCATAACAGAAGTGTCACGCTGGATACGATTATACAACTTGCCTCATGAGTATTGGGATGTCGAAACTCTAAGGATGATTGGAAACAAGTTGGGTACTTTTATTAAGGTAGACAAGGCCATAGCGAGCAAAGACTATTGAATGTATATCTGCATTTGCATTCTCTGGTAGGAGGCCCACCCACTCCCCCAAATGGCAGAGATAAAATTTGGGGAAGGGACCTAGAAACAAGTTATTGAAGTCGGGGATACTATAGAAATGTGTAATGTTTGCAAAGGTGTTGGACATCCTACAGGAGAATGTTTGAGGTTGGGAAAAGGAAAGGGCCTTGATAAAAACTCTCTAACTGATGTGCTGGTGTTGAAAGAAATTTCTTTCCTTGAGGAGGACAGTGATTTTATGAAGGTTATGTCAAAAGAGTGGGAACAACCCGTTGCCAAGGGCTAGAGCGCAAGATTTTTTGAAACAAGTCTAGGTTTATGGACTCAAGAAATTGAGATGGATGATTTTATCTATGTAGAGGGACATAGTTTGGGAAAGACATATTGTATTAATACAAAATATTCAACCAAGGAACTCACCCAGATAAGTAATAGCTTCCAGGAAGGAGGAGAGGACAGGAAGATCTTAGGAAATGAGACAAGATATGTGGAGATAGATGATGAAAGGATCAAATTTTGAATGATGATGTTCACATGAAAAATCTTGAGTAGAATCAATATTCTTATTAGAATGTGATAGTTTAAGAAATGGTGAGAAGCTTTGAAGTTAATATTTTGGAGACTCAGAGCCTAGGAGTTGGTGAGAACTCATTAAGTCATACATTGGGTTTTCTTAATGAAAAAAATGTCCCTCCGAGTGACAAAAGGAGGGAGAAACCTGATGAGACTTTGGAGGACTGTCTGAAGGGTCCAAAAAGGTTACTTCCTGATAGAGATCAATGTGAGGATGCCATATCTGAGGAGGATGAGCCTATTTTTAAGGAAATTCATATATCTCTAATTAGAAACTTGGACAACTCTTATGAAGATGAAAGAGAAGATGGTAGTTTTTATGAGGACTTAGATTCAGACTCCTCATCAGATGAGGAGACTGAAGGAGGGGATGTCTTGGGCCTAAATGCGGTTATGGGAATAAGGGAGAAGAGATCTCTGGATCAATCACTACCAAAATAGGTAAAAGGCAAAGGTAGGAGAAAAGAAGAAATGAGGTCCAAGATTTGTAAGGAGGAAACTAGAAATTACAAGCAGTGTAGTTGGTCAAAAAAATCTTAGATCGGGAAAAGGTTATGCCTTTTCCCAGGAGCAATGGAGGTCCTTTCATGGAATGCCAGGAGATATAATGCCCTTAACAAAATTCATTTGATCAAAAGATGTCTTGATCAAACAAGGTCGGATGTGGTTTTTTAACAAGAAATGAAACTATCAAGAAATGATGTAACATCCTTTTGTAGACGCTTCAACAGTTGGAAGTGTCACACTATTGAAGCAATAGGAACATTAAGTGGTTTAGAATTTTTGTGGAAAGATGTGGTCATTGATGTACATATCATCAAGTCATAAAAATCATGGTAGTGGGCTAATGTAGTGTCAAAGCAATTGCACACAAACTTATATATGATGAATGTTTATGGACTGAATAATATCTCTGACTTAAGAGGGGTGTGGAATCTTATTTCGAAGGTTTTGTCTGCTAATGGAGATAGATTATTCTCTTTTTAAATCGGTAAATCGTATAATTTTATTAATTCTAAAAACATGTGCATTACAAAATTTTGGTCCATGTTTGCAAAACGGACATAAGAAAACCCAAAAATCCTTGCATCCATATAGACAAAATTTCCTACCCACAGCCAAACAGTATCATCTGAGAAAAAATTTTCAATGCAAAAAAAAAATCCAAAATTGGTGATTCTCGCCTCCTTTTATGCCCCCTCCACCACCTTCTTTCCCTTCGCATCATCTGCTTATGCATGATCATCTACCTACATTTCATCCTTTGCTTCATCCTTTGTATCTAAGTTCTTGTCATCTAGTTCTCGCGACTCATCCCTTAGTCCTCCACTACTAATTCCAGAGGAGCTCTCACCAGGTAGTAGCATTCAATTTTGCCTTGTCCACCCCTTCTCTATTAGTCATCCATGTTATCTCCTCGAAGGGGAAATCTAATCCTTAAGGGCTCAAAATTCCTCATGGGCCCACCACTTGTGATTTTTGAAGAAGTTTCCTAGGTGATAACCGAGGAAATTGTTAGTTCTGATACTTAATGTAAAGTACAGATACCAATAGCTAACAAGATGAGATTGGGGGGGGGGTTGAATCATACAAACTTAAACTTCTGTAAAATCAACAGATTCAACCTCGGTAACTTATACTTCGGCAACTTAACAAAAAAATTGCTAAACATGCAAACTTATGAACACATAATCATAATAACACTCATAACACCAGATTTAACGTGGAAACCCAAATAGGGAAAAACCACTATGGGATTTTGGACCCACTAAGAAATAGACTCTTCTAGAGTATGCTCGGTTAAAAGAAAATCTTGTTAAAGATTACAAACACATTGCTAGATGTGACCCGGTTAAGGGATTTCCCTCGGATCTATTAGGATCTTCACTTTGTTAGAAGTGACCTTGTTAAAGGATTTCAAACACTCATTTAGAATGTTACCTTCCTAGAGGGTTTACATATAAGACTGTTAAGTCCACTCGGTTAAGAGATTTTCTGTCACTTACAAAATAACAGTAATAAAAATCTATCTGCAACTTCACATCTAAAATGCTAAAGTAGATTCTTATTTGCTCAAAACAATCTAGTCATAGGACTTATCTTGTCCCTCTGTTGGACTCTCTACTCTATTATTCAAACAGGTCTTCAAGATTTTGTGCTCGGTAATCACTGTCTACCCCAACTATAATGATAATAATAATACCTCTAATTGAAATCTCAATTTGAAGTTTGGACATTCATATGGGAGAGTTTACTATTTTCATGGCTGGTGTTCATTTAGTTATCAATCCAGGAACGTAAAACTTGAAATGGGTTTGTAATATATATGCACTAAGCTCCTTAAATGATTATTCTGCATTACTGCAGTAACTAACATTATGCAGAAAGGAAAGGCAGGAATGGAAATCATAAAAGGCTACATGAAAGCTTCACAAAACACTGCTGAAATGATCTAATGAAAATAACAGAAATCACACCGTTCTGTCTTGGCTGCAGGAACAGTCAACAAATCTATTTCCAGTGGCTGCAGGAACAATCCAGTCATGAACTTCTACTGCAACTAAGTAAAAACTAACTTCAATGATCATAAACATAGGATCACTCACCAAGTGGGCCCCCTTGGATGAGTGATATCAAACTCCCAGCAAAGTACTATTAACATATCAGAACAACATATTCTTATTCATTTCTTCCTGAAAATGATTACATATTCTAAAAGAGAAAATTCAGAATGCTTGTCAAAACTCTGCTCAATTCCTTTCCATCTTGTCTAACTTTAAGAAACAAGGAAGAGCTTATTATAAAGAAAAGATCAACTACAATGGACAACTCAAGTTACACCCACAAGAAGAGGCGGATAATTGTCAGATGAAGGAGATAACTGAGAGCTTGGCTGCAGGAACTGTGGATCTGAAACTGAACCACAGTCTTTGCATGCCAAAGCGATATTTTGCGAATTCAATATGCACCAGAGTTAAACTCCCATGGTGAAGTATAACTACTCCAATTATGCCATACATTGCGCTTGCTCGAATCCCCTTCAGTTTGACCTCCAGTTATCTGAACGTGATTCTCCAGTCCTTAGGTGCGAAAGAAAATCATCCACCGCGGCATCAATTATTATCTGCACTAAAACAAAAACAACATACAAGGACATGCATATGTATCTTACTCAATTAATACATTCATTAACTCACATATGACATTATCCTAAATAATCCGCATATCACAGGGACAAATCATTTGGCTGCAGGAATAAATTGGCATGGCTGCAGGAATTAACTGACAAAGTTCAAACATGATTTCTTAAGTTTAGTTTTAAAACATGGATTACATATAGTCAATTCACAATACTTTACTATCACAATGCAACCCAAAAGATACCAAAAAACCTAAGAGTCATGATAAAAAAACATGTCAAAGCATCGACTTATCAATCACTATGTAGCATCCTTGTGCATACACTTGCCCACATACATTGTTTATCAACGATTCCTTATTTATAAACAATTGCTAACTACTGAATCTCCTTGATCACATTTCCCATGATCAATCTTAGCCATCAGATCTTCAAACTTGACTAGGTTCAATGTATCCTTCCGATCTGAAAACGTTTTACCTTACCTCAGGACTTGCATTCCTATCTTGGAACTTGCATAAGGTTATTGCAGTTCAATCTGCGCTATAGATCTTCCTGCCGATTTTCCTTTGCCATAGATCTTTAACAAACTTCATGCACGACATACCAATTATTTATACATTTCCAGCTAATCATTGTCCTTTATTAAATAATGCTTTTATCCATCCAATGCGCACTGTCATAACTCAGTTGCAACTCGGTAACTACTAAACTTTACTCGGTAGACATTTCACCTTCATTAACCGATATCGATAACCTTAGGGTTTACCGACTAGGTTCTTTGCTCGGTTGCATAGTATAGTATTAACCTTACAATCAACAACATATGTAGGATATCAAAACAATCTAAACATCATGATCTCATCATTGTCTAACTCGGTAATAGTTGCCCATTGAATAACTTATTCCTCCCTTTATTCATCACATTCTTTCTGTGTCTTTTACTGACATCTTAATTCTCTTCTAATCAATCTTCTCAAGATATGGCAACATCATACTAAATCAGATAATCAATATCTTGACATCAATGACAAAATAATGTTATAAAGATAGTTATCATCCTTCTTCAGTTATATCAATAATCTTCAACAACCTTATCAATATCCTATTCAATATCAACAATCTTTCTTACTGTAATGCCAACAATCTCCCCCTTTCGCATTGATGGCAAAACCAACAATTAAATGGTAATACCAACAAGATATACAAATTGATTCGGATTCAAATTGTTGTTAGACTTCTCCTGTTATCCTTGATCAGTTGTCTTCTGAAGTCTTCTCCATTTTGCAATCTACTCCCCCTATCATTAGTCTTCTTTTATTTTCATCATTCAAGGCTTTACCATGCAGTCAACCATTTAGTCTTTCAGTCAACCATTTAGTCTTCTCCCCCTTTGACAACAATGCCAAAAAGTAAAAGAACTAAATCATGATTTCTTCCTCTGTGAAGTGATTTGTCTTGCTGTGTAACATCTCAGTCTCGGTCAGATCAACTTGTCTCTATTCACTTTTTCCTGAACAACTTTAGGTGAACTCCTAAAGTGCGTAAATCAGCATCAATCCACACATAATATTTTGTAGAATCATCGAATTGATGCTTTCACTGAACTCGTCAGTGAGTAGAAGATAGGGGTAGGACCCCTAACTTGCTTCTGAGATACTCAAAAGTGTCCCTTGGCAGTGGCTTTGTGAAGATGTCTGCTAATTGCTCCTTTGAACTAATATATTCCAACACAACTTTCTTCTCATGAACTTCATCTCTGAGATAGTGATACTTTATAGATATATGCTTTGTCTTAGAGTGCATTACTGGATTCTTTGAAATGTTAATGGCACTAGTATTATCACAAAATATAGTTACTAGCTCGGTAACTTTCTCATTTATACCTTCCAATAGTTGTTTGATCCATGCTATATTGGTACAATTCAATGCTGCAGCAACATATTCAGCTTCTGCTGTAGACTGAGAAATACATCCTTGTTTCTTGCTAAGCCAACTTACTAGTCTTTCTCCCAAAAAGAAATCTCCACCACTTGTGCTTTTCCTGTCATCTATGTTGCCTGCCCAATTAGCATCAGTATAAACTTTTAAAGCAAAATTATTCCTCTTTTCATATACTAAGCCATAATCTTTCGTACCGCTCAGGTATCTGAAAATTCTCTTGATTGTTGTCATATGGGTTTCCTTGGGATATGCATAGAATCTTGCTACAATACCTACTGCATGTGCTATATCCAGTCTACTATGCACAACATATTGCAATTTTCCAATCATAGATTGGTAAAGTGTCTCATCAACAGATGCAGATTCATCATTCTTTGATAATTTACAGTTAGTAGTCATAGGAGTACTTACTAGTTTAGAATCCTCCATTCCAAAATTCTTCAAGATTTCCTTTATGTACTTGGATTGAGTAATGAAAATCTCATCTTTCATTTGCAATATCTGTAAACCTATAAAATACTTTATTTCACCGATTAGTAACATCTCAAATTCTTTGCACATTTCATTTCCAAAGTTCTTGCATAAGGAGTCATTACCACAAAATATAATGTCATCAACAAATATGGCTGAGATCAGTATTCCATTGTCCTCATATTTCTTCATGTACATATTGCTTTTTTCACTTGTCTTGATAAAACCAATCTTGATTAAATAAGAGTGCAATCTTTCATACAATGCTCTAGGTGCTTGTTTCAGATCATATAAGGATTTGTTCAGTTTGCATACCTGATCTTTACTCCTGTCTTCAACAAATCCTTCAGGTTGTTCAATGAAAACTTCTTCTTCTAGTATACCATTCAAAAATGCAGATTTAACATCCATTTGATATACCTTGAAATTTTTGAAAGCAGCATATGCCAACAATGTTCTTACTCCCTCAAGTCTAGACACAGGTGCAAAATTCTCACCATAATCTATTCCTTCTTCTTGAGCATAACCTTTGCAAACTAGTCTTGCTTTGTTGCGAATAACCTTGACTTTTTCATTTAGCTTGTTTATGAAAATCCACTTAGTACCGATTACATTTTTGTCCTTTGGTCTTGGCATTAGTGTCCATGTGTCATTCTTCTTGATTTGATCAATTTCTTCTATCCTAGCATTTACCCAATCTTCACTATTAAATGCCTCTTTCACTATTCTCGGTTCAAATTCAGAAATCAGACATGTGTTTTGTCTGAGTTTGTTTCTTGTCATCACTAGATCATCTTTATCTCCTATAATCTGACTTGATGCGTGATGTCTTCTAACATATTTGGCTAATATAGGCTCAGTAGGTTCTGTATGATCTTCTTCATCATTCGGTAACTGGACATTATCTTCATTTTCTTCAGTAGCTTTCTCGGTAGGACTTCTCGATTGAATATAAACAAATTCTTCATAATCTTTTGGTTCTTTGGAATTTCCTTCATCATTTCTTTCTGCAAATTCATCAATTTTCACATTTGCACTTTCCACTATTTTGTTAGATGATTTGATCAGACATTTAAATGTTTTACTTCTAGAAGAATAACCAAGAAATGTTCCTTCTTCAATTTTTTGGTCAAACTTTCCATTTCTGTCATCTTTGTGAGCATAGCATCTACTTCCAAAGATTTTAAAGTAACTTACATTAGGTTTCTTGTCATACCAGATCTCATATGGTGTCTTCATAGTTCCTTTCTTCAGTTGAACTCGGTTCAAGGTGTAAATTGTAGTGCTAATTGCTTCTCTCCAAAATGTTTGAGGTACCCTCTTTTCTATCATTAGGATTCTTGCACAAACCACAATTGATCTGTTTCTTCTCTCGGCTATCTCATTTCGCTGAGGTGTTCTCAGTGCAGATACTTGCCTATTTATACCATGATCATTGCAGTATAAGTTAAATTCATCAGAAGTGAATTCTCCTCCTCTATCAGATCTAAGACATTTCAGTTGTCTTCCTGTTTCATTTTCAACTCTTGCCTTGTACCATTTGAACATTTGAAAAGCTTCTGATTTTTCTTTTAAAAACATGACTGACATCATCCTTGAGTAATCATCCACAAATAATATGAAATATTTAACACCATAATAACTTTGAACTTTCATAGGACCACAAAGATTAGTGTGTACTAGATCTAAAATTCCTTTAGAAGTGTAGGACTTACTTGTAAAGCTTGATCTTGTCATCTTACCCATCTAGCATCCTCGAAACATTGGATTCTCAGGTTTTTCAAGACTCGGTAGACCTCTTACTCGGTGCTTCTTACTTATTTTGATCAGATTATCAAAATTTACATGACAAAACCTTTTATGCCATAACCAAGTATCATCTATCTTTGCATAAAGACACTTGTTCCATGTTGAGTCAAGATGAAATGTATTACCTTTTGTTTGTGTCCCGGTAGCAGCGAACTTTCCATGCTTGTCATGAACTTTGACAATTCCTTTCTGAAATTCTATTTGGCATCCTGTATTGTTTAGCTATGCTACACTCAACAAATTGTATTTCAAACCTTCAACCCAGTATACATCATCACATTTAGCATTGTCAAGAAGTGTTATAGATCCTTTACCTTTTACTGGACATGGTGCATCATTACCAAATCTTACATAGCCTCCATCATAGTCTTCTAATTTAACAAACTTTTGTTTATCACCTATCATATGATGTGAGCATCCACTGTCTATGATCCAAGAATCATTATTATTTATGTGAGATATTAGGGCTTTTTCTTCATACCTTTCTTCATCAGATCCATCTTTAATAGCCACATAAACAACTTCCTCAGTATCAGTTTCATCAGATTTGTCATCATTGGATTCCTCATCTGCTACTAGACATGTCTTTCTATCTCTCCTTCTGAAGTCTCGGTGTCCTCTGTATTGGTTATCTTTCTGCATGTTATCTCGGTATTCTCTCTTTTCACTAGATTCTTTGTCAGGGCAATTAGAAGCCATATGTCCTATTTTATTACAATTGAAACATTTTAAAGGTAGCTTTCCTTTATACTTACCCTTTCCGCTCGGTAACCTTCTCGCTAATAATGCTTCAAATTCTTCTTGCTTCTTGATTTCCTCATACAGTTTGTGCACTTTTTCCATGTTCTTGCGAAATCTTTCACTTGCTTCACTATGATCCCCTTTGGAGTACTTACTCATTCTATCATTGTAATCATCAGATTCACCAATATGAAAAGAACTAAATGCAAATTCTACTTTATTTACCGAAAACCCACTCTTATCAAAATTACTTAACTCAAATGCATGTAGCTTACCAATAGTAGCATCCAAAGAAACTGGCATGTTAGGTACAGACCTCAATTCATTGATTGCAGAGACTCGAATAGCATAAGCTGGTAGAAGGGTTCTCAACAACTTACTTGTTATATCCTTTTCTTAAATAGTTCCACCTGCTCCTTTAGTTTGATTGACAATCTCCTTTAGTCTTGTATTGTATTGGGTTATGTTCTCACCTTCATTCATTCTCATGGATTCAAGTTGTCCTCTTAGACTATCTACTTTTGCTCTTTGAACATGTTCACCACCTCCATACACAGATATGAGCTTAGTCCACATTGCTTTTGCATCATTACAGCCTTCTAGATCATTAAACTCTTTGTCGGTCAATGCTGATGTTATTTCAATCATAGCTTAAATATGTTCTTGCTTTGCCTTAATCTCTTCCAAGGTCATAGGGTTGGTGCTCGGTGCAATGTAATCATTCTCCAGATAATATGTTGCACATTCTCCAATTCCTGATAAATGTAGCTTCATCCTTTTCTGCCATGTGGAGAAACTTGACTTGTTCAGCTTCGGTGCATCCCTTTTATACATCTTCAGATCTTTGCCTCAAGTACCTTTAAACTTTTTTTTCGGAGTCCAAAGCTCTAATACCAATTGTTAGTTTTGATACTTAATGTAAAATACAAATACCAATAGCTAACAAGATGAGAGGGGGGGTGGTGAATCATACAAACTGAAACTTCCATAAAATCAACAGATTCAACCTCGGTAACTTATACTTCAGCAACTTAACCAAAAAACTGCTAAACATGCAAACTTATGAACACATAATCATAATAACACTCATAACACTAGATTTAACGTGGAAACCCAAATAGGGAAAAACCACTGTGGGATTTCAGACCCACTAAGAAATATACTCTTCTAGAGTATGCTTGGTTAAAAGCAAATCCTGTTAAAGATTACAAACACATTGCTAGATGTGACCCGGTTAAGGGATTTCCCTCAGATCTGTTAGGATCTTCACTTTGTTAGAAGTGACCTTGTTAAAGGATTTCAAACACTCATTTAGAATGTTACCTTGCTAGAGGGTTTACATATAAGACTGTTAAGTCCCCTCGGTTAAGAGATTTTCTATCACTTACAAAATAACAGTAATAAAAATCTATCTGCAACTTCACATCTAAAATGCTAAAGCAAATTCTTATTTCCTCAAAACAATCTAGTCATGGGACTTATCTTGTCCCTCTACTAGGCTCTCTACTCTATTATTCAAACAGGTCTTCAAGCTTTTATGCTCGGTAATCACTATGTAGCATCCCTGTGCATACACTTGCCCGCATACATTGTTTATCAACAATTCCTTATTTATAAACAATTGCTAACCGCTGAATCTCCTTGATCACATTTCCCATGATCAATCTTAGCCGTCAGATCTTCAAACTTGACTAGGTTCAATGTATCCTTCCGATCTGAAAATGTTTTACCTTACCTCGGGATTTGCATTCCTATCTTGGAACTTGCATAAGGTTATTGCGGTTCAATCTGCATTGTAGATCTTCCTGCCGATTTTCCTTTGCCATAGATCCTTAACAAACTTCATGCACGACATACCAATCATTTATACATTTCTAGCTAATCATTGTCCTTTATTAAATAATGCTTTTATCCATCCAATGCGCACTATCATAACTTAGTTGCAACTCGGTAAATACTAAACTTTACTCGGTAGACATTTCACCTTCAATAACCGATATCGATAACCTTAGGGTTTACCGACTAGGTTCTTTGCTCGGTTGTATAGTATAGTATTAACCTTACAATCAACAACATATGTAGGATATCAAAACAATCTAAACATCATGATCTCATCATTGTCTAACTCGGTAATAGTTTCCCGTTGAATAACTTATTCCTCCCTTTATTCATCACATTCTTTCTGTGTCTTTTACTGACATCTTAATTCTCTTCTAATCAATCTTCTCAAGATATGGCAACATCATACTAAATCAGATAATCAATTTCTTGACATCAATGAAAAAATAATGTTATAAAGATAGTTATCATCCTTATTCAGTTATATCAATAATCTTCAACAACCTTCTCAATATCCTTATTGAATATCAACAATCTTTCTTACTGTAATGCCAACAAAAATATATTGCTTTACCCCCCATGAGCCAATCTATGTCGTCGTTCGCCTGATTTCTTTGTTGCATGTTGCACTCCACACTAAGAATGGTTAGAGAGGGGTAGATAATTCACTTACATGTATCCATCTCCCCCTGCGGCTTACAAACCATTCCATGTCCCTCACCATGGACATCAATTCCTCGAGTCTACGCTTTCATTCTTTCTTCACACACCTATGCATAATTTCCTTCGTCAACCGACACAGTTCTAGCTCCAAACACCACGTCATGAACATAGAAGCTACATTTGTGTTGGTGTGACATTTGAACTCTCCTTGCAACTATTCTGCCCCCAACACAATCTTTACTTTTGTTAGGAAGGTTTGTTCTTCATACACGAATATGTTTGACAGACGGTCATCTGTCATGCATCTCTGTAATACCACTTGTTGTTTGCTAGTTTGCAAAGAAAAATTTACTTCCATTTCAACTTCTCTACACTGCAACTTATAACCCTCGGTCTTCACCGAGATGCCAATGCAAATGCAGTTAACCTTGTTAATCTTAGAGGATTTGGTTAATATCGAGAGGGGGGTGGATCAGTATTAACAACATTTTCAAACTTAAAACTCAACCTTATAAAACCTCATCAAATCAATCATAAACCAGCAATAAACTCTTTACTAGTACTGGTAACCACTGCTAATCATGTACTAAACTGATTTATCATGTCTGCACATTTAATGTTCATTTACCATGCATTAACTTAAAATAAACATAACAGTGCACATAAGAACATTCACCATACGAACACCATGTTTTTCACGTGGAAACCCAAATAGGGAAAAACCACGAGGGGAATTGGTACCCACAAATATTTTGCACTCTATCAGAATGCGCCCTGTTAGGAGCCAAGACCAGTTAGAAGCTTACAATGATGCCCGGTTAGGAGAAGACCTTGTTAGGAGTTACTCGGTTAAGGGATTTGGATACTGATCCCTGTTAGGAGCTATGACAGTCAGATGCTAAGCTACCCGGTTAAGGGATTTACAATGTAAGGTATGTTAGGACCTACCCGATTAAGGGATTTTAGCTGTTGCAATTGTTAGAGAACGACAATGAATGATCTGGGTATAGCACTTAACTGCTTGCTTGATTAGATCCAATTCTAATACAAATATGCAATACTCTAGTAGATCTCTCACACTCTAGTTCATCTTCACACACCTCTCAAAACCACCGACACAACAAACATCAACTGTACTGACCTAAATAACCTTTACTACTTAGTCAGTTACAAAACCCTAAGACTTTCATCATGGATCATCACAGATCTTTACAACTCATTATAGATCATCATATGGATCATTACAATCAATTACAAATCAATATAAACCATTGAGTGATCGTAACTCATCACGACAACTAGATATGATACAAAGTCAATCCCTTAGCTCATTCCACTAAGCACTTTGCACATTCCCAAGAAATTTCATCTTGATTGTACCAAAACATAATTCAAACACTTCACACGGTTTGTGCCATGTCATCACCAACATATGAACTTGATGTAGATCACCACCAAACCAAAAATCATTACCTGTTAAGAGAATTCTTTACCGGTCCTTAAACCCTTCTTAAACCCTAGCAAAAATACAATAGAAATCATAAACATGACTTCCAGTAACCAAAACATGATGCGGTTTTGGTCAAATACATATTACAATGATACAAACTCATATTCCAAACCACAACATTTCAATCATCACCAATCATCGGAATCAATCAAAACATCTCCTCGTTTACCAGTTAAGGTCCTAATTCTCAGTTAGCTGTTTTCAATATCGATAAGGCATTTCCAGTAGACCAAAAAGACTAAGATGACAAAATACAACATAGTAGAGATCAGTTTCCATCAATGACAACACAAATAACTAATCAAAGTCATCTAATCATGCAATCTCGGTCTCTTCATCATAATGTCATCATAAACAGTCCTTTACCAGTTCACTAATCATTCTCCATCTACATCAGTTATGCCAAACATGCCAACAAACCTCATTACCCCTTGTGTGGTTTATAATTGGTCTCTCTATCATTCATCATTAATGCACCTTCCATATTGGTATTGGGGCACGAAATGGTAACATCCCACATGCGAAAGGATATGGTGACAGTTGTAAATTTGTTGATTGTGTGAATTTCCATACTTTGTCAATGTATCACCTTCAGCTGATCATCCCTTTACACCGCTAACTTCCTTCTTTACTTATTCACAATTCATACCACGTCTTCTCCCACCTTCGTTGTATACCAATCTAAAAAACATGGTGCAATTGCGCATGTGTGGTTTAATTCAGTAGAATGATTTAGCTGAATTCTAAGGTCACCTACCTGATTCTGATCTGCGCTTCAATCTACCTCCCTTTATCCAACCATCTTAATTTATTTTGAGCGTACTCTACGACCATTTTTGCTTGACAATCTGCTTCATTATTTCCTTCCTCAAAGTATGCAAAATTTTGAAATGTGGGAATTCCTTCAGCAAGTTAGTAATCATCTTAATGATCTTGTCAATTTGCAAATTTATTGCCTCCACTTTCACAAATGCTTGTTTGATAATCTTCAAGTCACCTTCTAAATGTATTTGACTCACTCCGAGACTCTTAGCCATTTGCATTGGTAGAAGGGTCACATTTGCTTCTGCCAAGTTATTTGTGGTGCTCCCCATACCAAGTCCTTATTTTTCCAAAATTATTCCTTCATGCTTTCGAGCCACACACCCTGTCCCTGACTGCCCTGGATTTGCTCTCATTGCTCCATTAAAATTCACTTGGATCCAACCTTCGTTTGGAGGATTCCATTTTATACTATTTCTCTGTTTTTCAATAGGATCAACCCTATGAAGCCCATTAACGTGCGAAGATAGATTATTCTTGCTGGGGGGTGATTTTAATGCCATCTTACGACCATCAGAGAAAAGAGGGGGAGTTAGCTAGCAAAATCAGAAGCAGAGGGATTTTAGTGATTTTGTTTCCAACAATGGTCTTTTTAAAATCCATTTCAAAAGTGGGGATTTCAAGTGGACAAATAGAAGAAGTGGTTTTGTTAATATTGCTGAAAAAATGGAAAGATTTTTTTGAGTAGGTAACTGGGTAGACTTACCATCGACCTTTTAGGTAGACATCCTCCCCATCACAGGGTCTGATCATTATCCTATCAGTCCGAGAATCCAAGATGATGAGGTACTTGATCATTGTCCTTTAAAGTTTGAAAAAATATGGTTAAGGGATGAAAGGTTTATAGAGTTAGTGGTTGAATGGTGGTTGAATATGCCACCTTTTTTTGGTAATAAAGCGTTTATTTTTTACAAGAAATTGCATTTTTTAAAGGAGCAAATGAAGCAATAAAACATATAGGCCTTTAATAATATTTTCTCCAAAAAAATTAGGTTGGAATAGAGTTTATGAGAGTTACATTTGAAGGTTATTGAAGGGGGTATGGGGGAGGATGATTTTCTCGGAGAGAAAGAACTCAACAAGCAATATTTAGAGGTTTTGGATAGAAAGGAAATTTTCTGGAGGCAGAAATCAAGAGAGACATGGCTTATGGAGGGTGATCGCAATATAAAGTTTTTCCATAATCTACTAAAGGTCGGGCGATCATGTAATAAAATTTACTCAATTCAAGACCCTTATGATAATATTCTTCAGGAAATGGATCAAATTTGTAATGAATTTGTACATTTTTTCTTTGAACCCTTTAGAATAATTCATGATTTCTCTTCTCAGTCAGATGCAATTTTGGACATTATCCCCCATTGTATATCAGATGTCCAAAAAACATGCTTTATAAGCCTTTGACATTGCAAAAAGTCAAAGCTACCCTTTTTGGTTTAGGGGGTGACAAAGCGTCAAGATTTGATGTCTTCCCTATTTTCTTTTTCTAGAAATTTTGGGAAGTTTTGACAAAAGATCTTTGGGAGGTTGTTGAATAATCAAGGGCAGGAGGTTTTGTTTTACAAGACTTTAACAATACTTTTATTGTTCTCATTCCTAAGAAAGATGAAATTCAATCTTTTGGTGACTTTCATCCCATCTCTCTATGCAAAATGGTCTACAAAGTCATTTCGAAGGTGATGGCTAATAAGTTGAAAGGTGTTCTGGATTTGGTTATTTCCTTGAAACAAAGTGGTTTTTCACCAAATCGCTCAATCTATGAAGGAATCATAGTGGCACATGAAGCGAGTCATTCTATCCAGTCAACCCGTTTGGAAAGAATGTTGGCAAAGCTGGACATGAGGAGAGCTTATTATGAGGTGGACATAAATTTTCTTCTCAAAGTTCTTAGGAAATTTGGCTTTTGTCATGCCTGGGTGAACTAGGTTGAGAGTTGCATCAAAACCTCCCACTTCTCAGTTTTAGTTAATGGAAGACCTCAAGGTTTTTTTGAGTATGAGAAAGGGCTTCATTAGGGGGACCCAATTTCACCTTTTTAATTCATTATTATGGTTGAATCTTTGGGTAGGTTGATTTCCAAAAAAGGAAATGATGGTATTTGGAGAGGTGTTAAAGTGGGTGTAGGTATTGAGTCTCTCTCTCTCTTACTTACAGTTCGTTGATGATACTCTTTTAATGGGGGAGGCTTCTTTTAGGGAAGCCAGGGCAATTAAAAAGGTACTGGATAGATATAGTTTAGCCTTTGGACAATGCATAAATTGGAGGAAGTTAGAGATTTTCTTTTTCAACACCTGTAGTCAAAAGCAAAGAGAAATTTGCTCAATCTTGGAGATGAAACTAGGTCTGCTTCTTGGGAATTTTTTGGGTATCCCATTATTTTGGGGTGCAAATAAATCGGCAGTTTGGAAGGATTTGATTGATGTTTGTTTAAATTGTATGGATGGATGGAAAAGTAGATGGTTAACCTCAATGGGTAGAATTTTGATGCTATAATTTGTAATTTCTACCATTTCAATCTTCTCAATGATGTGTCTTAGGATACCTAAAAAACTAATAAGAGTGATTGGATAGAGGATGCAAATTTCTTTTTGGAATGGAGAGAATGATTAGGACAAAATACCTCCCCTCTCATGGGAAAAGATATGCTCGATGAAGGAAAATGGAGGGGCAAGTCTAAGAGACTAGAATTTAATGAATGAGGCTTTGGGTGTTAAATTGGTGTGGAACATTTACTCCCAACCCTCTCAATTGTGGGTTAGAATCTTAAAAGACAAATATTTGGACTCTGTGGAGGACAACAAGATTCTTACTATTCGTAATCCCCCTCCTGGCTCAGCAATTTGGAACTTCATTGTCTCATGCCGAAAGATTATAGTTGAGAATATTACCTGGCAAGGAGGTAATGGTTTGAAAGCGAAGTTTTGGGATGATTTTTGGAACATATACCCAACTTTAAAAGAGAATCTTGATATGCAAGATCTTAGACTCTGGTTTCTGCAACACTTGGGTGAGAAAGTTGCTCATTACTTAGTTTTTTGGGGGGATGCTTTTAGTGGAGATTGGGTTTGGAAGTCTCTCCAAAATGCTAGTATTTTGGATCATTAGAGAGCATTAGTACAATAGATCTTATCTTAACGAAATATTATGAGAAGGAAAAAGGAAGATAAAGTGGTATGATGTGGTGTTGTGGATGGGAAATACTTGATCAAACTTGGTTATCAAATTTTGAGTGCAAAAGCAGGGGATGAGACCTGGCTAACCAATTTGTGTTAGGGAAAGGAATTTTTACCCAAGGCAGGAACCTTTGTGTGGTTGGCAATCAAGGGACATTTTTTTTACAGGAGAAAGGAATAAGGCTAGGCTTTTGTGACCCAACCAAATGTGTCATGTGTGTAGATGTTGAGGAGATAGAAAACCATCATCTTCTTCATTGTAGGGTAGCATCGGGGTGTTGGGAAATATTGTTGAAATCTCTAGGGTGGCAAGGTCCTCTCCTCGACACTCTTAAGATTTTTTTTGAAGGATGACCCATAGAGCACAAAAAATCTATATTTGCTTGTATATGGAAAGTTTGTTTGTCTGTAGTAGTATGGGAAATATAAAAAAGAGAGGAACAAGCATATCTTTTTAGATAAAGAGGATTCTATTGACAAAATCAAGATGAGAATTAATCATACCATAGAGGAAGTGGTAGGGTTAGCAGCTTAAAAAAAAATTAATTCAAAGGTTCCCTTCACTTTGGAGGATAAGCGAATATAGGCTCAATGGTTGGGCATTCATTTTAGGCCTGTTAAAGGGCCTAATTGGGTTAATAAAGTTTCAAAAAAGCCAGGTGAGGTAGTTTGGGGAAAATCTAAGGAGGCGTGATGGAAAATCAACTTTGATAGGGCATCAAAAGGAAATATGGGGCCATCAGGGGTAGGTTTCATTATTCGTGATTGGAATGGGGATGTGTTAGCATTGGGGGAAAATAAATTAGATAATGGAACTAATAATGTTGTTGAAGCCTCAACAACATTAATGACTATTATATTTGGCAAGAAATTGGGGGCATTAAGAATTCATTTAGAAGGTGATTCATTAATTATCATCCAGACAATTGTGAAAGGGAGTATTGGAGCTTGACATCTACAAAATTTGATTGCTAAAATAACGAAAGAGTTAAATTTTTTTGAATATTTTTGTAATTCTCATGTGATAAGAACATGAAACACAGAAGCAGATATTCTATCGAAGTGGGCTTTATCCTTTTAAGAGTTTGGTGTTTTAAAAATTGAAGATTTTAGACTGTTTCCTTGGGGCAGATTGATGAGTGATTAGAAGTAAATTCAAATTCATTAGTGGTACATTCTGACGAGCTTTTATTGTTGCATGGCTTGAAGAGGCTTTGTGAGAAAAGGGTGGCAGTATGTGGAGGACAGGGCATTTATGGTAGGATGGTGTGTTAGTTTTTATTTTCATTTATAATGGATTGATAACCACTTTCGTATTGAGGAAGCCAAAAAATAGGAGTGGAGTTGGGTGAGGTGCAGATGAAGGTGATGTGGTGGGTTACAATCAATCATGGAAGCAAACTTCATGTTGAAGACATGCAGGCAATTATGCCCCTTTCCTGGGGATGTTACAGACAAAAGATTAAATGGAATGTTTCTATTCCAAAATGAACAATTGATCAAATGTGTGAAAACTATCCTGGGATCAGTTTTTGGCAACTTGAGACATAGGTACAAGATGAACATGGATCTCTACTCTTTAATCCTAGCATGGGGATTGGATGTGGGTGTCGGTATAAATAGTAAAAAAGGTGATGGAAACAATTGTACATAGTGATTTCCTGGATGGCTTGGAGTCAATTATTGAATGGGCAATTCTGAGAGAGGGGTTTGATGTATGAGAGAGAAATACATTTGCATGACATGAGTGCTTCGAGAGACCTCTTCCCTTCATTCATTGGCTGAAGGGATGTAGAAGAACACAACAAAGAGATGAAGCTAAACATGGCTGGGAAGCATTCAAAGTTTTTGTTCAGATTAAGGAACTGGATGTCGTGATTCAACAAGCTTTGTGAGAAGCTAAACCTTCAGAGGGCAGAGTGTTGAGACCGAGGAAGAAGAAATGGGTGAACATGTTGAGGGATGTCGTGGACCCGAAGAGTTCGAACGATGCATGAGATTTCTTTCTTACCCTGCAACATGTTTAGAGTTCATTATTGTACAAATTTCATCCTTTTAGGTAGTTGATTTTATTTTAAATCTATCAATTAAACTTGAACAGTGAAAACGGGTTTTTTAATTTTGAATACCTATAATTATTTTTTGGTGTGAGAAAATTTTGAGCTCGTAACGGATGTACATGGGATGAGAAGGGGTTTCTTTTTGGGTAGCAGGTTGGTTTGAACAAATGTTTCCTCTTTTAGGTGTTTTTGCATGGACTTTTTGAGAATGTTTGGATGTGAAAAGCAGACTGTGATGTACTTTCTTTTTTGAATGAATAAAAGATCTTATTATCAAGCGAAAAAATGTACAATCATTAACTTTAATCTTGAATATCATGCGATAATATTTAAATATAATTTTTATTGTTTTAGATAGCAATAAGATGATGTTTATCTTTTCTTTCAACATCTTTAAATATCTATCTTTTCTAATTGTTGATCAAATTAATGACTTTTAATTTACATTTTAACTAATGTGATAAATACTAACGAAACTAAACTATTAATAAAAGGAGCAAATAGCTACACTAGATAAAGATTAGTAATTTCATTATATTATGATTATCATACGATAATTAATATTATCTTATATTTTTATTATTATATTAATATTTTTAGCTTTTATATTGTTATAATAAAATCAATTCTAAAAATATATTAAAAGATCAAACAATAGAAACAAATTTAGGCTTCAAATCCAGTTGAATATATTTTATGTTCTTTAATAGTCGATTCTATTTCGGGAAGATTGAAGATAGAATCCGAGTGTGTAGAAAGTTGAAACTTTGCATTGCGATCTGCTATTGACTTTGTTTAGCCCCCAATCTGTCGCCTTTGTTCCTGCAAAGTTATTGGTTATGGCTGGAGTTTATTTTGGTCAGTAATATTTGTGGGTGGGATTCTGATCTAGTTCTGTTTGTTCTATAAAGCCACGTTGTTTGGTGTTTTTTTTTTTTTTTTTTGAAGTGAATCATTTTGAAGGTTAGCCTTATCACTAGCCTGTGGTTTACCTAAGACATATTTGAAGTTGTTACCTTGATTGGAATGAAGAACAATCGCTGCTAGTGAGAATCATATCGGCTCAAACGTTGAATCAGCTCTTCCCATCTGCATCATTGGTTAGCGCCACTGCTGCCCATCATATTCATGTTCATGACCAAGAGAGATGCACTTCATGTTGGGACATTCGAAAGTGATGGAGAACAGAAATAGGGCACTTCAAATCCTTGTTGTCAATGGAGAGTAGTATGCACTCATCATAGTTGAGGCCGACCACAAGTGAAGAGCAGTAGAGGGGTCGAGGTTTGTGATGGCCAATTATTATATTAATTGCAAGTTCAGTTATTAGATTTGTATATGCATGCATATCTTCCTAGAGATTATAGATGTTGGAGTAAAGGTTGATAGCCCATAGCTATAGGGAAGTCCAATATTTATAGTTTCAATAGTCTATTTTCAAATTACACTATGCAAACTTCATAATGAGAAATTGTAAGGTTTCTTTTAAAACAATTCTTTAAAGGGGGTGTCATTTTTTCTCCTCTAATTGATGTCAAATAGGACACATCAATATATCTTTCTAGTTGAACTAATAGTAGGAATTTCTCCGAAATTCTTTCTTCCTGATTCCCAATTTTTATGTGGGAACAATTATTCTGCATGGAAAACCAAACTCAACTTGAGTTTGACGAAGTTTGGGATGTGGTCAATGGAACTACATCACACCACAAGACAGATGTTGATGAACAAAAGAAATTTGATCAAGTCGATAAAAAGATAAAATTGATCATTTTGTTTAGTGTGTCTGATGATGTCTAGCCCTTTATCCATGACTCATCCACAACCAAATATGAGCGGGATAAAATCAACACAATGTATGAGGCAAAGAATCATAATCAGACACTGAATTTGTACAGTTAGCTACATAGCCTGAAGATGAAACATGGAAAACAGTTAGAATCCTTTGTCACAAGGATTGCAGAGTTGAGAGCTTCCTTATGTTAGGTCCCGGAGACAACTGAGAGGGGGGGGGGGGGTGAATCGGTTGTCAAATAAATTCAAACCAAAACAACTTAACCAACTTAATGCTTAATACCGGTAAACCATTTTAATATGCCGGTAGACAGTTTCAACAATTAATTGCTATATCGGTAAGGATTAGTGCATGAAACATAAAGACAAAGTCATCCACAACACATAACACCAATATTTGTACATGGAAAACCCTATAAGGGGAAAAACCACGGTGGGAAACCTTACCCACAATCAGATGATACTGCTACAAATAGCAAGTGTACATAAATGGGGTCTGCACATGCAGAAAGGCCAAGCGGCTAGAGCTCACTGCTCAATCACAAAATGGGAGTCACACTGATTACAGTTGGATGGTTAAATCCAATAAGAATGTACTGCACAAAATAGCATATTCATATGCTGGATTCAGTACCAGAGTAGTTCTGAATGTCTTCACAAAAACCCTTCTTCAATCTTCAAATGATGTCTTTGTGTATAGCTCTGCTTATTCTCGCATATACCTTTTCACAATCCTTTTTCGCATTCCACATTTGATTTTGCAAATAAGATCTTACATTTATACCATAACCTAAGACCAATTTTAGTAGGTCGGCTCTACAAGATATTACAATAAAAACATTTTACAAACAATACAATATTCGATGCAATAACTGATTCAACATGTCAGTTTAATGCATTTACAATAATAATTAATCATCTCCATAGTGTGTCGTGCTGATCTAGAAAAGATAAACCTGCCGGTGTAACCCTGGACCTATTTGTCGGTAACAACAAATATGCAATTATGAATATATCAATAAACAAAACTCCAGGACAAGATGTCCACACGATGTCTTCGACATTACCAAGTGTTTTCCATATCATTCCAAGTGTTGGTGATCATTATATCTTGCTGGTGTACCAGACACTGGTGGCTGTGCATGAGTCACTTGCTTGCCGGTGAATGTTGTTGATTCTCCACAGTGCCAGAGTTGATAAGTGTTTAGTAGGTGTTGACATCAATGACAAAACCATACCAAAATACCAACACCTTACAAGCATTGGGAGAAAAGATCGAAGGTGCATTTTTGGTGCCTATTGTTCTGTGAGCACTACCTCCCAGACATAAAGTCTTTGCAACAACTTTGAATGTCACTAAGACAACACCCACTTTTGAAAATTTGGTGAATCTACTTAAAATAGAAGAATTTTTAAGGCACAAACATGAGGAGGAGGATTATGCCATGACTATTCATCATAAAGGCAAGAAGCCTATGAAGCAATCTTGTGGACCACCCAAATCTGGCCATCCATCCAGACCTTAGAAGAAGTGTCCAATTTGTGACAGAGTTGGACACGATGTGAAGAATTATTGGTACAACTCCTTCAACAAAGGATCTTCCAACAAGTCACATCCAAAGAAGCCCTTTCAAAGCGAAAAACTACAATGGGAGCAAAATAACAAATAGAAGGAACAAAGCAATGTTGCTAAAGTAGATGGTTCTCCATATGAGGAATATGTGATGTCAGCCCACACTTCAGAAGATGGTTCACAATCCACCTTTATATGGTATGTGGATTCAGGTGCTACAAAGAAAATGACTGGACAAAAGGAGTGGTTTCACACATTGAAACCCCATCATAGTACAGTAACTCTTGGAGATCATACCACCCATGAAATCAAAGGTATTAGTGACATCTCTTTACAGTTTGGCAAACATAAGTGTAGGGTTACTAATGTTTTGTATGTGCTAGGACTTACCAAAAATCTTCTCCCTATTACTCAATTTCTTGATCATAATCTTAGTATTGATTTTGATTCAAGTAAGGATAAAAAGGTGTGCCTTGTCAAAGATAAGTCTAAAAATGAAAAGATTGTTGCTAGTGCTATTGAGGTTGGTATAATATTTAGGCTTGATACAATAGCAAATCATCAAGCCTTAGTGACTAAGGAAAATGATCTTTCAATGCTTTGGCATCATAGATCTGGTCACTTGAGCACTCGTTATTCGCTCAAACTTTGTAAAAATAACATGGTCAAAGGGCTTCCATCCCTTGAAAAATCCAATGTTGTTTGTTCTAGATGTATTCCTGGAAAATAACATAGAGCACCTTTTTATCCCAATGAGCATCGTGTAAGCCAACCTTTGCAGTTGGTGCATACCGATCTGTGTGGTCCCATGCCACCTAGTCACAATGGATACAAGTACTTTCAACTTTTTGTTGATGATTGTTGCATGTAAAAGAATTCATCTCTAAAGCATCAATTAGAATTCAAAGGGAAATCACGAATCCCTGTCTAATCAAAGAATTCAAACAAACAGACAATGAAATAACACAATCAAATCAAAATGGGAATTATAAAGTAATACAATTAAAAACTCCCTATTCTGTGATTGCGTATAACTTCCATTGCTCTTCTCCTCTCTGTGGTATGATGGCTCTTAGATATTGCGCTGGCAACCTGCAATTGACACAAAGATTCAAAGTTCGTGATTCAGAGGAAAATGGAGATTTAATGCTCAATTTATAGATTATTGGATGAGATTGATAGAAAGGTGGAACAGATTGATCAAGAGGTGGAACTCAGGTGAGCTCACATGAAAATTGATAGCTGAACTGTTGATTTAGAGGTAGAACAAAATAGATTGAATAGATTAATTGAGTCAACTGATTGAGAAAAAGCTAACCGAAGGAAGAAAAAGAATGATTGGAGGAAATTAAGAAGATGACAAAGCTAACTAGAAGATGGAAATTGAGATTGGAGAGATAAATGATTTAATTAATTAATTTAGCACGTGCTTGCACTTTAACTTAGATTTTCAATTTAATCTTTGCATGAGATTTATTCAAATAATTAAATTTATTTTAAATTCAATTTAGTATTTGAATATATTTAGAACTTGACTTTGATTTTCAATTTGATTTTTGAAATCATGCACATGTAATTGAATTTGGAAGAATTTAAAGAAATTAGAAGAAATTATAATTTGGGAAATTGGAATTAGAAGAATTAGTTAAATAACAAATATTTATTAACATTAGAAAATGGTTAAAATGATTAAATGATGAAAGAATAAGAAATAAAATGATTAGTAAGATTATGAGGAAATGTGAAATTAGAAGAATAAGATTAATTAACTTAATTAAATAATTATAGAATTATTTAATCAATTAGAGGAATGGAATGATTAGTACATGATCAATGAGACATTTTTAGGTGTCTACAATGACCACACTAGAAAAATGTGGGTATATTGTTTACAGCATAAAGACGAGGCTTTTTCATACTTCAGAGAGTTCTATACACTTGTGGACAAAGATACGAATCATCATATTTGTGTCCTCCACTCAAATCAAGAGGGGGAATACACCAGCACAAAATTTTCCACACATCTGAAGGAAAATGGCATTCAACGTCAAATAACTACATAATACACACCCCAACAAAATATTGTTGCAAAACGGAGAAATCGCATCATCGTGGAGATGGTACGTAGTATGTTGAAATATTCGCAACTAGAGCATGCATATTGGGTTGAAGTTGTACACACTGCAGTTTATCTTCTGAATCATGCTCCAACCAAAGCCCTTGATGGCATTACTCTAGAAGAAGCTTGGACAAGGGAAGCCTCCTATCTTACATCTTTGTGTTTTTGGATGCACTGCCTATATGCACATTCCTAAATAGAAGAGAAAGAAGCTTGATGAAAAATCCATTAAATGTATACTCCTTGGCTATAGTAGTGAGTCTAAGGTGTATCACCTTATGGATCCCAATACAAAGAAGATATATATTAGTAGGGATGTAATCTTTGATGAGAAGAATGATGTAAGTTCTCCTCCTACATCTTCACCTACTGAAGATAGTATTGCTATATTCAATATGGATGGTAAAAATTAAGGGAATGTTGATAGTCAATCACCACCCATCAATGTCACAAAACCATTGCCAAAATGGTATACTAGTACCATTCAAGATGCAAAGCTAGATGGAGTTCCAGACACTACAACTTCAGGTCTGAGGACTCGCAGCATGGCTTGTAATGAGGTAAATTTCGTACTAATGACTTCAATTGTTGAAAATTTTGAGCCATCTACTGTTCAGGAGTCACTTGAATCAGAGCCTTTGAAAGAGGCTGTGGATGTAGAGTATCAATCTTTGATGAAAAACAACATTTGGGAGCTTGTTGATCTACCACTTGGTAAGAAAGCAATTGATTGTAAATGGATTTTTAAAACTAAGTATAAAGCAAATGGTAGTATAGAAAAACATAAGGCTAGACTTGTAGCCAAGGGTTATGACTAGAAAGAAGGGATAGACTATAAGGAAACATTTTCTCCCACTGCAAAGATAAAAAACAATAGATTGATTTTTGCTTTAGTTGCCTAATTTGGATGGAAATTGTACCAAATGGATGTAAAAAGTGCCTTTCTTAATGGAGACCTTAAGGAAAAGGTCTATATGACCCAACCATAGGGATATGTTGCACCTAGTAAAGAAGAAAAGGTGTGCAAACTTGTAAAATCCTTATATGGTCTGAAACAAGCCCCTAGAGCCTGGTATATCAAAATTGATGAGCATTTGCTTAAACATGGGTTCACTAGGCATCCATATGATTCAAATCTCTACCTCAAGGATCAAGGGGGGGATATTGTAATCATTAATGTGTATGTTGATGACTTGGTCATCACAGGAATCTCGGAAGAGATGGTTGAGTCAACCAAGAATGATCTCAAGAAGGCATTTGATATGACCGATCTCGGGCTATTGTACTATTGTCTTGGCTTAGAAGTATGGTAAACAAATCGCCATATCTTTGTGTCATAGAGGAAATATGCCAAGACGCTGCTTGAGAAATTCAGAATGATGGATTCCAAACCCATGTCTACACCTATGGAATTAGGTTTGTAGTTATTTGTTTTTTATTCATCTCCTCAGGTGAATGCAACTCTCTATCTGCAAATGATTGGAGGTTTGATTTCCCTGACATATACTAGACCATATATCAATTTTGTTGTTAATTATCTTTCACGATTCATGCAAAAACCAAAGGCATCTCATTGGCTAGTAGCAAAAGGGGTCTTAAGGTATATTCATGGTACAATGGATCATGGTTTGGAATATAAAAGGAATGATCAGTTCTTCTTGACATGATACATAGATGCAAACTATGTAGGCTCAGGTGATGATAGAAAATCCACTTTCTGGATTTGTTTTACTCTTAGGTTCTGGTCCTATTTCATGGGGAAGTACGAAGCAACCCATAGTTGCTGGTTCCTCAACATAAGCAAAATATTGTGTAGCAAGTGCAACAATTCGTGAAGCAGCTTGGCTACATTACATATTAGAAGGATTGGGGGTACCTCAAAATCAACCTACAATTCTCTATTGTGATAATCAAAGTGTTCTCAAGCTTGTTTGTAATCTAGTGTTTCATGAACGAACCAAGAATATTGAAGTTGATTGTCACTTCATATGAGAACATGTTCAACAAAACAACATTTAGCTTCAATTATGCTCTACATAGGAACAACATGTTGATATCTTCACCAAGCCTCTTGCATGTGTGAAGTTTTAAAGTTTTCAGAGTTCTCTTATTAGTACATTAAAACAATGATGTAATAAGGGGGGAATGTTGGGTATTCCATCATTCATTGCACGTAGATGGGTTGTTTAGAGTTGCTATTTGTTTGTTTGTGTTTTGTTATTATTTGTTTGGGGTTTGTTATTGTTTATTAGCTTATTTAAGATAATTTGTTGCACCTGTGAATACATAGTCATTCACTACTTTCATGTATAAATATGCTTCATAATGTAAATCAGATTATTCGATTGCTCTACCAAACCTGATAGTGATTTGTAACAAGGAGAAAAAATCTTTGAATGTGGTAGAGATATCTGGAAAATCCTAATCAAGAATTTTAGTTAGATGAAGAAACTATCTAAAGAAACGAAAAAACCCAAAAATATAAAACTAGAGCTAATTGTTAATCCTAGCTTAGGTATAATATAATGAATACTAAATAATGTTTAACAATAGGGTAGGAACAAGTATTCCTAACTAGCTTAATTAACCGATATGCTATATCTAGGTGGGGGTACCCCGCCATTGGAAAATTGTCTCATCAGGGGCCCATCAACAGATTGCCTCATGCTATAAACAAAAACCGTTTGCTAGTAAGATGTTGCCGCACATTTCAGTTTTTAATATTTTATTATTTTAGTTTGAGGATTTGCAAAAAGGTTTAAAAAATATAATATATTACTTTGGGGCTTTCTAAAAAGACCCACGGTGAGTGGTTGGTAACGACACCGACCCTGCAGCTGGATATATGCAATTTTTTTACCCATTGAACAAAGATTGTTTCAATTGACTTTTTCAAAAAGCCTTTTTCCTACTAATATCTAAAAGTTATGTGCCATTAGAACATGGCTTTGCATTAACCTATAAAATATATTAATACAATACTATTACTCGAATAGTGATTGAAAGAATTATATAGTAAACTCTTGGCCTCCATTCATGCTCCATCCTCATTCTCACCTAAATTGCCACCTATCTTTCAATTTCTGAGCAAAGAATATGAAAAAGTGATTAGGGTTTCACCTAAGGCGTTAGGGTTGTGCCTTTAATCTTCTTTAAAAAAAATTAAAGTTGGTGCCTAAGAGCATCTTCACATAATTCTTAGTGGGTTTGGTTTGGTTTGTCTTGTTTTAAAGACAGTGCATAGGTAGAGTGAGTTTGTTTTCTAAATTATTTCAAGTTTGTCATGAAAAAGAATTGTATTTTTGTTTGCTTCCCTTGGAGGACACAAGTCATGTCCCTCAATATTAATTTTTTAAGTTTTGTTTTCTTTTCCTTAAAGGAAGGATTAATTTAATAAGTGGGTCCCTCCTCTTAATCTTAAAAAAAAATGTATAAGGTAATCCCACGAATTATTATGAATTTAAGATTTTAATTAAATAATGTCCATTATTTGTACTTCTAGTTTTTTGTTTTTTTAATAAACTCCCTTCCACTTTAAGTTAGGAGTATAAGAAGGATATATATTTTGTTATGTTGATTAATTGGAATTTTTGTTTGAGGAATTATATGTCAAGTTCTAATTGATTATTCGAATATTTTCACTAATTTAATCAATTTGTGAAAAAGGGACGAGAATTATTCTTTAATTTGTACATGGTTTAGAATTAAGTATTAATGTGAATCTTGTAAAATATAATTAAATTAAGTGTTAGATGAGTGTTTTAATCTATGAGTGATTATTATTAATTAAATTATCATTACAATTAAAAAATATATGATATTTTTCAATTTTAAAAAATTAATAAATTGTTTTTTCTCTAACGAATCATGTCGCTCTTTTAATTGCAATCTTATATAAATAAAAAACAAATATAAAGATAATAGGTTGAAACACAATTTAAATCCAAATCTTTTCAAAATTAAATTAGAACAATTTATATATATTTTTCAAATAAATAATGACTATTGACCTACTTAAGGAGCTTGTAGATATGTAACCCAGTTTTTTTTTAATGGGTATAGGTTTAATGAGAGACAAAATAAATAATTAAATCTTCACATTAAACACAAAAACAAGAAGGTGCCCAAAAAACACTATTCTCACTATAAAAAATGGGTGGCGTCTCCCAATACAACAACAAGGGATACACATACATAGTACAAGATAGATTCTCTTATGAATGTTAGAATGTAAATGTGTGGCTGAAGGGTGTGGAATCTGCAAAAGAGAATCCAACAACATCAAACACACACATGAAACATTATGTTAGAGTTAGAAATCAAAATAGAAACTAAACTAAGTCAGCTTCAAAATCAAGAACCCCAAGCACGTCTCATGTTCCTCTATCTCCAAGGATCTTCAAGATTCAAGTTGGCTCTCACTTGGAAGAGCACTTGATCTTTTAGATGTCAACCTAAAGAACGAGATTGAAGGATATGCTAAGATCAAAATGAATGCAACTAAGATCCTAGAGCTAGATGATCAAATGATGTGAAAAGATGAAATGCAAGATATGAAACTAAGATTGATTCCAAGTTAAAAACTTAGGTGTGATAATTAAACGAACATGGTTATTGCTATGAAATTGATATACAATGGCTATGAATTAAGCTAGCATGAAAATGGGATTAGCATGATACTATCAACGTGATGAGAGCAAAAGTAGCATGCAACTAAGACGATCTAAGTGCTTGAAGATGACAAATTGAGCTCCTTGATAACCTACAAAATGACTATAAGTTTGATGCACAGGATGATGGATCCTTAAGAGTGAAGGAAGGGGCTCTATTTATAAGAAAAATAGAGAAATGGATGGTTGAGATCGATCAATCTCAACAAGGGCTGGGATGGAAAGTTATCAATCCATGAGGGGAATTCAATCCAATCCCAAGTTGACAAATGTCACCTTGAGATGGCTTGAGAGGATGCTAAGCAAGCATTAGGGATAACCTCAAGGGATGACATCATTAGATAATGCTATTATCCAAGGGAGCATGCTATTTTCCAAGAGGTAAACTCTTGTGCAAAGTTAAGGGATGGCCAAAGGGACAACCATCATGGGCTAGGATGATGTCTTGTAAGAGGCATTAAACTCCTTTGAAGACTTTGGAGGTTAACTTGTTGGAGGGTAGATAACCTCCAAGGCTTTTGTAAGAGCGTTACAAGTTTGGAAGACTCAACAAGTTAACTTGTTGAAGAAGGTTAAGTCTTCAACACATTTTGAAGAATTCCCCAAATTTGGAGAAGTGACTCCCCCAAATTTAGGGATGTGACATGATTAGAAGAATTAGGTTAATTAATGAGGGATTAGGAAGATTCTAGAAGAATATTAGCATGCTAATGGAAAATGTAGGAGAATGCAAGTGGAGGGAAATAGGAATTTTTAGATAAAGTAAAAGATTTATTTTAGCCAAAAGGGGTGCAACTTGCATTTGTAGGATTTTGCAAGTAGGGGGACTATTCACAAATAAATAATGATTTATTTAAATGCAAAGGGATTTTAACCAAATGTAAATTCAATTAAAAGGGAAAGGGGGGGGTTTTAATTAAATAAATAAGATTTACTCAATTAAATGGCTAAAGGGTACTTAATCAAACCTTAGTTTAATTAATAGGTTAGGCTAGAAGAAAAGGATTTTAATCAAATCTTTAATTTGATTAATAGGCTGATTGGAAGAATAGGGATATTAATTAAACCTTAGTCTAATTAATAGGCGAATAAATGATGATTAAATGAATAAAATTTATTTAACTAATTGTGCAAGTTTTAGGTGTCTACAATAAACATTTGTTTAGAGATGCACATATGTAAATTGCTCGGTTTAAATCTCCAAATACATATCATACACATCTATGTCATGAGATGGAAATTTACATGTTATAAAAGTTTTTTTGTTTTTTTGATCAGTAATTTTGTAGTATACTGATTCAGAAACAGATATACAATCATTTAAGGCCATACAAGATTTAAACATCAGCCCAAAATCTAACAGTACTGACCTACTATGGAGGACATTCAAAGCTAAAAACAAGGAAATAAGAAACCAATTATGTGCATCTTTGCACCAAAATATTACAGTCATCCATAAAAGTATAGTTTTTTTAAAAACCAGTAGTGGAAGTAAAAGCATAACAAATACTATAGACCCATGTCTGCTCAGTTGCTATCGCTCGGGTTCGCCTGCTCCTCATCCGCAATATCTACCAATGCTTTTCCCTTTGTTGCTTTGCTCTTCATTTTTGGGATGTAATCCAAACTCTCGAAATCAGGGTCACCTTCTAGACTGGTTAACAGTTGGATGACTCGCCCTTCCTCAAATCGGTCTTGCAACTCTCTCCCAACCTCCATACGCGCCACCACCTTGAGAGCCTTCAAAACTTCAACTGTTCTGATTAGCTTGATGCAGAGCTTCATGACTTCCCAGCCTATGCGAGCTCGCTCATGACATTGCTCCTTAATACGGTTTTTTGGCCCTCGGACAAAGGGCAATATCTCCTCCTCAACATCTCCCTCCCTAATGCGGATTCCTGTTTGAGGGACAACCCACTCCAAAATGGAGTCAAGATTGATCAGATATACCCCGTCTATCAACTTTGTTAGTGTGAGTTTTATTTTCTCTACCTCTGGTTCAAATTTACATGCCCATGCCATTATCAGGGAGTACACCTCCATATTTGTCCTGTAATGAAAGTGAATGTGCGACAACTCTTCTCCCAACATTAAGCGTGTCGCACCCTACAATTTCTCTTCTTTGTACTTGAAGAGTCCTTGCATTCTCCTTGCATTCTTTTATCCGAAACCGTCCCCATAAATGTAACCAATTTCTTCTCGGTTCTCAGAGTAAAATTTGCCTCCATTGAACCTGCACAAACTGTTAACTCCAAACTCTACAATGCAAATGACATAAAAAATATTTATCAATCAATTTATTGCACACTCAACATTCCGCTCACAAACTGAAGTGGTTACTTCCTCCGCCATCATTTGTGATGGGTCATAAATGCAGAATCAATGATATAAAAGGAATGAGATTTCGCAACAAATTTGCTGCCCTCCGCCATCATTGCTAACCGGTACTCTGCACTCGGCAACTTCCTCATTAATTACAGTGTCTTTGAGAGGGCGTACTTGTCATTACTGGTTTCCTTGCATGCATGTTAATTGTTTCATGCTTCCAGAACTGTGTTAAATCCACTTCCACACTCTGCCATCTCCCTTCCATCACTTGGCCATTTGGCTTGTCATGTCACATCCGATGTTAGAGAGTAGGTTTGCCACTGCATTGGCACCTCGCCTAACGTGGGAGATCTGAAACTCCTTAAAGAGGTTGAGTTTCTCTTGGATGATCTCCACCCAACGGGATAATTTCCATGATGGGGTATTGCCCTTAGCAATTGTGTTGATGACCACCTAAGAATCTCCTTCTAGGTGCAGCCTTGGGATTTTCATGTTTAAAGCCAGTTCAGTTGCCATAAGTGTCACTTGTACCTCTGCTTCATTGTTTGTTCCATCCTGCAGTCAACGTGCTCCCTTGAAAAGGATGACCCCTTTATCATTTCTCGCAACTACTCCCACTCTTGAGGTTCTCGAGTTTCCCCTAGATGCCCCATCGAAGTTTATTTTTACCCATTCCTTGCTCGGCGGTTTCCATGTCACCTCCTCTTTTTCTAAAGGGGGATTAACCCTCAGGGACCCATTAACGGGTTGACACCTCACAAGAGGCCACTTATCTTGAATATCCCTGTCCTCACTAGTGTAAGGGTATTTTTCCAGATTATGGTTTCTGGCTGCCACTGATACAGATTCTGCTATCGCTCTTTCTACTCTTGACAATAAACTCTCCATTGATTCTTCTTTTTCTTGGAATATCCTTCTATTTCTCTCCTTCCAAATCTCCCATACAACGAGGGATGGAGCCATTAACCATAAACTAGAAAAAATAGACCTACTACTCGGTATATTCTAGCTGGAAAAAAGGTCAAGGACTGTATTATGTAGAGGGACCGTCCATGCTAGCTTCCCTAAGAGGGGGCTCCATACCTTTTGTGCTTCCTCACATTATAGAAGCAGGTGATCCAGGGATTCCTCTGCCTTCTTGCACATTGTGCATCTGAAAGGGCCCAAGAATCCCAGTCTACATAATCTTTCCCTTGTCAGGATGCGCTTTTTCAGAACCAACCATGCAAAGGCTCCTGCTTTTGGGAGGATTGGGGAGCTCCACATAAGTTTTATTGGCCATTCCTTTATTTCTTCCAATTTGTCAAGAATACTGTAACCAATCTTGACCGAGTACTGCCCCGATTTTGAACCACACCATCTTATAGTGTCTTCCTTAGTGGACAACATAGGGGTGTACTCCTGCATGATACTCTTTAACAAGTCTTTTTGATTTGCTAGCAAGGGTAAATTTTCTACATCTTTCCATTCACACAAGTCTACCCCATGGACCCTGCTTTTCATGAGAAAATCTCCTACCATTTCTCCCCACTGGTTTTTAGTGACCTATATAATATTCTCAATATCTTGTCTATCTGAGAGACCTGGCCTTCCCTCCCATGAGTCTGTCCAAAATTTGGCCACTGTCCCATTGCCTATTTCCTAAGTGATGTGCTCAGTAATGACATGTCTATAGGAAGCAATAAAATTCCATATGGCGGAGCCTTTTGGTAGGGTGATAATAGTGAATATGCGTTCCCTACTCATCTGGTCTAGGTACTTATGTTTTAGTATTTGTACCCATTTCTGATTCGGTTGGAAGTAAATTTGCCAAATCACTTTTGCCCCCATTGCTTCATTTAGAAGTTTCCAGTTTCTCAGTCCTACACCCCCTGCATATTTGGCTTGACATAATTTATCCCACGCAACCAAGGGAATTTTGTCATTTTCTTCTTTGCCATTCCAAATAAATTTTCTCATTCCCCTGTTAATACGGTTAATCACTTTCTCTGGAATCTTCAAGGTTGTCATGGAGAAAATGGGAAGAGCAGAGAGGACCACTTTGAGCAGCATAATCCGCCCAGACAAGGTAAGCCATTTACTCTTCCACCCTTCAAGGCGATTTTCACAAACATCAATGAGGTTGTTCCATAGGGTAGGGCCGTTATTCCCACCAAATAAAGGGGCACCCAAAAACTTTCCAGGTAGGGAACCCATTTTGACTCCTAGGATATTTGAAATTTCTTGTTGTCTGTCAACCCCTGTGTTGAAGAAAATAGCTTTCGATTTGGCCCAGTTAACCTCCTGACCACTTGCTCTGCAAAAAACATCTATTATCCTTCGAATCACTCAAGCCTCTTGAAGTGAAGACTGCCCACATAGTAGAGTATCATTCGTGAATTGTTGATGTGTAACTAGCTCCATTCCCTCCACAATTTTAATTCCTTTCCATATTCCTCGTTGTTGTTGTGCTCGAATTAGTCTTCCCAAGACTTCCACCAATATAATGAATAGGAAAGGTGATAATGGGTCACCTTGTCTAAGCCCACGTGTGGTTTGAAAGAAGCCTTGCGGGCTACCATTAACCAAGATAGAAGTCCACACCCCCCCTATACAAGCTTATATCCAGCTAATCCATTCTTTGGAGAAGCCAAAACTCTATAAAACCTGGAGAAGAAATTCCTGATCCACCATGTCATGTGCTTTTCTAATGTCTAATTTGATCAGCATTCGATCCACTTTTGATTGATGAACTATGTGGATAGCCTCATGGGCAATTATTGTTCCCTCCACAATCGATCTACGTGGGACAAAGCCACTTTGTTCTTCTGAGATGATATGACTTAGCAATGGTTTCAATCTATATGAGATCACTTTAGTTATCACTTTGTAAATGGTGTTGCATAAAGAAATTGGCCTGAATTGATTGAAAGAAGTAGGGTGCTCCACCTTGGGGATAAGGGCAATTAGTGTGGAGTTTAGCTCCTTTGCAACACTCACCTTGCTTTGTGATTCCTCCACTACTACCCAAACATCATTTCCTACAATATCCCATAAGGTTTGGTAGAAAAAAGTCGGGAAACCATCCGGCCCTGGAGCTTTATCTCCTGCCATACTAAAGACCGCTTTTTGAACCTCCTCAACTTGAATGGGTTTCATAAGTACTTGATTTTCCATGTCTGTTATCAGCTCCGGGATAACATTAAGCCCATTTTGTTGGTGCTCCAAATTGGTAGAACTTTCCTTAGATAGTAATGATAGAAAGAACTCAACCGCCTCTTTATTTATGTCCTCCAAATTGTCTAGTAAGACATTCTCACTGTTGTAGATGGTTGTGATTTTGTTCTGGGATCTTCTCGCCTTTACCGAGTTGTGATTTTTTTTGTATTTATGTCCCCTTCCTTTAGCCAGCACTCTCTCGACTTTTGTCTCCAGTATATCTCCTCTCGGGACATAACTTCACTATATTGCCCTTTGAGGTCTCTCTCCTGCAAGAACATCTCAAATGTCATCCCCTTTTGAATTATATTTTCTTGCAAGGCCGCCAGCTTGTCCTCCAGATCTCTTTTATTTGCAAATATATTGCCAAACTTGATTCGGTTCCACTCTTTGATTTTAGACTTAACTTCTTGATGAAAACAAAGGCCTTAGTACCACAAATCTCTGGGGCCCCTGACCACTTGATTAAATCCCTCAAGCTTCCATCCCTCAGCCACATTTTTTCAAATTTGAAAGGACATCTAATGGGGGGCCATCGAAATCTATGGTGAGCTCCACTGGTAGATGGTCTGAAGCAACCATTGGTTGGATATTCAAGGTGAAAAGGAGATTGGTTTCCGCCCAAGGTCCTCCCAAGAAAAAATGGTCAAGCTTCTCTGCTACATGCTGCCCTAAGATCCTACGATTAGACCATGTGAACTGTCCTTCCTTGGATTTGACTTCCTTGAGTCCATTGTCAGCCACAAAATTTTGAAAATTTACTTGGGTCGCAGAAGGTCCTCCCTTGCCCCCCGATTTATCACTCAGATCCAATATAGCATTAAAGTCACCCCCAGTAATAATAACACCACCTTCCAGATCTCAAATGAGGGAAGACAGGGGCTTCCAAAAATTTCTATGAAGATTTGGTTTTGATGGTCCATAAACATTGATCAATGTGAAATCAGTGTTTAGGGGATAGGAATGGACCTTACATACCTGCCACATAGTGGAGGCAAAAACTTCCTCAACCTTGTAATTGTTCGCGTTCCAAACGATACCCAGACCTCCCGAGGCTCCCTCCAAATCTACAAAGACCCCCATCCACTACTTCCAGGATCCCATGAGTGCCTTAGCTTCCTCTTTGTTCATCTTTGTCTCTTGTAAGAAAACTACATCTGGCCTTAATTGATCTAACCCTCGTTTGATCAATCAATGTTTGTCAGGGGCATTGCAACCCCTAACATTCCAGGTTACAATTTTCATTGTCCTTCAGGAAGGGTGACACCCTTCCCTACTATCAATTTACTTTGGCCTTTGGCACTTCCAGCCAGTGCAATCTTAAATTGATTTGATTTTCTGTCTCTGGATCTTTTTTCCCCCATCTGCACCTTGTTACACACCGGCTCCGTTTGCTCTATTGTCCTTGTTTCCAGAATGTCTTCCTCATCCATCCATCCCCATTCATCCTCATCATCAGCTCCATCAGATTCCCTATATTCCTTGGATTCATCCTTGTCAGTCCCCAATTCCTTATCCTTCTCAGAGTGTTGTACTATCTCCGAACTGACTCCTATTTCCACGAGAGGAATGACCCTGGATTTAACCTCATCTAGAATATCAACTGCTTTCTCTACTCTTGCAATGGCATCTTCTACCCAACTTGCGGCCTCCCTTTGTTTGTTAATAAGAACAACATCTGTTACAATTTCTTCCACCTCCTGGGTGGTGTTGTTGTGGGCCATCGAGACCTCCCCCTGAATAAAGGGATTTTGTAGAGGTTGATTCATGTCCTCATTTGATCTCATTTCCTTCCTTGTACTTTATTTGTTTGTGTGGAAGGTAACCTCATCTTCTAATGTTGTCTCCACAGTTTTCCCTTTAGGGCCTATTAAACAGGTTTCCTCCGTGTGTCCTTCTTTATTGCAATGCTTGCATATTTCATTTGATTCCTCCACCTCTATATTTTGAAGCCATTGTCCTGCATTTGTTATTATCTCAACTTGTTCTGGAAGTGGGTAATGGGGTTTCCACCCAATACATATTCGCGCATACATACTAAAGTCTTTGGACTCAATAGCCTCATCCGCTTTGATGTAGAAACCCAGTTTGTTACCTAGGGTTTGGAAGAACTCCTCATTCCAGTATTCTCTAGGGAGGTTATATAATCTTAGACAGACAGGTACCTCTTTAATTGGAGCCAGCACCAGATTTAAGTTAGGTTCCCAATCCCTAACATACAAACCCCTTCCACCCATGAAAAAAGGTCCATTATTTGAAATTCCTTGCTTATCCTTACCATCTTCAGTGATTACCAAGAAAAACCCATTTGGAAGGGTTTTGAGTTTGATTTTGCATTTCCAATTTTCAGCACACCAACCTTTCATCTTACCCACCGACGACCAATCACCGAAACATTTTACAAATAATCCCCTCTCCCGGAAGAAGGCCACAGAGTCGTTCCAGCTTTTGTTGTCTATCATCAAGGAAACTTTCTTTGTTCTCATGCCCTCTTTTCGCTTTGGGACCTTCGTCAGCTTCTAAAAATTTCTTCTGGGACGCGATTCTTTCTCTTGGCAGTGTTGCCATATAGTTTTCAGGCCATACTCCTTATTGTGATGCCCTTGGGTTCTAGTAATCTCCTTTCTCAAATATTTGGATTCTCGATCTAACGCTTCCTCCCCCCATTGCTTGTGGGGATGAAAGAACCTATCTCGATCCTCCCAAGCCTTGCTTGGATTTTGTCAAGGGCATTTACCAGGTTGTGACTGCGTGAAATTCTGCCGCATTCCTTGATTTGCATATCTTCGACCCTGAGCGCAATCTCCTTGCGGTCGAAAAACCTGCAACTCCCTTGGTCGAAGCCCTAGTCTCATCTACCGCTGCTCCATCTTCATTCTCCCTTATAAAGCAACTTTTGTTACAAAGTTTTTCTTGCCTTTTTTAAAACCAATAAAAAAATGCAATCCATCTTCTATTTAATTTCAAGGTATAGTTATAACTCATCATTACCTAAGACATCAAATGTTGACCTACATTAGACAAAATAACACAAGAAAAAGAATAGGGTTTTGTCTATGGATGTCATCCCCCTGCCTCCAATTATGATAGACAAAGATGGTGTTGTACACATACTTTAAAATTCATGGGAACACCAATAACTATCATTGTGGATGATCATATTCTTGAATATGTTACTAAAGGTTTCTCATAAATAGACTTATTTTGAATTATAGTGAAGCATTTCTTCCATGTCTTGAAATGAAAAAGTCAAAGAGATTTTGGAGGACAAGGCATAGGATGATTAAGTCTATATATTGTTGAAATTGATAATAGAAAATTTTGAATGCCTTTTGAATTGTGATAGTTGTAAAGAAGATATATCAACAATCAACAACAATAATAATCAATATTTTAAGTTAATTACTTTCATATATCATAAAAATATTTTATACTATAAAAATATTTTGCACAACTTTACATTTTAAATTTATTTGCATTCATTGAAATTTATTTATTTTACATGTCAAAATTAATTCAAATATATTATAAACAATTATTACTATTAACGATAAAAAAAAAATGTGAAGAGTAGATAAAACAAGTTACACCTCCTCTATGTGATTCAAATACATAGCCAAACATGTCAAGAAATAAATAAGAGCTTGGGGTGACAAAGAACATTGTTTGGTGTTAAGCTACCTCAAAGTATGAGCATCACACCAATTACTATTACTCTTGAACCCCTTTCAACCAAGGTGGACCATCAAGGGACATGTAATTGTGAAGAAGGAAATCCACCAATATAATACCCAAAAAGGAAGCAGCCAGGTTTTTAGCTTTGATATTGTAGATAGTGAAGGTATTGAAACACATGTTTATTGTTTCAATGAACTAGCAAATATCCATTATGAGAAAATCCAAGTTGGCATGACATACACATTATCTGGGGGAGCAATAAAGATGGCTAACATAATGTATAACAAACAGGGCTCACGGAAATCACCACATTCCCTTACAAGGAACACCTCTTAATACAAAAATGCAAGTATCTCCAACCATGTTCACTTACTTCAATGCACAAATATCCTCAGTTTTAAGTCTAATTGAGTTTCTATTTCGCAGGCAAGGTTCACGAAGATCAACTCCCCAACTTATTTTCAAGAGTCAACCACACAAACAGCTCGAGCAAATATTTTTTGAAATGTTTTGAATTTGTACATCTTAATCTAACATTGAAAACAATACAAATTACTATCTGTGTTACCCATTGTACCTCTCCGAAATGCAAACGCTATAACAATTGAAATAACAAAACTATTGAAAGGATTTTTGATACTCACGACTAACACGTTGATTCTTATTAAATAAGAACACAAAACTTGATGAAAGAACAACATTCAAAACACACCATAACATAATAAAAATGTAAGAAAAGGATAGAATCATGTAACTCATGAAGACCTCATCACCACCTTGGTCAATGGGAAGTTATGAAAACACCTCTCAAACCCACACGACATGCTATTAACACTAATCCGCTTTTGCACATTGAGTTGCTCACGAGACTAAAAACCTTTCTCACTAGAATTAGAGCAATATCAATTCGACATTGAGTTGCAGCTCCACACCGCAACGGAAAAAATTAAAGATAGATGAGACTTCTATTTGAAAGAACAAAATTTATATAATTTCTATTAAACATAGGTCAGACATCGGGGATGTAGCTCATATGGTAGAGCGCTCGCTTCGCATGCGAGAGGCACGGGGTTCGATTCCCCGCATCTCCAAATTTTCATTTTGATTTTTGGGGTGGTTTTGTTTTCGAGTAACTATTACTCAAAACAATAACATTGGGAATGGACACTCACTTTACAAGCTTTGTTAGTGATGATTAAGATCCAAAGATTTACAAAACTAAGAATTTGAAATTGAATTTATTTTTATTTTTATTTTTTATGGTGTAAAATTTGAATGATATCATTATGAAATTTGATTATGAATTAAAATCATGGTTTTATTGTACAATCTCGACTAAATTCAATGAAGCACAATAAGGATGTTATATTGAAAATTGAATGAAGTAAATTAAGGATGTTACATTTTTCATTTATAAAATTAAGATTGGATAAGTAACTAACAAAATTTGATTATGAATTAGAATCATGGTCTTATTGCACAATCTAGGCTAAATTCAATGAAGCACAATCAAGGATGTTATAAAACAATCTCATAGCTTGGCACAAAACTAAGAATTTGAATTTGAGAATTCAATGCAGTTCAATCAAGGATGTTATAAAACAATCTAAGCTAAATTCAACGAAGCACAATCAAGGATGTTATAAAACAATCTCATAGCTTGGCACAAAACTAAGAATTTGAATTTGAGAATTCAATGAAGTTTAACCAAGAATTTTATAAAACAATCTTGTGACTTAGCACAAAACTAAAATTTTGAATTTTAAAATTCAATGAAACACAATCAAGGATGTTCTTAAACAATCTAATTTAAATTTGAAATTTCAATGAACGCAATCAAGGATGTTATATTCTCCATTGAAACTCAGTGGATATCATCATGAAACCAAGATTGGAGAAGTAATATTCTCTATTCACATAGAAACTCAGTAGATATCATCATGAAACAAGGATTGGAGAAGTAGCTAACAAAAACTGATTATGAATTAGAATCATGGTGTTATTTCACAACCTAAGCTATCAATAAATGGAGAATATTTTGTTTATACCCTATGACAAAGTGCAACAAAATTCCCACAATAAAAAACCTTTGTGCCTATCAACAAGAATTATGTTAAAAAGGCCAAAAAATATTTTTGGTTGATACAAGATTGCAATTTGGTCAATGATGATCCTACATTAGACACCATAAGTAGAATTTTGTGAGTTCAGAACTCACAAATAAGGGTTGAATGGTAGACCGACACTTTCAATTGGTGCTCCAATCTCAATGTACCCTTAACACTTTGACTTGACTTGTGATAAGGAGTCAAAGCCTTTTCCATGCCTCTTCCAACTTTGTAGTTTCAAGTTGGGATGTGTTTCATTCTCCTCCTCCAACAAATTTTTTTCTGAAATTTTCCTTTCCATAAAAAATACCTTTTGTTCTTTGCACAAAGGCACATTGCTTCTTCGAAATAGGAAACCTTTCAAAAACACTACATTCTTCAGTGTGAATAAATGCCTTAGTTGACTACTTTAGTGGGAATGGACCTAGACCCATCTAAATTGGATGGTCTTACGCAATTATTTTTCATATAATATTATGTGAATAGTAACATGCTCAAATATTCTTCAAAACAACACTAGTGGGAATGAACATGTCTCGCTTTATTATTTTAATGGGAATGGACACACCTCACTTTACTACTTTAGTGGGAACAGACAAAGGGTACTTATTCCTCATGACACATTGGGAATTGTTGGTGCCAACTAAGATTCGAGGATTTATTTGTAAAGCAATCCCATGGATTGGCATGTTCACACCTCGCTTTACTACTTTGGTGGGAATGGACAGGGGTATTGATTCCCCATGACACATTAGGGATTGTTGGTGACAACTAAGATCCAATGCTTTAGCTGCAAAATAATCTCATGGGTTGGCACAAAACTAAGAATTTGAATTTTAAAATTTAATGAAGCACAGTTAAGGATGTCATATTCTCCATGCATATAGACACTCGATGGCTCAGAATTTGAATGATATCATCGTATATCAAGACTGGAGAATTAGCTAAAAAAATTGATTGTGAATTAGAATCATGTCGTTATTTCACAATCTAGACTATCAGCAAATGGAGAATAATATTTTTAAAGCTTATGAAAAAGTGCAACAGGGTTCCCACAATATAACACCTTTGTGCTAATATTGATGCATGTCATTATTCTTCAAATCTCTTAGAAGAAGGGATGAAAACCAACTCCAAATGCTTACTAAAAACCTACAAAAAACAAAAAAATAAAATCAAAAGGGAACAAAATATTTTTGGTTGATACAAGATTGCAAGTTGGTTAATAAGAATCCTATATTGGACACGATCCTTCGTAAATTTTTGTGAATTTAATGTTCACAAATAGGGGTTCAACAATAGACCCACACTTTTAATTGGTGTTCCAACCTTAATGTACCCTTGATACTTTGACATGACTTGCAACAAGTTACTCTCTTTCCCATGCCTCTTCCAACTTTGTGGTTTTGATTCGAGATGCGTTCTATCCTCCTCTAACTACTTTTTTTCCAAAATATTTACTTTTTATTCTTTGTATAAAGGTACCTTGTTTCCTCAAAATAGGAAACCTTTCAACAACCTTCCCTACTTAAGTGTGAATGGATGACTCACTTGACTGCTTCAATGGGAATGGACATGCACTTACTAGATAATTTAATTGCAAATATGAGCTTTCACAATTATAATATTATGTGAATAGGAACACACTCAACTATTACTCACAATAAAACTAGTGGGAATGGACATGTACCACTTTACTACATTAATGAGAATGGGCATATCTCAAAAAAGTTTGCAACTATGGTAAACCTTTGATGCTATCTTCAAAAAAAAATCATTCACATTCAAATAGAGAGAAAATTTGATTTGTGAGAAAAATAAACCCTAGAATTGAGACAAAGCACCAACACAAGCATTATCTTTCATAAACAAGAGGTTAAGGTACTATTGGATGTTGAAAAGGTTATGAAAACTTTGTCAAGAGTCGATGCAAGTTTTGGAACTTACCAAATTTGTCAATGACTCAACACTTAAATAATTTTCAACTGAAAACAAGTGAAAGACAACAATTGGGTCTTACTTGGCACTAAGACTACATCGGACTTAGAATAAACCCAAAATTTTAGCTTTAGAGAATAAGTTGCTTACCCATTGGGCTATAAATTTAGGCGAAAGAAAGACCCAGTCAAACAAAAACAAAACAAAATGCAAAACAAGAACTTTAAAGAACAAAGAAAGAAAGGAAACTATGGTACAACTATGGGAGACAATCCTTTTTATAATTGATATAGTTTTAAGTATTTCCCATTGTACAAAGATGATGAGATTGTACTATTTAGATATACCAAGAAATAAACAGTTTTAACACAATTGGGAAATCTGAAAAAGGTCCCTTCCATAGAGAATCAAATTTTCCATGAGCCTCTCAAGGTTCCCTCATCTTGTCCCAAAGTAAAACCATATCTCCTACCATGAAGTTTTATGGGCTAGCTCTCCTATAAAAATTTTCATCTTGGCTTAGTGTCATATGATTTTTCAACCATTTCTTCCCTATGTTCTTCAATTTTAGTTAGGTGCATAACCATTTTCTTCAGTGATATATGAAATTTCTCATCTTCCATAGCACTTTGCAATTTACAAAATGATAATTCCAAGGAAATGGGTAGAGTTTTGTCAATACCATTAAATAATTTAGAAAAAGGTCCCCTCCATAGAGAATCAAATTTCCCATGAGCCTCTCAAGGTTCCCTCATCTTGTCCCAAAGTAAAACCATATCTCCTACCATGAAGTTTTATGGGCTAGCTCTCCTATAAAAAATTGCATCTTGGCCTAGTGTTGTGTGATTTTTCAACCATTTCTTCCCTATGTTCTTCAATTTTAGTTAGGTGCATAACCATTTTCTTCATTGATATATGGAATTTCTCATTTTCCATAGCACCTTCCAATTTACAAAATGATAATTCCAAGGAAATGGGTAGAGTTTTGTCAATACCATTAAATAATTTAGAAAAAAGAGATGCAAAATGGTCTTTTTTGGTGTGATAATTTCTACCCATAATGCGTCATACATATTTTTGTGCCAATTTCTCTCATTCTTGTCTGTCAAGTTCCTAATAATAGTAACCATATTTTTATTGATGGATTTTGCCTACCTATAACCTTGAGGGTAATAATCAAATGAGTGAGACAAGGTAACTCCATGTTCATAAGAAAAGAAAGATATCTTAATAGAAGATGAATTTGTTGTGTTATTAGTTACTAAATTTAGGGGGACTCCAAAATGGACTAGTTTGCTTATAAATTTGCACACCAATTTAGAATTATTCTACCTAACTGAAATATATTATACCCACATGGTGAAGTAATAATTTGCAATGAGAATATGGGTATGTCTTGCATTAGAGTGTGGGTTCCAATGGCTCCAATAAAATCTAGTTCGCATTTCTAAAATGTATCTTTAATTGTCACCAACCTCTGAGGAATGTTACAGATTGTGATCTACCAATAAATTTCTTACATTTTCTACACATTTCCATCCATTCATATGCATCCTTAAATATGCTAGGCAAACATTAGCATTATCACAATATTTTGAAGATAATGACTAAGGAAGAATAATGCCCTTAACAAGCTTCATTATTAAACCATTATAAAAACTTCATCTATTGTTCTATATCTACATACATTCAAAGAATGTTCCATATAATTTTTTTTATAATTTGTCACATCAAATGACACGTTTGATTGTCTTAAGCTTGATATTCCTCTTTTCAGTAGTTGACATATGAGGTAGGAATTCTTCGTATGATAAGAAGTATGCAACATTGGAGAAGCACTCGTTTTTTAAGCTAACAAATAGTGCAAGAGACACATCATCTTTAACTCTTGGTTCATTCTCGACAAATAATTTGCAAAGTCTTTTAATCCTAACAAAATTTTATTGGTTTTATTTCAATATCATACTCTTGAAATTTTGTAATCCAAGATCCACTTTTATTGTCTTTATTTATTGCTAAGTTAATGTGCTTTTATTTCAACATCATACATAGCGGAAGGAGAATATAAAATATAAAATATGAATTATTTGACGATCTTTACTATAGCAAAAGCATATTTTCAATTTGGGAGCAATTAAGCTCATTATTTTTTACAGGGGCTTATAATCCCTAATTGATAGCTAGTAATATAATGGCAACCATATTGTGTTCAGAGGCATAACAATATATCATGATATATTTTTCAATGTTAGGATAGACTGGTATTGGTGCCTGAGAAATGGATTTCTTAATTATTTTGAAACATTGCTTAACTAAATTGTTCCATTTAAACCCTCATTTCTCCTTCATCATATTTGAGACGTGTCTTGTAATTTCTAAAAATACAAGCATAAATTTTCTTTAAAAAATGACCTACCCAAAGAAGGATTTGACGCTAGTTTTGTTGGAAGTTACACTTAGCTACTGCATAGAACTTACTCTTAAATAGCATAAATTTTGAAGCCTTCCTTTGAAATGATGTGCCCTAATTTCTTACCTGTTGTTACTCATTAAACTGACTTCTTGTGATTTAAAGATGTCATGCTCTCTACATCTTTGAAGAACTGTCTCTAAATCCCTAAAATGGATATCTCTTTTATTTGAAAATAAGATGAGATCCAATAAGTAAATAATAATAATTTTGTTGTTCAAAACTTTGAGAGAGATCCATCACTTGCTAAAAGGTGGAACTTGCATTGATTAAACCATAAGACATGCAATTATAAGAAAACATTCCCCAAGGAATAATAAATGTAGTCTTGTACTAATTTTTGCTACACTTGTTTAATTGTAACCCAAGAACCCATATATCATAGACATCATTTAAGATATTGAATTTGATCTGTAGCACATGATGCATGATAGGAAAGGGGTAATTTTCCTTTAAAGAGGATTGGTTAAATTTGATGAAATCAATTCAAATTATGATTTCTCCATTTTTTTTACAGACAAGAATAATATCAACAACCCATGTTGAGTGATGTATGAAGAAAATGATGCTTTATTTTTCTTGGAGTTGATAGCTAACCCCAAAGCTCCTGGAAATCACTTGCGACCAAAATGCCTATCACATCCAAAGAGAAGAAGCCATGATTGATGTTATGCAACCTTGAGAGATAATGGATCCAAGAGAGAATCTAGTATCAATATCAATATAAATAACCTAGATAAAGTACAATGAATGCTTATAAAATCACAAGATAAAACCCTAGTAGAGGATTAAATTAGAGCATAAAGTCTCTTAATCATGGAATTGAAACAACTTGACCTATAATTAGCTCGACCTAATATTAGAAAATCATTCTTAACTTTATCTTAATTGTAATAAAGTGACGAGAGACATAGTTAGATAATTAATTAGGTGATTGTCCAAATCATTTCAAAAACCCCCCTTAAGATCAACTTATGGAGAATCTCATTGCTGAATAATGAATGCAAAGATGGATGCATGAATGTAAGTCATGTAAGTTATATCTATTTAAAAGATCCATTTCAACCCTCTTAGTATATATTATCTCGCTCCTTTAGGTGCTAGAGAGGTGGTTGAAAGAATGAATCAAATTAAAAAAATATTTCTTTAGTTTGGAGCAAAAGAAAAAAGTATGATTCCTTTAGTGACCTACGATAAGGTTTCTCTTTGCAAACATTTTGAGGGCTTGAGCCTTGGGAAAATTAAGAGAATGAATAAATCCATCCTAACCAAATATAAATTGGACATTCTTAACTCTTAGCACCATTTGGACTAACATCATCAAAGTAAAAAATCACGATAATAGGGAAATTGATCTCTTCCTCACCATAAATAAACTCCCCCAAGGATCCTATAGAACATCATGTCCAACAGTAAAAAAGATATCAACAAAGTTTGCATATGGAGAGTTGGTGATGTCAGCAAAAACCTCTTTTAAGATGATGCTTGATTATTTATTACTGCTTTAAGTTCTTTAGAACCATGGTTCTCCATTACCCCTCTATTTAAATATTCCTTTGTACATAAAGTTAAAGACTAGTGGGTGGGTAATGACTATAGAAATTTTGTAAAACCATAACTTTAGGAAAATCAAGCTTCGGTATCCTTAACAGTATATCGACCCTTAATAAAAACTTAAAAAATGGCATCACTCTACTTCCTTAATAAGACAAACTTTTATAGTCTACTTGTGTTGATGGTTTCTTCAATGTAAAGGCTAGGTATCTAATGGATCCTGACCTTGTTGATGTTGGTTTCCATTGGGTTAACCTTTTGGATAAAAAACTCACTCCCAAGGTCAAATTTTTTATATATTTTGGATAGCCTCCTATAACACAATTCACATTGTTGGCAACCTAATGAAGAGAGGTATCCCCCTCCCCAAAAAATGTTCTATTTGTCAATTTATTGAGGAATCAATACACCACCTATTCCTTGATTTCTCATTTTCCTTTAAGCCCCTAGACTTGCTCCTCTCCAGGTTTATCCTTCACCGTCCAAGCCTCATCTCTATCTAATTTAATTTTACAATAGGAGACTACTTTCCTTTCTTTTTCCTCCAAGAAACTCTAAAAGCATTCTCTCCCCCACCTTATCTAATAAGTTAAAAAAGAAGGAAATCTCAAGATTTTCTAATATGAGGCAAGAAAATTTTCCAAGGATGAGTGCTAAAATAATGGGGTTTATGAAAGTTAACTTTTTAATCTCTTCCATGAATGAAAAAAGTTCCTAAATTAAAGGATGGTGTCAATTGGGATTTGAAAATTTCCATCATGTAAATCTAGATGATTATAAAGTCTAATTGAAGTCTAGTCAACTGGAGCATCCCCCTTTTGTTTGGATTAAGTTCAAATTTGATGGAGACTCATATGGGAACCTTAGATCTATTGGGGGAGGATGAGTAATAAGGAATAACATTCTTTCTCTTGTATGATATTGTTGGTAATATAATCCAATAACTATGTCGAGGCTTATGCTCCTCTTTGGGGGATATAATTGGCCTCTAAATTCAACATCAAATTACTCATCTTCAAGGATTATTCTCAAAATATCATTAATTTAAGGTGGGAGAAATAGGATTCACAAGTCTATACAAAAAAGGAATATATTTAGTGCCTATCGGATTACATTGGAAGGAGAATGATCCATTAGGCTCAAGATGTTTTAAGCACAAAACATATGCAATGGTCCTTCACTGTGGGCGAATCTGAATATGCAAATTATAAATGAAGAATGCAAAAACTAGGATCAAATAGGATGAAATGACAATTTTCAACATGCACAGAAAGATATTGAATCGACATACCAATTCAAAAAGAATATCCAACAAAGCAGAATGTAACTAACCTACAATCTGAATTTTAGGCATAAGTAGAGGGAGCAAGGTACCCATCTCAACTTGCTTTTAGGACTAAGGTGCCCTACTCAGCCCACTCCCGACAATTTTAGCTTTGACAAATTGTAGACTGCAACTTTCCTCCTACTTGCTCTATACATGTTTTTCGTAGGTTCGTCACTTGTTCCCACACACAAAAAGAGAGAAAATATTGGGTAGAAATGGATTTTCCTAAGTCAAACCCTAGTTTTAGGAATTAACTTGAAATTGAATTGAATTAAACTTTAATTGAAAGCGTGTTGTTAGGTAGCAAAGGCTAGAACTGAAAATGGAATGTTTATACCTTCATAAATCTTCTCGATGTCAAAATATTCATGAATATGCTTGATATTGACTTGAATGTAGTTGACTTTAGGAAGAGAAGACCATAGACACCATCACAAATACATATATCTACAAATTAATCCTAATATTCCATGCATTGATGCTAGATCTCTTACTCTTGAGGACTTGAGGTGTGAAATTGGTATCATATTATCATCTCTCCTTCTTAATTCATGATCCTATAAAATTAGGGAGGATACCTTGCTTATATACCTCTCCCAAGCATCTTCAAGTGAAAAAATCAGAGCAGGCCAACAAAGGAAAAGATTTATTTCTTAACCAAGCTGACCGTCACGTGGTTTAAATTTGGGCCCAAACACTCGGGGGCAAGATGCTTTGATTGGCCTTCTCTTGAGAGCTAGGAACCTTGATCCCTCCAATGTGGCCTCAAAATGGGACCTAAGGTCCAAAATGAGAAGGACAAGTCAAAATGAGATGCTAGATAGGGCTAGATCAAGTATGTCAGGCATAGAAGTCCTGGAACACTAAAATAGGACATAGATAAGCAAGAAATTGCATAGGGATGAAATTTATAACGCTACAAATAAATACCTCAAGAATATCTCAACCCCTAGTTGGGCTATAAAAATATTAAGGACAACACCAAGGTCCTCCCACAAAATTATAAAAAAATAAAATAAATCACCTATTCCTATTGGGAGGGTGAATATTGTATTGAATGGTTTTCTAACAAGTGTTAAATAGTGACAATTTTTTTTTTATGGACTACTTCATCCAAACTTCCATATCCCATCATTTTTCTCCTCAATAAAGATGCCTTGTTATATGTAATCAATTTTCCTCTCCTCCAATGAATATCTAGTCATGTTAATATTACTTGACATAGATTTTCTCTTTTATCTAGTAAACCAACCCGTTCCTCATCTGCCATTCCCTCGAGTAACTAGTTCTATTAATATATTATCGATATCCTTAATTACTGTCACATATTCATTTATTATCCCTTCTTCTCCATCATTTTACCTATCAGCTCCATACCTCCTTCATTTATTCCTACTTATCTTTATAGCTTATTAATTTCTCTTTTTCTTATTCCTATTGTGTGGTTCTCCCTACTAAGTCCATGTCTTATTTCTCATTATTTTCATAGGTGGTAACTATCTTCATCCTGAATAGTTGTCTTGTGACACACTAAAAAGGAATGTGACTATATAAATATCATGAAGTGAGGGGTCCAAGCCTCTACATGAAGAATATCAAGGGAATTGATTTTGTCCTTTCAATTAACTTTTATGTGATTTGTTATGGCAAGGTTGCCTTTTATGATTGGTATCATCATCAAAATTTAAAAGTATATCGTTGATGCTATATTGGATAATATTCCATTTCTATCTCATAAACTCCACATACCAGGTTAGAATGACTTCAAATTACAAGCAAATAACAATAATGTTTTTATTGTATCTCTTGGATACAAACTAATTGAATACTAGCATAAGTGCAACAAATGTGTAACTATAAAATTGTTAGATTCCCTAAAGCATACATGAAGAAATGGAGCCAATTTATATAACTAAACAAGAGTAAGCCTTGCATTCATATGGTAATGAAAAAATATAGTGTCATTGCAAAATACTGACATGTATTAGATTATATCAATATTTAAGCATAGTTTTCATTAATTTGATAACGTAATTATCAAACAATTATAAGCTTGAATTTAATATTATCTTAGAAAAAAATTTGCAACCTCTCTCCAAAATCTAACAACTAACTTGAACAATACCCAAAAACTACATTATAAGAGAAGAGGAAAAATCAAATCGAATCGAAGACTGACAATTGACAAAAGATTAGCTTTTTATTAACTAAATTGGGCATACAATAATGTGTCTTGGTATATTTAAACATCTATTCTCCTCCTTTTCCCCCTTTTGTAAATTGGAAGTGGTCCTCACAAACCTTTACTTGCATTCACATCCAACTTTTTACCCCTTTTATAAAAGTGTCTTCCTAACTACATTTTCACTTGCAAGTTAAAAAATTAAGCTAAAGGAATTTTTACCCTTTTAATAACAAGTGAAAATCTATTATAAATCATACTCTTGACTCCCAAAACTCCTAATTTTCCCACTACAATTGATTAGGCATTTTCATTAAATAGTTTGTCTACAACCATTTTATCTTCATATTTTGCCTATATTTTCATGTTGAACGAAACATTTAAATTTATGAATTCCTAATTTATTGGTCAACAAACACATGTATTTGGAGGTTGAGAAATCCTCTCAATATATTAATTAATATTTGTATCACTCAATACTCACTCATAAGCATATCATCTCATTGACACCGGTAAGATGTAACAACTTTGTAAACTCATTGATCTAGCCATTAAGAACATATTTAATTAACTGATAGGCTTTTATAGGTGGGGAACCCCCTGATAAAATTGCATCTCACACCAAAAAATTTGAACACTAGGATACAAATTCATGAACCTCACACTTGATTTTCAGCTATCTCTTTCCCATCGACATTTCCATTGCCCTTCTCCACTGTTGGACTTTGAATTTCCACCAAACTATATAAAATAAAGGCAAAAAATTATATCTAGCTAATGCTAAGCCTTTGATGGATAGAAATAAGCAAAGATTTTACTGGAAGAAAGCCCTCATGCACACAGTGAAAGCAATCATGATGCCAAATCTGGTGATAGAAATGTTTAGAGACCCCAAGCCCAGTTGTGATTGTGTAAGGTTATTTTACATTTGTTGATTTTAGTTGTGAATTGTTGGATATTAGAGTAGAAAAAAAAAATTAATTTAACATGTAGCTCTGACATGTGGGTCATCATGCCTCCATTAACGAATGAAATCAGTTGCTTTCAGTCAAAGGAGTTACACTATTTTCATTAAAAAAAATCACAGTGTTGTTGTTGATGTTTGCTTGAGCAAGGGAAAGATACAGAGGTGGGATCTCAATACAATCAAGCTTATGTGTTGTATTCAAATAACCAAGCTTTACACAAATGTAAATTCAAGCTTTCGATTAATCTTCATCTCTAAATATAGTAGCTTATATTGTCACGATGTTATGTGTAAGCATGAAGAATGCTAATCCATTTTACAAGTAATTTTCTTTATAGACATACAATTTATCCTAAAATGTGAACAAATCCTCTAAATCTTTAATTTTTTGCCACCATGGGAGTCTCCCTTAAATTCACAATTAACAAATCTCAATGGCAAGCAAAGTTGTAGCAGATAATTTATAAGGGTCCATGCATTTTTTTGACAAAAAAATCAATTGCAAAATGTCTGTTAATTCCAAACATCAACAAAATGTTTCTAGAGAAAATAAATAAATTTAGGCTATGAAAAAATATAGCTAAAATATAATTTGATATTTCTCAATTGGTTTTCTATTTTTGAGCTTTAAAACATGCTTTCAAAAGTGAGAATACACAACTTTGGATAGGTGTAAGCAATTGTGGCAGTTGTCACAAATTGCAAATGAAATAGCATTGGAATGATTGATATTGCATACGGAGATGCTCATAAAGGGCATGTGGAAAAAATGGAGAAATATAGCCCTCCTTTCTATAGTTGTCATGTGTTCTCTTGTAAAAATAATATAAGAGTAATTTCATTTTCTTACTAAAGATGCGTCCTTTATGGGAATCCTTCACTTGTTTGAGGTGATTTTATCCATTACAATATTATACAATTTATAGTGCAAAAACACATTAAAACTTCCTCTTCACATGTCTTTCTTTGATTCCATTACAACTCTTTCTTTACATCACAATTTTCCCAAATCTAGGATGTGCAATGGGCATTAAAAAATTCACGAATATCATTATGCATGTGGAAAAAATAAAAATCAATGTTGGCTAGGGGAGAGGGACCAATAGGTAATAGGGGTACCAATATATGTTATAGTACATGGACAAAATGAGACCAGTAGTGGTGCCCTAAAAATGTCATGTCAATGCTTATCCCCCAAAAGGTACCTCTAAAATTCAAAAAATAACCAATGATGTGATGCCACATCAACGCACAAGTAAACATGACTTAGTGCACACCTATGGGTCTTATGACAATTTGGGACCATTTTGGACAACTTCGCAAAGATGCATGTTGATGTGGAATCATATTTGACCATATGGACTTGAAATTTTGTTTATAAGTAAGGGACTTGACAAGTAAGCTGTTGTATAAAATTAAGAAATTTTTGAAATGTCCACATATGATTTTGAGATGCGTGAAATTAGGGTGAGCATGTATTGGCTCCTCTCCCTTGCCCCTTTATTGAAAATATGTTTATGATATCCCCCTTTACACCCGTCGCATAAAAAGGCATCTCATAGTATTGCTTGGGGAATATTCCTCCAATGTTGTGATGGTGCAGTAGGAGGATTCCCCCCTTATCATTCTAAACTCAAAATTTAATTCTCATATCTTCATTGAATTATGGGGTATAATGTATATTAATCAACGATAGTTTAACCCCCAATGCCAAGCTAAAGCAATAAAAAAATATTTTTAAAAGCCTTCAATTAATATATTAAAATTGGTAAGTGATGATATTTCAATTGAAATGACAAGAATTGTATTGTGAGCTTATATGATGTCAACAAGGTTTGAATCTTTGTGTGGCATGTTTGCAATTTGGAGATCACTATACAATCACCAAAATTTGAATACAAAGAAAAAATTTAAAGGCTCATTCGTAACATCAAATAGTTTGTAAGTACTTAAAAGAATTCCTTCCATGACCAAAAAAATTATCCAATGACCATGGAATTAAAGTTTGAGACTCATTCCAAATTATCAACACCTATTGTATTGTTGGAATTGAGAATTTTTTTATTTTGGCATTCTTCTATAGATGCACTCATAAATGTCAAAAAATTAAATATGTGCCCAAACCTTGTCTAATTTCCATGAAATAAGAATTCAAAGGAGTTAAATATTAAGATCTTCTACTGGGTGGGTTAAATTAGATATGAGCTCTAGATTTTGATATTTTAATGCTATATTCCTTGGGCTAGTTTTCCATCATGAGAGCTAAAAAGGCCTTTCTCCACCAAATTTGGGGATCAGTTTGTCTAGGAGATGAAGCACTGAAATAAGTGACAATAATGACTCTTGTTCAAGGACATATGCCCCTCATAGTGTCGTACATTGTCATCGGGCCAACTTACACCTCATGTTTGTGCTCCTACTTTAGTGTGTCTTATCCTTCATCACCTGTTTAGGTCCATTTTGTGCCTATTCTCTAGTTTTGATGCTATGAACACCCATTGGTGGGTCCCTTGGTGAGGTACCCCTCTCCCTTGAGATTTACCTTGGCCCCTTTTGCAGAAGGACCACTGTGCCTAGCGCTATGCACCATGGCCCCTCTCAATGGGGGCCAAATTTGAATTGGGGCATGAGTGGTATTTTCTTAGTGGGAATTGATCCCCGAGGCTCCACATTACCGTTGGAGGTCGGCCTAATCAGTAATTTACCTAGACACCCCTATATAAAGATATTTGATCAACCTAATTTCCTCTATCCAATCTAAGACCCCAAGCAATCAATTCCTAACATCTTTGCATCCACGAATCATTCATTATCAAGAATTTTTAGAGACCTTGAAGGCTGCATATTCATCATTTAACTATTGTGGAGAAAAATTACATCATTGTTATGCAAGCATGTGTGTGTGACTAGAATTTTGTCATATTCATGCAATTTATTACTACATTTGTGATTACATTCAAAGAAGCAAAGCATCGTCATTAACAATTACAAATCTGAGGTATATCTTTCCCGTATTTATTTCAATATTTACATTATTTCATTCAAGGTTAATTCCTAAACCAGGGTTTGACTTAGGAAAACTCCTATTCCCAACCATTTTCCCCTTTTCATTGTGTGTAGAAATAGGCACAGAGCTGTGTTCAAGAGGATTGACAGTATTTGTAGAGACAAACATGTTCTCTTTTAGATGGTGGAAACTTTGAGGTCCAAGGTGACCACCTCCACAATCCCAACAAATCGGGTTGTATTTCGAGGAGTAGATCTAAATCATATTATTTTGACCAAATCCAGGTCAGTGTCTCTATACGACAACTATAGCTCACTGTTTATGCTTGATCTCTTCAATATTCACCCATTTACCCTAATTTCAACATTTTCACAATTCAACTTAGAAAGAGGGAATCAAAACCCTTACAGAGGTGAACCTAATTAGTATTTCAAAGCTTTTTCCTAGAGGGATTAAGCCTGGATCTATTAGGTCCATCCCTCTTTCAGTGTGATGGTCTATTAAGCAAAATTAGTTGTTTTATTACCTTAATTGGTGAAACCCTGATTTTCACCATTACATTTTGGTGAACCCAACTCCTTACACCACTATTTCTTATTTGTGTTCTTAGATCTGGTTTGTGAGCATTTTAAGTTTCAAATTTGTACTGATAGATTATATTTTTAATCAAATTACGTAAATTTAGATGTAAAATTCATAAAAACCCTAATTTATTTTGGTTAAATTGGTTTCTGGGTTACATAATTTGTAACTTTCATTTTCAGATATGATCTTAGGCATTCATAATGACACTTAATAGATTTGATTTATTTGCCATTCACATATGATTACATTGCTTTTCATTACATGTGTAGATCAAACAAAATCTTTTGTAGATCATAATCCTAGAGATGTTGATGAAAAACCTAATACTTGTACCTCTCCTAGGGTATCTCATGTGAATGAAGAAAGAGCTAATACTCCTATCAGTGATCTCTCTAATGGAGAGAAAGCATTGAAGAGAAACATGGCACCATCTTCTTCTCATACACATACCCTAGTGCAAGAGGGGCAAAGCCAAAATATTGGTGTTTCAATCTATCTAGATCCCCATTATTCTCCTAGAGCCTATCTTAACCATCAAAACATTTGTAGATGAGATGATGTTATGCACTTCATTCATGATCTATCTTCCCATATAACATTAAGTAAAGATGAGGCCTTATATGATAAGGATCTTCCTTCGTGAAGATATGCATGGTGATAGAAAGGAGAATCTCCCTACAAGGGATATTCCTTCTCCATCTACTTCTCCCTTTGTTCCTTTTAGATACACCTCCCATAGATGATCTCCTTGGAATTCAAAACTTTAAGGAGTACCTTGCAAGACATAGAACCTATCATCCATCTAAAGGTGCTTCTTCCTTAAACATTCCTTTTTTTCTCGTATCATCAAACTCATGACCATCATGATAACGATTGTCTAGATTTTAAAAAAAGTATGCAAGAACTAGTTGATAATGGAACTATTAAAATCATAGATGACAACCCATCTTATAAACTAACAACCCTTGTCCTACATCACAAGAGACAAGACCTAATCCCATTGATGAACAAGAGAAATCAATTACTAGAGTCTTTTGGAGATTGAAGTATGGTAAGAATGTTGTTTTTCCTTTTATTAGAATTAATTATAATTATAAGCATAAGGAAGGTGATGCACACTGTCTTTTTCATTTTAGTTACTCTCATTCTCATTTACACTCACAATCATCTTGGGGCAACAACAAAATTCATTCTTGCCTTTGTGCTTGGGGGGCAAGAATATTATCTTATTTCTTCTCTCTATCTAAGTTCACTATTCCCTTTAGGGGTTGTATTTTTTATACTTTGATGTCCTTTCTTGCATGAAATGATATGTCTCTTATGATTAATCTCTCCTTAGGGGAGTTTGTGATCCTTCATCTAATTTTCTCTTTCTATCTGAAGATTACCTATTCTTTGGAGTTGCATTTTACATATCTTGATGTCTTTTCTTACATTGAATATTCCTCCACATGAGTATATTGTGCATTTTCTAATGTTTAATCTCTCCTTAGAGGTTGTGTAATTTTTCTCATCGTACCTATGCTTGGGGTGCAATGATTTATCTCTTATCCTTTATAAGGACCACTTTTCCTTTGTTGAGTGGTTTTTGCATATGATTTGATGCCATTCCTTGCGTGAAATTGTTGTTTGCTCAAGGATTCTCTCTCATGCAAGAGGTGTGTATCCTTGAGTACAACCTCTCATACACTTAAAATGTATATCCATTACAAACAAACCCTTCACTTTGGGTCAAAAGTGTGTCATCCTTCATCAAGAATCCATTTACCTAACAATAGAAGGAAGGTAGGCATTCTTTTTCCCCTTCTCTTCTTTTGGTAGAAGATGTCGTGTTTGTTCAAGAACTCCTCTTGGAGGTAGATGTATTTTGAGAAAATATCTCTTCTCCTCCAAGGATCCCTTTACACTTGTTGCAAGATATCTCTTTTTCAACTATCTTATCTCTGCTCGTAAGAGTATTGTCTCTTTAGCTTGGATTTATGAACATTGCTGCCTAAATGATAGCTCCTTGGCGTTGAAGGTGGGTATCCTTGTTTCTATCTTCCTCGAGACATCAACATAAGCTTATGTTGACATCTTAAGGGGGGACACACATATTGCCCTCTTTGTACTATATTGTACTATAGTTTTGCATGTCTAAAATGTGGTGTTCATTCTTGAAACCAGAGCAAACAAACTCTTACATGCGATGCTTCATGCCTGAAATCATATTGATATATGTCTTATATGGGGTACACATTTAAGAAACTAGAGAAAACAAAATCTTACACGAGATGTCCTCGAAAATAGATATATATTTGTCTTACATGGGGCTACACATACTCAAAACTAGAGCAAACAAACTATTACATGAGATGTTCCCGATACCCAAAACAAATTTGCATTTTCATTTCATGTCTTACATAGGTTGTTGCATGCTCAAAACCAGAGAAAACAAGCTCTTATACAAGATACTTAACACCTGAAACCAGATATCTGTTAGGAATTGCATGCAGAAAGTATTAATTATATGCAGATAAATATTAACACAAGAATGAAAAAACACAAAAATAATAATAGCGAAGAGACAATATTTAAAGTGGTTCGCCCAATCTCGGGCTACATCCACTTAATAGAGAGTCCAATATTATTGTCCAGTAAATCAAAAACTGATTACAACCAACAATCCCTTGCAACTCAATACCGCTGTGAAATGCTATAAAATTCTCTACAGAAAACCGTTAACCCTTAGCCTTTTATCAAGACTTATGTCTGTTACAAAATTAGGGTTACAACATGTCAACCAATAAAAAAATAACACTTGACACCTTTATAAAACAATAAAAGTCTTTTTGGCCTCGCGAGGTGCTGCCCCTCTACCTTGCCCTGTATCACGACAGGGAGTGCATAAGGGGCACTGCCCCTTGACCCTACCTTGGGGGCGTTGCCCCCAAACTCCAGTCAAAAAATATGGGGGGAAACCGTGTCGATAGAAGTAGGGAAAATTTAACCTCTAAGTCTGATTAGGCTCCATATAACAACAACATCACTTGCACACACATGAAGATGAGTGGAACTAGCAAAATACAACTAGACTAATCCTACTCTTCTCCCAACATGGATCACCTAGAAAACACATCTAGAATGTGTATCCATGTCTTCTCTCATTATTCTTCTCATGGATCACCTATAAAAAAACATTTAGAATGTGTATCCATGCTTTCTCCCTTTCTTCTCACGAGCTTATAATTTTGCTATTTGTAGTTCATAGATGATGTGCGCTCTTGCTCTTTTTATGTGATCACTTGTCTTATTGAGATATAATTTTTAAGAGTGATATTAGTGGTTGAGATATTTTGATATCAAGTTCTCTTCGACTAGTTGACTTGAGGTCTTGGTTTTGGGTTTTTAGCTTTTGAGTGTTGTGTGAATTTTGCCTTTTTGTCTTTGTTTGCCTTTTGTTTTTGTCTTGTTTTGTGTGCCCTTGCATGCGATTTAGCGAATTAAGATCCTAAGATTGAGGGCTTGGTTCCTCAAAATTAGTGATTTATTATACTCCGTGTGATTATGCTCCTAATTGCTCATCTCTTTCCTCTCTTTCCTTTCTTTCATCTACTTTACTGCGAGTATTTTCATGGGCTCATACTCTCGTTAAAGTGGGGGCTAAATGTAGCATCATAAATTGTCATCAAACCAATTTACACCTATTCTCCAGTTCTGATGCCATGATCACCCATTAGTGGGTCCCCTAGTGAGGTAGCCCTCTCCCTTGAGATCTACCTTGGTCCCTTTTGTAGAAGGACCAATGTCATGGTCCCTCTCAATGGGGGCCCAAATTTGAATTGGGATAAAAGTGGTATTTTCCCAACGGGAATTGATCCTCGTGGCTCCGCATGACCATTGGAGGTCGGCCTAATTGATAATTTACCTTTGACACCCATATATAAAGACATTTGAACTACCTAATTTCATCTATACTATCTAAGACTCCTAGTAATCAATTCCTACCATCTTTGCATCTATGAAGCATTCATTATTAAGCAATTTTAGAGATCTTCAAGGCTGCATATTCATCATTCAACAATTGTGGAGCAAAATTACATCATTCATATGCAAGCATGTGTGTGTGACTAGGGTTTCGTCGTGTTCATGCCATTTCATACAACATATGTGATTACATTCAAAGAAGCAAAGCATCATCATCAACAATTGTAGATATGAGGTATATCTTTCCAGTATTTATTTCAGTATTTGCATTATTTTATCTCTAACCATAATCAAAACCTTTACAATTACCCAATTGATAGCCATAATTCTATCTCTACCCCCAACCATAACACAATTCCATCTCTAACCCTAACACTAACCCTAACCCCAACCCATATTTTATCTCTAACCCTAATCAAAATATTAGCTATAACCCAACTAATAACCCTAATTTCATTTGTACTCCTAACCTTAACCCTAACCCCAACCTTATCCCTAATTCCATCTCTAACCCTAACCCTAATTTTATCTCTAACCTTAACCCTAACCCTACCTCTAACCTAATTCTATCTCTAACCCTAATCTTAGCTCTAATCCCAACCCTAACCCTAACTCTATCTCCAATCCAAATCTTAAACACAACCCAAATCCTAATTCATTTAATGTCTTACATGTTGCACTACAAATGCTACTAGTATATTATTATATGCGTGTGTATGTATGTGTAAAATATGCCAAGAGATATCTTTCTCTAAGCCTATATTATATATGTTATTATTATTAATTATATATGCTAGTGTAATAATCTTTTTGCAAATGAATATGTGAGATGAATTGTAAATGTCATATGATTATCAAAATGAATTAAGATTAGCCTTTAAATATACCACCTTAATGTTGAATATGACATAATTTACATATAAAAATAGATTTATAAAGGCTAATTGAGCTAAATTAATTTGAAAAATTTGAAAACTTAAAAATAAAAAATTATAAATAGAGATCAACTTCTTAAACTATGAATAAAGATCAACGGCCCTAAATATAAGGGAAAAGAGCATGTTTATGCCATTTCGACCATTGAAATCAAATTGAAAAATATTGATATACGAGATAAATCGTAGAGAGTATCAAGGGGGTTCCGAAACCCACCTCAAATCAAGGCTAAACCTAAATTAGGGTTTTAACCTACACAAAATTCTCGATGACAGGAATTAGGGTTTGTTAGCGAGCTAGGGTTTTGAAGCCGAATTACGTTTTATAAGAAGAATTGAGTTGTAGAGGGAAGAGCAGGAAAGGTGATTGACGCGCCTCGAAAGAGCATTGCCATCGGCAAGTCGATGTTTCCCTTTTAAGCTGAAAGCCCTTAAGGATCCATGACGATTCGGAACAGATATACAATTTTTGTGAAGGTTGTTTCTTTATTCATTTTTTTGGTTTCATTATAGATATTATGATGCTCTTATTTAAACTGTAACGGCAATGAGGAGTTTATCAGCTGTAAAGCCAGTTCTGCTTCTGATTTTCACTGATCGAGAATAGCTGTGATTTATCTGAGCCAACGTTTTCGATATTTTTAATTTAACCATTGATTTTGTCTACAACATGGTAGTTATACATTAGTAGTAATGTTTCTCTTAGCAGACGATTCTCTGCTGGCAATGATTAGAACTTATCCGCGCTTCTGATGCTTTTTGCAGATGAAGTAAAAGGATTAAATGGTTGAATTTCTTGATATGAGCCAGGATGTTAGAATGGTTTTCTTGTGCAGCTGGTGATGAAATGAACCCAATGAAGTTAGTTGCAGGTGGTTCCAAGTCCTTGATCATCAAGGAGAACCTACTTGGAGTTGCCCCTGCATTTCAATGACAATCATGGGTTCTCTCTGAGGCTTATTTGTATTTCCGTTTATCTAAGTTAGCTACTTCTTTTTTTTCCGTGTCTTGATTGGTTACCAATGATGATATATCCAATTAGTGGAGTTGCAAATGGTGCCGAGTTCTTGTGAAAACAAGGAGAACCTACTTGGCGTTGCCTTTGCATTTCAATGACACCATTGGGTACTAACTGAGGTATTGTTGTTAATTCTCAAGACGCAATCTTACATTTTATCTTGACTTCAATCTTTTTCTTTGTGGGAGCACTTTTTTTCTCTTTTTAAAGCCACTTTTTGATGCCCTTTCGGTTCCTTCTGTTGCCAAATTTAAAACGGACGGACCCATTCTTTACCATGAACATCCCCATCCAAGGTAATAATGAACATCGACTGTTTGAAAATGTTAATTCATTTAATTTTTTATTAATTAATTTATTTAAAATGCTGATTTATTTTAAATTTTTTTCTCTCAGTTAAAACAAATGCAACAAATTATGGATCCAGCTTCTTGTAACCAGGCATTCAATTTTTAAAAATGAAAATGCCCCTACAGATGGTATAGATAGCCAAACTTCTCTAGGGTTCTTTTTTCAGATCTGCTAGATATCTTATTTTCTGCGAGCTTCTACATTCTCTAATTGTAGGATAGAAATCTATAAGCTCGGTGGGTTGTGAGTGATGGTTACAGATCAACTTATGTGCTTGATTATAGAGTAATGTGAACATTCAAAGTTAATGCTTCTAAGAAGCATTACACATGTCATCAATATACTTGCATTTTTACAACATATAAATAATTATTCTTTTAAATAAACAAAAATGTTTCGAACAGAGCACCCATGTGATCTTGGCTGAAAGCCTGTCAAAACTTGTTATCGTCTGCAATGTCTAGTGCTTTGATTATGTCAAAAGCAGCATACGTGCGTGTCAAGTTGTGACACTTAAATGAAAGTGTCCCACCAACAGTTTGAATGAGCATGATTACCCCTATTCTAGTCGAACCTTTGTTAGAAGGAATATGCTTGTGCAACTAAAATTGACAGATATTAGTAATTAGACATCCATTCTCAATTTTTGATTGTTCCTCTGGTCTTCCTTTTAGTAGCAGTGTGGCTTCAGGGAAATAGTTTTTTGGCCTCAGATGCAATGGTAGTCGAATTCCGACATTAGAAACAATTAGATCATCACCTCCCACCAGCAACTTGAAACTGCTCATCCCAATGAAGGAGCTGGAAGCAGAAGAAAGTTGAGAACGCAACAGGGTAACCCTCATCTCAGAAAGGGTGTGCATTCCATATTGTGGCCTAGAATCTTCATTAAAATGCAACTAAAATTGACAGATATTAGTAATTAGACATCCATTCTCATTTTTTGATTGTTCCTCTGGTCTCCATTTCGGTAACACACAGTGGATTCAGTGAAACACTTTTTTGGCCTCAGTTGCAATGTTGGGCGAATTCCGATATTAGAAACAATTAGATCATCACCTCCCACTAGCAACTTGAAACTCCTCACCCCAATGAAGGAGGTGGAAGCAGAAGAAAGTTCAGAAGGCAACAGGGTAACCCTCATCTCAGAAAGGGTGTGCCTTCCATATTGTGGCCAAGAATCTTCATTAAAATGCAAATTATTTTAAACTAGTTATACATCACGGTCTTCCTGACAACCAATGCCAGTAAACATCCCACCATTTCTGATTATCCGATGGTTGATAAAATAAATATTTCTGAGATAATTGTAGAACATTAAATTGTTTTCCTCAATCCCTAGCTTACAAGATCAACCGAATACTATAACTAATCATACAAAGGATAACACTTTAATTAATCTTTTAACTATTAATTGTTCATTCCTAGAAAATACTATGAAGAAGGGGGTGGATAATGTGGCCCAGAATCTTCATTAAGATGCAAATTATTTTAAACTAGTTATACATCACGATCTTCCTGATACAACCAATGCCAGTAAACATCCCACCATTTCTGAAAATCCGATAGTTGATAAAAATAAATATTTCTGAGATAATTGCAGAACATTAAATTGTTTTCCTCAATCCCTAGCTTACAAGATCAACCTTAGAGATTAGACAATACAAAGGAGAATACTATAATTAATCATGTAAAGGAGAATGCTATGTTTATCATTAACTATTAATTGTTTATTTCTAGAAAATACTATCAAGGGGGTGCATAATTGTATTTTAAACAAGTAGTGCTTCTGTACTGTCTATATCAGCAAGTCTATCCTTATTCGCTATTAGGTCTATGGCGTTCCATCATTACAAAAATCTATTTGCAATATTGCAATCCACCATTACAATATCTCTCTATATTCTTTATGCCTATCTTATCTATGCTTGCCATGCATCTCAATACGAGACATTGGCATACATAAATTGATAATGCAATACCTCCAAGTCCAACAGTGCTGCGCAATGTTGTTGGCTGTAACCGACCTGAACTGGTTGTCTTCTGCCATACCTGGTGGTAATGTCAAAAGTTCCACATATGCATGTCAGCTTGTAACAGTTGATCAAAGATTCTTGCCAACAATATGAATACCCCCCTTATATTATAAGAATATGACCTCTCACCAGCAGCTTGAAGCTCTTAACACAGCGTTAAGGACTTACAAGTAGGAAAGTTGTTAAGAATAAGCAGGAAGATAGTTAAGGGAAGCCTAGAGGTCCATTCCGCAAAGGACACAAGAATCGTCGTTCTTTTAGGTATGATTTGCCTTACATACTTATGTTCAAAATCTGCATTAAGATGTCAATAATTGTTGACCAGGGACACACTACCACCTTCCTGACAACCAACAACAGGAAACATCCATCATCTCTCAGGATCCTCTGGTCGTTTATAAAATAAGTGTTATTCTGAGATAAACACACATATTAAGCGTTTTTCTTCAATCATTCAACTTACAAGAGCACATGCAAAGGAGAACACCATGATTAATTATGAACTATCAATTGCTCATTACACCTAATAATACTTTGATGTGGGTACATAATTATAGACATTATTACTGTTTCTATAATTCCACAAGTCTATCCTTGTTGGGTATCAAGTCTATTGCACTCTACCATTAGGATACCTGTCTATTGCAATTTTACCATCACATCTTTAACTTTAATTCAGATCACTCATTCCTATCTTATTGATCCTCGCCAATCTATCCTATACACAGGGATGTATGAATTTATAATGCAATGTCTCGGAGAGTGCTCCAATGTGTTCTGTGGTGGTTTTGACAGAATCGGTTATTTTCTGCCACACCTGGTGCTGTATTAATGCCAAAAACACTACATTTTAGTCGGATTGTAACACTTGAATGTAGATTTCTGCCGACAATCCAATTCCTTTTTATTTGAACGCCCCCTTCTGTTAGAAGAATTGTGCATCTGAAACAGCAAATTACCAGATATCAGTAATCGGACATTTTCAAAATTCGGGATTTCTCCACTGGTCCTTAATATAATACCACATTGGAATTAGTGAAACGTTAGAGAAACAATGATTATTTTCAAATTGCAGTACTACTCCACTGTATTTGTCTTTGTAGTGTTGGTTTGTTTAACAAGCTTGTTAGTGTTTTATAGCTGCAGGAGGTATTCCTAGAAGTAAGATTGCAAATTATTAGGTTATATTTATAAGGGCCGGCCCAAGATTGGTTCGTGAATGAGGCAGTTGCTTGAGAAAAGACCCCTTACTTTGTATATATAGAAAGTGATTATCATTTCATTTTGATCAATCAATTTAACATAAGAGATATATTCTTGGCTGGGTTTTTTCTCTCTCGAGGAGGGTAAGTTTTCCTAGGATATGTGGTGTGTTCTATTTTGTTTGTGTTGTATTTATGTGTTTCTGTGTATTGCAAATCTGATCATAAAAAATAACATGGTATCAGAGCCAGGTTCAGGGAAAATCCAATCAGATTTGTCTAAGCCAAATTTGTAAGTTTTCATTCGAAGAGCATAGTTGTGACTCCGATTTCATCTTTTGGACAGATGGGTGCTTGCTGATTTCAAGGTGCGAAACCCCCAATTATAAGTAAATGTGGAGATGTTGAATTGGTTGTGGCAAACTTATCCACATTCAATTGTGTTAGTCAACTTCACAACTGAATGTCGACCTCAACATATCTTTATGGATATCAATCATCATATTCCTTTGAGGGAAATGGTGAGGCGGTTAGAGAATCGTGCAACCAAATCTCAGTTGGAAATGGCAGCAAATGTGGGGGAAGAAGCCAGGTCGAATTAGCTACAGAAATATTTGGGCAGCCTTTCGTGGATACATCTGCTTCAATCGCATTTGAAAACCCAGAAAGTGTTCCCATAACAACAAAGTTTTTATCATTATTACTAGATCATCTACTTTCACTCAGTCTCGACAATTGGTTTCGGCTCTCTCATTTCGACTTTGTGCGGTGATCATTACCAGAGCAGTAGAAGGAGAGGTTGGCACGCAAGCAGTTGGAAGCAACATGGTGACCAAATAAGGGTGGGCGTTGAGTTAGGGCGATCAACGTGCCAAAACAAATTGACTTGGCGCAACAATTGGTCGGCCCATCGCTCTTGGCCTATTGCATTGTTCTCTCCCTATTCTTGCAGTGTATCTTTGTATACTGTTCTGTGCAGAGGTTTGTTCCTGTGTATTTGACTTGGTGCTGGGAATTTTCTCTGGACTAGTAGCCACGCCTCCAACTTGTGGCAAAGTGCAAGGCATCCAAGGGAGGAGGTTGAGTCTTTTGCCCTAGCAGCGCGACATTGTATGGACGTGGATCATGTGGGGGAGGCAGAAACAACACATGGCGAACAAAAGTGGCCATGAATTAGGGAGCAAAACATCCATCGCGAGGGAATCACAATATATATATATATATATATATATATATATATATATATATATATTATATATATATATATATATATATATATATATTCTCTACTTGGATCTTTGACGTGAGCATTGACCCTTGGGGAATTATCGTAATACATTGGATAAGTCCGACAAGCTCCCATGCCGGAAGCACAATCACTATTATTCACGTGGAGGTCACACTAGTCATTTGGCAATTGTTCATGATCATTGTGTAGGATTATATAGAGCCACTATTGAAAGAGGACAAAGAGTCGTGGCCATCGCTCAATAATGACGGAAATGAATAAAATTGCAGTTTTGTCCAACTGATGCGACTTATAGTATGCTCGACAATTCCCTTATTAAGACATTAAAGAGCAAGCAATTCTCATTAAGGAGAAAGGTTTATGTTTCGCTGCGATAAAAGGATGTGGAAGTAACTAATACTTCTAAAAAGGAATTTATTAAGAAGAAAGAGTAGTGATTAAAGTAAATAAGACAAAAGCAATCAATTATATAAGTCATTGTAATGTGCAATGTTTATATTAAGAAAGGTAGTGGCCATTCTTAAGGAAGCTGGTTATGACCAAATTAAGGTAAGAAACAAATTAAGGTAAACAACAACAAGCCAGTGAAAGAATCTTCAAGAGGGTGCGATCAAGAAATAAGTATTTTATGATTGTACCTTTGAATATTGATCATGAATTTTATATAGTCAATTATAATAATTCATGCAATAACATTGGTAATAGTGAATCGTGTATGCTTCCAGCATTGGTCTGTTTATTTCTCTTTGGGTAGCTTGATTCCTTGAATTATTATTAATCTCTCTTTAAAATGCTTCCACGGATCAAGGAACAAAAGGATGATAAGAGATTGCATAAGGAATTCAAGGGAGGAAGAGCTTGTTGCATCTTGTGAGGAAGTCACGTAGGCTGAAGAAATGTATGGAGTTACAACGTACAGCCATGGGATTGAGTTGAGACATCTCTCGAAGAGGAAGAACCTATACAAATTGCAATCATTTTCTTCAAAGAGTAGGAAATAACATTCAGAGGGAGTTTGACAAACCAACAAAGGCAACCTTGGGTGAGGAGGTCAGGAGGCTGATGCAAATACGTGGAGCTTTAGAGGGAGTCACATTATCATTTGTTAATGCATTTGTTCTTTGAGACGAAGAAATTTGAGGTTAAAGCCCTTGTTAATGCATTTTTTCTCCGAGACGAAGAAATTTGAGGTGAAAGCCCTTGTCCAGCTTTGAGATGGAGATGTGGTTCTATCCACTCTCTGGGAGTAGCCATGGTGGATGTCATGTTGAGAAATTCCATGATAACATCACATTGAGAGACTTGTGATGAATCCTTTGTACTTGTGTTTTTCCACACATGGGAGTAGCCATGGTGAACGTCGTGTTGAGTGGCTCCATGCCAACATCACGTTGAGTGACTCCGTGATGGGCACATATTCCTTTCCACACATGGGAGTAGCCATGGTGGACGTCATGTTGAGTGACTCCATGATGATGTGTTTCTTTCCACCAATGGGAGTAGCCATTGTGGGCATCACGTTGAGAGACTCCGTGATGAAACTTTGTACATCTCTGAGACCGAGATGTGTCTTTTCCACAAATGGGTGTAGCCATTGTGGGCATCATGTTGAGAGACTCCATGACGAGGATATTTGAAAATACCTCCCTAGCTAAGAGGAAGTGTTAGTGTTTTATAGCTGAATGAGGTATTCCTAGAAGCAAGTCAGCCTATTGCAAATTATTATTTTATTTTTGTAAGGGCTGACCCAAGATGAAAAGTCACCTTGGTTCTTGAATGAGGCCGATTCTTGTGAAGAGTCGCCTTGCTTGAGAAAAGGCACCTTACTCTGTATATATAGAAGGTGATGATCATTTCATTTTGATCAATCAATTGAATATAAGAGATATATTCTTGGCTGGGTTTTTCTCCCTCAAGGAGGGTTTTCCCAGGATATGTATTGCAAATCTGATCATAAAATATAACAAAGCTAAGACCAGCAACTTGAAACTCCTTATCTCACTTTAAGGACTTCCAAGCGTAAGAAAGTTTTAGAGAGGCTACAGGTCCATTCTAGAAGAGAACTTTCATCCTTGTATACTGTTGTTCAAATCTGCATCAAGATGCTAATAATTTTGAACCAGCAATACATAACCAGCATCCTGGCAACCAACAGCAGCAAATATCCACAGATTCCCAGAATCCTCTAGTAGTTGATAAGTTAATATCTTTCTTGGATAATTGCAGTGACAATATTAACTGCATTTCTTTAATCACCCATTGGTCAACAAGCTCAGTTGATGCATCAAGCCCAGACTAACAGTAGCTTGTTTTAGTAGTTAATTTCTCTTTATTATAGTTTCTTAGTGTTAAAGTTGAGTCCTCCATGCCCCACTTATCAAAGGAAGCAGGTGATTTATCTTCGAAAATCAGGCACAAGTTTATCTTTGATTCAAAGCAAAATGCATGGAAGAAACAGCTAAAGCTAAAGCATTGATTTCTCGCCCATGTTTCTCTCTGAAGCATTATGAATGATCTTTGTTCAGTTATAGTTTTTAACTTTTTTGTCAGTTTGTATCTCTTCAAAAATTTCTTGCATTTGCTTTGATAGTAAACTCTGGCTAATGGCATACAACTCACTCGGTCTTGGCTGTTGTTTTAGGCAGCCTAGATTGTGGGTTTGACTCCTCCTGGTAGCGGTTTATCATTATCCAAGAGTTAATTGGGGGAGGGGGGTGGCTTACCCGCTTACCCACTCCCCCTCGCCCACATCAAAAGAGCTAAGTTTGAGGTCAGTGGGCTAACATGTCATTCCTTACTGGAAATGACAAAAATAGTATGTCAAAGCATATTGGAAACATTTACAACCAACTTCTGGTAATGTTTTCCTTACACCCATGGGTTATCTTTAGTGTAGCTGTTTATCATTATCCAAGAGTTTATTGGGGGAGGGGGGTGGCTTACCCGCTTACCCACTCCCCCTCGCCCACACCAAAAGAGCTAAGTTTGAGGTCAGTGGGCTAACATGTCATTCCTTCTGGAAATGACAAAAATAGTATGTCAAAGCATATTGGAAACATTTACAACCAACTTCTGGTAATGTTTTCCTTTACATCCATGGGTTATCTTTAGTGTAAGGAATATTAAAGAAGTGTTTTCCTGAATTTTGACCTACTAAAGATGTTTAGCAATAACCAGCAACATTCGTCCTGTTTTATTTCTTCACATGAACTTTTTTGGTAAATGGAAAAACAATGAAGCTGGATTTCATGACTTCTTATTTCTTAATCACAGACCTAACCCTAATCCTACCCCTAATCCTAACCCTAGCACTAATCTTAAAACCTCAACCATAATTCTAAAGATAATCCAACCCTAATCCTAATTCTATATCTAATCCTAATCAAAAGTAATCATAATCCTAACCCAACTCTAATTCTAATCTGAAATTTAATATAAACTAATTAAATATACAAGTTTAATTATATATTAATAAACTATTAATATTTATATGACAATAATATATTGTAATGTGATAGTTATTATATGTACAATTATATGTTATATTAAATTAATTAATATAATATTATGCAATTTTAATTTAATTATTTAATATCTTTTATGTTACACTGCGACCCTGAGAGATATGCGCATGGGTACATCGCTGCTTGTCATTGCAATATGACATCTGGGCATACACTCTGTCCACAATCTAAAAGAGGAGTTGTTGGCAATGGAGAGGCCAAGGACACTTTGCCAACACAGTCCACGATGCATAGGTTTGAGCAATGGTAAATGGTGAGAATGCTCAACAAAGAGAAAGGGTTTGCAGCCATATAAAAAAGGGGCCATTGAAAGTAGTAGTGGTTTTTGCCAGGAAGACTCCACTACTAACATCCATTTTTCCAATCTGCTTCCAAGTAACCAACTGCAGTTGTAAGAGCTGAAATAATGTCAGTAGTTGAAGAATTATCAGATATTGACAGTGATGATGACATCATTGAAGACGAACTTGTTCTATTTTGAAGAAGCCAACATTTTGAAGACTCTTCAATAGTATAAGGTGTTTGTGGATCGGAGAAATATATCTCATTCAAGTAGGTATGAGACATACATGTGCAATTGGTGTCCAATGATGTTAGAAACTTGGATGATAACTAGATCAAGATGACCATACATCAAAACAGAGTAAAGTCTTACTGGTCCAAGAAATGCTTTCAAATAACAACTTACACATAATGTATTATTTTGTTTTAATGTTGTTATCCAGTTTCTACTATGTATAGATATGTTAGGTTTCCATCAAAATTCAGCTATTCATTAAAGGGGATATTTTAGAGAATGTAATTCATAATTGAATTGTATGAATTACAATTGTGTTGTGTACATGTCAATAAAGAGCAGCAGATGTGTGTCTAGTCTTCTCCAGTTTGCTGTCAACAGGCTTCTGTTAGCTGTCATTTTAGTTAACAGATTTGTAGGATGCAGTTAAAGATATTGTAACTCTTTATATGTATTATCTAATGAATAATGGTGTGCAGCGAGAGTTTTCAGCTGTTCCAAATTTTTTAATTATCCCTGTGTGCAATTTGCTTTGATGTGAGTTATTCAGTTGCTTTATTCTAATTGTTTTCTATTCTCTCATAAGGTAGTAAACACACTGTACACGGTAGAGGATGCTGTATATGTTTTCAGAGCAAGTACCTTGATAAGTACTGCTTAGTAACTCTTGAATTGCAAAACCCTATTATATGCAATCTTTATATACAACTCTATTCAGGTTTACTGTTGGAAGTTTATATTTAACTAAAGCTCTTTAGATGTGCAGGATATTTTATTTATTATGATTTGTGAAAATAGAGGAACAGTATTTCAGAAATGGTGTCACCAAGCAATCGAGAATGATAGACGGGATTTGAGCTGTAAATACCCTATATTTCTAATGATGATGTGAATGATTAACAGGGTTACTACTCTAATAGTTGCAAAAAGTAAACAAAAGGATCATGGGTTTGAATTAGTGTTTTGAAGATTCTGCAAGGATATCTCGGCTGAAATGTAAAACTAACTTAAATTTAAAAAAAACAATCATTAAAATCATTTTTCCACATATTTAAATATTTATGTTAGTTGCCAAGTTTTGTCATGGTTTGGCTGAGCATGGGTTTGAACTAGTGTTTTGGAGATTCTGAAAGGATATCTCGTTTGAAATGGAAAATTAACTTAAATTTGAAGAAACAATCATTAAGATGATTTTTTTCATATATTATATATTTATGTTAATTGCTAAGTTTTGTCATGGTTTGACTGAATTTTTCTGAGTTGAGAATCTGAAAAACATCTTGCAGAATTTTGGTTGAGAGGAGTTTAGACTGCTTTTTCGAAGTCGGAGAATATTTCTTATATGACAATGGATTGCAAGTTTTCTTTGTAAATATATCTCAAAGAACTATGCATGGAATATAAAGAGATACACAAATTGTATCGTTAACCAAGTTTCGTTAAGTCACAGAATCTTTGGATGAGAGTAAAGATCTAAACCGATCCATGAGCGTGGTTCGTGTTTTTCTCAAAGTTGTGAAGGGGGACCTTACCTACATTTAAAGAATGCACAACAAGATGCTCTCTTGAACAAGTCAGAAAGATGCTAGTTAGGACTGAGCTACTGCTGTTGAGACACTCCACCATGGAGACACATTCCACAATGGGATGCCACCACGCAAATTAGTGGAAGTCTAAACACAATGAAGGAGGCACATTATGATTCATTCCCTATTCCTTAAACAAGATGAAGAGATGGAGATTCAATAAGGATGAAGATATGTTGCTTTCCCATTCTTAAGATTAGAATAAGAGGCACGGAGTATCATTTCTTCATTAGACTCATTCACTAATGCATGCTCATTTTATAAATGCAGGTCAAACACACTGCTCTCATTTAAACACAAGGAAGGAGGCACATTATGATTCATTCCCTATTCCTTAAACAAGATGAAGAGATGGAGATTCAATAAGGATGAAGATATGTTGCTTTCCCATTCTTAAGATTAGAATAAGAGGCACGGAGTATCATTTCTTCATTAGACTCATTCACTAATGCATGCTCATTTTATAAATGCAGGTCAAACACACTGCTCTCATTTAAACCATACCCACTTGTGACATTATGAAAGAAGAGAGACAACTATACATGCATTTAAATTAACCAAATTCATATGCTTAAGATCATCTTTCTTTTCGCAACATTCAAGGAAGAGTTAAAAGAATTCACATATACATTCTACTATTGATCTAACATCAACACTTAAACATCGGTAATAAAACTAGAGAGATAAAGAGAGAATACCTTCATAAAACATTCTAGAGAATGAATTGTTTCACAAGACTATTCTATTTCATGTATAAGAAAGAATTATAATTTCCTTACTAGACTCGATATACAAGACTTTGATTCTTTCCTTTAACAAAGTATCTACACATCAAGGAAGAGAGAGGGGTAGAGAGAATACAAATATCATATTAACAAGTCAATCTTCTCTAACGGTTTCAAGACATAACAAGATAGAAGATGATTCTTTTCTCCAAAAAGCATCTACACATCAAGGAAGAAGAGAGGTAGAGAGAATTACCTCTCTCTTCTCCAATTATGTTTCAAGACATAACAAGATAGAAGAGGATATGAAGCTAGCAATATGCTATGCTATTGTAAGATGATTGAACAATTCTTCACACACATGCATATGAAGAATACAGCTAAGACTAACAGTGGTCACAAGAACCCATAACATCTGTCAAATCACATTTATGCATTAATGACTTTAGCCAATTTAAAACAATACTCATATGAAGATTACAACTAAGACCAACATTGGTCACTAAGATCCACAGTATTTGTCAGATCACATGACTTTAGCCAATTTAATACAATTCCGAAAGCAAGGTTAAGTATACCCATTTTAATATCATTTTAGGACCACATAAATAGATTCTACTCTAGTTGTAAGCAAGTTAGACCAATACAAAAAATGAAAACATACTAAATTGAAATCAAACTCTAACCACAATAAACGTTAGATCAAGCATTAGTTTGGATTTTCTTGTGCTTGTGAAAAAATTTAGGTGCTCAAATGAACCCACAATCACTTTGGTAGCATGTCAACAATTTCTTGCATATTTAGCATGTCACACATTTCTTACATATTAAAAATGCCAAATTGATGGTTAGTTTTTGAACCATGTCTTCCCACTCAAAACCCTCAGCCTCTTTGCAGGCGCCTGCTCTGGGTGCCTCCGCTTCGGTGTGGGTATTGTTGTTTCTGGTAGCTCTAATGGAACGGTCCATGCTGGCGATGAAGTGCCCAATGTGCCTCCATTGACGCCTGCTAGTGCTCCTTGCTGCGTTGATTTGATCGCTTGTGTTTTGGGTGTGGATTGCTCAAATTTTGGGGTCTCTAGGGGATCTTATGCGGATCATCTGGCTTTTGGAGGGGGTAAGGGATTTGCTCATGCTGAGACTAAGCCTTTTCCTGTTTGTCAGTCTATTTCTATTAATCTGGAAGAAGAGACGGTTAAAGAGATTGATCAGGTTGCCTCTGATCTTTCTTCGACTGCGGTTATATGCCGGTTTAGGGGTTTTTGGCCCAGTCTTTTGGGACTCCATGACTGGATCTCTAAGCATTGGGAACCCCTCATTTCAGATTCAGTTCAGATTTTCTCTTTGGCCAAGGGTTTTTTTATTGCCAAGTTTGATATAGTGGCAGATAGAAAGATTATTCTATGTGACCATTTTTTTACTTGGGAGAATCGTTTCCTTTTGATGATTAAACCCTGGCATGAGGATTTTAATCCCTCATCAGAATCCATCTATAAAATGCCGATTTGGGTTAGACTCCCCAACCTCCCACTTCATCTTGGGTGGACCAGCTCCTTGAGGAAGTGGATGAGGCGTTGGGAGATTTTCTTAAGGGTGGATGCAGAGTCCTCTGATATCTTTCATTCCACCTATGCTCTTATTTTGGTAGATATTGATGCTTCTAAGGGGCTGCCAACAGAGATCAAACTTTTGACCCCCAAGGGTTTCCAGATTCAACCTTTGGATTATGAAGGGATTCCCTTCAGATGTAGAAGATGCTTCAAGACTGGGCATGTCGTGACTAAATGTGATTTAGAGAAAGTTAAAGTGAATAAGCACTCTTCATGGTGGAAAGGTGTCTCTTTTCAACATTATACGGTATTCAAGAGCTCTTATCAGATGGTTGGGCAGGATCTTCCCATCAATGGCTCTAAAGTGCCTGTGGTAGATTATATAGGATCTGTCCCCTTGGTCCCTGGGATGGGATCTGAGACTCCTTCAATGGATGTTGTTGAAGGTGATATCCCTTATGCTGACGTTTCAAATGGTGTTCCTGCTTCGATTCCTTTTGAGCCATCTGGTGGCCCTGATATATTACATGTTGCTGGATCTGCCCCTATTGCTGGGTGTGACAGGATTCTGGATGGTACATCTACTGGAGCTGCCCCTATATTTGTTTCTACTTCTGATGCATCTGTTGGAGCTGTCCCATTGTCTGTTTCTTCTTCCAAGGATGTGCATGGCCTTGAATCTGCTGGTCCTGCTGGCTCTTCGATGTTTGCTGGCCTCTCATTGGGCGCTGAGTTTCCTGCATTGGATTCGTTGGATTGGCAAGCTAAGGCTGCTAAGGTTGAAGAAGGCTGGATTTCGGTTAAAAACAAACATTCTAAAAGGTCTTCGCCTTCTTTTGACATGACCTTTAGATCCCAAAAGAAGGGATCCAAAGGGAAATCCTAATGATGGTTGTTTGCTCCACGTTGGGGGTGCCTATTGTTAAAACCCCTTAGGGCAATTGGAACTTTATTTTGCCTTTTCTTTTTCACTGCTCGTTGTATCTCCTTTTGGATCTCAGACTGCCTGCAGATTTTCCAAGCATGTTTTTATTTGTCTGACAACTTTTCATTTTGGAGGGGTCAGTCTATTTCGATCCCCTTTCTTGGCTTTGTTCCGTCTCGTCTTAGTTCATCTTCGTTTAGTGTACTCTTGAATATCTTTAGATGTGGGTTTCAGGTTCCCCCAAATTAACTTGCTTTGTACAGGGTTTCGAGTCCCTTCAAAACCTGTTTTTCCCTTAATCAAAAATAATTTCTTACATATTTAAATTAATGATTTTCAACATTTTTTCGCCAAGAGGTGATCTACAATGGGATAATTAGATATTAAGAGATATTCAAAGATTGATAAATGTTGGATAATGTTTTTTTGAGGAATGGTAGATTTAAGAGTTTTCACAATGAACATGTCAATGGTTAAGTTGATTTGACCAATTTAGACAACTAAAGATTGATTTAGAGTTAATTAATTTGATTTATTAGTTAACCAATTGGTTAAATAACTAACTCCTTTGATTGATTACTCAACTAACTTAATTGATTAGGATTTCATTGCTTAATCAACTCATTTGATTTAGAGTTAATTTGATTTACTAATTAGTTAACTAATTTGAAATGAAATGGAACGACTAAGATGATCAAATTTATATTTATTTTAATCCTATATATGTGTATGGATTAATTAGGAGCTAATTAATTAATAATAATAAATAAATTAATCATGGAGTGATTTAGGGGGATCTAAATGGGACTAATTGATTAATGTATCATAATAAATTGACATGGTGATTTAAGAATTAGCATCATGAAAATTAACAAGTTGGCAAGATGCTTAGTTGATGACATGACAATAGAATATGCATCTATATTTTTTTTGCTCTTTGAAAAGGTGTTTTGACTATAAGTAGTAGTGAATTTTTAAAGAAAGTAAACTAATAAAACAAAGAATGGATCCAAGGGAACGGTCCAAGTGGCATGACGCTTAGGGAGATGCCCCTTTGAGTGTACATGTGGGGATGAAAGATACATACGTGCAATTGAAATGACAAGGGTATTAAATGTTAAAATTTGGGTTAATTTAGGCGAGAGATATTAAGAAGAGTTGTGTTTAAGAAATAAGATGAATGTGAGTGAATAAAGTGATGATTAATATTGCGAAGTTTGCACGAAATTTTGAAATGTTTGAGCAACTTGATTAATTATAGTATATAATAAGTTGCATTTTGATATGGAAAAACCATGGTCATTTTTGTAATATGCGACGACATTGATGAAAAACAAACAAATAACCATGACAAGAAACCAAGAAAAAAGCTAAAAATGATAATCGATTTTTTTTCCTTTATTAAGCAAAAATAATTATTTTTTGGATTGGATTTTTTATGGTTTTTAATTTATTGTAGGCTTTCTAATCTTTTTATATATTTTTGATTGTCTATTTTTAAAATTTAAAATCGTTTTAATTTTTTTAAATTGATTATTTGATTTATTTTTTCCATATGCCAATCTAAAATTGTGTTGGATGTGTCTTAAAGGAGAGTGGATATATCAAGATTTGTTTAAAACATGTCTCAAGATATTTTTTATATTCTTGATGATTGATTGGAGTGGGAGTTGCCTTCTAGAAAACAGACTACACAAGATGCCAAAAATTGGTTTTCATCATGGTACTTACCCAAGATTCCACAAGAATGGCTTGCATCTATTGATGAACTTTTTTCTTTACTTTAATTTTTATTTTTTATATATTTTTTTGTTATTTTTATAGCAACATCAAACCCAAGAATTGAATCATGTGAGATGCTTGATGCTCATAGGTTCATCAAGCTTCTATTCATCTTGTACAACCAATTTGTATGTGTTGGAGTAAATAATTCATATATTAATTATTCACTTAATTGCATTAATTCACTAAATAATTGATGCCTTGATTAGTAATTAATTACTGACATTTATTATTTAGTTAATTAATTACAGATAATTAATTAATATTTACCTCCATGCATAATGCAAACTAGGAAAAATAAATTATGTTTGGATTTCGAGAGTTTCATGCATTTAATTAGTCTATTATACTATTTGTGCATACATGACTGATTCATGCATTCTGTTATAACTCTCAGTCTATCTTGTAAACTCCACCATTTAGGGTTTCTATCTTTAGAGTTAGATTTCTTTATAAGGATGTCATATCCTTTATTGTAACTCAAGCAATTTTAAAGCAATTCAATCAATTTCATTGTTATTGTCTTCAATTATTTTGCTGTTCAATTCTCTCTTTATGTGTGACAAGTATTCTTGTAGAAGATAGCTGGGCTTGTGGGATTCACATTTCACGAATTCTAACATGGTATCAAAGCTCCAGATCTGAAGATTTCTATTTGTTTTTTTGGAGATTATTTGCATTTACACAACAAATTGTTCATCTTGGGTTAATTTAGACCTCACCATTGAATCCTATATGTGCAAGATAGTCAAAATTGACCTCTTCTCTATCAATTTTTTATTCACGGGGCCAGATCTGTGAGAGTTTGAAGAACCAATTTTTTTTATTTTTTTATTTTATTTTTATTTTATTATTTATTATTTTCTAATCTAGGGGGCCCCTGATTTTTTGGAGCAATTTGAGCCCCAAAAGACCTAACCATTGGTTTCAGACAACCTTTCAGATGAATTTCGATATATAAATTGCCTATTTTTGGTGCAGGGACCTTTGAGGCAATTTTTTTTAATTTCTCGGCCATATAGGCTGTACCGTACGAAAATTTCAAATTTTTTGTCAAAATTTTTTTTATAAAAAATTTATAAAAAAAAAAATTAAAAAAAAAAAAAAAAAAAAAAAAATATATATATATATATATATATATATATATATATATATATATATATTTGCAATTTAATGGCTTGCCAAGGTCACGAAGGTTAATAAACCGCTTGTGAACCTGCTTGTGGTTTAACCAGCAACAACGGTCACCATGACCAATGGTGATACCGCTGCCATCGGTCACCGTAGTAGCCGTTGGCGTAGGTTGCTAGTGGCTTGTTTCAAACCATAGTCGCCTGGCCTAAAACCACCTACAACACCACCGCGCGCTGCGTTGCCACTTCGCCTTCGCTCAACTAGGGAGCCACCACCCAACCACTAGTGGGGGTGGTATATTTTTTTTCTCCAAAGCCTATTGACAGGGGGTTGGTTTTTTTGCTTTAACTTGAGCATACATAGGTGAAATTGGGCAAACCATATATCATTGGAAATCTCTTTCCAAGCTCGATCCAAACATGGAGGTTTTTTTTTTCCATTTTACAAGGTTTTTTGCTAGTTAAAGTCAGAAGTTGTTGTTTGCACTCCCGGGGGCATATCTTGTGCATCCGGACTCCGTTTTTCACAAACGAGATATCGTTAGAAAGATAATTCATATCTCTATCCAGATCTTAGGTCTATTTTTGCATACTGCTTACTATAATATCGTCTCTTCCTTCCAAAGTCAACAATGCTTTTTCTGGTTATATTCCGCCTTCTTGTGATCCGAGCTCCACCTTTCTTGTCTTAGATTCAATGTACCTATCACACCTCTCCTTTGTCAGCATTAGGGTGGGGGGGGGGGGGGGTTCTACTGTTGGTGTTAATGATTCCTTGGTTTCATGTTGGAGGTTCTATGTATTCATTACTTTTTCCTATGTACCAAGAAGATGCAGTGGCTGATTATCCATACATTTTGGTGAGATGAAATACTTATCATATGGACACTCTTGCATTCCTATTTCTGGAGGTTCTTTTTTCAACATCATAGCAGTCATTCTATGACAGTGTTTGCAGCTTCTTCATGCTTCAATGTTTCTTCATGCTCGTCTTTTATTTCTCTTTTGGAGAGGAGTTTTGTTCCCACTGGGTTTTCTCCTTTGCTCCATTTCTAAGAAACTTGCATGCTTGTTCATGGGTACCTCATCAGGCTTTATGTCGGGACCCATCTTGCATTCAACTTGACATGCTTTTTTCCTACATCTTTTTTGCCTCTCTCCCCAACTGTGCATTCAGGGGGGGTGTTGGAGTAAATAATTCATACATTTTTATTCACTTAATTGCATTAATTCACTAAATAATCGATGCCTTGATTAGTAATTAATTATTGGCATTTATTAGTTAGTTAGTTAATTAATTAATATTTATCTCCATGCATAATGCAAACTAGGAAAAGCAAACAATATTTAGATTTCGAGAGTTTCATGCATTTAATTAGTCTATTATGCTATTTGTGCATACACGAACATTTCATGCATTATGTTTTAACTCTCAATCTATCTTGTAAACTCTACCATTTAGGGTTTTTGTCTTTAGAGTTAGATTTCTTTATAAGGATGTCATATCCTTCATTGTAACTCAAACAATTTCAAAGAAATTCAATCAATTTCATTGTTATTGTCTTCAATTATTTTGGTGTTCAATTCTCTCTTTATGTGTGATAGGTATTCTTGCAGAAGATAATTGGGTTTGTGGAATTCAAATTTCACTAATTATAACAATATGCTTCTAACTCAATATTTGGTGATGATAACACAAGAACCTAGCCAATGAGACTCAAACTTTCCCTTTCACAATTCTAATATGTGTTTCTATGATTTTATATAAAAAACAAGGCCGCCAATTTCAAACTCTCTAAACTTTATATGCTTATTGTAGTTTCTCTAAAGTTTGTTTTGATATGCCTCCAAATGATCAAGTGCATTTAATTATTTTGCATAAAGGAGTTATAACTTATGAAGGTACATATTTGTATTCCTCATCATCATTCAAATCATGTACGGAGATATGTAGCCAACCATTTCTAATGGTTAAGATGGATTTTGATCCAAAGACAAGAGAATAAGGTGTAGTAGATTATGTGTGCAAACACTGCTATAGTAAGTCCATAAGGTATGATAGAGTTGAAGGTGCCAATCTTGATTTATATGATTTAATATATCTTTAAGAGATTTTTTGAGGGTTTTATTGCAAGATTTTTCTTTGCCATTGCCTCAAAGGGTAATAGGGTGCGAATCACTTATTTTTGATATATAATTGATCACAAAGGATTTTATTTATTTGTTCTTCAAGGATTTATCGTAACAATACATGAGGTGATTAAGGATGAATTGATATATTGCACTTGAGTGAGAAATTAACATATTGATATAACAATAGAGGAGAGTAGATGTTATTAATGTATTGATAGTAGTGGCTACAACACTTAAGCAAGGACCTTTTGAGGCATTGTAACTCTCTTTGTACCTTAGATTTTTGTTAGTAACAATAGTAACTATTGTTAGTTAATTTGATAGATTAAATTGTTAAGTTAATTTCTTTGATTCATATTGATACGAAGAATTGAAATTTTGTTAGAATAAGTTATGTATCATAAGATACAACATAGTTAAAAGTCCAATAAATAATCACCTACAACCATTGTTATCTTAATTGATTAGTGACCGACATCAACTATTGTGTAGTTAGATTTACTTTAAACATTGTTATGTTTTCAATTTAGTTTATTGCTTTTAGTTAATCGTCTATACACAACTAATAAAATTACTTAGAGAGCACTTAGCTACACATAGTGCCAGTATCATCTAAGAAGACATGTCCCTAGTCGATAATTAAATGTGTTAGGTCCCGGAGACAACTGAGAGGGGGGGGGGGGTGTGAATCAGTTGTCAAATAAATTCAAACCAAAAACAACTTAACCAACTTAATGCTTAATACCGGTAAACCAGTTAAGTATGTTGGTAGACAGTTTTAACAGTTAATTGCTATACCGGTAAAGATTAATGCATGAAACATAAACACAAAGTCATCCACAACACATAACACCAATATTTGTACGTGGAAACCCTGTAAGAGAAAAAACCACGGTGGGAAACCTTACCCACAATCAGATGATACTACTGCAGATAGTAAGTGTACATAAATGGGGTCTGCACATGCAGAAAGGCCAACAGCCTAGAGCTCACTGCTCAATCACAAAATGGGAGTCACATTGACTACAGTTGGATGGTTAAATCCAATAATAATGTACTGCACAAAATAGCATCTTCATATGCTGGATTCAGTACCGGTGTAATGCTGATATGCTTCCACAAAAACCTAGCTTCACCTTCAAATGATGTCTTCGTGTATAGCTCTGCTTAAACTCACATATACTTCCACACAATCCTTTTTTGCATTCCACATTTGATTTTACAAATAAGATCTTACATTTATACCTTAACCTAAGACCAATTTTAGTAGGTCAGCTCTACAAGATATTACAATAAAAGCATTTTACAAACAATATAATATCCGATGCAATAACCGATTGAACATGTCGGCTTAATGCATTTACAACAATAATTAGTCATCTCCACAGCATGCCATGCTAATCTGGAAAAGATAAACTTGCCGGTGTAACCCTAGACCTATTTGTCGGTAAGAACAAATATGCAACTGTGAATATACCAATGAACAAAACTCCAGGACAAGATGTCCAGACGATGTCTTTGACATTACCAAGTGTTTTCCATGCCATTCCAAGTGCCGGTGATCATTATATCTTGCCGGTGTGCCATATACCAGTAATTGTGCAATAGTTACTTGTTTGCCGGTGAATGTTGCTGGATCTCCAAAGTGCTAGTGTTTTAGTAGGTGTTAACATCAATGACAAAACCATACCAAAATACCAACAAAATGAACCAAAAATGTAGGAAAATGGAGTCCAGCCTAGCAATGCAAACCAAGAAGAATTTCAAAACTTTTTCATTGGAGAACAACCAATAGGCTTAACTTTAGTCCTATAGGAGAGTTGAGCATTGTGATTGATTGTTTCCTTCTGAATGTTGATTGGATATGATTAGATATGATTAAATTGAAGATGCAAGAAATAGGTTAAATGGTGCAAATTTTACAAGTTTCAACATAAATAGAAAGATATAGAACAAAAAACTAACTCAGAAGCACATATCTAGAAACGAGATACAAAGAGGAACTTGTCACTGAAATTTGGGCTTGAAATAGTCAAAATATGGAGCTAGGTGCCATAGTCATGACAGGTGTCTAGGTGAAAACAAGTGAGAAATCTAGCATTAGGAACATCCAAATTGCAAACTCATCAAAATTCAGGTCAATCTACCGGGACTATGGCACTAATTGACATAGTCCAAGGGTTTTCAACTGTTCAAAATTTGGAATTGTATGTCTTAGTTTGCACTCTGCAATCCTTCAACTTTTGATTGTCGTACCTGTAACCTACAAATAAAAAAGAGGAACATTTTTGTGTTGTATAGGAGTTTGCTTAAGTCAAACCTCGTGTAGGAATTAACCTTCACTACAAATATTATTTATTCAAAAGAGAGATTACCCCTAGTAGGGCATAGGCTAAATTTGAAGTGAAAAGATGAATTGACAAGATTATACCTCACGGTTGATAATGGAGGTGATACAATACTCTTTAGATAAGTCCTACAAGTGTTGATGCAATAACATAACAAATTATAATAAAATCCATCATGAAAACTTGAAGATAACTTCTTGTATCTTGATGCTCCTTGTACTTAGATTTTCTCTTGAAGGAAGAAATACTTGCTCTTGAATTGGAATGATATAACTACTAGATGTTAAAATTAATTAGAGATGATGCTTAAATAAAGGGTTCTCAAGGTATTTTCACTTTTAGGACAACTTCTATCAGTCATATAAAAATACTAGGATTAGATCACAAATGGCGAGAATAGACACTGCAACACATTTGAATTTGGCCCCCCTTTTAGAGGGACTATGGTGCTAGGCATCCTCATCCACTAAAACTATGGTGCCAGGCATTTTCCACCTAGAAAAAGACATACTAAGGGTGCTTTCAAAGTGCATAGGCTTAGGACATTGGATCAGTTGACCTCATGAGAATATGATGAAAACTTGGATAAGTTAAGACTAAAATAGGCTCAAAAGGACCCAAAAGGAGGCACACTAAAGTAAGGGCCCAAAATAGAGTGTGAAATTATACGAGCTTATAATTTACTACATGACAAAATCTCTTTGAGATAATAGGTTACTTGATAAGGGATCTACTGGTATGTTGAGTTGTATGCATGAATTTTTTGCATTAACATATTGTACTTAGTAGGAGTTAGTCATCCTTCTCCTTAGAATTCTCCATATAATGAATAGCCTCAAATGCAATGATCACCTTAGGATCGAAAATCTACTTGCATGCCACAAATCTACCCTACTCTAGTAGAGTTAACTCTATTAAGCCATGCCTTAAAGTTGCGATTAACTTGGAGATGATCTTATAAACCACATTGCAAAGGGTGATTGGCATAAAAAAATTAATAAATTAGCCCATTCTCTTTTGAGAATAAGCACAAGAAACACATAATCCATTACTCTCAAAATCTATTTGCTTCTTTGCGATTATTGTACTACCTCCAATAAGTCAAATTTGATAATCTCCCAAAATTTCAAAAATAATTCTATTTAAAATCCATCTAGTCTAAGGGCTTTCCATTTCTTTATCTTGAACACAATCCACTCTAATTTATTGAAATAGATGGTGTTGATAAGCATCTCATTAGAAATGACTATGGGAATATATGCAAAATAAGATTCTCTTCATCCACCGCAAGGGAAGAATCGTCTATGAACAAAGAAGTGTAATATCGAATTGCTTCCTTTGATGTATCTGAAAAAGAAGATAACCAGTCTACTTGGGAAGACATGATTGAGGAGATCAAACTCATATCTTTTAGCCTTGATACGGTTAATGAATAATTCCATATTTGTTAGGACCTGGAGGCAACTGAGAGGGGGGGGGGGAGTGAATCAGTTGTCTATTAATTTCAACTCAAATATAACTTAACCAAACTTAATGTATAATACCGGTAAACCAAACTAAATGCCGGTTGACAATTTAACAGTTAATAACAGTACCGGTAAAGTTTAATGCATGAAACAGAAAGACAAATAACATCCACAACAAATAACACAGATATTTGTACGTGGAAACCCTGTAAGGGGAAAAACCACGGTGGGAAACCTTACCCACAATCAGATGATACTACTGTAGATAGTATGTGTGTACAAATGGGGTCTGCACATGCAGAAAGGCCAATTGCCTAGAGCTCACTTCTCAATCACAAAATGAGAGTCACACTGACTACAATTGGATGGTTAAATCCAATGATAATGTACTGCTCAGAATAACATCTTCATATGTTGGATTCAGTACCGGTTAAGCTCTGATTGTCTTCTTCTTACCTTCCTTGAATCTTCAAATAATGTCTGCGTGTATAGCTCTTCTTATATTCACATATATCTTATTACAATCCTTTTCCACCTTCTCCTACATAATCTTACAAATGAGATCTTACATATATACCAAAACCTAAGACCAAATGTGTAGGTCGGCTCCCTAAGAATATTACAATTAAATCAATTACAAATAAATCAATATGCGATGCATCATGTCGGCTCAATGCATTTACAATAATAGCCAATCAATAAATCATCTCCATAAAGTGTCGTGCTGATTTGGAATAGATAACGCTTGCTGGTCCATAACCTAGACCTATTTGCCGGTAACAACAAATATGCAAACTCGATTAGACCAATATCCAAATCACCAAAACCAAGTGTCCAAACCATGTCTTCGACATAACTAAGTAATCTCCAGATGATAACAAATCATCCTTAGTGTCGGTGAACAATATAACCTGCCGGTGAACAAAACCAAAAATCTTCAGTGTTGACAAGTGTTGACAGGTGTTGACATCAATGAAAAAACCAATGCAAAACATACATAATACCAACAATCTCCCCCTTTGGAATTGATGGCAACACAAGATGGAAAAACCATCTAAGTGCCAAAGCAGAAATGCCAAAAACCAAAAACCAACAATCTCCCAAAGAGATCAATTACCATAAATCAAAATACATAATATTTCTCCCCCTAGGAATAATCTCTCCCCAAAAGATAATGTGTTTTTCCATAGATATCTCTCCCCCTTTGACATCAAATGCCAAAGAAATACAAAACTAGATACAATTAGTTCATAGAACTTATTATAAATACCAATTGTTATAACCAACTACTCCCCCTGAGAAGTAGCTCTCCTTCATCAAAGTCGGAAAAAGATTTCTCCATTAATTCCTGCTAGTCTGATGCCATGCTCCAACTGTCTAAGTTTCTATCGGTGAGGGTATAACCCCAAGATTCTCTTTGAGATATTCAAAAATTTCCTTAGGCAAAGGTTTAGTAAAGATATCTGCAATCTGCTCTTTAGTATTCACATAAACCAATTTCACTTCTTTTGCTTCAATATTCTTTTTCAAAAAATTGAATTTGATAGAAACATGTTTAGTTTTAGAGTGAAATATCGGATTCTTTGATATATCAATTGCTGCCATATTATCACAGTAAATGATTATAGGTTCTTTGCATTTTACCTTTATGTCCTTCAACATTTGCTTAATCTATAATACCTGAGTACAATTAGTTGCTGCTACAACATATTTTGATTCTGCTGTTGATAATGATGTACAACTCTGTTTCTTGCTCAACTATGAAATCAATCTGCTACCAAGAAAGAAAGCTCTATTGGTGGTGCTCTTTCTGTCATCTACATCTCTTGCCCAATTTGCATATGTGTATGCATATAAATCAAAATTTTCATATTTAGGATACCATAAACCAAGATTTGTTGTGCCTTGTAGATACCGGAAAATCCTTTTCATTGTTGATTCATGATTTTCCTTAGGATTACTCTGAATTATTGAAACAATACATACTACATTCATAATACCAGGTCTTGTTTGTGTCAAATACAGTAAACCTCCAATCATAGATTTATATCTTGTCAGATTAACTGGTGTTGATTCATCCTTCAATGATAGTTTATCAGTTGTCGTCATAGGAGTACTTACCGGTTTAGAGTTTTCCATACCAAATTTCTTTATTAGTTCCTTCAAGTACTTAGATTGACATATGAATATACCTTTATCAGTCTGTGAAATCTGCAATCCTAAAAAGAATTTTATCTCCCCAATCATAGACATTTCAAATTCTTCCTGCATCTTATTAGAAAAGTCTTTACACAATCCATCTTCTCCTCCAAAAATTATATCATCAACAAAAAATTCAATAACCAAGATGTCATTATTAGTCACTTTGTAATATAAGTTGCTGTCAGCATTACCTTTAGTGTAACCAAGCTTCGAAAGATATTTGTCCAATCTAGCATACCAAGCTCTAGGAGCTTGCTTCAATTCATATAAAGCTTTCCTTAACCCGCAAACCATATCTTTGTCATATGTCAAAGAAAATCCATCAGGTTGTTCAATGTAAATTTCCTCTTCAAGATCACCATTCAGAAATGCACATTTAACATCCATTTGATATACTTTATAGTTCTTGTGTGTTACAAATGCTAGAAATAGTTTGACTGCCTCAATTCTTGCTACCGGTACAAAGGTTTCATTGTAATCAATTCCTTCTTTCTGTGAATATCCCTTACATACTAGTCTTGCTTTATTTCTAATTACCTTACCATCTTCATTAAGTTTATTTCTGAACACCCATTTAAATTCCAATTACATTTTTGTTTGTAGGCCGAGGAACCAATGTCCATGTGTTATTTTTTTCAATTTGTTCCAATTCATCTTCCATAACTTTAATCCAATGTTTATCTTCACATGCCTCATCAACTGGTGCTGGTTCAATTTGAGAAACTAGACATACCTCTTCATTTGCCAATCTTCCTCTAGTCATTACACCTTGATACTTATTCCCAATTATCTGATTTTGAGAGTGATTCAATCTTACATACCTGGGTGTATTCACTTGTTGCTGTTCTTTAGTCACTGTGGAATTCTCAGATGATGTTGGTGTGACTGGATCAACATTTTGCACCGGTGTATTAGGTGTAGGTTCACTTGTGATTATCTCAACTACTGGTTCAAAGTCCATGGACCTTAAATTACCTCTAAACTATTCATCAATCTTCACATTTGCACTCTCAATGATTTTCGACAATCTCTTATTAAAACATCTATATGCCTTGTTCTTAGATGAATAACAAAGAAATATTCCTTCATTGCTTCAAGGATCAAATTTATCAATATAATCATCTCTCCTAATATAACATTTGCTTCCAAATTTTTTGAAATATTTAAGAGTAGGAGTATTACCAAACCATAGTTCATGAGGGGTCTTACCAGTCTCACCTTTGATGTGAACTTTGTTGAATGTGTAAACCGCTGTATTTACTACTTCTCTCCAATACACATGAGGTAGGTTTGCTTCTGATATCATGCTTCTAGCTGCATCCAAAATAGTTTTGTTCTTCCTTTCCACAACTCCATTTTGCTGGGGTGTCCGAGGTGCTGATAATTGTCTTCTGATATCATTCACTTCACAAAATGTATTAAATTCCTTATATGTGAGTTCACCTCCTTGATCTGATCTCAAACATTTGATTTTCTTATCGGTTTCATTCTCTACCATTACTTTGAATAGTTTGAATTTCCCAAAAGCTTCTGATTTCTCCCTGAGAAAAGTAACCCAACACATTCTAGAATAATCATCAATGATTAGCAAAAAATATCTATCTCCTTGTAAACTTCTAGTTCTTGCTGAACCACATAAATTAGTATGAATTAAATCAAGAACATTATTGGATTTCTCTGGGATACTCTTAAAAGTTGCTCTAACTTGCTTTCCAAATTGACATTCCTTACATACTGGATTGTGAGGTTTTAGAATCTTAGGTAAATCCCTTACTGCCTTAGTAGTACTGATCTTCACAATGCAATCAAAATTTACATGACAAAAGTCTTTTATGCCATAACCAACTTTCATCAATATATGCAATGAAGCATGTTTTCTCATTGTTATTCAAGTGAAAGATATTACCTCTAGTCTAATTACCGGTTGCAATTTCCAAACCAGTTCTATTCATGATTTTGCATTTATCATTCTTGAATTGTAACTGAAATCCCTTTTCAACTAATTGACCAACACTCAAAAGATTATGCTTCAAACCTTCAACATAATAAACATTGTCAGTATTGCACTTATCATCAAAAGATATAGTGCCTTTTCCTCTGATCAAACAAGCTTTATCATCCCCAAATCTTACTAGACCTCCATTGTATTCTTGAAAGGTTAAGAATTTACTTTTATCACCAGTCATATGATCTGAACATCCACAATCAATGATCCATTCTTCCTTTTCTTCAATTTTAGCTTCCAGAGCCTACTCTACCGATTGTACAGTAGGTGTCGGTTGATCTTATGTTATTGCAACAAAATCCCATCCAATGTCTGCCGGTTTTTCATCAAAATCATCAATAACTCCTTCATCAGCATAGTAACATGATTTGTCTCTATTCTTCTTAAATCTGTATCTCTGATATTCAGGGTTAGGCTTATATGTTCTTTTAGCTTCTTCTTTCAATCTTGCATGTCTATCAGGACACCTAGATGCCATATGACCAATTTTATTGTAGTTAAAACATTTAAATGGTACTTTACCTTCATACTTACTTCCAACTGGACCTTTAGGTATTTTCCTTGCAAATAGTGCGTCAAGTTCTTCCAATTCTTTATTCTCTCTTCTGATTTTTTCAAGTTCTCTTGCATAAAGTGCTTTCCAATCAGATTTCTCAGATGATGATGATGATGCTACAGATGATGATGCTTTGAAAGCTAAATCTATCTTAATTGTAGCAATAGGACCAAATTCCTCAAGTTCAAAAGTTGAAAGTTTTCCAACAAAGGTATCTCTAGATACTGATTTATTAGGCATTGTTATCTATTCATTAATAGCAGTTTCATTTTGTATGCCGGTGGCAATGCTCTTAAAACTTTAGAAACAATTTCATCTTCACTTAAGGATCCTCCACAATATTGTATACCCAAAACAATTTCATTGACTCTTTCCATAAAAGCAGAAATCTTTTCATCTTCTTCCATTTTCAGATTTTCATACCTAACCCAGAAGCATTCCAGTTTTGCAATTTTGACAGTGGTATCACCTTCATTCAATGTTTCCAATTTGTCCCAAATAGCTTTAGCAGTAGATCGGTCTGATAATCCCATGATTTGCTGATCCGATAATGCACTCAAAAGTGCTTCTCTTGCTTTGCAATCATTCTCCTAATCTTTAGCCAAGTTAGGTGGATTAGGTTGATTCCGTGTAGGACCAACATAGCCATTCTTTGTAACATCTCATATGTCTCTTCTAATTCAATTCAAATGTGTCTCCATTCTGATATTCCATATACCATAGTTAGTTCCATCACACTTCAGACTGTCCTTCCTGAAATAGTTAGTTGCAATAGAATCTCGTCAAGCTGTTAAACTTCCACAAAAAGAGGACTTGGCTCTGATACCAATTGTTAGGACCCGGAGGCAACTGAGAGGGGGGTGGGTGAATCAGTTGTCTATTAATTTCAACCCAAATATAACTTAACCAAACTTAATGCATAATACCGGTAAACCAAACTTAATGTCGGTTGACAGTTTAACAGTTAATAACAGTATCGGTAAAGTTTAATGCATGAAACAGAAAGACAAATAACATCCACAACACATAACACAGATATTTGTACGTGGAAACCCTGTAAGGGGAAAAATCACGATGGGAAACCTTATCCATAATCAAATGATACTACTGCAGATAGTATGTGTGTACAAATGGGGTCTGCACATGCAGAAAGGCCAATTGCCTAGAGCTCATTGCTCAATCACAAAATGAGAGTCACATTGACTACAATTTGATGGTTAAATCCAATGATAATGTACTGCTCAGAATAGCATCTTCATATGCTAGATTCAGTACCGGTTAAGCTCTGATTGTCTTCTTCATACCTTCCTTGAATCTTCAAATGATGTCTGCATGTATAGCTATGCTTATATTCACATATATCTTATTACAATCTTTTTCCACCTTCTCCTACATAATCTCACAAATGAGATCTTACATATATACCAAAACCTAAGACCAAATGTGTAGGTCAGCTCACTAAGAATATTGCAATTAAATAAATTACAAATGAATCAATATGCGATGCATCATGTCAGCTCAATGCATTTACAATAATAACCAATCAATAAATCATCTCCATAACGTGTCGTGCTGATCTAGAATAGACAACGCTTGCCGGTCCATAACCTAGACCTATTTGTCGGTAACAACAAATATGCAAACTCGATTAGACCAATAACCAAATCACCAAAACCAAGTGTCCAAACCATGTCTTCAACATAACCAAGTAATCTCCAGATGATAACATATCATCCTTAGTGCCGGTGAATAATATAACCCGCCGGTGAACCAAATACTGGTGACTGTGCATAAGTTATTGAACATGCCGGTGAACATAACCAAAGATCTCCAGTGTTGATAAGTGTTGACAGGTTTTGACATCAATGAAAAAACCAATGCAAAACATCCATAATACCAACAATATTTTGTCTCTCTCTTCAAACCAATCAATTTGAGACTTCTATTTCCCACAAATCTATTTTCACAATTCTCATTTTACTAGCTCCTTCAAAGCTTTAAGTTCTTCACTAAGGGATCCCTTTGTAAGATCGTGATCCTTATTCTATATGGTGATGACATCCAAATGGTCCTGAGTATCCGACTTAGCCATAAAACAATTTATAAGGCTACCTATTCTACTTCTCAAGCTAATACTTCACAAATTTTAATCTCTTGAAAAAATAAAAAAATGTGCCATATGAAGGCATACACGTTTAGTCCACCGATCAACCATAAGATCCTACAACAAAGGCTCATTAGACCAAATAATTTTAAACTTAAGAGAAGGATTCTTAATGGCACTAGACTCTATCATTGAGAATTTGATAGACCAACATGACCAAAATCCCTCCACTCCAAAATCTTAGAGCTAGTAATCCAACTGTTGTCAAGCCAAAAGCTAGAAACTAAAAACTTGTCCAATCTCTAAGAGATAGAATCCTTGCCACATCTCATGTTGCTCTAGGTATATAACTCATTGCCTATATTTATGTCTACCAAGTTCAAAAAGAAAATATTATCTTTAAAATTTGAAGAAGAGGGCTCAAGCCTATACACTCATCCCTCTTTTCCTCCAAATTGGTAATAGCATTAAAGTCTCCAATCACGATCCATAAAAATAAGGGAGCTAGGGACCATAAAAACAAAATGTGAGCCCAGAGTTGGGATTTACTTAAAAAATTAGACGAAGCATAAACATTGGTGAACAAGGAAACTTATCCAAGATCAAGAATTCAAGTAGCCATATACATAAAATGTCTACTAGAACTTGTTGGAATATAAAGTCAATTCTAATGTTATTCCAGCAGTGATGAATAGTCAGGAGTGGGTGGGGCACTAGTGTTATTCTATTAGTGACAAATAGTCACCATGGGATCCCATGGTAGTTCTTCAGGTTTGCACTCAGCATGGTTGTCCGAAGGACGTAGCTTCAAGTCGAAGGTTGAAGGCCGGGGGTTGCAGGGGGTTGGTTGTAATTGCATGAGTCATAATTTCTATTTTTGGAAAGTTGCCTTCAATTAGGACTCTGCTACTCGGATGCAAAATGCTATGAGAAGTCATGTTTTCTTGACATTTTTTGAAGATTGTTGTAACTATGAAAATTACTAAGAAAAAATATGAAAGATCTTTGCCTGTGGTTATTCTCCTCGTATAATTTTATTAGGGTTTTCCATGTAAATTTGTGTGTTTATGGTTTATTATTTTCTCTATATAATTCTACATTATATATTTTCACAACAAAACTCCATTGGAGTGGAGAGAGCTTATGCAAGTCCCATTAACAAACTATCCCTTTGGCACTTCCCTATGCACTAATGCCCTGACATAGACCCCCCCACCACAATTTGGAAGAAATGTTGAACATGACCTCTATTGAAAACATTGAAGTCCTGAATAAACATAATATCTAGAGAATGCACTCTATTCAATTATTAAAAAGTTTTTTGTTTAGGGATGTTGTTCAAACCCCTTGCATTCTAGGAAAGGAAAAACATCTCAAAGAATTGGAGAAGTTTCAAAGTTAATAGTTTTGATTATCTTGACTCCACTAATTCTCATCCATTAAATTTATTTTATCCTAGTCTTTCTTTTGCCCCACTTTAGGAGGCTTCTTCAACCCACCATTTTTTATGCTCTTTTGTTACAACCCTAAATTTGGTAGGGCTTCATTGTCTTTTCTCGAATTTCCAAATACTCCATCTTTGGTAAAGGAGCAAGAATAGCTAGGGTTGTACCCCTATTAACTCATTTCTTCCAGATGGTTCCAAAGTAGAAGGGATCCCATGATTATGATCTATATCCATTTGTGAAACAATAAGATCAACCTATAAAGTGTATTGACTAATATCCTCCCTAAAAACCAATTGTTCCACTCATAACATACCTACTCTAGAGTGAAACCCATATGGATTCACCTCTTGCTAATCACAGTCTACCAAGGCATCAAATTTGTTATAAACCCATGTTCAACCTATCTATCCTTAAGAGTAATTTTTTCCCTCTTCCCTTGTTATGAGCCTTTGATGGAACAAAATCCTTGTTATTTGTACCCTCTCCAACATAAGGGCTTTCTATGTATACTTCATTAGTGTTGGGTGTGAAGGTACAATAATTGACCCTATTGTTCAAATCCTTTGCAAGATTAAATTTAGGATACTTCCTCTGCAAATGCTCATATTCATGGAATACCCAACACCAAAATGTGAGAGGTTTATAATCAAGTTGTTGAATCCATGATGTACCAAAACAAATTTCCCAAATAATAAAGAAATCATATTTAAAACATAATTCCTCTAGAACTCTAATAGGATCCAAAGGAGAGTTAAAATGTGAAGTCAATTATAGTGTTATTCCAATAGTTACAAATAATTATAATGGGGTACCATAGTAATGTCTCAGGTGTCATCATGGGGTACCATGATAGTGCCTTAGGTTTGCACCTAGTGCAATTGTCCCAATGACCTAGCTTCAAGTTGAAGGTTGAAGGTTTGGGGTTGCAAGGGGCTTGTTTTAGCCCCCTGTCACATTGAAGGCATTCAAATTTTTTGGGACTTACTATTTTTAGACATTTTGATATTCATTTGACATTTCATTGCACAAGTCATACTTTCTATTTTTGGAAAGTTGTCTTCAATTAGAAATCTGCAACTTGAAGGTAATATGCTACGAGAAATCATGCTTTCTTGATAATTTTGAAGATTGCTGTAAATGTTAAAATTCCTGACAAATACAATACGAAATATCTTTGCCTATGGTTTTTTTCCTTGGTATATTTTACCAGGTTTTTCCATGTAAATTTGTGTGTTTGTGGTTTATTGCTTTTTTTATATTGTTTTGCACTATATATTTTCAAAACAGGGAGCCACACCTAGATAGGAACCCTTGATGGGAGATCGTTTGTAGCATTAAATCCAACATTCAAAGGCTTGATGAATGGACCTACCTGGTTGTAAAAATAGGAACCACACTCATAGGCCTTATTTGGATTTTTCAGGCAAGAAAACACTATCGAGAAATACTTATTAGTTACCAGCCATTTCAACCTTAAGATTCCAAGTTTGATGATCCCAATATTCCAAGAAGGGGAGAGAGAATTGAATCCCATAGAATTACATATTAAAGCATGGTTAGCCAATTAGATAACATCCTTCACTACTGAATTTTTGAATCACCAAAATCAAATGATATTGGCTTTGTAAAGTGGAAAAATTGGAGAACCTTAGCCAAATGCACCACTTGGAGGGAAGGCATGAACTTAACTAAGGTTCAATTTTTTTACTTTGGGGGACTTTACATTCAAAAGAGTGGGGGTGAATCTACTAGATCAAATCCTAGAGGATGAAAGGATTGAATACTAAGCAGTTTGGAATGGAATTAACCCTCTTTTGTAAGTTGATTGATTGAATTAAGACAAAGTGCTGAAAATGGAGACAAAGTATGCGAAAGCAGTGATCTACAAATTCGGGATTCAGTTGTGCACCTGGATCTGAGATGTTTGAGATGATTTGGAGCTGCTCTACGAAATCTAACAAAAGTTGTAGGGACCATGTGTTCGGACAAGGGCGCCTTCCTATTGGTCCTCCGAACTTTCTGCACATCGAAAAGGGTTTTTCCATCTCTACGAATAAAGCTTAATTCCAGAAGTACAACTATGCACCTGTTTCCTACACACAAAAAGAAAGGGAAATGTGTTGGGAATAGGGGTTTGTCTTTAGATCAAACCCCAGTTTTAGAATTAACCAGGTGGTTGAAATGATGTAAATGAAATGACTAAAAGTAGAAATCCTCCTCTTTGAGGGGATGTTGAATTGACTGAAACTGAAATGCTTATACCCCCTTGTGAAGTTTTGCTTGCCTCCATATGGAATTAGGGTTTCATGACGTAGATGTTGATCTCCTCTTTAATTCTTGAAATCTCGTCTTTATTACTGCTCTAAAGCTTGAAGGAAGACTGAAAATGTTCAATTGCTCTTGAATGCTTGAATGCTTGGATGCTTTATAATGATTGGTGATAGATTTGATAGGATGTCAAATGAGAGGGTAAATCCCTCTTATATACTTGCCAGTAGGTTTAATTGACTGATTTTCTGACTTAGGGCGACATAGGGGGGATTTTTCCACTCTGATTTGAGATGAGCAAAAGGAAGGACCTTAAGATAGGCCCCAAATAGGGGATCCCAGGGTGCCACATCCTGGTCCTACCCTATTTTAAGGAAGGATCAAGGTGTGGGCAAAGTACAAGGTTGAATTTCAATGTATTTTTGATGTGCATGAGTATATTCAGGTCTCCGATCAGGTCGAGGGGTGAAAACACTAAGGAGAAGACCCAAATATAGTTAAAAATTGCAAGGGGTGCAGTTTTAGGATGGTACATTTAGCCCTCACTTTAGTGGGAGTATGAGCTTACACAAATATAATCAGTAAAGTACAAGGAATTCAGATTGAAAGACTTTCACCACATCAAGGAGACAAGATTCACCAAGCCCCCAGTGGACTTAAGGATCTTACAACTTCAATGATAAGGTAAAAGGGAATATCATGAGAGAGAGAGAGAGAACCATGACAACAACTAGTAAGGCTCTCTTACTATGAGTCATGAGAAGAAGCACCAAAAACTACAAAGCAAAGACAAAGTTCGCTAAGTAACTTTAAGTATCAAAGAGAGAATCATGAGTGGAGTGTATGCCCCCCTATTAAAGCGATTGCGTATGCCTTATCGGGAGAAATTTCTTTAAGGTAGGATACACCCAAAGAAGACAAGCACGTTATCACAATAATTTAACCCCAAGAGAGGACAAATCAAAGGATAATAAACACAAAATACAAAGAACGAGGTGGTTTCACCTAACTTTGGAGTCAATATGCTTGTTATGATAACTCATGTATATCATGTATTTGTGTATATGCATAGAATTGTCCTCATCCCCCAAAGAGAGGAAACCATCATGAAAGAAGGGAACACATGTGTCTTTTGAGTCAACATGGGAGAGACCAAAAGAGATCTCAACGCTTTTCATCATCCTCAAGTAGACAACGCTAGGAACAACAAATAGAAGAATAAGGAGAACAAATAGAAGAATGTTACAAACAAGCAAGAGAGGAGAGAGACAAAGAGTCTACAATGCTAATGAAGCTAATCAAGCACGTCATCCTCCCCTTGGTCTTGCTAATCAGTATTTCAGGAAGGTGGACAACACGCAAGAGGAGCCACATCGAGCATAGTAGATGGAGCTATCACAAGTTCCAAACAAGGACCATGCTCTAATGATAAGTCACTTTGTTTGTTACTAGGAGCTAGGATTAATGCTTGTGAAAATTTTGCAGATAAGTCATTGTCAATGTCAACATATTCATATTCATCATCAAAATTATTAGGATCAACATTTTCGTCATTAAGAACATTTTCATCTATTTCTTCATAAATATTAATAAGAATAGGAGCTCTAATAGGAATAGAACTTGAACCATCATTTGTCTTAAGCATTTTGCGTCTTGGAGAATTAGGTTGAACATCTTGTTTAGGAGAAAATGGAATCATGTCAACGGTTGGTGTTTTGGGAATAAATGGTTTGGGAAGCAACTTCACGAGCTCTAGCATGACGTATCCATTAGTGTTCTCTCGTATAATGGTTTCGTCTAGTCTTGGCTGAAGGTTGAGGAGGGTTAGGTTCATTAGGTATAGGCTTCGTCTCTTTTTTTAAGGAAGGATGGATGGGTTGAGGTCTTTTAGGTTGGTAAATGGGAGAGGTCGGTAGTTTTTCTTTATAAGATGAAAGAGGAGGAACCACACCATATAAAGGAGGAATGGAAGGTGTAGGATGGAGATCATGTCCATCATGAGGAGGAGGGATAAGTCTAACCTTAGGAGGGATAGTTTGTTTTTTAGGAGGAAGATTTTTTCTACCTTTGGGAGGAAGAGGAGACTCATTCATAGGAGAAGGAATATATTCTTTGTTAGGAAGAGAGATATCTTTTTTCTTAGGAGAAAGGATACTCTTCTCTTTAGGAGAAGGAATAGGTGTCTCTTTGGGAAGAAGATTATTTCTTTTCTTAGGAAGAAGAACAATATTATCTTCAAGAAGGGGTATATGATCATCAAGATGAATGCTAAGTGTTGGATTTCTAGGTTTACTCAAGGATAAAATCATTTCATTTTTTCTAGTTTTGATATGATCTAAAGAGAGCATCACTTCTAGGTTCAAGAGGCTTGAATTGTCCGGACCAAAAATAATCAAGACAAATATCTCCATGCCTCAGTGTAGGTTGAAATAGGCTATGATTAACAGTTATGATTTTATTATTGTGAGGAAATTTTAAACACTTATGAATAGTAGAAGCGATCGCTTTCATGGAAGAGAGCTAGGGATGTCCCAACTTCACACGAAATTGATTGGATGTAGGAATGATAGCAAATTTAACATCTAAGCATTTAGTACCAACATCAATAGGAAGTGTTATAGAACCAATAGCAGGACAAGAGAAGCCATGAAAAACTTTAACTATCACATTAGTATCATCATATATCACTTGATGTAATTGCAAAGTATAAATAAATTCTTCAGTTATCACATTAACCATGCAAGAAGGATCAATAAGGACTCCTCTAATGGGTATACCTTTGATTTTTGTGCTTATGTATAATGGGGTATCAAGTGCTTTAATGGTCTCACTAGGATAAAATGCTATGCACAAAACCTTAAGGGGTTCTTTTTGATCTACAAGGTTCACCACATTATTAGTTTCAAGGGTCACATCATTGGGAGAGAAAGCAAGATGACCAGTCTCAATCACATTAGTGGAATGGGATGGTAAAGGAATAGTGAAAATTTGAAGGTTCTGATTAGGAGGAGCTACGGATTTGTTTCCTTTACCATTCACACCTGCCACAGATATAGTGTTGTTATCAATCAATTCTTGAATCTTACTTCTCAATGAAAAACATTTTTTAGTATCATGACCAGGCCGACGATGATATTGACAAAAAGGTTTAGCATCAAAATAAGGGGAAGTTATTTTAGATGGATCAATTGGTTTGATTTGGGGAAGTTTTAACACATTCTTTTGTATTAATTGAGACATAATTCTATGCAAATATTCATTCAAAGGAGTAAACTCTTTTTGTCTTTTAAAGAATTTAGACAAAGGAGGCACACCTGTAGCACCTACGAATTGACTGTTGTTGTTGTCATTGAATTTGACGAATCCTTTGTTTGGTTTTAACTTCACAAACGGTTGTTGAGCACTATCACCCTTATCACTTGGAGCCATGGAAGGAGATGATTGTTCCAATTGACTCACAGTCAGATGTTTATTATGAAGTACTATGCACAACTACGGAAAGGAAGTAAAGTTAGTTAAAAGATGTCTTGAACAGGCACATGAAAAGAAATCTGAGAATACAAATGATATCTACCAATAAAATTAATCACTTTTTCTTTAACACCTTTTTTACAATGCATCAAATCAATTAAAGTAACTTTAGTACCAATGTTATTTTGAAATTGTTGAATAAAAGCATTAACTAGTTGTTGAAAGGAAGTAATAGAATGAGGCAAAGAACAGTACCATTGCAAAGCTATATCCCTTAATGCTCTAGTAAACAATTTTGCTAACAACCTTTGATCATGAGCAAGTCACTACACAAAGTTTGGAATGTTTTAACATGAGTTAAAGGATCACCTTTTCCATTATAAAGTTCCAATTGAGGGACTTCAACATGTTTAGGAGGGATGACTCTAACAATCTCATTGGATAATGGGCTCACTACATAAAATATGGGCACATTATATTTTGATTGATTGATAGAATCTATTTGTTGTTGTAAGGAAGATACTTTTTGGGCAAGGCTGTTGATTGTAGCTTTGGTAGAAGAATTGAAATTAAACATGTTGGATTGAGAGGGAGGAGTAACATTGTTGAATGAAGGAAGAGGTTGAGAATAAGGAGGGGGAACACTATGATAAGTGGGGCAATGGAGAAGATTGGGTAGCACATGGAAGACTCATGGGAGGAATGAAAGAATTGTGATTGAAGGAGTTGCCCCCTTGACTAATATTTATAGATGGTGAATGTGATTGGGTAACAAGAGGAACACTCATGGTAGGAGGAATGAAAGAAGAGGTATTTCCCCCATGACTAACATTTGTAGCTATAACATTTTGTGTAGAAGTAGCCATAATGTTTGATGTGAGGGTAGGGACACTAGTCATGGAAGTTGTCAAAGGAATAGAATGATTAACTTGACTAGGAGGTTGTGTATAACTCAGGTTTTTATCACAACTCTTCATAGGAATGATATTAGAATCAACAATATGAGAAATACCACGCAAGATATCAACACCATGTTTATCACTTTTAATCATTCTTTTTAATCCTTCAATCAATGGGAGAGCTTCAGTATCCAGATATTCTTGACTCATCCATTGTTGAAGATTGTCAAATTGATTGTCCATCTTTGCCAATTGATCAACGGATACTCTAGTTAGTGATTCCTCCTCATTGTGAGAATTATCAAGAGGATAAATAGGAATATCTAAAGGATGGGAAGAAGCAACAATATCCTCATTGAAAAAGCTAGCCAAATTAGGATCCATTTCCTCGGTAATTAAACCTTGGGTAGCCTTAATTCTACAACTTCTTCTAATAGGGATACTATAGGTAGGACTAATAGTAGTAAAACTCATGCACTAGGGAAAATAATTTGGAAAGACCTCTTAATTGTAAAGGTTTGAAAGAAGGGAAAATCAAAATTAAAATTAGGGTTGTCCAAATTTAACCTCTTAATTGAAATTTTGAGATGTAGAAATATTGAAGAAATCAATTTAATTTTTTTAATTTAGGGTATATGTAGTAAACTACTTAATTTTAAAATTCAAATTGACAGAGGAAATGTTGAAATTCAGATTTGTTTTCGACCTTAGGGTGACCTAAAATCAATAAAATTTCACAAATATTTGGAATTGTGCAGTAAAATACAGTCAAAACAAGATCCCAAATTTTAAGCAAAAAAGGTCGGGACCAAGTAGGTAGTAACTTGGTTCGAACACACAGTTCGACCAACTTTTTTCCACATTTTCAGGGAAGCAAGATATTGTGATTTTAATGTGAATTCAAAAAAAGATATGGAAATTGGAGATGTTGAGATATGCAAAATTAAGCCTTGAAGGTCGAAATAGGGCACATGTAGGATGCTTGACAAAAAGGGTACACCTAAGGGCCAACTTTTATGATGTTTAGAAGAAAGACACGAGGCTTTATATTTAATTGAATCAATTAAATGGTTAAAGAGAAATTTGAGTTTGCATAAGATTAATTTAATTTTAAAAATTAAGATTTGTTGCATAAACTGCTTAATTTAAAAAAATCAGTTTGAAATTTGAATGTTGTAAGGAGGGAAATTGAATTTTGAAATTGAAGCAAAGACCCAAATCTGAAAGTAAATTCAAGATCCACACAATCCACAATGTTAATTTGAACATTAAAAATTAGGGTTTTTCTATTCAACCACTTAATTTTGAAAATTTTAAAAATTGAAATTGTGAATGACAACTTGAATTTTAAAAATTGAAAATTCCCAAATTTGAAACAATCAATCCAATTTAGGCTAATGACAAGCTCAATTTTGAATCTAAAATTAGGGTTTTTGTGTATTTAACATCTAAATTTTTAAAAATTGCAAGGAAATTAAACTTGTAAATGAAAATTTGAAATTTAAATTGCATATACTCAGATCTAAAAATGAAAAATCAGAATTTTGAATACTAAGTAGTTTAGAATGGAATTAACCCTCTTTTGTAAGTTGATTGATTTAATTAAGACAAAGTGCTAAAAATGAAGACAAAGTATGCGAAAACAGTGAGCTACAGATTCAGGATTCAACCATGCACTTGGATCTGAGAAGTTTGAGATAATTAAGAGTTGCTCTGTGAAATCTAGCAAAAGTTGCAGGGACCGTGTGTCCAGATAGGGGATCCTTTCTATCGGTCCTCTGAACTTTTTGCGAGTCGAAAAGGGTTTTTCCGTCTCTGTAAATAAAGCTTAATTTCTAGAAGTACAACTGCCCACTTGTTTCTTACACACAGAAAGAAAGGTAAATGTGTTGGGAATAGGGGTTTGTCTTCAGATCAAACCTCGGTTTCGAAATTAACCAAGTAGTTGAAATAATGTAAATGAAATGACTGAAAGTAGAAATCCTCCTCTTTGAGGGGATGTTGAAGTGACTGAAATTGAAATGCTTATACCTCCTTGTGAATTTTTGCTTGCCTCCACATGGAATTAGGGTTTCATGAAGTGGAATATTGATCTCTTCTTTAATGCTTGAAATATTGTCTCTATTGTTGCTCCAAAGCTTGAAGGAAGACTGAAAATGCTCAATTGCTCTTGAATGCTCAGATGCTTGATAATGATTGATGATGGATTTGATAGAAAGCCAAATGAGAGGGGAAATCCCTCTTATATACTTTCCACTAGGTTTAATTGACTGATTTTTTGACTTTGGCCGACATAGGAGGGATTTTCCCGCTTTGATTTGAGATGAGAAAAAGGGAGGGACCTCAAGATAGGCCCCAAATAGGACACCACACCCTAGTCCTAGTGAGGAATAGGGTGCCGTGCCCTGGTCCTACCCTATTTTGGGACAGGATCAAGGTGTGGGCAGAGTGCAGGGTTGAATTGTAATGTATTTTTTATGTGCATGAACATATTCAGGTCTCCAATCAGGATGAGGGGCACAAACACTAAGGCAAAGGCCCAAATGTAATAAAAAATTGCAAGGGGTCCAATTTTAGGACATTACAGGATCCTATTGAGGTATCCATTCACTTTTGAAAAATGAGTCCCATTACTTTGTGTTGAGTCCTTCCCACTCAAAGTATTGTTAAAAAAACAACAACATTAGCATGCATGAATGGGGGTAGAGGAAATCTCATAAAAACCTCACACAAAGACTTTTCCCCTTAACTCCTAAGCCTCCAACCGAATCCATAATCCAACAAAAAATATGGGAATATCTAATCAATAAAAGAACCCTTGTGGCTCCTCACTTGGCCCTAAATCCACCACAAAAATTCCCCCCAAAAAATTACAAACCCAACAATAAGAACCCAACCTCGTGATACAACAAATTACACCTCGCACACCCCATAAAGGTCCCCAAGAAGCACCATGATCAAGACAAAAGGAAGAAGGGCACAACTAGGAATATGAAGCCCTAGTCTATGCCATGAAGCATCCTCCTCCCATCGCCATCCCTCTTATAAAATTTCATGCATCATACATCAAGAGGAATCATTAAATATGACTAAAAATAAAAAATAATAATAATAAGACAAATATGATTAAATTTTTAACTTGACTTGGTCTTGTGCTACCTTCTTCCCCTCCCTCTTTTTTATGTTCACTTGGTCTGCAAACAATAATTTTTCTCCCACATCTCTCTCATCTTAGTGATGAATCATGAAGTATGATCCAAAATTTTGATACAAAATAAATACTTCATAGTAGAATCTATAAATAACTTGCACTAGTAATTATGGATTGTGGAAACCTAATGTCTTCAAATGAATTGAGATATTTGTTTGATAGTCATGTATGCCAGGGGAATGAATTTGACCCATTTGGTAAATTATTAGTTGTTGTGGGGATATATTTGTAGCCATCAAAGTAAGAGGAATTTATCTTCACAATGAGATTGAGGTATTGAAGGGCCATCGAGTTGTGATTAGGTACATACTTGAGAAGGTCCATGGATGAGGTATTGATGCTTTTAACAAGCTAGACACATTTTAACATACTAACACACATATTTCTTTATGCCATGCCAATAAAAAAAATTACTTTGAAATTTTTGTTGTTGTTAAGACAATGCCCCTCGCACGTGCTTTGTAGATTCTATCACACCATTCCTTTATAGTTAATTAAATTAAGTCATTGTCAAACTAGTTAGTTAATCACTTTTCTAGTTAGTGGCCTATTCACACTTAGCTTAAGTTTACTCAGGATTTTTCATGTTTACATCTCATCTCATGTTGTTGAGACATGTATCCTTACTTTGTGGGACATCTACTGTACAAACACTTGTTGCTTGCTCACACACTTGACAATCGATCTCACAAGTGTTGTACCTTTGGAAGGGTAGAAAAAGTTTCACTCCTACCTCCTCACCTCCTCATCCTTGCCTATATATGTATGGCATATATGTATTGTTTACACACTCTTCATATTATATGATATATATCCTATTTTATTTATTGTTTCACTAGTGGAAGATTATTTTCTAGCTTTCAGTTTCTAGGTTTACTCCAACATTTATTGCTAAGTTAGCTTCTTTCGAATCTAAACACCTTAATAGGGTACCATCATAACATCTATTAAACCAGGTTCTACCAAGAAGGGTGAAGTGAGATGCATGTTGGATGAGGGATGATATTTTAATGGAGGAAAGTGTAATGCCATGTTACCAAGAAGAGCTAGGATAAATAATCTAACACATAATTTAAATCTAAGACATCTTATGTTGGGAACATTAGTTGTTTTGAACTAAAGCCTAAAATTTTCAAGAATGTTGTTGCATCTCAAGAAAGAAGACAAAGAGGAACATATTCTATGTTAATATGCTCAAAATAACCCTTAAGGATTCAATCATTCTTTTGTAAGAGATGAGTGTGTCATGTTTATCTCAATGTTCATCATTAACTTGTTTGAAAATGAGTTAAGAGTCACCATATGTTGAGAAATTTTGAATGTTCTATTGAGTTGCTAGTTTGAGCCTTGAAATGAGTGCTTCATACTCAAAAATATTGTGGGCGCAAGGAAAACCAATTTTGAATGCTTTGGGGATGAGATCACCTTGTGGTATGAGGAATAAGATATCTACTCCCAAGTCATTATTAGTGAAGTATCAATCAAAATAATATTTCCATATAGGTGACTAATTAAAATGTAGAATGAAATCTTCAATTATTCAATTTTGTAAGGTTGATTATCTTGTAGTTGTGCTTCTATAAAGTGATCTACTAAAATATATCTAGGTTTTATATCTTTTTTATTTACTTAAATTGTATCCTCAAAAAAACATTTACTTGATAATTCTATAACAATGTGGACAAAGAGTGAGGTTGAGTTCCTCATCTATTAGTGCCTTATAGAGGTTCTCACCAATATACTTATCTTTATTTTATTAATTTTGTTTTTTCTTTGTTTGAAGTCATTTTTCTACATAGTGATTTGCTAAAATCTATCCCTTTATATATATCTAATTTACATAAATGACATCCTTGATGAAAAATTTACAACTATTATGTAAATATATGGAAATAGAGAAAGGTTGAGTTCATTGTCTATTAGCACCTTAGAGAGTTTTTATCCAATATTTGATTTTTTGATTTCTTGTAAGGAACTCTTCCTCCTTCCAAAAATATACAAATTAGTTTAGGCTGATGTTATTAACTCTTGTCAAGACACCATCTTGAAGCCTCATGAAGTTAGTAATAGCTTTAAATTGTTTTGAAAGAAATCCATTGGTATGTGATTTTGTTGGTTCCAATTAATAAGTTTAGGGTATTGGAGGTCAATTTTATGGTGAGGACAATGGTTTAATTAAAGAGATTAGTGGTAGCAATATTTTTGTATAAACTATAAGAGGAACTTGTCTTGATGTCAAAAGAAACACACTTAAATATTGTAGAAGTGTCACTAACATTCTTATACTGATCGCTAGGGGGCTTATATCTAATGCTATGATGTATTGAAAGATAAAGTTAACTTATACAAAGGAATTCTACCTTGAGGGTTAAACCCACCCATTATACTAAGATAAACTAGATTAAATTCCAATAAACAAAATAAAAACAACTAGCTAGAATATATACTAGAAGTAGCCTAGTGAATATATACAAAAATATAAATAATACTATAACCTTTTAACTATTGAAATAAAAAGTATAGAAAATGAGGAACCTCTGGTTGGCATTCGAGAGTCTCATCCAGGGATGTTAGTGCATTGTACGAACCTTGAGATGTAGTATTGTCATCAATACGAATAACACACAAAAAGATGCCCAAAAAACATGTACATGTGAATAAGTTTCAAGCCATGGTGGGATACCTCTCTTCATATAATCACCTTACATTTATGAAGAAATATGATACATCTCCCCACCAACCTCACAATGCACCTCTCCACATTGAAGCATTCATCCATAAACATCAAATAAAGCGAGTCTTGATAGATGGAGGAGTGGGTCATACAAAAATGTAACTTGAAATCAGTTCTAGAATTTGGATCCTCTGAAGGAGCTATAGATTCAAAGAAAAAGATAACGATCAAAGCCTACAATGATGAAGAGAACTCATCCAACGGGACAATCACCTTACCAATCAGAGTTGGGCTAGTAGTACAAGATGTGGTTTTCCAAGTCTTAGACCTTGATCTCATTTATAACATTCATTTGGGTCGTCCTTGGATCAATGCTATGTGATAAATTCCTTTTATACACCACCAATGCATTAAGTTTCCACATAATAAAATAGAAGTTACCATTCCTGGTCATCCAAATCCATATCTATATTACAATAATATTCGTCCTAAGCCCAAATCTAACATACCTATCAATCAAGAAGCCAATTCATCTTCATCTTATATTGATCCCACAACATTAAAAGCTTCTACTTCTAAGAAACTTGAGATCAAGGCTAAGGTGATAGACAAAGGAATGGGAGAATATAGCTTGCAAAAATCCATGTATCTCAGACAACTTATGGACTCCCCTAGACTTATAACAGACCACAGTTATCATAACCTATGATAATAGTTACTATTAAATGGGATCCCACAACCTTTATCAGATGGGGTAGAAGATGAAGACGTTTTCAAAATATCATTTAAGGACCCAAAGGAACATTCAGATCAAGATAATATCAAAATACCTATTGAAAGCAATGGTAAAGGTCCTCTTGGTTGATAGAAACAAGGAACCATGTGTTGGTGTTTTTTTTCTGCTATCAGTAGTCTTAAGAGAAACTATAAGATCCTAGGCCATGGGATTGAATTCCTAGGTCACATAGATTCATACTAGTAACAAACTAAGGACAAGAAATCCCAAAAGAATAAGGCTTTCAAGCCTTCTTCACTTCGAGCTCCATCATACTCAGGAGGGTATTCTTATTTTGAGCCTGCAATGATAATAACTTTACAACATCACAACCTATAGGCTTATGAAAGATGGACTATTCTTAGATTCATAAGACACTTTATGCACTGCTTTAGATTCAAGCCTAATCCCATTTTCTCTACCTCTGAGAAAATATGAGAATAAATAACTTGAAATAACTTATGAGGAGGAAAAAGTTAGAAGACAGATTAATTTGAAGATAAATGGTATCTGGCATTGCATTACTCCTAAATAGACCAATGCTTATTCATGGGCTATGAAACCAGATAATACAATTGCAATAAACCTCTTACTAGCAAAATGACTCAAATTAGTAGATTCAATACATGGTAATGTCTGACATTAACGAATCTTCTCTTATTGTCTTGAAATTTTACTCATAGATCCTTATTATACTACTCTATTCACAATAGCATGCATATAGAATTTAGGTCTTTTCTCGAAAGAAACCCATACACATTCTACACAATTATAAGAAATTTGTAATGACAAATCTGCATATCCTTGATATTAAGATTCATATGAAATTTGAAAGTACAATATGACGACAATTTCAAGACAACATTTCATGACTGCACAAACTAATTGACATTTGCTAAAATAGAAAAATTACAACTTCCAACCTAATTTATAACTCAGAATAAAACACTTCCTATTTATATGCTTGAAACAACACAAAATTTCAAAACCCTCATAAATAAGAAGAATGGAGAATAAATAAAAAGAGCAAAAGCTTCAAGATTAGATCCAACTTTGCCACATGTCCCTTCTCCAAATCTGATTTTCTAAGTCACCTCGTACCTTCTTTCATCTCTCTGCAACACAAAAAAATTCCCTACCCTCTGCCTTGATCTGCACTTTTTAAATTGTCTAATTGAAAATTTTCCTCCACTTTCGTTATTTTCCACTGAAAATGATTTTCCCGCGAATGTACTCCTTATTTGATGAAGATAATCGCCTTGTTGTACCTTTTAACTTTGTTTGTAATTGAAAAATATTCCCCTTTAGTCTTTCTCGTGCAAGCACTCTTCATGATGAGATCACCATCATGTTCTCATGAGATTCTTTGTGGTGTATTTGCCAATTGCTACAACTAAACAATAGTTTCTGTAAAAATAATTTCACACAATGTCACTTTGCTCTTTGAGTACAACATTATTTTACTGCTTCATTTTACCCCTTTGGTAAAATAATCCACATGTGAAAACAAGGTTTCACTTTACCCAATTTGCACTCTATCAAACTATTTCCACCACCTACTGAAAATATTTACTCTGCTCTAGCTGGAAAAATAGTCCCCTTATATTCCCCTTATTTACATTCACAACTAAAATGCCCCTTTCACTTAAATCTCATATAGATATTTCTTATACCTTCTGACAATAATTCCTTCTATTTTTAAGATAACACTCATTTTATATATTGCTCTACGTTTTCTGAAAGCCTACATTTCTTTTCATCGCTAGAATAATGCTAACCTATTACATACTTATTCCACTCAGCAAGACATATTTTCCTTTATTTAAATTGAAATCCCCTTCATAGGCACATAACACAAGGGTTAATAGAAATGCAATATAAAGGAAAACACACTTTTCATCAATCCATTTGACCTAAATTTTAATGACTTGTTCAACAAATTTATCCTATGTGTATCCAAGGCATTAATATCAATCTTTTTAAACCATATTCTACTTACGCTGCTACCTGAGCATTCCTGCCATTTGTGCCTTGATAATGGCGAATAACCTGCTCCGGAGCTCCTTTCATATTGGCATATACATAAAGCACGCTGGGAAACGTTGTGGAATTTTGGCAATGCGCCTGCCAATAGAATTCGCTTCAAGTTTCGAAGCCTTCATTGACCCAATCTGTGCATCCCCTATGCATGGATTCCTCCGCTCTAGTAAACCCTAGCCCCATGGCTCACAAATTTTAGGGCACAATTGATATGCTCGGGGATCGCTGATCTCATCCTTTTCTAATCACCGAGGCTTGAGAACAAGAGGTTTTATTGACATAACCTGCCTTTCACCTTTTAATCTCTTGGCTGACAAGGCCTCTTTGCTTTGATAGAACTCAGGACTTGCTAGGCTCATTATTTTGGTTTTAATGAGCCCGAAGTATCCCTCTCTAGTATGAGAATAGGATGGGGTCCCTTGGGCACATCTTAACAATGTTCTTTAAATCATCATTTAATAATGATTTAAATCAAATTCAAAATAACTCCTCCTTGCTCGCTCGTGAACATTGAGGGAGGGCCCCACAAGTCTTTTATGCACTAACTTTTTTCATTTGCTCGACACTCGTTGAACTTGCAAAACTATCTTGCCGAGTGCTCGAGCAATTGCCAAGATGCGTTACAATTAGAAGACCTTACACTTGTAACTAAGATATATATATTTAATAATGTTTAAAAATATTATTAAATAATAATCTTAAGATTTATTTTGAACCTACATTCCCTGACCCGTGAATGTGATTGTATGACATGAGAGGTAGGTCCCACATAGTAACTATGCATTCATTCTTCATGTATGCATCAGTATTTAAACCACAAGAATGATTTAAATAATAAAATATTAACACTAACCTGTAGATACAACTGATACTTTGATGAGGCAAGTTGGGTCCCTTGTGAGCTTGACTAAAAAAAAATTGTTCTGAAACAAATGTCTTTAAAATCTATTTGGAACCATTAAACATTCATCCGGATCAATAACACACAATATGCAATTACTGAAATTTGATTTTTTAACCCTTTGCAAAAAAAGACCAAAACAAGCTCAGAGGCTCAGAAAACTGCTTCCAAAAACTTATCTAATAAACTTATAAGGAACTGAGAAGGGGGGGTGAATCAATGCAAGCAAAAACAATATGCATCTGATCACCAACTTAAACAACTTAAAACTTAATAAGCATAAGAGGAATATCACCAAATAAGCTAATGCCCAATAAAACAAATTCTACATAATACAAGAGATTTATACGTGGAAACCCAAAAGGGAAAAACCGCGGTGGGAGTTAATACCCACAAGATTCACTATCTACAGAATAGAAATCTTGACCAATTAAGGTCTTACAAACATGTCATGTTCAGAGCAGATCCGGTTAGGAGCCACCCGATTAAGGGATTTAAATGATGAGCCCTGTTAGGAGCTTTGACTTGTTATGATCAACCTCGCAAGAGTATTTAACAGTCTGATCTAGAGTTACCCAGTTAAGGGATTTACAAAGCGAGGCTTGTTAGGACCTACCTGGTTAGGGGATTTTACTGTTGTAACTGTTAAGATAACAATAGTTCAAATTATCTTCATGTAACACCTCTGTGTCTGATAAGATCCACTTCAGATCATCAATAACACATCAATATAGAGCTTCACTAATCATCGCACAATCACAATCTCAATATTCGCCTTCGATCTTATATCTATCTCATAACTCATCACACATTTTATAGACATCAACTAAGTCGGCTACAACCTTGGAAGAATTTGCTAGGTTCAATGAATCTAGACAAAATATATTACACGCCAAACCTATGTTGGCCACAAACATAACAAATCAAAACCTCTATCGTTTTATCGATTTAAGTGATTTTATCACTACTGATTAATTGTTCATCAAAATACCTGCTCTGTACATCAAATCTCGCTTGTCCGGTTGAATCTGCCAATGCGGTCATAAACATAGATCCAAATACTTGTCTCCATCACTCCTGTAAAACCGCATCATTCAACTCCTCATCAATCGCCTGTACCGGTTGCATGAATGCAACTTTGTCTTTGTTTACCTATTAAGAACCTATTTGTCGATTCATTGGTAAATTGTCATCTATACTGGTTATACCTTGTCGGTTGGCTTCCAAGACTTAGATGACCTCAAAAATATTGTTGCCATCAATGACAACACAAGATTTAGTCATCAAACATGAATCACAATCTCTTCATCACATTAACCAATCAATCATTTACCGGTTGCATATCACAACAGTCTTTATTGGTTCAGTTAAATGCCAACATTCTCCCCCTTTGGTATTGATGGCAACACTTAGGAAAAAAACCTGTCGACTAAGTGTGCAAAACAAAAATTGACTTCATGACATATACTCCCCCATAGCAATTGCCTGCTATTACAAAAATTAAAAGACTTATACTACTACTCTCCCTTTACTTTTACATACAAAATTTTGACTGACTCTTCAACTATTACTCCCCCTTTGACAATAATGCCAATCAAAGAAGTAAATACATGAAAGATAAATACATTTACAACAAAATTTACATCAAAATTGCATAGCATATATAGATATAGGAGTTCAAAATGTTTTTGCAATGCAATCTTAGAAAAAGAATCGCTAATATGTGATTTCAACTCTGTCAGATCATTATGTCAGGTTTCTAGAATAGTGTCGGTTATCTCCACAAGTGTCCTCATCTATCCAGGAAACTCCTCCATGGAATCTAGAGTGCTCATCTCCGGTGTAGTAAGAATAGCTTCAGATTCTTTATAGGCTCTCTGCAAGATTTCCACCTTCGGTATCAGTTGTGTCTGTAATTCCTGCAGTGATCTGATCCTCTTAACCTAATCATGTTTATAAACTTTCAACTTATGTTGAAGTTCTACAACCGATTTGCCATATTTAATAAAAGAGTCATTAAGAGGCTTGAATGACTCACTAAGAACTTCAAGTTCTTGCTCAGCTTCTTCCTTCTTCTTCTTCAAGTCAATACAAAAAAATTAAAATTTGGAAACAATTGCAACTATTTTACCTTTGGTTTCAAGTCCTTTTTTCAAACAGTCCTTATTGATAGTAAGAGCAACTTTCCCTTTATCAATTTTAGTCATCAATTGCTCAGTTCTTTTCTTCTTGCAATCCTTCTCAACACTAACATAAGCTGCATCCTCAAAATATTTCATTTGTTCTCTGGCATCAGAAATAAGGTGTCCAAGCTGGTCAATAGGATTAACAAAACTATCAGTATCAGTCTCCAGTAGGTGACTTGACAAAATCTCAACAACATTCCTTATTGTCTCTGCCTCCTTTTGTTGTTCTTTCATCCTATTCTTCTTGGCCCGAGATTGCATGGCAGTTGCAATCTCCATCAACTCAGTTGAGCTCAAATTATCCATGTCTAGTGGACCTTTGATGCTTATAAAATCATCATCATCATCATCATCATCTATAATTTTCTTTTTAGAATCAAGTGACAAAGGTGACACTTTAGGTTAAGGCTTCTTTGTTTTCTTTTCTTCAATCTTCTTTTCCTCTTCCTTTTCCTTTTTTGTTTCCTGTACCAGTGGGGGCCGTGTATCAAGAGTTTGAGTAACTACCGATGGCTCCTCATCTTTCTTTTCTTCCTGTCCCTGTTTTTGTTCATGTTGCTCAGACATTTCAACATCAATATCATGTACATTTACATTGTCAAGAGCACCAGCATCATCATTATTACCGGTATCATCATCATCGGGGATACTCTCAGGTTCAGTTTGTGTGTTCATTGGTTTATTATCCAGCACAATTTCATCGGGCTCAAAATCAGTTATTTTAACACCTTTTAGAAGATCTTTAGCCTCAAACTTCTTTGATTCATCTTCCTTAACTTCTTCCTCTTCATCTAGAATCAGAGCTAGTACCTTTTTGAAAATTTGTTTAGTCTCCTCATGGACTGATTGGGTCTCGCCAATTAACATTCTTGTCAACCTTTTCTTTGACCTAAAATATGACTTTGCATTAGCAAGAATTTCATCTAGCTCTTCCTCAGTAGCTTCAAGTTGCAAGTTTTTTAGAAAATATTTTATGTATTCTCTATCTTGTTTCATGGTTGTCAGCCATCTACCATTAATTATATTATACAAAGAATTTGGAATTTGCCCTTGCAATTAAATTAGGGCCTTGTTGTATTTATTCATCATGTACACAATTGCATCTTCTATTTCCTTTTGTTGTTCATCTTTACTAAAATTATCAAAGAGTTTCTTCACACCAGTCAATATACCATACTCTTTAAAGTTTATTATTAAATTTTTAAGGGGTGTGAGCTTGATTACCGGTTCCTTTGGAGATTTCACAGTTGGAGTACTAATGCCCTTTGACCTTTTGGGACTGGCCCTTAGGGATTTCTTCTCTCCTTCAGACTCAGTCTATTCTTCATCAACATCTATTGGTTTATGTGCTTGTTATTTTTTCCTTTTAACAACCTTAACTGGTGTAGTAGGAGGTTCAACAATCTTACCTTTTCTCCAAAACTGAATCTTTGAAGGTTTCTCCTTCTTAGTTTCTACTGATTTCTCCTTTTGAACAGCTGTTGGTTTTTCTTTCTCTGCAACCTTCTCCTTTCCAGCTCTTGTATTTAGATAGGTGGGAGTACCGGTTAGTGCATTTGATGTTCCATCCTGTTGAGCAACATGATTTGCTCTTGCTTCCCCAATGGCTTCCTTTGTGAATCATGCTTGCTCTGCAAATGCTTCAACTTCTTTTCTTACTTTCTTTGCAATTACCGGTCTTTGAAGTTCAGAGTGCACTTGAAGGGATTTCCCCTTGTAAGTGCCAAACCGTTCTATAGTTGTATCTACCAGTTGGGCAAGCAAATGATCAACATATGCAATCAGAAGATCTTTATCCACTTCATATCCCATGGGCATAACCCATGTAGTCCAAGGCATAACTGCCTCCATTATACAAGTATTTGTATCAACCATAAAGCAAATTGTGCTTTCATACCGGTTGACAACTTAAGTCGGTATCCTTTCCCTTGCATGCATTTTATTCTGAAAGTCTTTAAAATATCCCCAAGTAATTTTGCCAAAATAATTACCAAGCATTCTAATGTTGTACTTCATCTGCATCAATGTTGGAGTGCCATCTATCCATTGGATATCACTATATCAAGGAAACATTTCTAAAGATAAAAGAATAGACCTAGAATTAATTGACCAAATTTAAACCTTAACCTTTAATCCTTCTCAATGGCTTCCAGGTTTAGCACAAGTTGACTCCTCAATGTCTTTGACAAGTCATAGTCAACATCTTCTTTGATCATTTGGTGGGTAGTGTGGATAGCAGCAAGGATGATGTTCATCTTGCTAGAATAGTAGATCTGGTAACCGATAACCATACAAGCATACTTTATTGCTGAATCATTGATATTATTCATTGTCATTTCTCTTCCATCCCATTTAGATCTTGTTAACTTTTCTACATCATTCTTAGGAATGGATCTCAAAATTGGAACCTCACCGGTGGCACAAAATCTGGTGACTGCGTGAATAGCTTCCTTAGAAATTTTATGTGGACGGTCGAGACACATAAACTAGTCATGAATCCTGCTAAGAACATATCTCACAAGTTCATCATCAAAATCATTAATGAAATTCAGGGAATGGTGAAACCCTTTCTTGGTAACCCTTTTGAACTGGTCCTTCAAAATACCATTCTTATCACACAATGCTTTATATTGATAAAAAACAACAGCAACACCAAGATCCTCTAGTTTGTAATGATAGAAAGATCTAATATCTTCAACATGTAAGACACCATAAGGAACTCCAGATAGGCCTCTGATGGGATTAGTTTCCTCGGACTTAAATGAGTGCCTCTTAAATTCAAGACGGGGTCTATCGGTAACATCAACCAAATGTAGGGTGTCCATCTTCAATGATTCAGAAAGATAAGAAAATAATAAGATATCTAGATAAATACCTATTACTACTTTTGAACTAGGGTTCCAAACACCAACAAAGCTTTCTCACCAATTCCCGATCACAAGACACACCAAATCACTTCAAATATCTGTCAAACAAGTTAGATACTTCAAACACAAGCTCTGGTCTGCTCGCTGTCTGTGTGCTCACAAGTATGTAATGTGACAAATAACATTAAAAAAGTTCCTCTTATTTGTCCATTATCTACTGCATTAAATGCTATTACTGGTAAAACCCTAAAATGTCTTATAACACATTACTGATTCACATAACACATCAAACCTACCGGTTTGATCACAAAATCACTTCTTAATATCATAATACATCAAAGTATTCATATTCAACATACCTCATGGTCCTTCAGGGGGTTCTGAAATGGATCTAACATTAAGTTCCCCGTAATCTTTTTCAAAGCTTAGTTTTCCAGTGAAGGGTTCTCCATAGTAGGTCAAGAAATAGGATCTTCAAATGGTTTGACTTCAGTTTTCTCATCATCTTTCTTTTTCCAGATTTTGTTCATTTCAGCTCTGGTCTCCTCCACATCAACTTTCATCTTCCCTTTCTGGTCAACAGATTGATTCACAGGTTGGTTCACCTTTGCTCTGCAAAACTTTGCAATATGTCTCGGTTTATGACAATGATAACAAGCCATACTAGATGCTCTCCAAAGTTCATCATTACCTCTATCAGTCCTTCTTCTGCAGTTCATAACTACATGACCATAGTTATGACAGATTGTGCAAACCACATTCATCCTCTTTTCCATCTCATAGGGACTAGACCGGTTAGCATAGGGTCTTTGCCAGTTAGGACTTCTTTGGTCATTGAAGGTTCTTTGCCAACCACCACCAGACGTCTGACTCATGTGAGGAGTAGGATTATTTGCTCCATACCTGCACTCAACAACTCTATGTCCATGCATGTTGCAAGTGAAATAATAACCATTAAAGGTTCTAGGCTTATATCCTTGATAAGCATTGGGTCTATAACCATTAGCAACATCAGATCTGCTTCTATAAACATTAGCAGTATGTCCTGGTTTATGACAATTGAAACAAACAGGCTTAAAGGATTTTTTACCGGTGGGTTTATGAATCTTAGGAGCATGTTTACCTTCATGCATATTGTCCTTAGTACCAGAAGACTCACCTTTCTCAAAAGTATTGTAACCCAATCTAGTTGTGTCACCATTCATCCTTTGAGATTGAATCTGTTCATCAAGCATGGTAGAACTTTTGTTAAACTTTGCAAGCTTCTCATTAGCATCAGTAAGTTCTTTTGTAAGGTCTTCATTCCTTTAAATGAGAGTCTCTCTAAGAGACATTGCCATATCTAGTTTGCTTTTATCTCTTCTTTTTTTTTCTTTTTCCTCATGCCAGTGTGCATATAGAGTGTAATTTTCCCGATTTATCTTGAAGATCTCATGTTCTTTTTCTTTGATCTTGTCTTCTGCTACCCTCCTTGCTTCAAGTACCCGACTCATCTAGATAGTTAGGGTTTCTAGCTCTCTCCTCAAGTTAGTCTTCTCATCATTCAGTTTCTCCACCTCATCAACCAGTGCACCTATGTTTGCTTCATCAGAAGAACTACTTTTAGAAACCTCCAATAGTTGTTCGGTTAGCTCTCTTCTCTTAGCAAGTGAAGTTTTATAGTTGCCTCTCAATGTTTGTAGGGCTTCCTCAGTTTCTGCAAGTTTATGAGACATCTCTCTATAAATCATATCCCCCATGTATGCCTTGGGAGTCCTTCTCAATTGGTTAAGCTTCAAAGAAGGTTGGCTCTGATACCAATTGATAAAATTATAAGGCACTGAGAGGGGGGAATGAATCAGTGCAAGCAAAAAACAATATGCATTTGATCACCAACTTAAACAACTTAAAAATTAATAAGCATAAGAGGAATATCACCATATAAGATAATTCCCAATAAAAAAAATTCCACATAACACAAGAGATTTATACATGGAAAGCCAAAAGGGAAAAGCCACGGTAGGAGTTAATACCCACAAGATTCACTATCTGTAGAACAGAAATCTTGACTGGTTAAGGTCTTACAAATATGCCCTGTTAGGAGCAGACCCGATTAGGAGTCACCCGGTTAAGGGATTTAAATGATGAGTCCTGTTAGGAGCTTTAACTTGTTAGGATCAACCTCACAAGAGGATTTAACACTCTGATCTAGAGTTACCCGGTTAAGGGATTTGCAAAGTGAGGCATGTTAGGACCTACCCGGTTAGGGGATTTTTCTGTTGTAACTGCTAGGATAACAATAGTTTAAATGATCTTCATGTAACACCTCTGTATCTGATAAGATCTGTTTCAGATCATCAATAACACATCAATACAGAGATTCACTAATCACCGCACAATCACAATCTCAATATTCGCCTTCAATCTTATATCTATCTCATAACTCATCACACATTTTATAGACATCAACGAAGTCGGCTACAACCTTGGAACAATTTCCTCGGTTCAATGAATCTAAACAAAATAATATTACACGCCGAACCTATGTCAGCCATCGACATAAAAAATCAATACCTATGTCCTTTTACCGATTTATGTGACTTTATCACTACCGGTTAAGTGTTCATCAAAATACCTGCTCTATACATCAAATCTTGCTTGTTGGGTTGAATCTGCCAATGCGGTCATAAACATAGCTCCAAATACTTGTCTCCATCAATCTTGTAAAACCGCATCATTCAACTCTTCATCAATCGCCTGTACTGGTTGCATGAATGCAACTCTGTCTTTGTTTACCAGTTAAGAACCTATTTGTCAGTTCACTGGTAAACTATCATCTATACCGATTACACCTTACCGATTGGCTTCCAAGACTTAGATGACCACAAAATATTTTTGTCATCAATGACAACACAAGACTTAGTCATCAAACATGAATCTCAATCTCCTCATCACATTCACCAATCAATCATTTACTAGTTGCATATCACAACAATATTTACCAGTTCAGTCAAATGCCAACATGATCAAATGGCCATACGAGACCATGACACTTGGTGAGCATGTAGACTGATATACTGTGAATCATCCTACAAAATGGATTTCCTTAATGATACCCAAGGTGCAATATATTCAACCTCAAAGTTGACTACTCAGTTGTTTCTACATTGAAACTTGTCAAAACCCTCTTCAAACACTGTTTGAAATCAATTTTGAAAAGATAGTAAATGATGTCATGAAGAGTTGGAACCTAGCATACGAGTTCATTTAGCTACAAGGAATCACAGGAACCAATTGGTTTGATGAAATAATCATCTAAATGCTCCAACCCTAAGGGAAGGTTCACTACCTTACAATAATATTCAGACTACAATCCAGATTATATGAACTACAAAGATAGCATTTGCTAATGCTTGATGACAGTTTTGGTTAAGCACATATGTTTTTCATGCAACAATATATGTTCAATAAATCACACCGAAGGATAATTCTCTTATGCGGACATACACCATTCACTGATAATGGAGACACTACATCAACACCCAAATTACATGAATATGACACCTATTTATACAGATCATCAACCTTGACTACAAGGTCGACCAAACCCTCAACCCTTAATTGGAAAATTACATCACATGAGACATATGTAATGCCCGCCAAAATACCCTAGAGAAATACACTAATCTAACATGCACATAGAGATTAAAAAAAATTACATTTACTAAAGCAATATATTTAACCAACTATTCAAAGTGCAATATTCATCCATTAACATTTAATAATCTTAACATAATCACAATAGCAAATAATGCAAGCGGAAATAAACAAAACATCAATATCATTCACTAGGGTACCTCAACGTCATTACCTAAACCTATCCAAAGCAATAACATAACATCATAAGCATGATAACAAATTTACCACCAATGAACTAATGCACATTAATTCTAACATTATTTATCCTTCCCATTTATATAAGATCATCTACTATTCTTAATATGAATACATTCATCTACTATGCAAGAATTAACCAATCCCTTATAAGTTCATTTTAAGGCACCAATACCAAATGTTCCTAATTCCCAGCTCATATTCATTTCTATCATCATTGATAACTATTCTCAAGATAACTACCAAATTAACAACATCACAAGAGTTTATTTGCATAACTTTAAATCTATTTCCATTAATAAACCGATGTCACGAACTACATCATTTATTCTCCTAGAATGCTAACTACCTTTTAAATGAATACAATATCTTCTCCCAATAAGGTACACAGTTCTCTTTACATTACAATTATATTATGAATCCAGTTACATACATATGCCATAAGAATCATTTACATCAATCTGCTGCAAGTATATATCCATAGCTGAGAAGACAAGATATCCACTTCCACGCAAGAGAATCCAATGAAGAAAATTGCAATGGAAGAAGGCATCAAACCACTAGACCATGTGGAACCAAAAGGAACCACCCCTCGTGCTAGGAGATGACACAAGATCCCACACACACTCTAGATCTAGGCTAACACCTAACAACCAAGGATAACACAATACTAAGGCAAGGATGCAAAGCTCAAAATCTCCAAATCATAAATCCTCCAGAGACAACTCATCAAAAGATGATTCAAAGCACTATAACCTACATGTAGGGAAAGGAGTGTCATCACATGCGATAAAAGGGAACTTGGGTACCTGTCCCAGCCATCCTAGATGCACATGTGGAGCCATCTCAACCTTAATGGGGTAAGGGATATTAGCTTACCTGGGTTACCAAGGCCTTCCCAATCCTATCCCGGTTCACTGCCACTAGGCAAGGCAGAGGGGCCACAATCCATTTCTTATCTTATTAAGATGAACTATTATACCCAAACCCAAGAATTATAATATTAAGTTATGACTTGATTACAAAGTCAAACTCCTAATGAGATATCCGATGATCTAGACCCTGGGTAACCTGGATGTCTACCCCTTTGCAATCCCAATCACTCACTTTGAAGCCCACTCCCCTAGCATGCACCTAGACCTTAGGGTAACAACAAGCAATGCTGGAAAACATCTCAACATAACCATGGGCTCACAATAATACAAGACCTAGCAACCAAGGTATCAAATCAAACAATAACATACCATGCAACATGGTAACCATCATATAAGAATATAACAAATGAGCCCAGTTACAAGATAAACTCATACACAAGCCAAATGGTCAAAATAACGAATAATCAAACAATAAAATAGACTTGAAATATCTTAGGTTTCAAAAATATCCTTTGGGTATCCAAAAATCTGAAACAGAAGTCTCGGAAATCACCAAAAATACAAAACAAATGGAATAACACATATAACCAGTAGCGCTTATAACATAGTCATGCATTTATAACATGAAGTCACACATATATAGCATGAAGTCACACATATATAACATAAAATAGTGCATATAACATGAAACAACGCATATATAACACGATACAACGCGTATATAACACGAAATAGCGCATATAACACGAAATAGCGCATATAACATGAAACGACACATATATAACACAAAACAACGCATATGTAACACAATATAGCGCATATAACACGAGAAATAGTGCATTTGATAAAAGAATTAGTGCATATACAGTTTTCACGCATTTGTTAAAGCTCAAACATGAAACAGTTAAACTTATGACAAAAAAAATAAATCAAATAGACTATATTAAGTCCCAAAAATGAGCTCAATGGAAACACCCTGACCTTAGGAAATAAATAAAACAACCCAAATACTAATCCACAAACTATAATCAAGGATAATACAAAACATGTCAACATGGCATCCAGCTCAACCAGGCACAAACAGAATCACAAAACATAATATAAGGCTCAATAAGATTCCCACAACAATCACACACCAAAATAAAGACTTAGGGATACAAATTCCCAAACCAAAATAATCAATCGCCATACAGAAAGGATTCCAAAATACACAGACATGATGCATTCACGACTGTGTACAGCTAAAATCCAAATATTTTTCCCCAGCTATAAAGTTTAACCTTGAGATTTAAAATACATATGAAATAATTCCAAACAAAACTATATAATAAATTTGTTTTCCCCAATCTACCCGAGAACAGTCTTTCTGAGCATACACGAAGCAAACAATCTTTCTCTGAAAATAAAATACATAAGGAGAAGTTCCTCCAACCTGAAATATAGAAGTTATGGCCAAGAATCTGATGAAGAGCAAGCAAAAATAATTTTCAAGCAACCAAAATCCAAAGCCAAGCCTAATGCGCAGAAAATTCTTCCTGGAAGCCAACCCGGGTGAATGCACAGGAAACCAATTAAATAGTTAATCAGCCCAAAACCTATGCCAATGTCGGTCAATCAAAATATAGAAAAATAATATATTTTCTACCTACCATACCATATCACAAAGAAAATATAATATAAAATAATATTTATCCAACTTACCGTGCTCACAACCAATGGTAAAGTAGGGTAGGTAAGTAATATGTATATTATTTCCATTTACCCATGAAACAAGAAACATAAGTAATTAATTTAAAACCAAATGAAATAATAATAAACCAAGCCCAAAAAAATAAATCAAGGGCTAATAATAAATCAAAAGCCACAAATTAAATAAAGGCTCCACTAAATAAATAATTCAAAGGTATATAAATAAATATCCACAATAATCAATTAAATAATAATTAATCCTTAATATCAATAAATAATCCTTGATAAACCAAGAATAAATAACAATAATAATAATAGTAATCTCACATTAATATTTAAATATTTATACCAACTAATTATTTATTTTATTATTATAAACTATATTAACATATTAGTTTAATTTAATATTATTAAAATATATGAATCAATTTAATCAATCAATTAATAATTAAACCAATCAATAAACACAACACTACACAAGAAATCTAACATAGAATAACCCAAGGAATCATTAGACGTCAAACAAAAACTCACTCCAAGACACTAAATTGACAAGGGTGATCAACTTAAACCTACAGTATAGGGTGGGTTCTCATGTCATCTCCGATCAACTTGCCATTGGGATAAGACACGCTCAGGCCTTTGGAGCCAGGTGGAGTCGATGTTTGGTACCTGCAAACTTGTCACCACCAATACGTATACAATGACATATGCAATCATTTATAAAACATGAAATAAACAAATAAGTGATAGAGAATCGTAACGACATATCATGCTCGCAATGAGTGATATGAAATCATCTCTACTCACGCAGACAGTCACACAATATAGCATCAAGACATCACAGAGAATCATAATCATGAAATAGGGTTAGTACATCATAAGATATCATCAAATTAACATAGAGAAAATATGATACACACATAGGAATGAACACACATATCAATCATCAAAGAGTAATCCATCATCACAATAGTCTAGAAATGTCATCATCCACATATAATCATGATGCTAGCACAATATAATATGTTTAATATCCATAGAAAAGTGTTTGTAACTTAGATAAATCAATAAATATCTAGTCGAAGCATCATAAAATAGTCTAATCTATGTCAATATAATATAATGATGCACACAAAGGAAAGATGAATCAGGAAGAGGCACTACAACATAAATCAACCACCAAACCAATACAATTCCATAGACGACATAACATGGACCCAAACTAAATCCTTGAATACGCATCACCACCAGAAATCTAGCCAAGATCAACTGCAACATGCTACTCCACCAAAAATACTACATAAAACCATCCCAATAGTTGCACCAACGCCACTTATTCAAATCTTCATCGATAAACATGCTAACACTCAAGAACACTCATCAATAACAATTCAGACTAAAAAGATAACTTACGAAGCACCAAATCATGAACCATCTGAAATGAAGATACACATGAACATCCAAAATACTCCCAAATCCGCAACCAAGGACATGATCATACCAGAGAACAATGATTCAAATACCAAACTCTGCCAACTAATGAACACAAAAGAACATTCTTCATACCAAAATCCACAACTCGATCAAATCATCACATAGCATCATGGAATCAATAAATAATGAAGTATCTCTAGTTGATTCAACATCCTGAATAAATAAATAAACCAGATTAACTCATTGCAAACACTAGATCACCAAACCAAAACACAAGAATATGTTGACATCAATAACGACAACATATCCTAGCAGTAGCAATATCCAACATTAAATGCTAAGAGCAAGTCTCCCAAGGGTTTCATCTTAATGTGAAGAACACTCTCCCTATCCATTACAAACCTAAGAAATGATTCCCCAACCATAGAAGAAAGGCAAACAACACACAACAGGATCAAACAACAACATGAAAAGGAAGGAATGAAAATAAAGCACACCAAGACGAAGGAAAGGAACAAAGAAAGCAAAAGAAAAGAAAAGAAACTAACTACTATGGTACAAAGAGCTGGGATCGGCAAAGATCATCTGAAATAATGTTTTAGAAACTGATTGTTCATGGATAATGGTATAGGCTCTCCAGTTAAGGTACTCAGTCTGAAAGTGTTTTCCCTAAGGATTTTAGCGATTTGATAAGGTCCTAGCCAAAATATCTCAAATTTGTGGTACTCACCATTCTTCTCCCTGGCCTTATCCCATAACAAGACTAAGTCAGAGATTCTAAAGGATTTTATATTTGTCCTCTTATCAAACCATCATTTAACCATAGCCCAGTGTTTGGCAAAATGCTGCAAGGTATTGATTCTTTGTTCATCTAGTTTCAAAAGGTTGAGGAGGCGAGCTTCAATCTGATCAATCTCTAAATCTTTCATGAGTCAAAGTACTGGGATTTGGATGTTAACAGGGAAAATTGGTTCTTGACCATACACAAGGTAATAGGGGGATGTCCCTAAGGAAACCTTAACATAGGTCCTATTAGCCCACAGGGCATACTTGAAATGATTGTGTCAATCCCTGGGGTTATTTTCTAGCAATTTCTTAATAACATCAAGAAGGTTCTTATTAGTGGATTTGGCTACCCCATTCTCCTATGGATAGTAATTTGAAGAAAATTTAAGATTCACCTTGTACTCATAAGACCATTGCATTAGTTGGGCTGATGTAAAACTAGGTCCATTATCACATACTAGAGAGAATGACATTCCAAACCTAGTGACAATCTTGTATTCGAGGAATTTGATGACTATCTCGATGTTGTAGTTCTTGCAAGCTCATGCTTCCACCCACCTGGTATGGTAGTCTATGGAAGAAAGGATGAACTTGTGTCCAACAGATGAATTAGGAATGATAGCTCCAATAAAATCCAACGCCCATTGAGTGAATGTTTGAACCTCATATATGAGTTGTAGGGGCATGGCTAGATTTCTTTCTCTAGTGGTTGTTGTCTGACAAGTATGACAATGTCGAACATGATGATGAATATCTTTAAATATAGTAGGCTAGTAGTAACCAAGCTTAAGAATATGATGAGTTGTAGTATCAACAAACAGGAGAATCGTACCATACTTTCCATGAAACTCCTCAATCATCTTCTGGATTGTTGTCGATCTAGTGATGCAGGAGCATCCCCGGTTCTTGGCAATCTTGCATCAACCAAAAACATTTCTTTTCAGTTTGTTTTTTGTTTTGCAGTTTCAACATTTCTTTCTGCATTTTCTTCCATTTGCTCACCAGATCTTGTAGAGCTATATTTTGCTTGTGGACATGATTATGTTCCTTATTCCTAAACTGTGGGATGTTTGGATCATTTTCTAGCAAGTTATCACTTCCGGGTTCCGAGATAGTTTTCTGGCTTAGAACACCGGAGCTGCTTGGACCTATTTGCTATTGATGAATCTTGTAGATCCTTTTTGTAACTTATGGAGATTTAGTTTGTTGATTCCAATGTTCCTTGGCGTGTGGCTGACCTTCCCTTTGATCTACACTTCATCCTTTGGATTTTGTGGAGGATTCTCTTTGGTGAATGCCGACCTGGTGATTTTACATGTTTGATCATGTTCTTCGGCATTTGATCCCTCTTGGGCCGACACAGATCTCTCTTGAGCATATAAATCAATGTAATTAAGCATCATAATTTATTAGAGAGAATATAGAAGATATGTAGTTAGAGGTACGGAGTTGATCGATTCTATAATTGAGCATGAATGTAGCAGGCTAGTGAGCCGAATCTTGTAGCCCAGATTTTACCAGTCATTTGTAATCAGTTTTCATGATCTAATACATTCACTTCTGCATTACATCTAGATGATCTTGTCTTGCTTTTGTTGTGTTTACTCTTGATGCATGGTTTGGATAGATCTCATTGAGGTCCCTCCTAATCGTGACCTCACCAAGTGATATTAGAGCGAGATTTCATTCCAGGGATTGTGTTGTCCTGAAGATCTTGTTGTGGGGTGGTGGATTATGGATCTGACCTGCAACTGCAGAGGACTAGCATGAAGATGGGGCGAAGAGGAAATAGGCATGGCGGAGCGTGTGGGAATGCAGACCCTGTTGTTATGGAAATGTTGAGAGGAATTGTAGCTCAATTGGAAGCTATTCAAACAACCCAAAGAACAGGTCGACATATAGAAGATGTGAGCGAGGATGAAGAAGAAGAAGCACTGACAAAACAAGTAGCAAACCCACTGTGATTGATCTAGATGAAGAGAGGTTCTTGAGGATTTTGAGTAAGGCAAACACTAAACCACATTTTACCTCACTGGAGTATGATGTTAAGTTAGATTTGAATGAATTAATGGATTGGATCTCAGAGATGGAGAAGTATTTTGATTTTGAGAACACCATAGAAGAAAGAAAGGTGAAATATTCCTTTACTCAGTTGAAAGGTCATGCATCTCTTTGGTGGGAATATTTACAGGTTGATAGACAAAGAAGGGGTAAAGATAAGATCAAATCATGGGAGCGGATGGTTGCTAAGTTAAAATCAAAGTTTATGCCCACTGATTACCAAGTAAATCTGTTCTGAAAGTTACAGAACTTGAAGCAGAAGGAGTCTAGTTTGAAGGAGTATATCGAAGCATTCTACAAGTTGAATATCTGATCCAGATATGTTGACGATGAGTTGAACAAGTTGCCTGATATTTGAATGGATTGCGGATGTCTATACAAGATTAACTCGGTTTGATCAAGTTGCAGAGTGTTGAAGAAGCTTACCACTATGCCTTGAAAGTAGAAGAGAAGTTGAACAAAAGACACGAGCAAAGACAAATAGGTAGACGTGGAAGGTTTTTCGGAGGAAGATTTCAAGGAGGAAGAGGTATTGTGGAGGAAGAGGTATTCCAGAGGAAGAGGAACCTGTACAAATTAGAACAAGGATAAGGAAGTAAGCAAAGAAGGTAGTTCATATTGGTGGGAGGATAGAAATTTATACTGGAGAAGAGAACCTAATGGTTACCAGAATGAGTGTTTTGGAAAAGATAATAGAAGACAAGATGAGAGAGTCTTTAGAGGAACTTGCTTTAAGTGTGGAGGAGAAGGACATCGTGCTTTCGAATGTAAGAAGACAGAGAACATTGGGAGAACAACATTGGTGGAAGAAAGCCCCATCGGATCAACTAACAAATAGGAAGATAAAGAATTTTTGATGATAAGGAGAGATTTGTGTCATACCAGAAAGGATGAGGAACCCTTGCAGAGGAGAAATTTGTTCAAGACCAGATTTAAGGTATACGGTAAGTGTTGTAAAGTAGTTATTGATAGTGGTAGTTCAGATAATTTTGTTTCAAAAGAGATGGAGAATAAATTAAAGTTGGAAAGATTGAAACACCCGAATCCTTATTAGATAGCATGGATTCAGGATAATCATAAATTGCTAGTAAGTGAGCAATGCTTGGTAAAATTGAAAATTATAACGATGAAGTTCTGTGTGATATTATGCATATGGATATTTGTCACCTTTTGTTGGGTAGACCTTGGCAGTTTGATAGACAGACAATAATGATGGGAGAAAGAACATATATACTATTGTAGCAAATGGGATGAAGCAAACCTTGTTACCCTTGGAGGAGCTCCTAAAGAGTGAAGTTTGTAAAAATGCTAGAATCTATTTGGTGGATGGAAAGAAATTCCTAGATGGAATAAGACATGAGAATGTGTGTTTTTCCTTAGTTCCAAAGAAGATTGAGAACTTTGAGCATGAAGAAGAACAACCAAAGGAGATAAAGGAGATGCCGACAAAGTATGAGGACATCATTTCACATAATGTGCCTGATGGATTACCGCCCGTGAGAAGTATCAGTCATTGCATGGACTTGATTCCTAGAGCTAGTTTACCTAACAAAGTTGCACACCGGATGACACCGATAGAGAATCAAGAGTTGAATAGGCAAGTGTAGGAATTGTTGAAGAAAGGTGTGATCAGAGAAATTTTGAGTCCCTGTGCAGTACCAGTAGTGTTGGCACCTAAGAAGAATAGATAATGGAGGATGTGTACTGATTCCAGAGCAATAAACAAGATCACAGTGAAGTATTGGTTTCCTTTGCCTAGGATGGATGACATAATGGATTGTTTGAGTGGAGCCAAATACTACACAAAGATAGACCTGAAGAGTGGATATCATCAGATCAGAATCAAAGAAGGAGATGAGTGGAAGACAACATTCAAGACAAATGAGGGATTGTATGAATGGTTGGTGATGCCTTTTGGATTGACTAATTCACCAAGTAGTTTCATGAGGTTGATGAATGAGGTATTGAAAAAATTCTTGGGTAAGTTTGTTATTGTATATCTGGATGACATTCTAATTTTTAGTAAGACAAGAGGAGCATTTGTTGCATTTAAGACAAGTTTTGCAGAGGCTGAGAGAAGAGAAGTTGCTAATAAATCTAAAGAAGTGCAGTTTCATGAAGGAAGAGTTAGTCTATTTTGGATTTGTCATATCTGTGGATGGATTGAAGATGGACCTTGAGAAGGTAAGAGCAATTGTTGAATGGCCTGCACCGGAAAGCATTGGAGAGGTAAGATCATTTCATGGATGAGCTAGTCTCTACCAAAAGTTTATCAGAAATTTTGTTTCAGTTTGTAGCCCTATGACTAAGACAATGAGAGGAGATAGGAAATAATTCAAGTGGACAACCGGAGCAAATAAGAATTTTGAATTATTGAAGCAGAAGGTGATTGAGCAGCCTGTGTTAGCTTTACCAGATTTCAACAAAGTATTTCAAGTCGACTGTGATGCAAGTGGGAATGCAATTAGAGCCGTGTTTAGTCAAGAAGGAAGAGTAGTAGCTTATTTCAGTGTAAAGTTGAATGATGCAAGAGGGCGATATTTAGTGTATGATCAAGAAATGTATGCCATAATTCAAGCTTTGAAGAAGTGGAAACATTACCTGTTGCCTAAGGAATTTGTGTTGTGTACTGATCATCAAGCCTTGTAGTATTTGAACAGTTAGAGTAAGTTAAATCAGAGACATATGAGATGGTAGAATTTTTACAGAGCTAAACCTTTGTGTTGAAGCATAGGAGTGGGAAGTCAAACAAAGTTGTTGATGCTTTGAGTAGGAGGAATTTTCTGACAGAGATGAGAGTGACAGTACTAGGATTTGAAGAGTTGAAGACCTTGTATGATGATAAGATGGATTTTACATAACCTTGGAAAGCATGTAGAGCACTAGTTATGGTAGATAGAAGTAAGTGGTTGGATTATTTCATTCAGGATGGGATGTTTTTTAGAGGAGTCCAGTTGTGTATACCTAAGAGCTCTATGAGGGAGAATCTAATAAAGGAGAAGCAAAGTGGAGGATTAGCTGGACACTTTGGTATTCACAAAATAGTAGCATTCGTGAGTGAACATTACTTTTGGTCACAGATTCATAAGGATGTTAGGAAATTTGTGCAGAGTTGTAGAGTTTGTCAAGTTGCAAAAGGTAGTAGTCAGAATGTGGGATTGTATAAGCATTTGACAGTACCTGAGAGACCTTGGGAGGATAAGAGCATGGATTTCATACTTGGATTGCCTAGGACATAGAGAGGGAATGATTCCATAATTGTGGTGGTGGATAGATTCTTTAAGATGACTCATTTCATACCTTGTAAGAAGATATCAAATGCAATGCATGTAGCTGACTTATTTTTTAAGGAAGCAGTGAGATTGCATGAATTACCTAAGAGTATAGTTTCAGATAGAGACACTAAATTTGTTGGTTATTTTTGGAGAACACTTTGGAAGAAGTTGAAGACACATTTGAAATTCAGTTCTACTTTCACCCACAAAATGATGGACAGATAGAGGTAGTAAATAAGAGCTTGGGAAATTTGTTGAGATGCTTGGTTGGAGAGAAGACCGAAAGTTGGGATTTGATCCTTGCACAAGTAGATTTTGCCTATAATAATTCAGTGAACAAGAGTACCAGAAGAACACATTTTGATATTGTTACTAGAGTACACCCTAGAAGTATATCGGAATTGAGAGACATAAGGAATGAAGAACAGAGGAGTGCAAAAGCAAAAGAATTTGTAGATCATATGAAGGCCTTACATATTCAGGTTAAGCAACATTTGGATAATATCAACAATAAGTATAAGGAGAAGGCAGATGATAAGAGGAAACGTAAGGAATTTAAAGTTGGCGATAAAGTGATGGTGTATCTGAGAAAAGATCCTATAATAAGTTGCATATGAGAAATTTTGGACCTTGCAAGATCTTGAGGAAATTTAGTTCTGAAAATGCATATGAAGTGGAGTTACCTGCATATGGTGAAAATGGATAACAATAATAACGATATTGCAAGGCTAAATGAATTCAACCACAAAACCCTAGCCTAACAATCAACAAAGATCCACCATAACATATGAAGATTACCTAAGACAATGCAAATCAAATGAAATCACAAAGATTATACCATCACATGTCCAATAGGGTTTGGATCTCCATTCTTCCTATCTCCATTGATCTTGCTTGATATATTTGCTCTCAGATTTTATGTGCACAAGAGCTCAACAAAGAATTGAATGTGGTTGTAAGTAGGATCGTAGTGTAGACAATTGCATAAAAGATCATTAGACTCTCTGATTAGTATGCGTCATTAGGGTTTGATAATGAAGGAAGCATCTCCTTATATAGAAGACACTATATGAAATGGAGGGATAAGATTGAGAGGTGTAAAAGGAGGTCGGCTATGATTAGAGGGTAGGTAGAAGAAATAATAAAATAATGAAAGGGGTAGGTAGTGTATGAATTAAGAGATGAATGACATGTGTCATGGGTAGAAAAGACTAATGAATTAATTAAATAAATAAAGATTTATTTACTTAATAGAAGAAGTGGGATAATTAAATAAATAAAATATTTATTTAATTTAGGAAAAGGATAATTTAAATAAATAAATGTATTTATTTAAATGAGAAATAAGGCTAGAAGAGGATAAATGAATTAATTAAATAAATAACAATTTATTTAATTAATAGAAGAATTAAGCTAAAGATAATTAAATAAATAAAATATTTATTTAATTAGACATGACAATTTTAGGTGTCTACATTTTGCCTCTCTTTGAGACAATGTGGCTTGTCACGTTGTTTCAAAGAAGATATTATGAACTGATACAGAGTTGCTCCAGGATGGGAATGATATGCCCCCTCGAGAGATTGGATGAAAAATGTCTAAAAAGATGGCAGACAATCTCTCGATAAGAAAGAAAGGCTAGAATGGACTGACCGGATAAAGTGACAGAGTCATGGGATAAAGAAGACTGACTCAGGAAACGAAGGCGAGGGCTAGGATAGGCTATAAGATAGACCACGGGGGAAAATACATCCTCATTGTCATCTACACATCCACGAGAGCAGATTGCAGAGCGAAGATAGAGCAGCAGCAGTCAGCAGCGATGGCTTTCGTTCACAGATTCGACCACGTTCGCCGATTTCAGAGGTCAGCAGAGGCAGGAGAGCCGGTAAGTACCGCCAAACCTCCTCGTACTTTGATGCATTTAATTTTGTCATTAATGCATGGTAGATAGAGCAATAAATGCGCTTTAGACTAGGGTCCAAAAGTGTCCAAAAAATGTCCAGGCGCGTCTGCGTTGGTGCCAGGCGCGTCTGTGCTCGCAAGGCACGTCTGTGTTTGTGCCAGGCGCGTCTACGTTGGAACCCGCGTCTATGTCAATTGCGGCCACGTCTGTGATGTTTAGGCGTGTTTGTGCCAAGAAGGCACGTCTGTGTCTCCCAGGCACGTCTGTGCAGAGCATAGGCATGTCTGTGTCGAGCAGGCGCGTCTGTGTTTTTCAGGCGCGTTTGTGCAGTCTGAAAGCGCGTTTATGTCAGGTAAGCGCGTTTGTGTTTTAAAAAGTGGGAAATTACGTCTTCTAGGTCAAATCGGCAGTTCTGTGATGAACATACGCTGTCGATTGGATAAGTTGCTGAGAGGATACACTCAAGCAGGTCCTCTAGGGAAGACTAGGATAGATCAAGGCACTTTGTGATGAACAGTGAGTACCAAGATAGAGTACTTTGTGATGAACAGGGAGTACTAGAATATGAGCAGCACTTTGTGATGAATAGGGAGTGCAAATGTGAGTAACACTTTGTGATGAACAGTGAGTGTCACACACGTAGTACTTTGTGATGAATAGGGAGTACCACTAGGATAGAAGCAACACTTTGTGATGAACAGTGAGTGTCACTAGGATAGAATGCCATATGCATTTAGATAAAAAGTAGCATTTTGTGATGAATAGTGAATGCCACTATGACTAACATGAGTGATTTGCTTGACTGCAGGAGTATTTGCCGATGCTGGAGTCACGGGAGAGATTCCCGTCTACTCAGAGGTTGCGACCTGAGTTGACAGCCGAGGAGCAAGCTACTATTGAGGAGATGGGGCTGAGACATGTTCTATATGTGCCTGAGTTTTGGGCGAACATGGGACTGCTGACTGCATTAGCTGAGAGATGGCACTCTGAGATGTGCACATTCCATTTGCCGATGGGTGAGATGACAGTCACCCTGGAGGATGTATACAAGATTCTACGGATACCGATCGATGGGGAGTTGATCCCATACGATCGAGATGGAGACAGGGAGGCATTGAGACGGGTATTTCAGGACCCAGGACTGGAGATGAGGGCAGGACATGTGGCATGGGATACCATGACAACCACAGGATTGGCATTGCTGGCAGTGATAGGAGGAGCTATCAATGGGTTCCTGTGTCCAGATAGGGCGACACGGGGGTTGGCTGTGGGTTGGGGAGGAGCACTAGAGACACTGGTGATGCAGCACACTAGATATGCTTGGGGACCGTGCGTGTTGGCCCATTTGTATTATGAGCTTCATCAGTTTGTCTACCATGGATCTGTGGGATTGGGCTGCAGAGTGACATTGCTGCAGGTATGGGCTTACGAGCATCTGCCGGTTACCCGACCGATACACTTCAGGGGCAGGGGACATGGACACAGCTTTGTTCATTTGTATGATATGATCACATCACAGCCACGAATTGGCAGGTTGGAGCACTGGCGGCGAGTGATAGATGACATTGATGTGGTCATATGGAGACCATATCTGGGCTGCGAGCAGTGGGAGGATGACGCAGTTGAGCTTCCCTACACCTTCCGGAGTAGGTATTTGATTAGGCGGATGCCCTATGTGCTGGAGAGGCAGCTGGTGGACAGGATTGGCCGACAGTTTGGCTAGATTCAGAGGATGCCCCGGGGCTCAGGCTGGTATGCACGGACAGTTAGAGATCAGGCACAGTTTGGGCCCTTGCTGTCATATGATTAGGCAGTGACACAGCTGGTAGAGATGATACCCCTACCCTGGGACATGTGGCCAGAGACCGAGGATGCCGGCATGGATGCTGAGTACACAGCCTACTGGGCAGAGCATCCCTTCGCACGATTGACAGATCCAGGGGAGCCATTGGAGGGAGATGGGGGTGGAGATCATGATGATGGTGGAGGGGATGGGGGTAGAGGCCGACGAAGGAGGAGGGGAGTAGTTGGAGAGAGGAGGGTTGCAGCTCGGAGGGAGGGTGGTGAGGAGAGACAGGCTCGGGTGGTGGGGTTATGGGTCCTCCACCACCACCAGATAGAGGGGACAGGAGGGATGATCCTGGGGCGAGTCCTTCAGGGGCTCAGATTTCGTCGAGGCTAGGCAGCTCCGAGGGAGGGAGTTCATCATAGCCTTAGAGGGCTCCCTTTGTATCAGTTTTGTATCATTTTTGTAGTGTAGACACTTGCGAGTGATTGTAGCCATATGATTTTGACATCATTGTATCGTGACACTTTTATGATTATATATATGAGATGATTCATCTTTGCGGTAGCTATATGCATGTGTACCTATGTGATGAGATGTTCTTATGTGATGCTTGTTTTATGCTATGGATGCAAATATTTATATGATGTAATGCAATATTTTTTTGTGCTTTTATGTTTTAAAATGTTATGCTAATGCAAATGTGAATGTATGTAATGCAAATGAATATGATAATGCAAATGTAAATTGTGCTAACAGGTGTTGTGTGCAGGATGTGATGCGATTGTGATATATATATATATATATATATATATATATGTATGTATGTATGTATGTATGTATGTATGTATGTATGTATGTATGTATGAAATGCTTATATGTGGTAATGCAGGTGCAACTACATGAAATGCAAATGTTTTTGGTGTGTCATTATACTCAGTCATGTGATAGCAGGCTACGCGGACTTGAGAAGGACGATGGAAGTCAATCAAGAAAGGGGATGGAAGATAGAAGATATGAAAGTGAAAGAGCTTCTTGTGCGTTATCATCATTGAGCTTTATTATGGCAAGTAGGTTATGACAATCGAGGCATATGTTCGACCCAGAAAGTCATTGTACCTATTTGCATGGAAATAAGACAGTCTCAAACAAGGAATGCCCCAGTTCACACTAGACTCACAGTGTCCTCATATCCTTGGACAAGTCATAGCATTACTAAGAGACAATCCATAGACAACAAATACAAATAGGTGACGATACCCCATCCTCGCCTTTCTAGTCAAAGACATCCTGGAGATAGAATCTCTAGTCAGAGACATCCTGGAAAAGCTAAAAGACATGTCACCAAAAAAAAGATGAAATCAAAAGAAAACCAAGACTCGACACCAACATCCACTATAGTCCTCAAGTTTAGTGTCTCTTGTCACTTGTATAAGTCTTATTTGATTGTGGTCACAATGTTTACTTTCACAGAAAGGATAGATAGCACTGAACCATAATGTTGTCTGAGTCTGTTGAAAGATTTGATTTGTTTGAAGTCCATTGTTGCTATTGTGTCTCATCTGAAACTGATTGAATCCCTGAAACTGATACATTATTGCGGAGAAGATGAAGCTTTATTGCGGATTGGCGATGCAGATGTTCCTTTATTGCGGATTGTGTGCGAATAGACTGAAGAAAGCTGAAAGAAACTGTACTCCTCGAAACATGTGATGTTCTCAGTTCCACACCCATTACTAGACATAGGATTTGCCTTAGCCACAGATAGGAGCTGATTTATTATGGATGGAAAGGGAGGTGAAAAGGGAGGTTTATTATGAATGGCTAACCAATCTTAGGTAGATCAATAACAAGCCATGATGGGAATGGGTAAGTTTATTATGAATGAATTGATCGTGAGTGTGTGCAAAGTGAAAAGATGAAAGTGAATCTTGAAGGAGGGAGGAGCAATGTCTCTACGCATGGCGCTGGTGACCCAGTTTTCACCATGGTACTTGCCCAGGGCACCACCGAAGTGGTTTTCATTGTTGGATGAAATTATTTCTCTTTACTTTTTTCGATTTTTCAATGTTTTTCGTGTCACAAGGCGCCTGTTTGCCAGGTTTTCACCAAGTAACAATTTTTTTGTTTTAAGTTTTTTTTTTATTTTTTGAATTTTTTTTTTTTTTGTATTTTTGAATTAGGATATTCCAAAGAGCTATGTGTAGAACCTGCGAAGGTGCATGCTATTGATAGGATCCTCCAGAGGTTCACCTTCTGTAGTTGAGAGCTGATATGCACCAGATCCATATGCTGCTGTAATGATGTAAGGACCAAGCCAATTTGGTTCAAACTTGCCCTTCTTCTCTCTGTCTTGTTGATTTTTAGGATTTTCTTTGAGAACTAAGTCCCCTACCTCAAATGTACGAGGCTTGACCTTGTGATTGTAGCTACGACTCATTCATTGTTGGTAAGCCTTGAGATGATTAAAAGCAATTTGTCTTCGTTCATCCAATAGTTCCAACTCTTGTAAGCGAGAGACCCTATAGTCTTCATCACTGATGATGTTTTGCAAAGAGACCAGTAAAGATGGTAACTCGACCTCAATAGGCAAGATAGCTTCAGCGCCATAGACAAGTGAATAGGGTGTAGCTCCTATAGGTGTGCGGACACTTGTGCGTTAGGCCCAAAGTGCAGGATTAAGTTGGATATGCCAATTACGACCAGCATCGTCGACTGTCTTCTTTAGGATTTTAAGGATTGTTTTATTAGACGCCTCAGCTTGGCCATTACCTTGCGGGTAATATGGTGTGGAGAAACGATGGGAAATATGGAAGCGGTCATAGAGTTCACAAACATCCTGATTTTTGAAGGGACGCCTGTTACCAGTGATAATGGAAACAGGAATACCGTATCGACAAATGATATAGTTGAGGATGAATGTAGCAATTTGTTTTCCTGTGACTTGTGTGAGAGGCACAGCTTCAATCCATTTTGTAAAATACTCTGTGGTAGTGATAATGAATTTATGACCATTGGAAGAAGGAGGGTGAATCTTGCCTATGAGATCGAGTCCCCACTGACAAAAGGGCCAAGGAGACGCAAGTGGTTGAAGTTCTTGTGCTGGCGCATGTATGAGATCTCCATGAATTTGACATTGCTTACATTTCTTGACAAACTGATATGAGTCTTTTTCCATATTGGGCCAGTAATATCCAGTCCTGATGAGTTTCTTGGCCAAGGTAGGACCACTAGCATGTGGACCACATATCCCTTCATGCACTTCCCGTAACGCAATCTGAGCTTCGTCTCTTTCTAAACATCTAAGAAGAGTGCCATCTAGACCTCGTCGGTACAAGATATCAGCTAAAATGACATATCGAGAGGATTGGCGAATGAAAGTGCGACGTTGGTTATTTGATAGATCAGGAGGTAAAGTATTGTCACGCAGGTATGTGAAAATGGAACCATATAACTGGGATTCGGGACCAACAACACATATCATCTTAGTAGGCATGATCTCATATGAAGGGACCAAAAGGTTATCCACCAAGAACTCATAGCAGGTCTCGTTTGGAGGTAGATCGATCAGTGAAGCAATTGTAGCCATGGCATCTACGACGCGATTCTGCTCTCTTGGTATCTGCTCAAAGTCTATCTTTGTGAAGTGTTGTTTCAGATCATCCACCATTTGTTTACAAGGCATTAATTTCTCATATTTTGTTTGGTAATCATTAGTTGCTTGACGGATGACAAGTTGGGAGTCCCCAAAAACACGAAGTTCCTGGATCTTCCATTGAACTGCAATTCGTAATCTTGTTGTTAATGCCTCATACTCCGCTATATTGTTAGTGCAAGGAAATGATAAGCGGTATGATTTTGGTATAGAATCCCCTTGAGGAGTTATAAAGAGGATGCCAGCACCTGCCCCATGCTGTGTGTATGAGCCATCGAAGTATAGTTGCCATGGCTTTGCATGTGACATTGTCAAAATGGATTCATCTGGAAATTCTGAACTTAGAGGAACATCATCTATCATGGGAGCATCTGCTAATTGATCTGCAATGGCTTGTCCTTTTATTGCTTTTCTGTCCACATACTCGATGTCGAATTCACTCAGGATCATTACCCATTTGGCCAGTCGCCCAATAAGTGTTGCCTTATTGAGAAGATATTTCAATGGGTCTATCCTTGCAACTAACTTAGTCTTATGAGTGAGCATGTAATGTCATAATTTCTGCAAAGCAAAGACCATGGCGAGACATGCACGCTCAATTGGTGTGTAGTTTAGCTCATATCCTACCAATGTGCGACTAATATAGTATACTGCTTTTTCCTTGCCTTCAGCCATTTGTTGCGCTAAGAGTGCCCCCAGTGCTGTTGGAGTAGCTGATATGTATAGCAACAGTGGTTGATTTGGAACTGGTGGCATCAGAACTGGCGGATTTAGAAGATAATCTTTGAGCGTCTGGAAAGCCTGTTGACAGTTATCATCCCATTTGAATTTGATGTTTTTATGTAGCAGGTGCTGAAAAGGATTACACTTATCTGCCAGTTGTGCTATGAATCTTCGGATGGACTGGAGTCTGCCTTGTAAGGATCGAAGTTGACTGATATTTCTTGGTGGTTGCATCTCCAAGATGGCCTTGACTTTTGCTGGATCAGCTTCAATTCCTCTTTTGGATACAATGAATCCTAGAAGCTTCCTGGAGGTTACTCCAAAGACACATTTCTTGGGCTTTAATCTTACTTTGTATTTTTCCAACCGATCAAAGACGACTGAAAGTATGTCCAAATGTGTATTTCTGTCTATTGATTTGACCAAGAGGTTGTCAACATAATATTCCACTGTTACATGCATGAGATCATGAAAGATAGTAGTAATGGCTCTTTGATATGTAGCACCTGCATTCTTTAGCCCAAAAGGCATGACATTCCAGCAGAAAGTTCCCCACGGACAAGTAAATGATGTTTTATGTTGATCCTCGGGCATGATTCTTATTTGATTATAACCAAAGAATCCATCCATCAATGATAACATTTCATGACCTGCTGTGAGATCAACAATCAAGTCAATATTTGGTAATGGGAAGTCATCCTTTGGACAAGCTTTGTTGATGTCTCTGAAATCTGTACAAATTCTGATGCTGCGATCTGGTTTACTAACAGGTACCAAGTTGGAGATCCATTCAGGATAATCAATTGAGCGTATGAATCCGACATCCAGTAATTTCTCAAGTTCTGCTTTGACTAGTAATGCCACTTGTGGATGCATTTTTCTTAATTTCTGTTTTACTGGTTTTGCCCCCGGTTTGACTGTCAAATGATGCATTGCCAAATCCGGATCTAATCCAGGCATATCAGCATATGACCAAGCAAAGATGATTTGTCGTTCTTTGAAGAAACTTATGAATTTTGACCTCTCGGACTCTGTCAGTGATTGAGCTAGGAATATGTTATGTGGAGCCTCTTCTGTACCAATGTTTGTTTTGATAGTCTCTTCTACCAACATGGATGACTTTTCCTCATATGATGCTGGGAGAATGTCGAGCCTTCCATCTTCGGGTGCCTCAGAGAGGTTTTCACCCTCAGATACGTCCTTTCTTTTTACTTTTTTGGGGTCAGATAGCGCCACAATGTGGTTTTTGCCATAAGACCCTTGATTTGTTCTTATTTTCACATTTTTGCGACTGGAAGGTCCGACATCCTCACCAAAATATGCCACGCTATTGAGTTCTATAGTGTATCCCACTTTATGGTCTCCAGGGGGAAGATCATCTCGTATGCCCAGATAGTCAATAAAAGCTTCATCATTTTGGAATGTGTCAAACTGCGCAGGTCCTTCATGATCCCAGTCAATGAGTTGGTGGTGAACAAGGGGAAGGCCGTTAATGTTTTCGAAGTTAGCGGGGCTAAGATTGAAGATGCAGTTATATTCGTGTATGTCAAGGTAATTATCGAGGTCATCGATGGCACTCTACTCATTAGTCTCGATCGCGAGCGAATTCAAATTATCATCACTAGTAGCGCATTCTGGGATAGGTGTTCTCATCCTATGTGATTTCAACCTAGAACCTTGAGACAAGGACTATGTGGAATCCTCATGGGTTGTTTCTTGACCAACTCTGAACTTGTTATAAAATTCTTCTTCTTCCATGGGTTCATCTGGCTCTCTGAATGTCTCGGTGAGCTTGTAGTCACTAGAAGACTTGTCTGAACCCCATTCCCATTCGTTGGAATCTGTGGAATAGCGATCTTCTTGTTGAATTTTGGTAGCTTTGATTTGTAAGGCTTCTTCTGTCCTTTGAGTGTGGACCTTGGAAGTTGAGAAACCAAGTCCTTTCGAGCGTTCCTTCTTGAGAGTCAATTCAGGTTGTAAAGGTTCAATGATGCCTTCCTTTCGTAATCCCAAAGGGATTTTTCCGTCATACCCGAATTTTTGTAGAATTTTGAAGCCTTTGCCATATTTCTCACATGGTAGATTGATGTGATCTTGTGTTTCCTCTTCATTGTCTCTGAAAAGCATTTGGTATAAATCTTTCTCTTCTAGTTCACCCCATCTTTGAAAGGTAGTAGGGTCCCATTTGAGCATCATGATGGAGATTTGCTTGTTAGGATGTGGTCTTCCATATTCTTTTGGGAAACTCACGACTTGTCGTAAGTACATGGTCTGATTGAAAGTATATTCTCCCATGCCTTTGTCCTGAAACTTGTCTTTAAGTTCACCTTGTTTTGATGTCGAAGGTTTTAATGACTCAGGATCAATGTATGCCGAGGAAGGAACAGCCTCACGATTACTGGGAATGATGGTCTCAGTTTTTGATTTTAGGTTATTGCAATATATGAATGGATTAGGATCACCGTTAACTGTTACTTCCACTCCATTATGAGGAAACTTAATGCATTGGTGATATGTGGATGGGACTGCCGTCATTTCATGAATCCAAGGACGTCCTAGCAATATGTTATAAGTGAGATTTAAATCTAGGACTTGACAGATCACATCCTTTGTAACTGGCCCAACTCTGAGAGGTAAGATGACTGTACCCTTGGATGAACGCTCTTCATCGTCATATGCCTTGATGGTGATTTTGTTTGTAGAATTCATGGCTTTATCAGAATATCCTAATTGTGTAATAGTGCTTAATGTGCAAATGTTTAGACCTGCTCCTCCATCTATCAGGACTCTTTTTATTCGATGTTTATGTATGAAAGCTTCAATGTGTAATGGTACATTATGTGGCTGACTTACGGAGGCGTCATCGACTTCTATGAAAGTAAGTGAATGTGGAACGGAAAGGTATCCCACCATGGCTTGAAACTGGTCCATGTTTAGATCAGTAGGAACAACAGTATCTCTCAAGATTTTGTCAAGAATGGCTTTATGTGTGGGAGATATGTGTAATAGCTCAAGGATCGAGATGAGCGCGGGTGTTTTCCCTAGTTGTTCTACAAGGTCATACTCAGGTTGGTTGATGAAGAAGCGGTGTTTTTAGTTGGAGCACCTTGCAAAGTGATTTTACCTCGACGAGTTGTGACATTACATTCGGAGGTAGGTTTGGAAGAAGATCCAACACCTTTTAGGACAATTCTGGGTCTCTGGGTAGAATTCTCAGACGTTTTGTCCTTGATGATAATGGTAGAGACATAATTGTCCATTGAAATGTGATTGATAGTTGAATCATAGTTGTAAGATGCTCTGGTATAGTTGGTTTGATCTTCTGTGGCTTTAGCTTTTCCCTTATCATGTTTTGGGAATGGTTCCTTAAACATCTCATGTTCTTGATTAGACGAATGTCCCTGAATCTCAATGTCACCTCTATCAATGAGATCTTGTATGATGTTCTTCAGTCGATGACAATTTCCTGTCTTATGACCTTTGCTCTTATGAAATTCACAATACTCATCATCATTCCACCAATTTGGTTTAACCTTTGGTTCATATGGAGGAAAATCTGGAACTGTGATTACCTTGTTTGCCACTAGCTTCCTGAAAACTGACTCAAGTGGTTCTCCCAATGGAGTGTACTTCCTTCGTGATCTGGAAGTTGTTTGCGTATTCACTTGATTGTTTGTGGAACTTGATCCCGAAAAGATGACTTTGGGTCGCACTGTGTTGGCATCAACAACACCATCATTGACTGTGTTCTTGTTTTTATTCCAAAATCTTGGCTTGTCTTTTCCTCTAAAGTCATCTTTGTTTTCCTTGAATATCTTGATGACTCCTTGTTCAATTAGGACCTTTTCTGTCGCTAAGCCTTTTTCAATAACGTCCTTGAAGGTGGACAAACAAGCTTTTCTTAGATCATAACCAATATCTTTGTTAACATTCTGGGTGAACATCTCTACCATTTGTTTTTGTGGAATTTCACAAGAGCATCTGCTGGCTAGATTTCTCCATCTTTGTAAGAATGATGCAAAAGACTCTCCCTCTTTTTGCTTGGTGTTGCACAAAGTAGTGACTGATATGTCTGTCTCTATGTTGTAGGAGAAATATTGGATAAATGCCTCTGCTAGATCACCCCATGACTTAATACCAGGTGGTAGTTGGGAGAACCATTCCATAGCTTGATCACCTAAGCTTTGTGGGAATAATCTCATCAAATATGTCTCTTCTGCTGCTACCTCAATGCAAGCTGTGAAAAATTGTCTTATATGTGCCTTAGGATCCCCTTTTCCTCTATACTTATCAAATTTAGGCATCACAAAGTGTGTAGGAAAAGGAGGCATTGGAATGCTCTTGTCAAATGGATAAGGACATATGTCTCTCATTGTGTATGTTGGCTTTGGTGTATTTATGTCCTCCATTTTCTTTTGTAAGTCCCTGATTTGTTGCTCCAAATTGCTCTTAGGTGGAGATCAACTTCTTGGACCATATCCCATGTTTGAGGTACCCATTGGAGGAGGAGCATGTTGCATATATGGATGATATTGATCATACACATGTTCATATGGAGGAGGTCTGTAATGATGCTGTGTATATGGACCACTTGGTATAGATTCATGTTGAGGAACACCATATCTATTTTGTGCATGTATACCATACTCTACAGGCATATCATGTTCTATTGTATTGCCCCCAAATTTGACACGGGGTTTCCTTGTGTCCAAATTTTGAGCATGCCTTGGAATATCCCATTGCTTTGGTGGTTGATCCTTAGCATTGATATGTGATTGAGCATATTTCTCTCCATAAGACTTCCATAATGTTTTGCGAAGGTGAGTATCATATGTTTGACCATGTGTATGTGGGAACTCTGGTTTTTTAAGCAAAGCTGATGGTGATTCAGGTACCATATGTGGTCCTCTATTTCCTCCACTATTAGGTCTCCTTTGATCCATGTTGGAGTGAGGTTGTTGCAAAGGTCGATTTTCCATTATTTGAGACATGTCAAAATCATGAGGTATCTTGGCTCCACTTTGTGCCATCATGTGTAAGAAGTATTGTCTTTCCCTCCTCATTATTTCCTCAACCAATCGATTGAAATGGGGATTCATAATGGATTCTTCCACATTTGCTGAATGTACGGAAAAGTTGTCCACATTGTCATTATGTATAGAATTGTTGTTTATAGTGTCCATGTTCTCAACATTTGGAATGTTTCTATAGGTATCCATGTCAGGTAATGTAGTATGATCAGAATTGAAAAAGATCTCATTGTCATACTCATAAGAACTCATGTTTGCGGACTCTTGAGCCTCTTTAGTTTCTCTTCTAGATTTTTGAAGACGGGTTTCAACCATGAACTAGGTATTGACCAAGATGTGTGAGACTAGATGAAAAATGGAAAAAGTATGGAAGACCAAGAGTTGGATGGAATGTAAATGAATCTGAGGTTTTCTTGCAATGTCCAAAGTGTAAGACCAAGTATGTATGTAGTAGAGTAGGTGTGACTTCCAAAGAGAGGATAGTTTCTCTTGATGAGGTAAGTTGACCTTGACTCTAAGTAAGACCAAATGAGACCCAAAGGTAAGAAACCTTGATGAGGGACCACTTAGCAAAGTGTTGTTGTATGTAGTGTGTTGACAAAGTATGATGAGGACAAGCAAGTGACCTTTTGACTCAAGTTTAGACAAGTGTGAATGTAAAGTGAGATGTGAAGCAATGATGGATTTTGTGAGACCCAAAGACAGGTTGAATGCTAAATGAAACCCTGGAGAAATGACCTAGGAAGCTCAAGAATTTCGAAACTGACTGTGTTTGTTTGCTGGACTGTAACAGTTTTTTCCAATTCTGGACACAGACGCGCCTGTATACTTCACAGATGCGGTTTCCTGACGCAGATGCGGATCTGTTTAACACAGACGCGTTTCTGAGATTTTTTGCAAAGTGTATTGTTGACTGTTGGAACACAGACGCGATTCTACCCTTCACAGACGCGGTTATACAACACAGACGCGGTTTCCTGACGCAGACGCTATTATGTCCGACACAGATGCGTTTCTGTAAAATTTGTGCAATTTTTTTTTCCAATCTGTGAAGTCGTTTTGTTGTGACCAAATCTGACTGTTTGACTGTTTTTCGTGACAAGAGGACACAATGTTAATGAAGACCCAATGTTTGCAAGTGTCTAGACTCAAAATGACTCCAAGAAAAGTGTATTGTTTGATGTAAAAATGTTTTGCATACACTTGAAGACACAAAAGACACAATGTTTTGTTGTTTGGTCTTGAATGTTTTGAATGTTTAACATAAGTCAAGCACAATTCTTATGGCTGGCCAAGACAATAGTTGTTGATCCCACATGGGGTTTTACCCCCGAGGCTACACTATTCAGAGCGTATACTTAGATGCTTGACCTCACTGGCTCCACCCTCGGCACTCACTTCTCGGGTCAGCCAAGCATCAGTCCCCACGAAAACTCCCTGTGGCGAACTTTGTATCTCTACTAAGAACTGTATGTGTGTGGGTCGCTACCAGAGGTCCGACCTCCTGCCCCAACAACTAGAAGGATTTGGGCCTCTAAAACAAAATGGTGCTAGTAAGGGCATCCGCTCGTGTGGCCATACATGTGGCACTTTCAGCTCTATAAATACAGAAGGCTCCCAGCTGGTAGGGGTTACGCCCTACAACTGATCAAATAAATTTGATCAAATGGGTTTATGGGGAGACATAGTGTCGGTATGAACTAATCAGCACACGTTATTCATAGTTTTCACCAAGAATACATTCGTTTATAGTGGTTCGGATGAGGTGGGTTTTCCTCGCTACCACTTGGGTCGTTCTCTTCTCACTAGTAGTCCTAATGACCACACGGGAAGATAGGCCCTCGAAAGATTAAACAAAAAGAGCCTATTGCTCAAGACACAAAAGACAATGATTCAATTTTAGTGCACCAATTGAAGTGTTTGCTAGTCTATGAAAACAAGGCACACAAAAAAAAATCCAAAAACCCTTGCCAAGGACCTGCAACAAAGAGTTGTTAGTAGTTTGGATTGTTTCCAATGATTACCCCTTCCTGCAAGCACACAAGTTAGGTAAATTTTAAACCCAAAAGACTTTGTGAAAATAGGGGCCTTCAACCAAACAATTTTGCTTTCAAGACAAGCTGCACCAATTTCGTTAGTTAGATCTGAAAATGTTAGCTCAAAATAAACCGGATTTGAAACCCTAAATGCAAAATCCAAAAAATTGAATCAATGAAAACCCAAAATTTTGAAACTGGTGAACACAGACGCGGTTACCTTCAACACAGATGCAACTGGGCGACACAGACGTGATTCTGTGAGACACAGATGTGGCTATAGAACATAGACGCATCTTCTGGACACAGACGCGGTCAAAACCAGTGCAAACGCGACTTTACAACACAGACGCGTTTTCCTGGAACCTGCAAAATAAAATATTGCCAAAACACAGACGTGGATCCAGATGTCGCAGACGTGCCAGAAAATCAAAAACGCGATCCGAAAGTACGCAGACGCGGAAATAACAAAATGCTACCGAAAACGTCGGATCTACAACTTCACATTACAAAATCTGCAACAAGGAAGTTAAATGCAAAAGGGACAAGAGTCCCACCGGGCGTGCCAAAATGTATATGGTGAAAATGGATAACAATAATAATGATATTGAAAGGCTAAATGAATTCAACCACAAAACCCTAGCCTAACAATCAACAAAGATCCACCATAACATATGAAGATTACCTAAGACAATGCAAATCAAATGAAATCACAAAGATTATACCATCACATGTCCAATAGGGTTTGGATCTCCATTCTTCCTATCTCCATTGATCTTGCTTGATATATTTGCTCTCAGATTTTATGTGCACAAGAGCTCAATAAAGAACAGAATGTGGTTGTAAGTAGGATCGTAGTGTAGACAATTGCATAAAAGATCATTAGACTCCCTGATTAGTATGTGTCATTAGGGTTTGATAATGAAGGAAGCATCTCCTTATATAGAAGACACTATATGAAATGGAGGGATAAGATTGAGAGGTGTAAAAGGAGGTCGGCTATGATTAGAGGGTAGGTAGAAGAAATAATAAAATAATGAAAGGGGTAGGTAGTGTATGAATTAAGAGATGAATGACATGTGTCATGGGTAGAAAAGACTAATGAATTAATTAAATAAATAAAGATTTATTTACTTAATAGAAGAAGTGGGATAATTAAATAAATAAAATATTTATTTAATTTAGGAAAAGGATAATTTAAATAAATAAATGTATTTATTTAAATGAGAAATAAGGCTAGAAGAGGATAAATGAATTAATTAAATAAATAACAATTTATTTAATTAATAGAAGAATTAAGCTAAAGATAATTAAATAAATAAAATATTTATTTAATTAGACATGACAATTTTAGGTGTCTACATTACCAAATAGTTTGAGTATTTCACCTATATTCAACATTTCAAATCTCCATTAGTATCATGAATCAAAATTCAGTGAAGACAACAGTATAGACTTAGAGAAGCATTTTCCATGGAAGGAACCAAATTAGATTGAAGACATTTTGGATAGTAGGATTGGGCGTAGTACTCGGAGTAGTCAGTGCAAGGAGTATCTTGTAAAATGGAAGGACAACCTAGTTGAAGATTTATATTGGATTTCTTAGGCAGAGGTGGACCGCCTTTGTTTTCCTCAGATTCCAACAAAGTGAGGGAATCACTTTTTTTCAACAACCTTGGATGTCTGATGGAGGAGTATCCCAAGTTCTTGGCAATCTTGCATCAACCAAAAACATTTCTTTTTCAGTTTCTTTTTTGTTTTGCAATTTCGACATTTCTTTCTACATTTTCTTCCATTTTCTCACCAGATATTACAAAGATTTATTTTACTTGTGGAAATGATTATCTTCCTTATTCCTAAAGCATGGGACATTTGGATCATTTTTTGGGAAGTTATCACTTCTGGATTCCGAGACGGTTTTCTAGCTTAGAACATCGGAGCCGCTTGGACCTATTTGCTATTGATGGATTTTGTGGATCATTTCCATAGCTTGTGGAGCTTTAGTTTTTTTATTCCAATGTTCCTTGGTGTGTGGTTTACCTTCCCTTTGATCCACACTTTATCCTTTAGATTTTCCAGAGGATTCTCTTTGTCGGAGGCTGACCTGGTGATTTTATACATTTGATCATGTTCTTTGATATTTGATCCCTCTTGGGCTAACACGAATCCCTCTTGAGAATATAAATCGATATACTTAAGCATCATAATTCATCAGAGAGAATATAAAAGATATATCATAAGTTAGAGGTCCAGAGTTGACCGATTCTATAATTGAGCATGAATGTAGCAGGCTAGTGAGCCGAATTTCGTAGCCCAGATGTTACCAGTCATTTGTAATAAGTTTTCATGATCTAATACTTTTAGTTCTGCATTGCCACCATAATCTTGTCTTGCTTTCGTTGTTTTTACTCTTGTTGCATGGTCTGGATAGATCTCATTGAGGTCCCTCCTAATCATGACTGCACCATCTAGACACCTAAGATAGATGCCTTTATAATTTCTTTGGTAAAGCATGGAGTCTTTGATCATGTAATTAGCACTCTTGAGCCTCGATTCTCTCCTCTAGAGAGCAGTTAATCCCTTGAGACACCTATTATTAAGGAGGATATAAATCAAATCAAATCAATATATCAAGGATCCTGAGTGAAGGAGTTCATTATATATTGTTGGCACTGGATATGGGACCATTTGATGCAAGTTCTTGAGATAATCCCTATCCTCTGACTAGTTCATGGACTACATCTCAAGATCAAATTACTGGAGGATAGCCATCCATTTACCTTGACGCTTGCCAAGCTCACTCTGCATCAATAATTACTTTACTGTTTGATCCAACATTATGGCATACACTATGCTTTGAAGAATATAATACCTAAACTTCTTGACAACACGTACCCATGAAAATGCTTTCTTTTCCAGTGTTGTGTATCTTTCTTCAACATTTTTGAATGGTAAGTTCATGAAGGAAATTGATTTTTTGACAATGACACGTGAATACAAAGAAGAAAAAGAATAAATGTAGAATGGCAAGGCGTAATCCAGACTAGTTAACACGGGAGCTTCTACAATTGACTGCTTGATTTAGTTGAAGGCATCCTCAACCTCTGATTTCCATTCAATTTTTGCATCTTTCTTCATCATGTCATTTAGGGGCTTGACAATTTATGCGAACCCAGTGATGAATTTTTGAACAAAATTAATCTTCCCAAAGAAGGATCGCATTTCCTTTTTACTGCTAGGAATCTGGAGTTTCAATAATGCCTCTACCCTATGAGGATCAATAGATATCCCTCTTTAGATATCACATGACCCAATGGCTTTCCTTCTTAGACTCTAAATATGCACTTCTTGGGATTGAGAGATATCTTGTACTTTCAACATCTTTCAAATATCTTCCGCAGGTGATTGGGATGGTCTTCATGCCTTTTGGAAAATATGGTAAGGTCATCCATGTATATGATTATGCACTTCCCAACCAACTGCTTGAATGTTGTATCCATCACCCTTTGAAAGGTTGCACCAAAATTTATCAAACCGAACATCATGCATCGATATGCAAAGGTTCCCCACTTGGTGGTGAAAATTAGTTTCAAACAGTCTTCATAGTTGAATAGCACTTAGTTATAGCCTTAGTAGCCATCTAGGAATGACATCATCTGTGACCCGTTGATAATTTGAAGGACTTAGTCAAGAGATGACAATGGGTAGTTATCCTTCTCAATTGCTTTGTTTAAATTGTGAAAATCCACACACAACCGGATTTCACCATTCTTCTTCCAGACGAGCACTAAGTTTGCTACCCATGTCGAGTGTTTGATGGGGAAAATAATCTTTGTAGTGAGGAGATTCCAGACTTCTTTGAAAATGAGGGGTTCAATGAGAAGATTGATCGAATGTTGTTTTTGCCTGAAGGGCTTCACGTTGGGTTTCAAGGGAATCATGAGTGTGATGATGGAAATGTCCAAGGTCTTCAAGTCTTCATATCCCTAGGCTATAACATCTATAAATTGTTTCAAAATATCTATGATTTCCTCTCTTTCAACTTCAGTGTAGGTTTTACCAAAGAAAACTATCTTTTCTTGGCCTTCAAGGCCAATGTTGTATGGTTCATATTTCTCGGCCCCTGATTTCCTAGTCAATATTTTTCACTCTAGGATCAAAGTCGAAGAGGTGATTATGGGTGACCATCCCTTTAGGGATGAAATTTGAGGTAAGGTTGATAATCCCTTCATTATTCTCCTCACCACAAACCTATTATCTGTTATCTTCATCTATGGTCTGGTCATCAGAAGCTCATGAGTTTTCCAAGAAGGCCAGGATGTGCCTGTCATCTTCAAAAACTAGGAAATGCTTAATTGTCAGGTACTGCTAGAGTGGAGACTAACTCGACAAAAAATCTTTTGAGTGGTGACTCATTGACTAGTTCAAGAGTGTTGGTAGCTACCGCTAGTGCATCTAGTATAGATTTTTGGATGCGAGGAACCAACGAGATGTCAAAGGCATCAAAATCATCAATAAGTTTCCATACTTAGTTCCAATAAGTTGTCAATCTCCTATTGTGACATGTGTATTGGCTTCTTATTTTTTAACGATGTGCTCTAAATCTCCTTGCACCCTTATAGCTCTTTCCCCTTTCCCATGGGCAAGTAGAAATCCTCTTATTAGGGCATCATACTCAACGAAATTGTTGGTGTAGGTGAACTAGAGGTGGTACAAGGCGAGGAACGCTCTACCTTTGGGCTTAGTAAGCTCAAAACCTACTTCACCACCTTGCTTTGATCCAAAGTTGTCAAATTTTAACAACCAAATATCAGCCTTTGGGTTGCCTTTCTTTGTCTTAGGCTTGACTAGAATGGGAGAAAGAGGTGTATCCTCCTACTGAGGTTGAATGAGAGGAGACGTTTTTGGTGTCAGGAGTGCTAAAGGTGCTTCACAAGGAGTTTGCATCTCATTGGATACAAGTATCTCCTCTTCTGGACTATCATCTTCACTTGGGGGTTGGTGAGGTTCCACGGGGTGACTCTCTTGATCCAATTTAGTCGTAGTTTCCCATTCATCCAAGGCAATGTCATAGTCTGTATCACTGGTAGGTTCAGATCCAATTAACTTGGTGATTACATTCCTACAGGGATGCAAGATACTTCCAAGTGCTCTTCATGATGGATCCTACACCATTTAGGTAATAAAAGATCTTCAAGATGAAGATCATCCCCCAAGAGTTGCATCCCTTGTTGCATCCTTGCAATGAAATTCCTAATCCTGGTTTACTGTTGAGACTCTTGTTCCTGACATGGATCAACAACATGGATTGTAGTCAGGGTCATGATTTCATTCACTTTGTACATAACTAGACTTACTTTGAAGTAAGCTACTTCATTGGTGGCCCTGTAATCCATGATCATCTTCTTGAGTCTTGGTTCATTGTCAATTTTGATTTGATTACTAATATGTTTCTGAAGAAGCCACAAGTAGGTGAAGCATGTGGAGAAGTAACCACCTAGTGTCTTTGACCAATCTTTGCTCAACAACATTCCATAGACTCCAGGATGTCAACTACTTGGATATCTATGTATCGAGTGATCTGAGGATCAACCGACAATTGTATGTACACAGCCTTCATGTCCTATTCTCCTAATCACGTCCCATCCCTAAAATTGGGGGAGTCACTTCTCCAAATTTGGGGAAAGTATTCAAAATGTGTTGAAGACTCTACCTTATTCAGAAAGCTAACTTGTTGAGTTCCCCAAATTTGTAAGAGCCTTACAAATTAGCCCCAAAAGTCTTCTAAGGCATTTAATGCCTCTTACAAACCCACACCCCTTACCCATGATGGTTGTCCCTTAACCATTTTTCCATGTTGCATAAGACTTTACCTCTTGGGTAATAGCATGCCTTCCTGGTTAATGACATTATCCATGATGTCACTCCTTGAGGTTATCCCTGATTGCTTGATTAGCATCCCCTCAATCCCTCTCAAGGTGACATTTGTCAACTTGGGATTAGATTAAATCTTTCCCATGGATTGATAACTTTCAATCCTAGCCCTTGTTGAGATTACTCAATCTCAACCATCCATTTCTCTATTTTCCCTATAAATAAAGCCCATTCCTTCTTCAATTCATCAAGTATTTTGTGCATCAAAATTATAGTCACATTGTAGGTTAAGGAGCTCTCTTTTTCATCACCAAGCATTGACATTATCCTCAAGCATCCATAGCACATAGCTTAGCTTCATTTAGTTGCATTTTAATATTCCATCCTAGCTTAATTTCACTTCTTTTATAAGTTTTTCATTCTCATCTTATTTTAATTAACTCATATAGCATACATATCTTTCAATTTGGAATATACTTTGCCTCCTAATCACCTAGCTTGCATCCTTCATCTTCATCTTCATCTCTTAGCACTCGCTAGAATCCTAGTTGTATCCATTTCGATTCTAGTAGCATTTTTCATATAACTCATTCTCTAGGTTGTCATCTTGAGGATGAAGTGCTCTTCCAAGTGAGGGCCACCTTGAATCTTATAGATCTTTAGAGATAGAGGACAATAAGGTGATTTTAGAGTTTTTAATCTATTAATGTGTTTTGATTTCTAACATCTAATGCAATGCTTTATTGGTGTGTTTGAAGTGTTTTCCCTCTTGCAGGTGGAAGACCACATCTCCAACTTACATTAATTGGCACCCACATCTTCAACATACATTAATTGGAAGACCACATCTCTAGCATACATGCACCAGCGCAAGAGTTGCAACCATTCACTACATCTTGGCCTTTCTGTCAATGGGGACTCGACATAATGGGGAAGATTCATCCTTCCTCATCGAATGGACACAAGTTCATCATCGCGGCCACCGAATACTTCACCAAATGGATTGAGGTAGTTCCATTGACTATAGTGACTGGAAAAACAGATAGCTTCCTTCATTCTGAATTACCTCATTTGTCGGTACAACATCCCTAGCTCCATTATCACAGATAATGGAAGACCTTTCAAAAATCAAGATGTCTAAGAGATTTGTGAGCAATTCCATATCCAACATCAATTTTCAACACCTTATTATCCACAAGGAAATGGCCAAGTAGAGGCCTCAAACAAGACAATATTGAAAATCCTAAAAAAGACAGTGAATAATGTTGGTAAAGACTGGCATGTCCAGCTCAACCCTGCACTTTGGGCCTATAGAACAAGTATCTGAACACCTACAAGAGCTACACCATACTCATTGGTGTATGGATCAGAAGCTATCCTACCTATTGAGGTAGAGATTTCATCACTCTGGATATCCTTGAAAGGCCTTATTCTAGATGAGGAATATCGAGTCAGCAGGTTGCAAGAGCTAGAGCTGCTTGATGAAAATTGCTAACGTGCCTTTGATCATCTCAAGGCATATCAACAAAGAATGTGCACAAGCTATACTAACAAGGTCATCCCAAGGGCTTTCAAAATTGGTGATCTGGTCCTAAAGGAAAACCCTCAGAATCAACAAGATCGGGAAAAGAAGGGGAAATTTGACCCTAACTGGTTAGGGCCCTTTGTCATCATATCAGCTTATGGATTAGGAGCATACCAGTTATCAACTTGAGAAGGAGATGTGCTTGATGAGCCAACCAACAATTTCCATCTGAAGAAGTTATATACTTGAGTAGTCCAATGCACAGATCAAGCAAAAAAAAATTAAAAAAGTATCAAAAATCGTCACTAGGGTGAAAACCTGGCAAACAGGCACCTTGTGACACAAAAAAATGAAAAACAAATCAAAAAGTGCAATAAAAACAAGTGGTGAAAACTTGGCAACAAGCGCCACTTGTGAGAGAGCAGCTCCTCTATCTATCAATACTCATATCATATCCATCTGATATGAGCCCATAGCCACCACATAACACTTATACATGCAATGCTATCTTGGACATACTTAGCGGAGTCACTGTCCCTGATTATCTAAATCATACCCCACCTTGGCTTGGTGATCGATGTAAATATCCATATCGAATTAGTATCAACAACAAGGGGCAAAATCCTGACCTCACTGGGAGCATTTCGCCTTGAGGGTTTTAGACATCAGACCAAACACGTAGCAAGACAACAAAGATTAGAACAACTGATAGTAACCGCAACAAAGCAAGAAGGCTAGACATCGAGGAATTGAATTGACTTGAACTAAATAAAATATCTATTTGCAAGATGTTTTATTTGACAAGAATACATTTCCGATAGCATACATGCTCACTTATGGTTGTTAATTTTTGCTTATCATATCTCCCAAGCGACTCAATGATGTCTCAATGACTAGAGAAGCAAGGAAGGAATGTGATGTTTTCTATGTTTGTTGTTTGGGAGTGAAGTCTTCTACTATGCAAATTTGTCTTACGACGTGATTGGGTAACATATCACTGAAGACATTTTGGATTTGTATAGGACAGAGGTTAACTCTTGTCTATTTTATGTAAGCAACACTCAGGTCGTCTTGGTTCAACTACACCTCTTTGCTTGTGTCATCTTGAAATATCAAAATCCATGTAAGTTATACTCAAGTCGTTATGGTTTAATTATACCATGATGCTTGTATCAACTTTCAACAAATCAAGGCCCGGTGATGAAAACAAGGGAAGCACTGGCACTTTGATCATAACAGATGGAAACATTTGGGAACAAGAATGCATTAGCATCATTAGTATCATTTCGTTATCATTATCCTTTTAATCTTGCATTAGGTTGCATATCATTTTTAATCTGGCATTAGTATGATTTCATTATCATTATCATATTAATCTGGCATTAGGTTGCACATCATTGTCATGTTAATATTGCATGTAGGTGCATTCACATTATCATTTTAAAATTTCATTCAATTGCATTAAAATTTTCACATCACATTATACATCTCATTTTCAAGATACATTTCACATTTCACATCATTTTACATATCATATCAAGAACATGTAGTATTCTAGATCACATTATCCAAAACACACAAAAGCACAAAACATGTAGAAACATTTGCACAATCATAAGCATCTGCAATCATCAAATCTAACCATCATTTGCATATCACCTTCCAAACATATAGTATCCATTAGACATACTATCACAACCCTTATTTTTCCCTTATTTTGTTATATTTAAATAAATTGAAAATATAAGCATATATATATTTTGTTATATGATTCTTCTTTAAAATAAATAAATAAATTTATTATGACTTGATAGGAAAATAAAATGAGTATATTAAGTACTTGTTTATAGCATGCATGTTTCAAAAGGAGATGTTGGAAAAAATATAAATAAATAAATAAAATGTTTCTTTTATTATTTTCTCATAACTATGTAAATAAATCATTTTAGAAAATAAATTTTATTTGTTTGTAATGTAATTATTTTTCTTGAAAAAAAATATAAAATAAAATTATATATTGTGTTAATATATGTATTTTGAACTAAATAATATATATATGATTTTATTTTAATAATTACATATATTTTAAATAGAACAAAATTAAAATAAATAAATAAGCTTATATATAATGCATGTTTCTTTTAATAAAAGAAAAAGTAGCTTTATTAATTGTATGCATATTTTAAATAAAACAAAACCAAAATTTAATAATATTGAAATAAGAGAATGTTTCTTTTTAAGAGAAAGAAATTATAAAAATAAAATAAAAATAATCAATTTTCTATAAAGCAAATTTCTTAAACTAAATTCATCATGTGAGTTTTTGGAAAGTATAGTTCTCTTATAATAATCAATGCATGCTTAAAACTAAAGTAGAGGATTTAAGTTTCTTTTATAAAGATTCGGTGCTTTTTTTATAAGAATATGAAAATTTTGTGGAGGCTATTTAAATATGATTTAAGAATGTGAATATTATTAACCGTTAGTGTTTGACATAATTTTTTTTAATATTTTTATTTATTGCATGGAGATCAACGAGAATGATTTTAATACTGGATTTTCTTTTTGAGAACTATTATTAGCTATGGCTAAGAAAGCTATAGAATTTTTATATTGCTTTGACAACCAATTAAATATATGAAGCTATAGGTTTATTTTAATGCATGAAATTATTGAGCCAATTATAGCTACCTAAAAGAGTAAAATAATAGCAACTACCTTTATAAATTGGTGAATTAAACATTCTTGAAGAACACGCAGGGTATTGATATACAACAGAGAGATGACATACATAGGAGGAGAGAAATTGGCTGATTTGGAGCAGCGATAGGAATGAATTTTTGTCAGGGAATTTGATTTGAAGCATTATCAAGTCCAAGAAATATTGTATGTAGATCTATTTTTCTGATTTTCTTGTAGTCTTATTCTTTATTTAACCCAATCTGAATTTTGTATGTTTATTTTGTGGAATATGGACACACACACACACACACACACACACACACACACACACACACACACACACACACACACACACACACACACACACATGAATGTATATATAAGTGTGAATTCATTATTCCTATATATGTTAATCTCCTAAGTCATTTAGAATTTTATTATTCTTATTAAGGAAAATAGGTAGTTTATTTTAAATCTAAAAATTTAATTTTAAATCCAACTTAATGGGTGGAGTAAATGTATGGATACATATATGCATGTATGAGAATACATCTAAATATAGACATACAAATACTTACATATGCCTCATATCTAAATGCTATGAAAATATTCTCTCTCTCTCTCTATATAATAAAGGAATGATTTGGTGGGGAGTCAATTAAGTTTCAGTTAGTATGATTACATGTATCATGAGGCTATCTTGTGTTTTCCTTATGAATTCATGTTATGTCTAACCCTTGAGATGATTGTGGTTAAGATGGCACTAAGATCTTGAAAGGTTAGTTAAGCAAGATTGTTTCTATTTTCATATGTTTAGGTAAAATTGCAATAGAATAAAGACACAATATCCTACCATTTTTTGACTAGCATTATTTTGCATAAAAATTTGATAAAGTTTTACTGGTCATTCTGTGCATATCTTGCAATCCTAGTGATCCTTCGCACCATGCACTTTCTCAATTTTACATGCCTTATTTTCTTTTGCTTGAACTCTGATGGACTTGTCTATTGCATGGGGCCATACATAGCTTGGTCTTCCAAAATATGACTCACTTTATTCTAATTCTAGGTATCACCTTTAGACACCTTTAAATTTTGAAACCTCAAATTGAAATAAATTTATGATATAGGGGTGCATGGGAGATAACAAAACCACATAGCAAATTTCAGACCTATATATGGAGGTTGGATTAATTAAAAAGTTAGTCATTTGTTTTTTTTAAAGATCAAGGGTATTTGTATTTTATTCATGTTTATTTATCCTTGTGTTAAGCCATAGGCTACGTGGAGAGAATAACGTAGGCTGAGTAATTAATTTGTTGAATATTACCATTTAGCATTTACTTTGAAGAATTAAGTGTGCATTTAGCCTTTGGAACTGGCTTAAGTAAGCATATTTTGGCCGTAGGAGGAAATGGGTAAATGAATAATTTTTATGTATATATTCGTTAACATAGACTAGAAAATTTATCTTAGTATATAAGTTTCCACTATAATAACATATTTCTTCTTAGACAATATTATTTTGGATTATGATTGACTTTTTGTAAACAATTGGTGCTATAAATATCCATTAAAAACTCTTGAATTGATCACATGGATATCATTTAGATTAGTGGTGAGGGGTGTTCTTTTCAATTCTTGATAAAAAGTCAATTATAAGTTGAGGCACTTATATGTTCTCGTATACACTTGTAAGCATTGTGTGTATTTGTATGCTGCATGTACATATTTGTATGCTATTAATGCATATGTAGTTTCTATATGTTTATGGATTCTTTATGCATTTTTGTATTTCTTAAAGTTGAGATAAAATCATGTTATGTGTACCTCGTGGATCAATTGTGATTGAGATAAGACTCTGATCTTGTATGATTTTTAGATAGTCAAGCAAGGAGTGTTGCTTCTATCTTCTTATATTTTATATGCATCTTATGTGTTTTGGGTTCATGCTTCAGCATTAGATGTATGCATGTCACACTACACAATATTCCATTACTCTTATTAGTATCACATTGCTAGTTTGCCTCGTGTTGGGCTGGGTATCTTTCGTGTCATGAAAGATTCTGAGGAAGTGTAACTACTTCATGGTAGGGTGGAAATATGCTCCGACAATGTTCTCACCCATGATGTGCTCGATGGAGAGATGTGTTGGGAGTTCCTCTTAGGGTGGTCTCCATATTTATACATTATGTATTCATTGTATTTGACCTTGTGGTTTAGTGTAAAGGTATATGTTTCCATATGTTTATCTTCTTGTCAGCCTATGTTATTTAACTTTATATGTTGAAAATGTAATTTCTTGTCTCTAACCTTGTGTATTTGAACATGTGGCAATGATTTATTCTTGATTATGTGTATTCTGTGAATTCTGTTATTTTAAAATTATGGCGGTCCTTACACATACATTGCAATCCTCATAGAAGCATGTAGATCATAAAAATAAAAAACAAACACATCACATCATCTACAAAAGTCATATAGATCAACAACATATTATATAGCTCATCGAAATCAAAGTAGTTGCATCCATAACATGTTTAAGCTATCACATCATCATGCATATGTGTGACCACATGTTGATCCAAAGGAAAATCAATGATACGAGTCAGAACCAATCGCCAGTGAAACAATTAAATGTCCAAAGTCCCTAGATATATATCAATAACAAATGTCCATCAAATCAAGTAACATCAGTATCATGGGAATAAGATCATCAGAGCATCATATCAGAACATCAATGAGATCAAAGTACAACAATGTATCATATCCGGAGGTCATCAAAATACAACGATGTATGTATCTATCAATAAAGTACAATAGGGTACATCTGAGAAAGGGGCGGGATTAGTGTGACCACCTCTAGAACTTGTCGGTCGGGAGCTCAATCTACCTACACCTGTACTACTGCTAGGAGAATCCCTCCTAGGTCCCATAACCCCTCCCATCCTCCTCCTCCTCCTCCACCGCCATCCCACCCAATCCGATCAACCCTCCTCCTCCTCCAATCTCCTCAAACTCGGTCTCCTCCTCAGATCCGTCATCGCCTGATCTCTCCCCGACCTCCACTGCTACAACATCCTCGACCTATACCGACCCTCCTCATCCCACCTATCCCCTCCTCCTCCTCCCTCATATCAGGACTCATATCAAAAATCAAGTACCATATCAACGACCAAGTTCCATATCAAAGATCAATTAGACTCATATCTAAAACCAATCAATCAAGATTCATATCAACAATAAGAACCATATCGACACCAAGCTTCATATCATGAATCAATCAATCAGTCCCATATCGTAAACCAAAACAAACACCATATCGTAAACCAAAACAAACACCATATCGATAACAAGAACCATATCGACAAACCAAGTTTCATATTGACAAGAAGATTTGTATCGAACACCAATAAAGACTCATATCGAAATCAATGACCCATAACAAAATTAAGTTTCATATTAATCAAACAAATATCATATCAAAGTAAACCCTAACGCTATTTTTTTTGCAAAAACTAGAAAAATCTAAGCTAAAAATTTACAAGGGGGGTTAGAAAATTGAACTTATCGGTGGGCCATAATCCACGAGCCTCTAAAATCGCCGAACTCACTCAAATTGATGACGATGGTAGGGGGGTGTCATTTCTCCTCTCCACTCCAGAGCTCCAATCTTCAAATGACAAGTGCACAAATGAGGTGGAAATGGGCCCTTGGAGGCTTATATAGCCCATGTTGATGCAGGCAATTGTGATGCCTTGGTGGACGTGTGGGGCATGTACGTGCTATCTCCACATAGTACTAACCCCATTTTTTAATATAATTTTAAATAAAATCTATCGAGTGGTAAATTTAAAAATAAAAATAAAAAATTGAAAATCGCTAAAAAATAAAAAATTGTTGTGCTTCGCGTTGTTCCCTTGAAAAACAATTTTTTTCTCGATTTATCGCTCGAGGGGGCATATCAAATTTCCATATTGGCTTCATATCAAATCGACATCATCATCAATCTCATATCGACCGATCAGTATCACGTTAGTGCTTCATATTGAAATCAATTTTTCATATCCAGGGAACCATATTGACAATTTTGACAATAACATCATATTGAAAAAATTGGCAACAAATTGAGCATTTTCTTTGAATCAACATGTGGGCACATGTCAACTCAAAGAGGGGTAAAATGTAGACACCTAAAAGTTGCACAATGAATGAAGTGAATTTTATTCATTTAATTATTCTTAATTTTTCAAATTAATTAAATTAAGATTTAATTAATATCCCCATTCTTCTAATTAGCCTATTAATCAAATTAAAGATTTGATTAAATCCATTTCCTCTAGCCTAACCTATTAATTAAACTAAGGTTTGATTAACTACCCTTAGCCATTTAATTGAATAAATCTTATTTATTTAATTAAAATCCCCTTTTCCCCTTTTTGATTAAATTCGCATTTAATTAAAATCCCTTTTGCATTCAAATAAATCAAAATTTATTTAAAAATCCCCCCACTTGCAAAATCCTATAAATGCAAGTTGCATCCCCTTTTTGGCTAAATTAAATCATTTTAATTTACCAAAATTACCTATTTTCCCTCACCCACTTGCAAAATCCTACATTCCCCTAATCATTCTTCTAGAAGCCTTCTAATCCTATCCTAATCATGTCCTATTCTCCTAATCATGCCCCATCCCTAAAATTGGGGGAGTCACTTTTCCAAATTTGGGGAAAGTCTTCAAAATGTGTTGAAGACTCTACCTTATTCAACAAGCTAACTTGTTGAGTTCCCCAAATTTGTAAGAACCTTACAAATTAGCCCCAAAGTCTTCTAAGGCATTTAATGCCTCTTAAAAACCTGCACTCCTTACCCATGATGGTTGTCCCTTAACCATTTACCCATGTTGCATAGGAGTTTACCTCTTGGGTAATAGCATGCCTCCCTAGTTAATGACATTATCCATGATGTCACTCCTTGAGGTTATCCCTAATTGCTTGATTAGCATCCCCTCAATCCCTCTCAAGGTGACATTTGTCAACTTGGGATTAGATTGAATCTATCCCATGGATTGATAACTTTCAATCCTATCCCTTGTTGAGATTACTCAATCTAAACCATCCATTTCTCTATTTTTACTATGAATAGAGCCCATTCCTTCTTCAATTCATTAAGTCTTTTGTGCATCAAAATTATAGTCACATTGCAGGTTATGGAGCTCTCTTTGTCATCAACAAGCATCAACATCATCCTCAAGCATCCATAGCACATAGTTTAGCTTCATTTAGTTACATATTAATCTTCCATCCTAGCTTAATCTCACTTCTTTTATAAGTTTTGCATTGTCATCTTAGTTTAATTAACTCACATAGCATACTTAGCTTTCAATTTGGAATATACTTTGCCTCCTAATCACCTAGCTTGCATCCTTCATCTTCATCTCCATCTCTTAGCACTCGCTAGAATCCTAGTTGCATCCATTTCGATTCTAGTAGCATTTTTTATATCACTCGTTGTCTAGGTTGTCATCTTGAGGATCAAGTGCTCTTCCAAGTGAGGGCCACCTTGAATCTTAGAAATATTTAGAGATAGAGGAAATGAGGCATTTTTAGAGTTTTTGATCTATTCATGTTTTGATTTCTAACATCTAATGCAATGCTTCATTGGCATGTTTGAAGTGTTTTCCCTCTTGCAGGTGAAAGACCACATCTCCAACATATAATATCTAGCTATAGGCTACCCCCACACAATCCAATGTGATCCATCCAATCAATCCATTTCCTCCTTGCAATCCACCATTGCATGCAAATCCTATCCATCTCCTTCAGCTATCCAAAAGAAAACACCAATCAAATCATCTAATCACATCCATGGTCTTGTTCCCAACCTTGTTGCAATCCTTGATCACAATCTAATCATCATCATTAGGATGCATTCGTCCCAATCCTTGTGTTGTTTTGGGATACAGAGTCCCCACATCGGCAACACCCCATTAATCATCAATCTCTCATGGCTTTTCATCTTGATTGGGGCAACATCATGTCAGTCCTTGGGTCCCCATCCATCATCCATAGCACTTGTACATCTTGTAAATGGTGTCTTGCACATAGTGTCAATCGTGTGTCTCCATCTAGGTCCACTTGTACATATGTGTCCTTAGGCCTTTTCATTTGCATCAGTTGATCGTGTTTCATCAAAATTGCATCCCATTAGCTAGTTTTTCAACAATCATCCTTGAGCATCTTTGTCATCGTGATCATATTAGGTACCTTTTGTCATTTAGTCTCACCAATCCCTCATCCAATCATCAGTCTATGCATGATGTATCCTTCCTCTAGTCGGACAATATTGAATCTCATATGTCAGATATCCTTTTGGAAAAAGATATTTGAGACACTCAAGTTGGCTTTGATTTCTTTTTTTATCTTTGTTTCTCTTTATTTGAGCTTCATTATTTTTTCTCCTCGCGGTCGCCACGATCCTTTATATCGAGGTGTGTTATGATTGACGAAACTTGGGGCATGGTCTTGGTTTCTTTTTGCTTTCATGTGTTTTCTTGATGTGTCCCATGTCGTTTCCTCGTGAGGTCTTGGCTATCTCATGTTACACTGGGGCATATCTTTTGCTTGTGGTTTTTCTAGCATCATTTCCTGCAAAGTTCTCTATAACTCTATGTGGTGCTAGGCTAACCTTTTTGTGTCTATTTGTTGAGTCAATCCATGCATTGGTTATGAAATCACCTTGGTTCCTCATACCCCAATGCCTCATGTACAATGCTAAATAAAAATAAGTGCTTGATGCATGCTAACCCATTTAAGCTCACACTCCATAATCATTTCATGCATATCATTTGTTACATTTGTATTCACTTCTCTCTCCCATATGTTTTCATTTTTAGGATTCATTTTTCATTGTCCTTCATCCTATTTGTTTGGAGCAATGTTTCTTTCGAGACACGCCTATAATTTAGTTTCCCTTGCACCCTCTCAAGGGGCTATCGTTAACTAGCCCTTCATTTGTCATTAGTTTAGCTTGAGGCATTTTTCTCGCTCCCTTTTTTTCGAGTCACTGGTGTCTTATTGTCTTCACACTAATGCTATTTTAGCACCACCACGAAGAGGGGCAAACTTTAGACACCTAAATTTGATTAATTTAATTAACTGAATCTGGCTATCTTGAACACCTTTAATTAAATAATTGCACATTATTTAATTAATTGGTGTTCCCTCCTAGCTAATTAAGTTTATTAATTATTCTATATTCCCCTTTTAATTAATTATTTGACAATAGACCTATTCATGGGTTTTCAAGGGTTAATCCTTCGGGTAAGATGCATAGGTAGGAGGAGGAGAAGTGGTCTAAGCCAGAGCCAGGGTGGGTTAAGATAAATTTGGATGGGGCATCTAGGGGCAACCCGAGTATTTCTAGGGCGGGATGTGTTGTGAGGGATGAAAACGGGGTGATCCTTTTCAAGGGAGCAGAGAGACTACAAGATGGGACTAATAATGACCCAGAGTTGCAAACGCATTATTAGTCGTTGAATTGGCCATTAACATGAAGACCTCGAAGATGCACTTAGAAGGAGATTCTAAGGTTGTGGTGAATGCAATCATGAAAGGAGTAACCCTGAGCTGGCGATTAAATAAATTTATAGCTCTAATTTGTTTGAAATTCAACAATTTTCAAGATTTCTGGATATTCCACATTAGTAGGGGTGGAAACGAGTTAGTCGGTGCCTTATCAAACGTGGCATGTGAATTGGATAAAGGAGTGTTGAGGTGGTGGCATAAAGATGATGCCATAACACAATGCTATTTTTCAAATGTCTTGTACCATATGGTACCTATGAGTAATTCAAAGTGTGCGAGATCATGTTTTAATTCCCTGTTCGCAAGTCTAGGCTAGTTCGGTTAACACAGACAATTAATGTCGATGAACTCTATAGTGACGACAAAGATGGAGATAGACTCGTTAATAGAAATAATGAGAAAGAATGCCTATTCAATGTAGATGGTGGGAGATTTCTGGGAACTGGGGAAGTGGTTTTTGACAGAGAAAGACGGTATAGTGATTGACAAGAGTAATGGAAGCCAATTTCATGCTAAAAACAAACATATTGATGTCGACATTTTGGGGGCCAATTCCAGAGAGACGGTTGAAGACCATGTTCAGGTCGAAGGAGCCATTATTCCTTAAGGTAGTGCAATTGGTTTTGGGAGAAGAGGTGGTAGTTATTGTCCATAGGTATAGAACAAGGGCAGACATCTATTCTCTGATAATGGCATGGGGGCTCGAATTAGATTCTTCATGCACAAAGGCTCAGAGAGTTATGCACGTAATAGTACCACAAGAGTACCTAGAGAATATGTAGTCCTTGCTAGAGTGGGCAGTGCTAGGTCGGGGTTTTGATGTGTCAGAAGGAATTCCGGAGCAATTGGTTGAATTTAGGAGTCGACATATGCATGTTCCCTTCCTTAGACAAAGAGAAGAAGTGAAAGCTTGATTTCGAGAGATGGCGAAATGGGGATGGGAGGCTCTGAAGTTGTAAGTTCAAATTATGGAGCTAGAGGAGGTCATCAGGCAGGCATGGGTTGAAGCAGGGGATGATGAAGTGGAGGGATAAAAATTGTGGCCAATGAGCATGCGTTTATCTGTGGAATTGGAAGACAAAAATGTGCCTTTGGCAACTCGCCCAAACGATGGAGGAGGCAGGATGGGTGATGTGGTGAGCACTGTGGCTGTGCAGGTGACAGGCAGAACAAGAACGACCTGGCTATGGCTCCGAGTACCTTTGTGTTTTTCTTCTTAGCCTGTTAATTTTGGAAACTTCATGTTTTATGTTTTATAGTTTTTTTTTGAAATGTCATCGAACTTCGAATTGCCAATTAATTTGTGTATGGAAATGATTTAACGAGTGATTTTTTGAGTTCGATTAACTATATTTTGGGTGGGGATGATGGTTTGGTGGGTTTCTGGTTGGTGGGACTAATTTTGTATTTTGTGATGGGTGGTTTGGTGGATTTAGTAGGTGGTTGATGTTTAAACCTTTGATGATAATGTACTTCTTTATTTTATAATATAATAAACATACATATTACTGATAAAAAAAATACATTTGACAATCATAAATCATTTATTGAATTAAATTCGCCCCTTTCTTCTATTTAATAAATTAAATGCAAAATTTGATTATTTAATTCACTTTTGTCCTTTCCTCCTAATATCCCGTATTTAATTAATTAATTTTATTTCCCCCACATGTCTCCTAACTCTAACCCTCCTTTAAGTCTTCTTCCAAATCTAACCTCATTGGCTAACCCTAGGTTTTAGTCAACCTTATCCTCTTTTCCTCACCATATGTGTGCACATTCCAAAATATCCTAAATTTCCTAGAATTTGGGGAAATTTCCTAAAATTTGGGAAAATATCATAATTACCTTCACATTTGGAAATATCTCCATATTTGGAATGGAACCTTCTTATTTCGGTGGCTCTTTCCCAAAAAATCATGTGTCCTCGGGGACACATATCATTCCTCCCCATGATACTTGTCCTTATCAAGGACATATGTCATTTCCATCCATGACACTTGCCCTTCTTAGGGACAAGTGTCTCATTTTCATGCCTCCTCATCTCCTAGATTAGCCTATTTAATCCCCTCATTTTCCTTTACAATCCATCCACTTTCATTTTCATACCATCGTAATGCCAAATTATTTACTCATCTTTTGTTAGCATACATCTTGCATCCCATTCATGATCATAAACCTCATCTTGCATCAAACATAATGGAGCAAAATTGAGCATCTGCAACATAATGAGCACACATAAAACTAGAAGACAATCAAATCAAGTGTTTCAAGAGAGTTTGTGACTTATTTGTTTTCATTTTCTTTCGAAATTCCCTTTTTAGCATCTTAATCATGAGTGTGGTCGATTTTTTTGTTTGCTTAGATGTCTACTTTAGCTTTTTTATTTTCTTAGTCTTGCAAGTTAACAATTTTTTGCATACATATAGACACCTATTTCTATCCACTTAATGAAATAGATATTTAGTATTTATTCAATTATTTAACCATTGTTCAACAATTAATTAAATTAATATTTAATTAATTCACCCTAGCTATGTTCTGTTGACAACTGTTTTGACACACCCGCCAACAGTCAGGTAGCCAATGTGAATACTCACCACCTCTCCTGAAAAGCAATGAATTGGGAAAAATCACTACTCCAAGGTCTCTATAGTCGGGTCTCGACGGTGATGAGCAACCCAACGGTTGATATGGTTGTACCTGTCAAGGGCTTGCTAGTAAGACTAGATCTTGTTGATTATGGATAACTGCACTTCCCTTCTTTTTTTGTATTTTTATGGTTTAAGATTCTCTAGGAAATAAAATGCGAAAAGTATAGGAGAACAAGAAAATAACAATCAAAACCAATAATAACAACTGAATGAACTACTCAATTAGTTCCCTACAATCCAATAAATTATCAAATATTATCCAAGTTAGCATTCAACAACGGACCTCCAAGAAACCTGCAAAATCATCAATTTCACATATTTATGGAAATAAATTCATCAACAATATGGCTTATCACAATAATTCTCATACACCATTGGTGTGCGCAATATGATTTATAAAATGGTAAACAAAAAGATTTAAACCACGTTACTAACTCCAAATAATAGACGTTACCAGATTACACAGAACAATTTGGTAGAACATAGACGTAGATCAGGCAATCCACAAGTTGCTTCTTATATTGATCTCAATGAATGCATAACAAAAATAACTCAAACTTAATATGCAAAATATTCTAAAATCTCTAAGTGGGCCACAAATAATCAATTTGGGGACCCTTACAAATGAATCCAATTTCTCAATTTATAGTTCTTTGCCCTATTATCTAGGAAATAACCCTACCCAAAATTAAGAACCGAAACTAGGAGTCGCAGTTAACTTGCAAGTTTCTACCTTGACACTCCACTTAACAACTACGAAATGGGGACTCCATGAGCACTACGAAGACCCTGCTAGGTGAGCCATGTTTTCGTAGTCATGCAAAATTTCTCTCAAAATTGGAACTTGAGTAGGAGCTGCAACTAAAAATACAAGATTAAGGATTTATGGAAAACTTTTCCATCTTTAGCAATTATGAGTTTATCCCTTATTTCATGGAAAATGGCTCTATAATTATCAACTATACATGCAATTGCTTGAACTGGAGGATCAACTACATGCTTAACTCTAAATTTATACTTCTTCAAAACTTCATCTGCATGCGTTCTCCCCTCCTCTAACTCCTTCACCATGCCTGCCACCTTCTAACACTGAGTAATCAGATATGTGTACCTGTCCATAAGGGTGGCATCAAACTGGGTCACAGGTCCTAGGTGTTGTGCCTCATACACATCCCACTGATCCAAAACTTGTTGTTGCTCCATTATTCCTGTATCAGCTAATCTGAGGCCAAAAGGTCCTAGCATATTCTTTACAAAACTCTCATACAACAAAATTTCCCTGAAGAGAGGGTCTCGAATCTTCGTCATATCCTTGATATATTGCTAAAGCATTTCAATCTTAAGCTCCAAAATGTATACATAGGACTGTAAGTTTTCATAGTTGTTACCTCCTAAGAGGTCTTCCTCCATTACCGTCTCTTCCCCTATCTGCAATATCTTTTTCAAAATTCGAAACTGTTTATTGAAAATGTTTGACTTTCGTTCCCATTTCGTGGAACAGGAAGCCAAAGCTCCGCCTGCCTATACCGCCTTACGATATATCTCTACTGTACTTTGCAAGAACAACCTAATCTTAGCTGCATTCATTTGGGTCCATGATTTGGCTACAACAGCCACTCGTCTCACCTCCACTAGTGCCTTTACTTATCCCTCTGGCAGCGATGAGGTTGAAGGTAGGTCATCAGCTCTACAGGAGTCTATAGGTTTGCTCATTTCAATCAGGAGTTGCTTGTATTGTCCTAGTTGTTCTTTGAGCTCCATGTTTGAAGTATGCTCCTTTTCTACACGCCCCCTAACAACACTTGTGGCTAGCTCCAAAGTATCTAGCTCTCCCCACTTGGTTTGTTTACCCAAATTTACTTGGGATATTTGATACTTGGGAGAAGCATGTCCCTCAACTTGGAGTGGAACTGCCACATCTGCAATCACTTCACCGGAGTTCATTTTTGACAAATGATGAACATTTTTTAGCTTCTTAACCTTCGGTGGCTCCTCAGTGATTACTTGTTGTAAAGTGACCTTGGGAAGCTCCGCTTTTCTCTTTTTCTTCTCAAAAGTGAACTCAAGCCATTGTGGTATATCTTCATCCTTGTCACCTTGATGCGATACTATGTTTGCAGTTATAACATGAACGCCTGCCTACTCCTCTGCTTCATCTCTTTCCTCTGCCTTTGTTTGCTTGGGATCTTGAGGTGAGGCAACTTGGCAGGCTAGATTGATTTGGAGAGCTTGTTGCTTATGTAATTCACCCAATTTGCCACTCACCTCTTCATTAAATGCCATCTCTTCCTCATCTGCCTCTGTTTCACCCTGCTCGACTGCTATGTCCTTGAGGAGGTCCTCTTGATCTTGAGGGGTTAGAATTAATCTTTCATTCAATAGGTTCTCTACCTCATCCCCTTCTTTCTCACCTTCCAATGACCGTTGTTGCTCAAGATATTCTTCCTCCTGATCTGAATCCAACTTGATGTTTCTAACTTTTACTCCTTTAGTGGTAGACCTGAAGCCTTGCACTCCAGGCTGCCCTGCGGGAATACTAGCTGGTGGTGGTGCAAGGGCGTAAGTGCTTGGAGCATTTGTGGTCTCTATTGAAGGTGGCTGAGTAGGTATATCCTCAGTAGTTTCTATATCTTCCTCTTGCTCTTGGGTACCCTCTCCTATAGTTTGCCCTATAGCTGTCCTCTGTGGGAGAGTTTTGGCAAGTGGTACTGCTCCCAATCCATCGGTCACTCCCAGGTTTGCTGCCTTCTTTAACAATTCAGACTCCCTCATCTTTTCTTGGAGTTTCTTGATTAAGTCCTCAGTACTTTCTCGAGGTTTTTCCTCCTCACCTAGATCGGTGGAGGTATTTTGCCTTGAAGCTAACCTTGTCTTCCGGGCGTACTCCTTATGGCCCCTTGATTGAGGTACCCCTGAAGTGGATTCCTTCTATTTCACCTTTGAGACGTTGGGCCTTACCCTCTGGCCTAACCATTGCTTGGTCTTGTTGATGACTACTTGGGAGACCTTTTCCATATTCATGTCTTCACTTGCAAACCATTTTATTGGGGAGAGGGGCCTTTTATCTATCCCTGATTCCCTATAAACTGGATCAAGTAAGTCCCCATCATCCCTAAGGTCTTTAGGGAGGTTAGTCTCAATTCTGAAATCTCTTACCTGTGGCACATATAACCTATTATAGTTCTTCTCCCTAACCTCAAAATTGTCTTGCAGGTTGGCCCAAAAGTCCTCCAGGCTAGGCTTGTGCCCCTCATATGCCTTAGGCATAGCTTGTTTATGTTTCCCATAGGGATCATAAAACTCCCTAGCATGATCATACTCCTTCAAGTTCAAATCTTGAAGCTCTTGTTCTGCTAATTTGGCCACTTGTATCTTAGAACATGCAAAGTACCCAATAGATAGTGAGAAATCGATACCTGCTTTGTGTTTTGATGACAAAAGTGTCTGGAGGCCCACAAGCTGCCTTACATATTCTAGCAAAATTATCCTATCATTGTAATATCAGGGCATCAACATTGGGTTCCCTGTGAATCCACTAACCCTGATGTAAGTAGAGCGTGGGGTTTGGATAAACCAACATGCCCACTCTCAAATGATAGCCATGGCCTCCGGGCTAATCCGATATCCTACATCTCCTATCAATTTGATTATTATTGGGAAAACAAAGGCATCATTAACTCTCTTGAAATGAGTCTTTGCATTGGCTAGAGTGAGTTGGGAATAATACTCCCATACCTTCTTCTATCCTTCCTCCTCTCCCAATTGTCCTTCAACCTATAGCCCTGGAAACTTTCCAGCTCTAGCAGCTACCCAGATGACATATGCTGTGAAAAAGAACTTTTGGGTATACTGAACTTCTTTCATTTGCTTAAAGATATTGTCAGAGAGGATCTGTGGCCAATCTATTAAAATAGTGCTCATGAATTGGAACATCCAGGGATGAAAATTCTTGCAATCCGGCTTGTCAAAGGCCTTGCTAAGCATAATGATTAAGTCTCTTTGAGGCTCTTTGAAATCCACCCTTAGGATCTTCGTTGCCTTGAGACCTGTCTTTCTTTCTTCTTCCAACCAGTTTGTATTCATGTGCCTCTTTTTGACTGATATTCTATCATTCCATGCCTTTAAGGCCTCTTCTTCGGTTAACAAAAATATCTCCTCCCTAGTTGGGATACCAAAAACGAACCTGAGCATATCTGGAGACAAGTCTATGATTGTTTTTCCTTGTGCATCTGTGCACTTTCTAGTCTCTGGGTTATAAAATGGGGCGATGATCATTATGAACTCCGATGCTTGCAATGACTATGGAAAGGTAGTAGCTTCAACTAGGCCAAATCTCTTGATTCTCCTGTGGAGAGCCTCTAGACTAGATTTGTCCAATTGAGCCTTGATATCCTTAATTTCTATATGGTCGATTTCGGTATCCGTGACCCATCTGACTTGATCCTCTACTTTGAAACATAGACCTGTCTTTGATAATGATATTTCATGGTGGCTAGGAGTCTATCAATTTCTTTGCCTCTTTTGTTGGAGGATGAGTCCATCTAACCACTCGAACCTGCAAGCAGAACACAAATCCTCAGTCTTTGATAATAAGCATAAAAGTTGATTTAATTCGGGACTTCAGGGTCCTGGGCTAAGCACAAGTGAAGAAGGCCCAGAACTCTGGGATTCTGGGGTTAAGTTGTGTGCAAAAGGAATCCTAAAACTCCGGGGGCTCGGGGTTCTAAGCTTAGGTCAAACAGGAGCAACCCGAAACTTTGGGGTTCTGGGCTTAGGTCAAACGGGAGCCACCCAAAGCTCCGGGGGTTTGGGGTTCTGGGCTTAGGTTAAACGAGAGCCACTTGGAACTCTGGGGGTCCAGGGTTCTGGGCTTAGGCTAAACGGGAGCCACCTGGAACTCCAGGGGTCCGGGGTTCCGGGCTTAGGTCAAGCCAGCTACCCAGAACTCTGGGGTTCCAAGCGCGTGAAAACCAACTACCCGGAACTCCGAGGTTCCGGGCAAAAAAACTAGGGCACGTAAAAAGAAAAGAAACAAAAACCAACAACCAAAACAAAATGAGGAGGAAAGAAAATCTAATCTACAAACTAACAAAATGAGCGAGAAAAATCACCAACCCGGTGAATCGAAATGCCCAAAATCGCCAAGGAAAGCTCGGAAGTTTGAAGGTTTGTGTCTTGGAGCTAGGGAGGAGGAGCTTTGAATGCACAAATAAACTATAAAAGTCCATCATCCCTATTTATAGCGCATGCCAAGCCCGTCTGTAGGAATGCTTTAAACACGACCTCGGGATCTCTGAGGTCTCGAGGTTCTGAGCTCGACATGAGAAAAGGAACACCCCACCCCGAAACTCCGGGGATCCGGGGTTCCGAAGCAAGGAAAAGGAGGCTCCACCTTGGGACTCTGGGACTCCAGAGTTCCGAGGCAGAAGACACAAAACCTTGGGGCCCCGGGATTCCGCAGTTCCGAGGTCAAAACCAAATAAAATAAAAACGGACCTCGAGACTCCGAGACTCCGGAGTTCCGAGGTCAAAAACCAAAAAGAACAAAGGGACCTCGAGACTCCAGGACTCCAGAGTTCCGAGGTCAAAAACCAAAAAGAACAAAGAAGAAACAAAGGGGACCCAAATTTCGACGCAAGGAGGCTAATGGGGAAATAGATATGCAAGGCATAACATGTTCTTCTATTAATTAAACAAATTATTCAGTTTATTTGATTTAATCCATTTAACCATGTTTTGACTATCAATTAAATAAACAAAACATATTTGTTTTATTAATTCATCTTATCATAAAACCTCCTCTCACATTCAAATAAATTAATATTTATTTAAATCCCTTTATCCTCACATACATAAATTTAATTAAATAATTATCTTATCTAATTTAAATTCCCTCCCCACTTGCATTTTATAGAAAAAATAAATTGCATACTAACCCTCCCCTTAATAATTTCTAAACCCCCCATCATTAGCCTAATCACCCCTCAATGATATTCACATTCCTAATCCATATGACTAAGGAAGGAGTCACCTCTCAACTATTAAGGCTCTTGTAAAGCCTTCAATGCCCTCTCCCTTCCACAAGAAAACCCACATGGGCTTTGACTATCCTAAGCCTCACTTTAACCTTTCCACATTCTCCCAACCATTAGTTAAAAGCTTTATCCAGTAACTCAACCCTCCATGTTAACCCTCAAGTCCCCTCAAGCCTTAAAGGCCTTGACCATTCTAACCCCCACTTAACTCTTGCACATTCCTCCAACCTTTGACTATCCTAAGCCCCGCTTTAATATTTGTAGATTCTCCCAACCATTGGTTAAAATATTAATCCATTAACTCGACCATCCATGGTAACCCTCAATTCCCCTCAAGACTTAAAGGCTTTGACCATTCTAATTTCCACTTAACTCTTGCACATCCCTCCAACCTTGGGTTGAGCCTAAGCCCATCAACTCAACCATTAATGGCTCCCTTCATGTCTTCTCAAGCCTTTAAAGCTTTGTCCATTTCCCTCTCAAGTCTTCCCTTGTTGACACTTTTCAACATATGATTGTTTGAGGAAGAGCACATGGATTGAGGATCATGGAATCCTCAAGCAATCCTAGCCCTTCCTAATCCAAACCAATCTCAACCCTCCATTGCCTTGTTTTCCCTATAAATAGAACCATTTCCTTCATTGTTGGAGGGGACAAGATTTATCAATATGCATTGTTATTTTGTTGAGGTTTTGAATGCTTTTATAGGAAGGATTGGTATCATGTCTTAGCTCTTTTACTAGCGGGAATTTTTATTTGACATCCAATATTTCATTTACATCTTCATTCAAGACTTCACTATCATCAACCATCTCCTAATATTTATTTTCCATCCCTTTGTGAGTGCTCAAGCCAAGAGCAACATTCATAGTAGCATGATCTTGTAGAGGAGGAGGACAAGGAAGAGAAAATGGCATGGGTATCATTGGGAAGTATTATGTTCATTTAGTTGCTTATTTTCCTAACTAACTTCCTTTCTAATATTCTTTGATATTTTATTGAGATGGTTTTATTTCATTTTGTTTATGGTTGGACTTGTTATTTAAATAAAATCATGTTTGTTATCCACTAACCTCCATTTCCTTAGCATTAGTTTCATAGGAATTTTTAGTAATGGGATAGTAATTGGTTTTACTGCATCAACCCTCCAACATTTTACAATAATGGAAAGGTTGGGGATCACTATGTGACACAAGCACTTCCAGGCTTGAATGTACAAATAATGCATTGATGGAAGGTGTATGGGATACCATACATGACATTAATCCATGGTTGACTAAGAAGGATGTTGTATGAGGGATGAAGATTAATGACAATGTATTGGGGTTTTCTATGTGACAGACACAACCACGATAAGAAGATGTATGGTACCCACTAACTTAGGCTTTTTGTATTATCATACACTTTGATGGTAGTGACACTTAGGTCTAATTTTTCTTAAAATATGCTAATACATTTGAAAAAAATTTAAAGTGCATGAATATTTGAAAGCCTAGTTAATTGTTTATAAGTGCTAATTTTACTTGATGTATGACACTGAATGCCTTGATGTATAAGACAAAATTATAGAATTGGCTAACATGAAGCATGTGATTTGGTGGATTAAAGACAAATTTTCAATGAGAGATTGTAATAGGGATAAATAAATATCATTGGGTACTCATGAATCTCGAAAGACTTTGTACAAGATGCCCTTATGAGAAATAAATGTTTCAAGAAGATTCATGACAGAGATTTCAGCTAGAGTTTTCTCAAGTTGTTTGATAAGGTTGTATTGTCCTTTAGGAGTAGATAGGAACCACCCTTGGATAGTGATTTTATTATGCCTAGGTGAAACAACACAATCTTAAGATTTTATTTTGATCACGACTATGAAAACGTTGTTTGAATGCTCAATATGACTAATAGAGGAATTTAAGAAATGAGAGGCTTTATCATAGTTGGCATTATTGGTTTAGGAATTTTGACTTTGATGATTTGAATTTGTTTGATTATATTTTGGAAAGGGATATTGGTATATTCCTAATGGTCAATTCTTCAATGTGGAAACATTTCCTTCAATTTAACATATTCTCTTTTGATCTTATATATTGGGCACAATTCTTTAATTTCATCACTAATTAGTTGAATGACCTTATATTTTATGAAATTTATAATAGTGATGCTATATATATCATGTTGGTTTTAGTTTACTTTCGTCAAAACATCTGGTTTGAATAAAATGATCTTGTTTTCAAATCAACCAATTTGTAAAAAATTGACACCCAATGATTCCCCTAAAGGAGTATATTGATATCTCATGATTTCTTGCCAAAGGTGCCCCTTAGGGATATACTAATGTCATGAATACTTTGAATCACCTTAATGTGCTTTAAATCTATAACTCTGTCATTAATAATATTTTTATTTTTTTAAAGAATTTTGGTTTATTTGTAAATGTTTGATGTGTTTGTTCTTTATGGAAAGTTTTATCAATCCCTTAGAAACAAGTCTTTCTTGATCTAAACTGATTTTTCAATTATTTCATTAAAGGTCATAGCATAAGATGAGAGGTCATTTTTTGATTAAAGTTGGAAATAAAGATATTGGGTAACTAATTTCTTAGAATTGACCAAGGGAGCTTGCTAGTTATGCTACTCCACATTTGCATGAATGATGAGATGATTTCTCCATTTATTTGTTCATCATTTAATAGGTCCATTATCATAAGCTCATGTCCAACTTTAAAGGAGAAATCTCTTATAAATATTTTTGCCAAGTTAGGGCATTTCATGAGAGATCCTTTAGGGATATGCATGAACCATTCTAAAGCTTGGCCTCTTAACCCTCAAGGAAACAATCTAATTAGGTAGTTGTCACTATAACTTACTTCTTGGTATTCTATGATAAATTACTACACATGTTCTCTTGGATTACCTTTTCCTTTGTATTTGTCAAAGTTAGGCGGCTTGATACAAGGAGGAGAAAATATTTGTAATATGGATATGTCAAACACCTTAAATTTATTTGTTTTATGATGAATCCCCAGTTGTAGGCCTTGGACAATGTCTTTAATAGCTTGCCACTCTTGGGTGAATGATATACTTTGATGTGGTGATGTGTGTAGGATAATTTTTCTTGTTTAATTATTTTGTTGATTAAATTATTGATGAGGTTGTTGATTGGGTCATGGATGTTGTAAATTATCTACATGTGAGGCTAAGTTTTCTAATTATTCGCTTAAAAGTTACAATTCCAATAAAACATGATATGATTTTTCTCTTGGGATCTTGTTCTACTAGGATTTTCTCTTTACCAATACAAATAACATATGGAATATTAATCGTTGCTTTTTCTTAGTCAATAGGGTTGCTAGCAATAACACAAAAATATGGAATATTAGTGGTTGTTTTCTGTTGGCCAATATGATTGCTAGTAGTGACATGATCTAATTTTGTGAGATTTTTCTTATTATGTTGTTTAAACTGTCAAGGGTTTAATTGATAGGAAGCTTGGCTCCTATATCTATAACATGCATGAGGATATCATTTGGTAAATTGCAATAAAAATTGGTCTCTTTGGGGATGACTATGTTGAGTTCTAAAAACATCAATAACATATCTTTATCATGGTTTACAAGGTATCAATATCATCACTTTCAAACCTTTTTTTAGGTTGGTTTTGATGAGAAAGTTCATTATTAGAAAAAAGAAGTTGAAATGAAATGATTATCGACATTAAAGTTTCATTCTAGCTTGATGTCTTGTTATAATTTAAACCCTTGTTTTGGTTTGGATTAGCAAGTACTTCATATAAGGGGGAATATGAACAAGACACAGTATCATACTATATTATTCAAGTGAGTGTGCTTAGCTTATGAGCCCATCAATATACCTCAAGGGTACTTGGTGGGTAACTTTTTAGGATAATTACTTATTGGTAAATCACAAGCTACAAATGACTAATAATTTTTATTATATAGGTTAGTGTAAGATTTAACTAAGGGAGTTTTCAATAAATGAGGTCTAGTGTGTGAGGATGAGGTCAAATCACCTCTCATTTCACTCCATTCCCTTTGACTAGATTTTCATCAACAAATGAAAATTCCAAGTCAAAAGAGTACAAATCTAGGGCCAGGTATTGGTGGATAAAAGCACCTCGCTTCATGTTTTATTTGAAATGTATAACCTCTTAGTCAATGATAGTAGTTCTAACCTATAATTTGTACACATCATATGAGGTTTGTCCAACATTTGATGATGAAATCTAAGTTGTTATACTCTTAAAAATAAACAATAAAAAGGAATTAGTAATTTTTAGTCCCAAAGATTAAAAAAAATCACAATAGGAAAGTATACACAAACTACTTGTTGTGACCTTCACAATATGCCTTTATTTTTGTTGTCAAAATTGAAAATCTTGTTTAATCTTTTGGGACTTCTATTCATCCTTTTATCCTAAATTTTAAATGTATAATTTTTATTGTATGATTATATTTTGAATGAGTGAAAGTGAGAGAAGGGAAAATTTTAGGATATTGATATTGTTTGCAAAACCTTGATTCTTGAGGGCTTTGTTTGATTGCAAATTTCAAATCAATATTAAACTTTGGTTTGCATGTTGCAAATTGAGTTCGAAATTTGATTTGCAACACTATTTGAAGCACAATTTTTTGTGCTCTTTGTTTATTTTTAGCTCATCAATTTATTTTATCAAGACCTTTCAATCCTTTCTTTTTGTTATTTTTTTGCCATTTTCATATGCATTTTTTAGGTTGGGTTGCATTTTTTCTCCTTTAGTCAAAGTAATATTGTAAATATAAAACATTTAAACTAGTTTGGGATTTTTTATGTGATTTTCATAATGAGTGTGTTTCAAATTTGATGCTTGAATCTAACTTAGTTGATTTCAAGTATGTCGTTAGTTATCAAACATCATTTAGGGAGTTTTGTCTGAACATTACTTACAACTCAAAGTCCCATTTTTTCATAAATTAATTTTTTTTGCAAATTGTGACTAAAGTCCATAGTTTGATTGTAAGTTGGAAGTCAAATCATTTTTGGAGTTTGTATTTTTGTAAAAATTGCAACCAAATTTTAAGTTCAGTTGCAAGTTGGAAGTCAAATCGTTTTTGCAAGTTCTAGTTGGGGTTTGAAGTCTAGTTGTAAGTTAGAAGCCAAATAATATTTTAAATTGAAAGTCAAACTTAAAATCCAATTTGCATTTGCAATTTTTAAAATTTTAATCTTATTTCCTTTTGGTCCAAAACTTATTTTTTTCAAGAAACTTAGATTTTGATAATTTTTTATCATGATATCTATTGGTTGAAAATTTTGTACACTTAGGGGATGTGCAAAATTATGGTTTCAGCCACAATGTGTGAGTGCACAACTCTCCTAATTTAGGGAAGGCTCCCCCATTGCTTTCTACTTCAACAATTAAAAAATAAACTCTAACTCTAAATCTATTCTAAATCTAGGTGAAACTATGTCTTGTTCTCTTTTTTTTTTTTTCAAAAAAAGACACTTATTCTTTTCTCTTCTTTCAGAAAAGAATCACAGTTGAAAGCACAAATGATTAATGAAGTAAACTAAACAAAGAAGCAAAGTTTCCATTAAGGCACAAAGTCCTCTGTTGCTTCTCCGAGATGGGAAAACAAAAGAAAGCTCAAAGTCTTCAACTATCTACTCTCCTATCAACCTCTTTAGATGATTTTCTGGTAACTAAGTACAGTATGTAGCAGCTCAAAGTCTAACTACGTGATGCACCTCTTATGCACAAACACAGAAAATAAAAGCAACACAAAGTTTGCAAGTTACCCCTTTTCTTGAGCGTCCTACAATAGTTTCAAATGTGACAAGCAACTCAAAGTTTGCAGTATCAAATCTTAAAACCAATCTAAAATTCCAAACACAATAAGCAGCTCAAAGTCTGCAAGATTGAGCTTGAATCCCTCTTGTATAACACCTCAAAACTCATAATCAATCCCTAGAAAATGTCATCACATAACACCTTGAATCAACACAAAGTTTGAAATCAATTTGCCTTTTTTAATTGATTGCAATTTGATTTACAACTAAGGTCAAAGTGTTAGAGTGTACATACAAACTGGCAGAGTTTTGCTGCATTGCCAAAAGATTAAAAATTACAATAGATCCTCTCAAGTATTTATAGGGGAGGAGCCTTGAGAAAAAGGTGGGTGGATCCCAACTAACTTGAGAAATTATCTCAACCACCATGATTTATTCCAACTACTTGTATGCAGGAAAAGTGGGTCGATGAAACTCAAAATGTGAAAATGTTGTTCAAATGGCTTGTCCACACACCCACAAGACTTTTTGGTGCAAGTTATGGAGTCACAAGGAATGACCCAACTTCCCAAGGTAGGTTCCATGGTTCTCTATCTCACAAGGTCCCTCAAGCCAATTCCTTTGCTCTCAGATCACTAAGCAAAGTGACTTAGGGATGACGAATGCAAGAACGAGGGATGCTTTCGATTAATTTTAACATGAATGCATCCTATTTATGCATGATTCTACAAATTAGCTAAACTAGATTATAAGATGACAAGGTTAGTAGCAATACTATCCTAACATGATATACTAGTTATATGATTTAAGCTAATGATAATAGAAATGCTCTGAAATGCTTATTAGATTAATTCCTATTATAAAGAGAGGCTAGATGTATTGATAAAATTGAGCATAAATGAGATACTAAAAGCTTGGATCCCCTAAAATGGAGGAATGAGAGCTCTAATTATAGAAGAAATAGGACAATGGATGGTCAGGATTGGAGGAGTTAATCAAGGGTCAAGATTGAAAGTTATCAATCCATGTTTACAATTTCCACCAATGAAATGGTGACAATTGTCAACATAAGACTGCTTGAGAGGAGAGGTAAGAAGCATTAAATGCTTGAGAAGACCTCATGATTACCTTAGAAGGTAAGGGTTAAGGTTAGGCTAGGGTTATCCAATGGATAAAGCTTTTACCCAAGGGGTAAACTCTTGTGCAAAGGTTAAAGGGATAACCATGGTCAAAGCAATGAATGCTTGATGAGACCCCTGGGTTAGAATAGAGTTAAGTTAGGCAAAAAGTCTCTAACCATGCCACTAAGGGTTAGTTAACCATTAATGGTTTGAAGACTTTGGGGACAAATTTGTAAGAGTCCTTCCAAATTTGGGGGTATTCAACAAGTTAGCTTGTTGAAGGCATAAAGGCTTTAATGCCTTTTGAAGACTTTACTCCAAATTTGAGAAGTGACCTCCTCAAATTTAGGGAAAGGGGATAATTGATGGGTTTAGGTTAATTGATTAGGATTAGATGGATTCTAGAAGAATTTAGGAAGAGGGTTAGGATGCAAGTGGGAGATGTAGGAAAATGCAAGTGGGTGAGGAAAATAGAATTTAATTGAAATAAAATTAATTTATTTCAATTGTGGTTGCAAGTTGGGGATTTAAATAAATTAGATTTATTTAATTGGGGTAAACTATTTAATTAAATGTAAATTTAATTAAAAAGTAGAGAGAGAGGATTTAATTAAATAAAATGATTTATTCAATTAAATGATAAAAAGGGCTTAAGTGAATTTAAATAAATAAATTGAATAATTTATTTAATTAAATAGAAGAATGTGGATGATTTAATTAAATTAGATTTAACTAATTAGAGGAATGAGAACAAAATGAACATTAAATATTCATTTAGGAATATGGTCATTTTTATACGTCTACACTACTAACTAAGACTTATTCAAAATTACAAGTCCTGTTCTAAATTGACTTGTAATCAACTTACTTGTAATTACAAAAGTGTAAGTGATAAACTTGCAACTGCAAAATTATTTTTTTACAAGTAAACTTGTCAAAAAAAAATTACAAATACACAATTGAAACTATTCTATGTGTTTGAATACATGAATCTAGCTACATCATCCTCTATTTTGAAAATATTCATGTTGCTACAAGATACTCTATGATCAAGGTAAATGACATCTTGAACTGGAACAAGAACTTGCACCCTTGATAGACTTTATGTCTTTAACCAACAAACTTCAACCTTTCACATGCTTGGGGTAGTACTGACTTCTCAGGAGGGAAGTTCTTTGCAAGGTTGAAGTAAGAAGCCTATCTATGTCTTGAAAGCATTCTATGCTCTCAACCATTCATCTCCTTGTGTGGCTCCATCATGTTGTTGTTCTTTCTTTGTATCATCCTCCAATCTTGGAATATGCTTGCCAAATAAGGCCCATGCTTTAATTTATTGATTTGGTAGGTCATGTGTGCAAATAAGATTGACAAGGGAAGGGATAAATTGATGCAAAAATGGGCTCACAAGTGAATTTTGGGTTCTGGAAACTGCATTACATGTGTGGAAAAACAAGAGCATTAACTTGTAATTATGGAGAACAAACATGCAACTTCATATGTGTAATGGGTAACCACAAGTTTGCACTTGTAATTGGACCTTTAAGACTCATTTTCAAGTGTTTTTGAGTGCATTTTAGACCAATTTCGGGTTCTGGAAGGTTGACTAGAAGTGAAGACATAACTGCAATCGGGTTTTAAAATTCTGATTGCAGGTAGACTTTAAATGGGAAAAATGAATGAAGGTGTGAAATGAATGGATCTAATGGAGTTTTGACACGAGGGGAAAATGGAAAGAATTATTTTGACTGGTAATGGAAAACTTTATGTGACAAGGAAAGACACATTTTCAGCTTGACAACATTGGAAGAGTGAAAAAACTTCAATTTGTAATCATATTTATAAAACCCGAAATCTTGCTTGGTCAAAACAAATGAGCTTGGGAGAAACTATAATGCTCTTATAAATAGGTGAAGAAGCCAAAACATTGGTATCCCATGCAACAAACAAATCAATTTTGCATTTAACCCATTCCACAAAAAACGGCTTGGAAGAAGAGTTACATTTGGTGCCAAACACTCTTCAATGAATGAAGGATGCAAAACATGTTGCAAATGTGGCAACAATGGCGAAATATGGGTACCCAAAATGGTGGAGCTTACACAACAAAAAATGGAGCCAAGCCAAAAATCCCCACATTTATGCACAACGTGTTTGCCAAAACCATTGAATCCCAAAAACGTGGCACCAACCATCAATCTCCAGCAACATAGCAAGAATGTGGGATGAATTCAAGGGAATAATGCCACAAAAATTAGATTTGTGAGAGCAAGAATGCAGATCGAGTTTTTCCTCTCCAACTACAAGCAAATGTGCCCTCCAAAGATGCAATCGGGTTTTTAAAACCCCTTTACAAGTTTTAAATTGGATTACTTTTCCTTCACTTGAGAAATTTTGGGTTTGAAAGGAAGAAGAGCAAAAAGAAAAAAAGAAAAAAACTTGTAATAGGGAAATAAAATCCCCATTACAAGTTTTAAAAACATAAAGGAACATGAAGACTTGCAATAGGGAAATAAAATCCCCATTACAAGTTTAAAAGGAATAAAAACATAAAAACTTGTAATAGGGAAATAAAATTCCCATTACAAGTAAGACAAAAGACACAAAAACAATTAAAAAACTTAAAAGACTTGTAATAGGGAAATAAATTCCCTATTACAACTTAAAAGCACAAAGTAGGAACTTTTATGAGAAGTTACAAGTTCTCACTAAACTTGTAATTTTAAATTCACTTGCAATTTGTCTAAAAAGTTTCTACAAACAACTTAAAAGGCAAAAAGAGAAAAGGGAAAATAAAAAGCAAGTTACAAGTTAAAAGTTTTAAAATAAAGTGCACTCGCAAGTGCTTGAAAAAACCCCTACAACACTAAAACATAAACAAAACTCTAAACTTGCAAAAGAAAGAAATTTTTCCACTTGTAGTCTAGAGAATAAAACTCGGTTTTGAAGAAAAAATATAGCAAACAGACTTGAAATGCAATGAAATTTGAAACGCGGATTGAGGATATAAAAAATATAGCAAACAGACTTGAAATGCAATGAAATTTGAAACGCGGATTGAGGATGAACCAAAGATCAGTCTAGATCAACAAGAAGCAAAAATTTTGCCTCAGGAAGTGTGCCTTAAGAGTAAAATCTTTAACTTGTAGTGACTACTCCGAAACCCAAAATTGCACAAAATTTTTGGAAAAAGACGACCAAAACTCACCCAAAATTGGACAATGATAGCAAAGACACCCCCCAATAATTTGAAACTAACAAATGCAAGTTTTGCACCTTGTAAAACGTGACTTGGAGACAAAAACAACATATTTAAAGCAAAAATTTGTAAGGGTTGCCTCATTTTTGAAAATTAAAAAAATGAGGACAATAGCTGGCTCTGAATGGGGAACTTACTTCGATTGTTGGAACGATTGAAGGGAATAGAATCTAGAACTCTAAGTGCCTTAGTATTCATTGGGTTACAGAGTCAAGCAATAAAGACATAGATGACAAGGAGGATGATATGACTAAAAACAAGATGCAGACTTGTGCAATTGCACTTATTGGAAATAGAAACCCACCTATCCTAAACTAGCCACAATGAAAACCTTTCAAATGAAACCATTCACTGTCTTAGCAAAGTAGCTGCCTCTTTTTAATAGCTTGCAGTGCCTTGCATGATCATGAGCAGCCACAACCAATAGAAGCACAAACAATTATATTGAAACTTGATGCACAACTCCTTGAAAAAGATGAACAAATTCACCTTCCTCTTGAAATGAATCATATGTACTAGTTGCTGCAAAGTATATTTTTGAAACCAGACTGCTCTTTCTTAGCTGAAAATGCATGTTTGGCTTATATCTCAAGTGTATCTTCAAGTTCAGGAACAAGTGAAACCTGTGGTTTTCCTATAGCCTCCAACCAAGCAAGCTGTCTGATTGGACATCCTCTTGATGGGACAAAAACAAAATTCTTCTTAGCTGCAACTTGAACAACCGGTTTCTCAACCATGACAACCTCATGTTGAAAAGAAAGATCTTCTTCATGTGATTCAAATGAAAACATGGATGCATTGCATTCCTCAAGTATGTTGTTCACAAACTTCTGATTGAAGGGAATTGTTAGCAAGACTTGAACAAAATTCTTCTATAATACTCATGAAATGATCCTCATCGAGTTTGGGGGTAGATCTCTTTTGCATGATATGTCCAAGTTCATGACCTTGAAACATGAATGCATTCATTTCAACTTGAGTGGGACCTTCATGCATGTTCATTTTTTCACATCTCATAATATGATTGTCCTCCTCTTGTTGGGTATTGTCCATGGTATCCGATATGGTCTTTTCTTTTTGTTCATAAGCTTTCTGGAACTGCATAAACCAGATTTGAGAGTCGCCAACCATGTCTGCTTCCTCCTCTTCTTGAAAGAGACTAGCAAGATCACTTTGTTCAAATTCAGAATCCTCCACTCCTACATTTGTTGGTGGTGCCTCAAGAGCAAGCCCTTTTGGTGATGAAGGAAGCTTGTCTTTATTTTCAGCTATATAACTAGGAGCATTAATTGGATATGGCTTCATTGGAATGTCTTCATCATAAGGGGAAGAGAATACAGCTTGAGCTATTTTCCTTTTGAGGGCGACCAACTCATTAGCCAACCTCTACACCATGGGATCTATTCTCTTGGTAGCCCATGATCCCGAAGAAGAATTTTCTTTGGATCCATTTGGTTCTATCTTTATTTTACCAGCAAGGATAAGATCATCTTCAATATTAATTGCCAAGGCTTGTGTAGCTGCAAGGTCTCTCAGAACTGCCTTTCTCAACAAGAAACACACCTTAGGAACTTGAGCATTGACGAAGAAGCACTTCAGATTTGCAGCAGTAGGCTGAGCAACAACTGGAATTCTGTTACACAACTTATTGAATTTAGCCACAAACTCCCGCATGGGTTCATGTGACTCCTTTTTCATTTGAGTCAATTGAGCTAACGATGTATGCACATCCTCTACGGGCTTGAACCTCTCTTCAAAATTTGATCTGAGTGTAGCGCAATTTGTGATGGTTCGTGGTATGAGGTGGTAGAACCAATATGCAGTAGCACCTTGGAATGTTTCAATAAAAAGTCTCACTGAAACATCCCCATGTTCCACACCAAGCACACCACATGGAATATAGAAAGCAACAACGTGCTCATTAGAATGTTGTCTTCCATCTCCAAAGAACTTGGGAAAGTTCTTCCTCAAACCATCAGGAAGAACATGTAATGGCGGAGTCAGATTCAACAGATCAAAACCATTCCCCCAAGGACCTTGAGCAACCATTTTACATTTCCTTGGTGAAAGCTTGAAAAACTACAATTACAATGAATAGGATACCGGTATACTTCAAACAAATGCATGAGGCTTTTGGATGCATATTGTATCTTAGTAGAGTCGCCAGTGGTGACTCAAATCGATCAATTTGCTATGTAATGATTCAACGAATTTATATAAGAGATTCTAAGATAGAATTCACAAAGTATTTCAAAATCTTTCTCTCCAACAGAAAGCCAGGAAAAGTTATTTTGAAAACAACAAGACACTATACTTCAAACGAAAGCACGAGGCTTTCAAATGCATTCATTTCCCCAACAATATCCCATTAAAAAGTGCAATTAAGGGTTTCAAATAAATTTTGTAAATTAATTACAATTTGTGAATTATATTTTGTTTATGAATACGAAGGTGCATCTAGTTTGGCAAGAACTTTTATTTAGGGAATGTCTTTGCCAACAAAAATGAAATATGAATACAAATGCATGGAATGACCCTCAAACTTATTGTCCAAGCTTGTGAATATCTTAGATATATATTTTATGCATGTAGGATTTGAGGACCTTTGCAAAAGGACAATGAAATGCAAGAAGACAAAATGTTTTCTAGAGCAAGTAGAGTAGTCCTTTGGAAGCTGCTTCTTTTTTATAGTTTATATTCTATCTCCAAAATTATTTTTGACATGCACAATATTTTACAACCAAAAGGACAAGGTGGTTTGGATGATCAATAAAGAAGTAATCTTGCAGATCGAACCACCATATATCAACAAGAGATGTTGAATCTACCAGTTGGGGACACATTTGTAAGAATAACCATGGAATCATCTAGAGAGTACATTTCGAGGTCCATGTTGATCAATGTATTGATATTATGAACAAGACTTGGTTAATTAAGTCGACAACTTTGATCTTTAGGTTGCCAAAAAAGATTTTCATATTGAATTTAAAGGGGGAATCAATGATGCAATTGTTGGAGTAATTTTAGGACAATTATCTAATTATTTATTAATTAGGTCCTTTAATTTTTCTTTTTCACTTAAGCTAAACTTAGGTGCTTTATTTTATTTAGGTGTTATTGCATTTTTAGTCAGAGTTCACTTAGAGACACTTTTAGTTATCTTTTTTAGCTTGTAGTTGAGCTTAATTTAGCTCATACTCTGCATTGCTTTAGTTCTTCAAATTTTGGGATTATGGCATCTCTTGCTTCCTATAAAGCAAGTCTTTCATTCATTGTAGTTGTACCTTCAATATTGAATCTTCAATTGTTCCGTGCAATAATACATAATTATTTGGTTGTTATAGAGCATACAATATTTGCTTGATCTCTTTTGTGTGATAGGTGTTTTACTTGTAGATGATTCTTGGCTCTTGTGGTTGATCATCTTAGCTCCTACATCAATTTTTCTCTTAAACTGGGTGGTTGAATTTGATATTGCTAAAGAGTTTCATTCATAGATGTCTTAATTTATTAGCAAGGTAATTTTGAACAAAGAGTTTGTTGATTATGTTACTCTCATCAATCATAGCTCCCACAAAAATAGTTATGTGAAGTCATTTAGTCAAAATAATTCTATATGAGTTAATACTTGGTGTATGCCTTAACAAGAAGACAACAATTTGTTAGATTGATGTTTAAACCTCTATGCATAAACACAAAATCCTCCATGGGTTACTTTATAGGGAAACCAAAAGTGGCACCCCTTCACTACAAAGACCTAATGTACATATAATATGTTAATTGTATGATCCATGAACACAAATCTAGTTAGGACAATCCTCATAGTCTCAACCTAGAGTTTTTGATCTCCCTTAGCTCTAGCCTTATTGAGCTATGACTCACCCTATCTTTCAAACAAACTTTGTAACCATCATCCCTCATGAAATTCCTATCCTCCACCTCCACATTCACTTCATCTTCAATGTGACCCTCTACCACCTCTTTCCAAACTCTTACCCACTTCTCAAAGGTCCCTTTCTCCCACCTCATCCAACAATACAAATAAATGGAGAGTTACCTCTCATTCATAATAACTCCCTTTGTCAACTCATCCCTCTTCTACACTCTCACCATGTTGATATCAACCCTTAAGATGACCAATTTTGATCCCGCTAAAATTGCTTTCTTTTCCCCAACCCTCTCACCATCACTAACCACATCATATATATAGTTTAGAAGATAATTTATCCTTTACTTGACCGATCATTTTCACCTTAATTCACCTCACATCTCTCACACACTCTAATTTTAAACCTACCACTCACTATCACTAACTCACAAGGTTAAGCCCTTGATCTTTTTCCACTACTTCTCCCTTCTCTTGACCCATCATTAGCTTACCCTTCTTTGACACAATTTCTAATATTACACCTCCTGCTCCCACATTCATCCCACCCAAAATAGATGTGAATGATTTGGTTGATGTTTCTTTTTCATATGACTAACTTTAAATGGAAAAAGGCCCACCTTAGATACCTTGTATGACTCTCTCTCTTATCATACCTTGTACCTACAACTCTTTTTGTGTTATTTGTCTCCTACCATGTGAGAATTATTAGGCCATGCACTATTGGAAAGCCAATGCTTATTTGTGTAACCTTCTTGACACATAAGTCTTCCTTATGTTATATATCCTCCTTCATGTTGTCTTCTTCTTATGCATGTTCTCTAACTTTATGCATGTTCTCTAACTTTAGTAATAATGCAAAACTTTAGGAACTTCTCATTCCTTTTCATGTTGATCCAAATTGCTCTTGTATACTTATCTTCGATGTTTTCCATCTTTACTTAGATTTGGTTATTTATTTTTCCTTCTTGTTTTCTCTTTTATCTATTTCATTGTTTTCATCTCCTTGTTTCTTCTTTTGGTGCAGACAATATAACATCAATTAATGCTTGGCTGTTGCAGCGGTTACTTTATTAATTTTCTGCTTCACTCAATAAAAAAATAAAATAAAGCATCATGCTTTCATAAAAAGAGCGACCAAAAATTAAATCTAGTTGGTTTTACCTGTTGCGCTAGGGTTTTATGATAGATGTAGGGTTTTATGATATTTTAGGGTTTTATGATATTTTAGGGTTTTATAGAGACCAAATAGCATAAAGAGGTTCATGTAGAACGTGACATTCAAGTGACGGTAAGGTGTTTTCTTCATTTCTTACTGCCTTCGATGGATATTCATTTATAATTGCAAATTTGTTTTGTATGTCTTTTTTCATTTATAGTGTTCCAAGTATTTTTTAATGAAATGGTATAGCGATGAGGAGATATCAGGTATATAACCAGTTCTGCTTCTGATATTCGTTGATTGATAAAGAGCTGCAGTCTTCTGAGCCTATGTTTAACCTGAATAAGCATTTCATTGTTGTCAGGGCTTTATTTATGTTATGCGTTAAGTATTTTGCCAACCTATGTGCTCCCTATGTTGTAATTCCTGGTTCTTTTGACTTTTTAGTGGATTTCATGTGTACCGATTTTTGAATTGATTTTGATATGGCTGATGATGAAATGAGCCCAATTAATGGAGTTCCAGGAGGTTCCAAGTCCTTGATTATCAAGGAGAACCTACTTGGAGTTGCCCCTGCATTTCAATGACAATTCTGGGTTCTCACTGAGGCTTATTTCAATGCATACATTTACCTTAGTCTTGTAACTGGGTATTTAGTTTTAAATGATGATCTATCTAATTAGTGTAGTTTCAGATGGTGTAAGTTCCGTCTGAATGCATGGAGAGCCTATTTGGAATGGTCTTTTAATTTCAATAGCACTGGGATTTTAGTTTTTGTTCTTTATGAGATTTCAGCAGAAGTTTTGATAGTGGTTAAACCCTTTATGTGTTTTTTCAAAACTTATTGATAACAATTTTCGAAATTTCTGCGTTTGACATTTTTTTTGGGAATACGCAACTGCCTAGGTTCCCATTTTTGTGGGTGGTTTTATTTATAGATGGGTTTTCTAGGGATGTTGGGATACAATTTATTTGATACAGCAATCTTAATGGAGGAGATGGATGAGAGAAATACTGATGTTGGATATATATGGACATAGGATTGTCTGTTGCGGGTGTATGTTTTTTATACTGTTGAAAGTTTCTGCTACCCCGTGCATTCTTTTTTTCTGATGTTATTCCTCTTGGAATATGTTTGATATGATAATTTTTCTCTTTTTTTAACCTTTTTTGATGTACTGTTCATTGTTCTTTCTTAACAATATGTAAGAAGAGAGTATTTTTGGAGTATTCATGGGAAGGCGATAGCGTTGATCTTCTAGGATACGGGCAGTATTACGGAAATAGAAAGTTTGTGGAACAGTCTGGCTGTTAAAAAGAGAAAAAAAGCTTATAAACGATTCAGAGGAGGGTTGTGGCTGGGGTCATGATCATAGATGCAGAAAGTAGATATCAATTATATGGTTGTCATTTAGCATAAGCTTCCCTAGATTTCTTCTCAACTAGAAGAATATTTGACCCTGCATGAGGTAACTAGCAATATAGAATTGACAAGTGGAATGCAATTTGGTGTAGCATGGACTTTAGAATAGGGATCAGTTATTCCAGGCTTATACTGATCACTTTATTGGGCTTCATATTCAAATATGAAAATGGCTATAAGTCTCGGCTTCAACATGAGATTGCCTTGGGGACTGTAGTTACTGTGGTTGAGGCTTATGAACGTGCCTTGAAGGTAGAGGAGAAATTGAACCAGAAAAGTAAAATGGTTAGTAAAAGATGTGATAGCAACCTGGGCAGAGGAAATTAAGTTTCTTTAGAATCTGCCATGAGTGAAGGGCTAGGAGGAAAAAGTTAGAGTTTTAATTGTTGAGGAAGAAGATAAAATGTGAATTTGAAGCCCGTAAGGTTACAGATCGATCTCAAAACCCCAAAAGGGCAATGGTAGTATATGAAGAACCCTTGATCACATAAGTTGAATCATTGCCAGGAGAAAATCTCATGTTGAGAAGAAGTTTGATAGTTGGGAACAAAGATGATTGAAAGAGGAAGAGTAGCTTTTGAACAAAATGTAAGTGTATTGACAAAACGTGCAAGGTAATTGTTTATGGTGGCTCTATTTATAATGCAGCGAGTATAAAACTGGTGAACAAAGTGAAGTGTGCCTATGTTTGAAAATCTAACGTTCACAAAATCTTGGTTTAAGAAGGATCACAGTGTATTTGTAAATAAATCTTGTCATGTTGCTCTTAAAATCGTTCTTTATGTAGTTGAAGTGCAATGCTGACATTGTGCGAATGGATGTGGAATGGGTGGGGAAGACACTTGCAATACGATTGGAAGGTTATCCACCATGTCTAGGAGAACGTTTACAAGGTACCACAAGATTAGGCGAGAATATCTAAAACTGTGGACAGAGGAATTTATCAATTATATGATATTCAAACTTAAGATTTGAAAGAGATTCAAATTTCTAATGATATTGAAACGGTATGTCTACGTTAATTTTGCATTGAATTTGAAGGATATAAATGTATGCTTTGAACCATATGATTTTAGACTATTGGATTAAGGCTATTGGTATAGTAACAAATGGAAATATGTATATATGTTAGGTGGAATAAAGAGATGGACCTATGCAATGAAAGCAGAGAGGCACTAATGATGAGCAAATTAGAATTTGGTTATTTCAATAATGATGAATATTTATATCTTATGAAGTCGACCTTAGTTAATGGAGAGGGAAGTCTGATTTGTCTTAGGTCTCAGTGATTTACAATTTTTTCAATGTGAATGTAGAACTATGGTATGTTCATGTGTGAAATTAATGATTGTGTTTTAATTCTATAAAGTGGGTCATATGTTGGAGGGACTGGCCATTTAAGTGATAAATTTTGAGTTTATTTTCTTGATGACAATGTGAGGGTATTTGAAATGACTGCATTGTATGCTGGAAACATGTCTGGGAACAAAAAATGCAAACGAAACTGCACCTCAAGAGATAGGTGCTGATTGAAAGGAAACACTAGAAGAGTCTATAAATAATTCTCATTGGATGGACAGGGACTGTGAATTATGGGAGTATAAGCAAGATCTAGAAAATGCTCCAAAAATATCATCGAGAATTTAATCAGCCTAGTTTAAGTGAGAGCATTGATACCAAGCATGATTGGGACGAGGGAAAAAGTTTCAGGTTTGTGGGTGGTAGCAGCAGCAATTACTTGGCTCTGGGTGCCTGACTGGATGGTGGAATCATCATTGGACTCTTCAATCTGGCAGAGCATGGGTGGAATTGTTTGTGGTGAGTTGGATTGTGTTGAGACCACCAATAGACTACTGTGAAGACAAAGGTACTAGGAAGGTCTGTGCCATTGTACTCCAAATACTTCAATGGCCATGGCCGCATCCATAGCTCTCAGTCATACAGATTTTTTGTTTGTTTGTTTGTTGTTCTATGTTTTCTTGGACTTAATAACGACTCAAGCTGTCCCACAGAATTCTAAATCTTTAGATGTGTTCTGATACCAAAACTGATGCGGTGACCTTCGTGAGCTTGAAAGTTGAACTCCAAAAATGCTTTGTTTCTAGAAATTGTTATTCAAGAACTACTAATAGAGAGGAAATGTCATATCAAACTTAATACCAAGAGGAATTGCTACTAGGTTTCTTGTATTTATGATTAAAACAAGTGCAAACAAAAAGGAAATAATGCATTGCACAGCCTTATCTCCAAAATTCCAAGTACATTCCACCTGCACTATTTTTCTGATTGCTTTCCTCCCCAAAAACTACACCAAGAAAACCACTTTAACCATCGCACAGGCAGTTACATTTTCCTATACCAGCAATTGATACAGAAGCAGTAGGGGCTGTTACATACTCCAAAAGGAAAATGGACAGGTAGTGGGGGATATCAGCCATAAAAAGAGCAGTTACATCAGTGATCTGTCACAAAAAGCCTATTCACAATCTACAGGATGATTAAAACATATCCAGATGATACAATGTTTTCTTTGGGTTTTGTTAGAAAACTTTTAGGAACGCTTAAAACTTATCTTTTTGACGATGAAGGCTTTCGGAATGCTTGTAAAGCGACAATTAGATAATGATTTCATTGTGCCCTCTACTAAAGTAATACCATTTTACTTGCACCATGCTATTATTCAAACCTTAATGCCATTCTACTCTTGATTCAACGTTCAGAATGGTATGGTCTTAAGGGTTGTCCTAGTGGACGGGCATCAGAGAAGTTCATGGCAAGTTTGGACAGACCGATATCTTAAATGACAGAAGCATGAATCATAATTTTTTATTTTTTTAATTGATGTCATTTTCAACTACAGAACTATCACAGTTTCTTCAGTGATTTCTAAATGTTGTCTGTCAAAATCTGAGGCGGTTTTGATTCCCAGCTGATTTTCTGAAAATCTGTGAGAGCATCTAGATGATCCTTTACACGATTGATACTGGATGTTCTACAATCTATCCGTTTCCTTTTTAACGTAGTGGGTTCATGTGGAGAAGAAACCTTAGTTTCTTCAGCAGACAGACTTGTGCTATAATCTGGTCGTGGAGGATTAAATCCTTGTAAAAGAATTATAAAAATATATATTGAAGAGGTACAAATAAACTGCCATTCGCAACGAAAAAAATCTCAGTAGTCACCACAATTTTTTTGCGATGCATGTACCATTCCTAACAATAGCTGGAGTTTTTCTTCCTGAAGATTTGGTTTTAAATTAGAGGCATGCTTTTTAAATTTTAGAGTTGCAGTATTTTTGTTTCTTGAGGGACAAATTGCAACCGGAAAATGAATTGAGATTACTTTGTAGGAAGGAGTTTATTACAGACTTAACTTTTTCCCGGTCCTAGTAGTTATTTTGAGGTGTTGTGTGAATAATTTCTACCGATGTGATATTTTATTTTTGGTCCGACTGGTATGGTATTTTTAATCCCTGCTTCAAAGAAAGAACATATTTTATACTCTGAATATTCATCTTATTTTAAACTTTTGTCTCAGATGAAAATGTTTTCTTATGCTCCTGGGCTTGGATTCCACAAATACCCATTACTGATTTTGTTGGAAGATTAGATTCTGATATGGGTGATACTGACCGTGAGAAGAATGTTTAGAAAACAGAATGAAATTGTTGTTTTAATGTTAAATGCCTCATTTGCAGTAGTCAAGACTTAAGATGACTATTGGTTCGAGCTTTCTTTCTATGAATGCACAACCAAATCCAGATGGTCAAATGGATTGTGGAAATCTGCTTGACCTTTCTTACTCTTCTCAAGTTTCTGATGCAGACAGCTGAGCTCTAGAGCTCAGAAATCTTACTCACGTAAATAATTTTTTTGAAAAGAAACATCTCAGACGGGAAGAAAAGAAGAAATCAAATAATAACCCGCTCGACACTTTTCTTCATATTTATATATGTGAACACAAATCCCATTTGCTACTATCCCATCTTTTTCGATATGTATACAAACATTTAATAGCATTTAACTGTAACTGATTTTTACTCTTTTAACTATCCACCGTAACACAACCCTTACCGCACTACAATGATATTACATAATTAATTTATTTCCTTATCATCTCTACGACCAAATGAAAACCTGTATCTCACCTTTGTAGAAAAAATTATTGCATAATACTTTTCCATTTAACCAGGATGCTTTCATACATAAAACTAAGAAATCTCACACGGGTGGCTTTATCGTGAATTTATTTCATACGGAACAGTCACTTGTGCATTTGTCAGATGATAGGAGTTGATTTCTGTTTCTTGATGACCTGCAAGTTTTTTATCCGCAAACATTTATTGACCTTTTTAGCATATTCTTGTACTATCGTGGATTATATCCTAAAGTGTTGGTGAAATATGTAATTACACATTCACAAAAATTAGGATTGGCTCTTGTAATTAAGTGTGGTCCTTTGCTTCAGCTGTGCAATAGACATCAAAGTCCAACTTTTGGTAATGTTTTCTTTGTACGGATATGTTTTGTAGTTGATATCTTCCATTATTCAATCTGTAGGATTGAAAATTACAGGAATTGCAACAAGATTATGACTGACAAATAGTATTCAATATGTCAATTTGGGGGAGAGGATCCAGTAGTTGTGTGTCTTGCAATGGCTGTCATAGCACTTGTTGATTTAATGCCTTTTTTTTGATAAAATTGTACCAATTGTTGTGACTTTAAAGAAGTTATTGCCGATGATTACTGCTCATAATTGAATGTGTTAAATTTATGGATCAGAATTAAAAATTACAGAGATACAAAGCAATATCTTTGATATTACTACTCTAATATCTGGTCTAATATTGATTAGATACATCAATGATCTAAACTAGTTGTAGACTCACTTAATTTCTTCAAATTTGTTTCTAGTGTAGACATAAATTTGCAATCCAACATCCCAAATTTCTTCAAGATATCTATAGTGTATTTCTCTTGACTTAGAATAATCTCATTGGGTTTGTGCCACACCTCTAATCCTAGAAAGTAATACATAAGACCTAAATTCTTCATCTCAAATTCAAAAAAAAGTTAACTTCTTGTATTTGACAATGAGATGTTCTTCTCCAATAAAAAATAAGTCATCAACATAAAGAACCAATATTAATCTCAGAGATATTACCAACCCATTGGGTTGTTCAATGTATGCTTCTTTTTCAATTACACTATTAAGGAATGCTGTCTTTACGTCCATTTGGTGTAGCTTCCATCTTTTAGCTGAAGCAATAGCAATAATTGTCTTGATGGATGTATAGCGACCAATAGGAGCAAAGGTCTCCTAATAATCTATTCCCTCTTTTTGAGAGAATCCTCTAACCACAAATCTTGTTTTGTATTTTTCAATTCTTCCATCAGTTGCATGCTTGATTTTGAAAATCCACTTGGAAGATACTACCATGCTTGATTTTGAAAAGCCACTTGGAAGATACTACTGATTTCCCTTCTGGTCTGGGTACAACATCCCAAACATCATTTTTGAAAATGGATTGCTATTCCTTTGTCATAGCATCTTCCCACACTTGCTGAGTTGATGCCTCCTCAACACTGGAAGGTTCAGACTTGATGATGTGACTCATTAATGCCACATAGCCAAGAAATTTATGTGGTCTCTTGCTTTCTCTGAATGTGCATTTAAGAGAGTTGCATACTTTTTTGCATTTTGCATAGTCTGTCTAGCCCATAGAGGTCTCTTTCAACAAACTCCCTCTTTAGGTTCCAAAGGCTCAACTAGACCAATAGCCTCTTTAGGTTCAGCAGACTCCCTCTGAATCTTGGGAGTATGATCGATGTCCATGTTTTGAGGAGTCTCCTGGTCTTCATTATCTATCTTGGAATGTAAATTCTGTAGGCTTTTGAAGATTCACTATTACACACAAATATTCTTTTCTTGCGAGATGGTTCTAACTTAGATCTCTTATTTTTAGGCACATGAATATAAACATGGACAACCAAAGATTCTCAAATGACTAACCTCAAGTTTTACACTTGTAAATGCTTCTTTTGAACATATATTACAGTTTTGGATGCTTCTACCTAAAGGAAGGTTTGTAAGTCTTGATCATGGATCATAGCTTTGGTTGTCTCAACTATAGATCTATTTTTTTTTTCTGCAACTCTGTTTTGCTGGGGATTGTAATCCCTACCTCAATATAGAAATTATGAAAGCTTGTAGAGGTGTATTCTTCTCCATTATCAAATTTCAAAACTTTGAGCCTTAAATTTTTTGAATTTCTCAAGCACTTAGTCTTTCTAGAGTAGTCATCAATGAAAGTTACATAATACCAAAAACTACTTAAGGATGCCACAGATGTTGGACCACAATATAGAAATTATGAAAGCTTGTAGAGGTGTATTCTCCTCCATTATCAAATTTCAAAACTTTGAGCCTTAAATTTTTTGAATTTCTCAAGCACTTTGTCTTTCTAGAGTAGTCATCAATGAAAGTTACATAATACCAAAAACTACTTAAGGATGCCACAGATATTGGACCACACAAATCAGAATGAATAAGATCTAGAATACATTTTGATCTACTTTCACTACTATGAAAAGGACCCTTAGTATTCTTACCCATTGCACATCCTCTACAAGTATCACTATGTTTCTGATTGAGTTTCGAAAGGCCGATAACCATATTTTCCATGGATGGAAGAGCTTTGAAGTGAAGGTGAGCAAGTCTCCTATGCCATAGCTCACTTGAATTGGTGGAATCATGCATCAATGCTTGAATTGGGCTAGTAGAAAGTCTATATGGACTCTCTTGGCGAGCACCAATCACCTTAACTGTTTTAATGCTAGAGTTCTTCAGCCAAGCAAGAACTTTTCCTTTTAAGAATGCAACTTGATATCCTTTGTCCTCCAACGCTGAATTTGACACAAGGTTCCTCTTGATACTTGGTACAAACAAGACATCACTCAAATTAAGAGGGATGCCAAAATCTAGATGAAGAGAGGTGGTTCCAGCACCTTTCATTGAATAGCAAACACCATCTCCGATTATCACTTTCAAGTTGGTTTCTCTTTCTACTAAGTCAGAAAGATGCTCTTGATATCCTGTAATGTGACGTGGGGCACCACTATCAATCAACCAAGTGTTACTGTCGATTGAGACATTGTTTGAAAGAGCTGAAATGATTAGAATGTTGGCAAATGCACACTCCAATGAGACATTGTAGGTGATTGAAGGTTTTGTCATTGATGGCAACTTCACAATCCCATGACATCGGCAAGGCATTCTATCGGCACTAGCAAAATCAGACTCTACATCGGCAATCAGACCATCGACACCAGCAGTGAAAAGAAGCATATTGGCACAGAGGTCGACAGGATTTTTGTTGTAATATATTTTGTTTATTATTGTAAAATCATTATAAGTCAGCTTGGCAACGTTGTAAAATGACTCATATATATAAGAGATCATTGTAGAACATTTTATGAAGTAATGAAGGAAGGTAATAAGGCAGACTTATTATGTGAATTATAGGTTAAGGGTTTATGTAAGAAGCAGAGTAGAAACCAGTACTGAATCTGGCATTATAGATGCTATTTTGAAGCTGTACAAGACAGTAGATTTATATAATCCATTTTGTAAGTCAGTGAGACTTCCTATTTTGCATTTGAGCAGTGAGCTCTAGGCACTAGGTCTTCCTGCATGTGCAGGCCCCTATTGTAGTAGTAATATTATCTTATTGGCCAGTAAGTGAATATTGTGGGTCACAAATCCCATCGAAGTTTTTCCCACATCGGGTTTCCTTGTTAAAATATTGTGTTATGGTGTGTTTTTCATGTGGTTATTGTTATCTTTGTTTATTGCATTACTTTTTGTTTACCGGTATACAATATTAATATGTTCTGCATGTTTTAAGTTAAGAAATTGTTCTAACCGGTTAGATACTGATTCACCCCCCCCCCCGCCCCCCCCTCCTCCCCCTCTCTCAGTATCTGTGGGAATCCTAACAATTGGTATCAGAGCTTGGTCCTCTATTTTCAGAAGCCTAACAGCTTGAGGAAGATTTTGACACCAGTAGAGATGGAAAACTTGATGAAACAACTTGAAGCAGCTCTCTCAGACTATGATGGAGAAAAATTGAAAAATATCAAACTTGAAGATGACTTAAAAGCAGCTCAGGATATTATTCAAGCACTTCAAGAAAATCTTATTATTGCAAGAAACAAGAGAAGAGAACTTTGTGAAAAGATGCAATTTGAAAATGATGAAAATGAAACTCTTAATGATATGATAAACAAGCTGAAGCAAGAGAACATGACAACAAAAAATGAGATGCAGGATATGATTATGAGATTTTGTAAGGAAATTGAAGATAGAAAGAAGAATGAAGAAGATTTGACTAGAAGACTAAGTGACGCTGCAAATGAAAACACAAGACTTAGCTATGAAAATGATTTGTTGAAAACAGATTTGATGCACACACAAAATAACTCAAATGAACTGATGAGGCAGAAAGAAGTCTTAGAAAGAGAACTAGATATTGCAAATCAGCATAAAGAGAAATTCAAGAAAAGCTCAGAAGAACTTGGTAACTTGCTAAAGAATAAAAAACCTAAAGGTGACACTTGTGGAATTAGCTTTGAAGTTGGAGAAAGCTTTGATACTGCAAACACACAGGATCATAGCAAACCGGTAAGACAACCTATTGCTTATAAATTCAATGGCAAATGCTTTAACTGTAACAAGTATGGTCATAGAGCAAATCAATGTAGATCTAGAAGTAATCAGAATACCAATACACCCATCGGTCAATGTTCAAAATGCAACAAAATTGGTCATAACTATGAAAATTGCAGAATGAATGTAAGATGTTATGTTTGTGGAAGATTTGGACACTTATCTAATCAATGTAGAACACAAACCGGCATAGGTTATGGGAAGACTATTCAAAAAAATAATGTGACTTGTTATGCTTGTAACAAGATTAGACATATTGCAAAAATTTTCAGAAGTAAGGTACCACCGACAGATAACAAAGGTTTCAGTTTGAAAGGAAAATAAAAAGTTGAAGTTAAGCAAGAATTCTCAAAGCAATGGATTAGAAAGTCAGACCTAAATGGTGTTGGGAATACTCCTCCACCGGTAGAACCAAGCAACACTCCACCGACAAATCAGAGTAGCACTCCACTGGCAGGAGTCTCTTCATCTAATTGAAGAAAATTCTTTTGAGGGTTTAGCAATCAAATGTGAAATATGCTATTATTCCCTCGATTGATGGTGAGAAGTAGAAATCACTTCTATACTGGCAAATAAAGTTAAGTGACTACTTAATCGACATGCATTAAATGTGGTAGTTGGCGAATTAACATTATAAATTAGTGATTTTGGCTCCATTTTACTTCATCGAGCATTCAAACATTCGAAGAGCGCGAAATTTCCAGAGCTAAGACATTTCGAGTAAAGAGGTAAAGCATTTCAGCAATCAATCTTTCCAAAGGCAGAAAAAGGTATTTATAATCATGGCATCCTCTTCTGTACCTGAATTCATAGCAAACCCTACTGTAGTCGAGGTAATCAAACGCCATAGGCCCGTATTTTAGCTAGTTCTTGAAATAGCTAAAAATGATGATAATGTTGGTGCATTTTTCCAAATCCCCAAAGGAGTTGTTTTTGCAGAAGACGAGACTTTGGGCTGCATTTTGTTACCTACATTTAAGTAATTGATTTATGGTGTATCTTGGATACTTTGTGCTACTTATATATCACAACTTTATTTCATCAAATTGTATGAGTAATAGAAGACTTTGCTCTTACGCGAACTTCGTGATTATTGTAATAGGATAATATCTCTATGGTTATTCTTTAGTCTAACCAAGATTAAATATTGGTTAATATCTCTCCAACTAGTGTTTTGTAGTTGATTACTCATTGAATTTATCAATGGATTGTAGTAGTGAAACGTTGTAAAGAAGAAACATCTATTTTGAAAGAAGAGAATAGGATGAATGTAACAGTTGTAAATAGCCTTAGTCAAATACTGGTTGTTTAAGATAGCAATAAGAAGGGAGCCTCCCCTTTTTGAGAGGAGAGAATCTCATCATGGCTGTGGTTGAAATAATTGTTTTGTGATAAAGAATTGACTACAAAATATTCACCCAACATATATCATGTAATGCTAACATGGATGTAAACATCTCATAACCAAGAAGATCAAACTCATAATAACCATTTTCAATGAAGGAAACTAGCTCAATAGACCATCTCCAAATATCCTCATAATGATATCATAATATCAACTCAAATGCACAAGGAGATAACCAATGCCAAACATCTCTCAAACTAAACCCTCTAGAACTACCATCCATTCATTGCTCAAGATCCATATCTATGAAAGATAAGAATAAACATAAGGCACCTGAAAGGAACAATGGGCAATACCTCTAAATTAGTAAATTGCCAAGTAGACCAAGAGTGGGGAATGAGAATGCTCATCAAGATATCCAAGTCATCATGGCTCACTCTAAGAAAAATCTACTCTCAAGTCCATACTAGGTGAAAGATCCTCAGTATTCTTGTTGAAACAACTAACTGTCTCAACACATGCCTTTCATCACAATAGAACTCCAACCTTCTCTATCTCCATGCATCCATGAACACTTGTAACTGATCGTTCCATTCCAGACTCCAAATGCAACATAGCACCATAATGAAGTAATCAATTAAATGATCATGCACTTAATACAAAGAGAACCACCCAAGATCAATACCAAATGTCCAACCACATAATTAAGAACATAAACATGACATCATGGCCTAACCATGTCCTCCTAGGAGATGACATACTCCAAGTGAACATAACATGGTCTCAAGAATAATGCATCATGCCAAAACTCTAAGCTAGCATCAAGAGTGCACCATGACATAATAACAACCATATTCTAAACCAAACATCACCTATCAACATCTCCAATCAACATGAAGATAACCATCTTCTACCAGTGAACTTGCAAATGTGAAAGGCCCTTCTAGAATAACATGATAAAGAGCTCCTCCAAACATTTGCAACAATAAAGAAGATTATCTACCATTAAATGGTGAATCTATATTAATGCCAACAACTCCCACGAAACCATGATAAAGAGTCATATATGGCATCATGACAACCATCCTCTAAATGAAGATCATCTAGGTCTACATGGATACAACTGAAAATCAATAACATCATGTGTAACCATGATCTCCAAGCCAAGAAGATGCATGCAACGCTAACAAAATAGCAACTAAAAATCAATCCTATTCTCCCAATAGATCATTGTCAAAAGCTCCCATTAAAAAGTGTAACCAATAAATAAATAAGCTATCATGACATTTGTAATGTTGAAAAATAGGGTTCACTAGTTTATGCATGGAAACTAGGAATTAAACCTATTTTACAACAATCACATTTGGAAGGAGAATGAACTCAATAGGCTCGATCTCAAACTTATTAGGAAATGGCTAAGCACAAAGTGAATTTTGTACTCTTTAATTGAGTTGAAAATGATTATTGAAATTATATGAATTGAATGCAAGAACTAGGGTTAATAATGTAAAATTGAGAATGATCAACATGCACAAACAAATGCAAAATAAATATGTAGATGCAAAAGCACAAACTTGTGTCACACTTTTATAAAGGCACCAACCAACAAAACTAAAATTGTTTAACTTCGATCGTATAAAAGTGACATTTCTAAATTGAATTTTAAAATGATGTAAATTTATCAAATGTATAATTATTAATGAAATTTATGTTTGTTATTTTTTAATTTTTTTAATAAATTCAAAGACAAATTTTTCATTGCTAAAAAACGCTGAAAAATTAGGGGTTCTAGTTGGTGCCACAAAAAAAAATTGAAAATGGACTTATTTTTTTCATATTTCTTTTACCCAAATAAAGAACATATATATGCAGTGTTAAAAAAAATAAATTTAAATTGTGATGTATATTTTTCTTGTTATAATATTTTGAAGTCCAACATAGCTAAAATTGATAGTTTTCATTCGACGTCAATCTTTTGACTACTAAATTTATCATTATCCAAAAAAAGAAAATACATTTTTGAGAAGATTTTCTCATCTAGTGTAAAATAATTTTTTAAATTTTTTAAATTTCATTTAATATTTCTTTTTTAATTTCTAATCAGCCTCTTTTTTAACATTAAAAAGCTACTCACAATGTTTAATTAATAAAAATATTAAAAACTATCAAAATAGTAAAAAAAAATATATTACCGGATTCGTGACTTCAAGTTTTGCAAAAGGGTATTTTTTGGTTTTTGTGAAGAAAAAATTGTGTGACAAAAAAATTGGCCAAAAGTTCAATCTGGTAAAAATGTAAAGAAAAAGGCCATTTTGGTGCCACATCGGCTAGTCCAGTCGGACTCCTTCCCGCCAAACTTGGTCTTCCATTCGACTATGGGGCAAAATTAGATTTTTTTGTTTTATTTGCGAAGTCAACTAGCTGGGTTATCAGGGTCAATTTGACGACCATTTAGATGTATTGTTGACAACTTTTACAAGGTATTTTTTATTCAATTTAATATTTTTGATGTTAATTCTAATTTATAAATATTTTAATATTTAAATTATGTGTATAATTTGAGTTTTTACCCATTTTTCATTTAAATACTACTAGAAAGTTTGTCTACATATCTGTTTGTTTTCTCTTTCTAGTTTAATTAGGCTCACATCTTTATTCCATTTTGGGGTTAATTAACTTGTTTGAGGTGTTTTATGCCTTTAGCATGCTTTTTATTTAGATAGAACCTTAAAGATGATAACAAAATTATTTGAACTCCCCTTCGTCTTTCATTGGGCATTGGGTGTAAGAGAAATTGTTATCATCTTCTTTTTAGGTAGAAGGGTCTGCCCTCCCGAGAAGCCCATAAGGCCAGTGAGAGGGGAACGACCCAAGTGGTACTTTCTTCTGCCCGCTATATAAATTAATACGTTAGGCGAAAGCCGTGACACCTTGGTGACGTGTATCTACACCGACGGTACTCCCTAGTATCTACATTATGTGTACGCACTTGTGTGGAGAACAAGGAGTGGGTTCTTGGATGAGTTACCACTGCATGGGTAGACACCAAGTTCTGCAGAAGTTCCCCCACTAAACACTTTAGAGTAGTGGCCCAGCGTTTTTTTGTCCGAACATCGCGATAGATTCAGTGCAAGGTGATAAATGGTTTTCCCCCCAAGACACTCACCATAAGGCTCCTATGGGATGAGACATAAATTCTCAGCTTAGCATAAGCTACGTAGCTTTTCGGGGAGAGGGTGATAGGGTCATCCTTCCAATCTTGAAGGCCCCTAGTTGTGAAAAAGGCAAAATTAGTGAATATACCCCTCAAGGTGTCTCTACACTTGAACTAACGAAGATTCCAGGTTGTGGGCTGAAGTTACCGCCTTGAGAACATGACCTTAGGATAAGAAAGTGTATGATGTGTTTTAGATTGTGTTTAGACCCATGAAAACTGGGCTGAATTTGGCCTTTGAACATACACATTGGTCATGTTAATTTTTATAGTATCCCTAGTTGTAATGATCATTGTATCTTCTTCTTTGCGATGTTTGATCTAAATGACTACAAATTTTTTATATATGTATATATGTACATGTATGTGTTTATGTGTGTGTATGAGTACATGTGTGTATGTGTATGTGTATACATGTATATTTGTATATGCATGTGCAGGCATGTGTGTTTGTATATGTGTGTATATGTGTGTGTATGTATGTGTATGTATGTGTTTATGTGCATGTGTGTATGTATGTGTATGTATGTGTTTATGTGCATGTGTGTATGTATGCATGTGTATGTACACATACATGTGTGTGTCAACGTGTGAGTATGTGTATGTGTATGTGTATGTGTGTATGTGTGTGTATGTGTGTGTATATATGTGTGTATGTATGTGTACGTATGTGTGTGTGTATGTATGTGTATGTGAGTGAGTATGTGAGTATGTGTATGTGTATGTGTGTACATACACATACAGAGTGTATGTGTGTGTGTGTATGTGCATGTGAGTGTATGTGTGTACATATGTATGTGTGAATGTGTGCATGCATGTGTGTATGTGTGTGTATGAATGTGTGTGTATGTGTGTATGTATGTGTGTGCATGTGTGTATGTGTATGTATGTGTGTGTGCATGTGTATCTATGTATGTATGTATGTGTATGTGTGTATGAGTGTATGTGTGTGTGTATGAATGTGTGTATGTATGTATATATGTATGTGTATGTGTGTGTATGTATGTGTGAATGTGTGTGCATGTATGGGTGTGTATGTCGGTGTGAGTGTATGCATGTGTTTATGTATGTGTGTATGTGTGTATGTATGTGTGTGTGCATGTGTATCCATGTGTATGTGTGTGTGTATGTCTATGTGTGAGTATGTGTGTGTGTGTATGTGTATGAGTGTATGCGTGTGTGTTTGTATGTGTGAATGCGTGTATATATGGGTGTGTATGTGTGTGTATGTATGTGTGTGTATGTGTATGAGTGTATGTGTGTGTATGTATGTGTGAATGCGTGTATATATGGGTGTGTATGTGTGTGTATGTATGTGTATGTGTATGTGTATTTATGTGTGCGTGTGTATGTATGTGTATGTGTGTGTGTATGTGTATGCGTATATACTATGTATATGTGTATGTGTGTATACTATGTATATGTGTATATTTATGTGTATGTATGTGTATATGTGTGTATTTATGTGTATGTGTATGTGTATGTGTGTATGTATGTGTACATGTATGTGTACATACTATGTATGTGTGTGTGTGTGTATGTGTGTATGTGTATGTGTATGTATGTGTATATATTGTGTATGTATGTATGTGTGTGTGCGTCTATGTATATGTGTATGTATGTATGAGTGTGTATCTGCATGTATGTGTGTGTCTGCATATATGTGTGTGTGTCTGCATGTATGTGTGTATATTTATATTTAAAGATGGGTGCAATTGACTTGACATATACGTGCATGTGGGCATGTGTATGAATGTATGTGTATGTTTGTGTATATACTATGTATATGTGTATGTTTGTATGTGTGTGTGTCTGCATGTATGTATCTGCATGTATGTGTGTGTGTCTGCATGTATGTGTGTATATGTGTATTTTTATATTTAAAGCTGGGTCCAATTGACTTGACATATATGTGCATGTGGGAATGTGTATTTAGGGGTTTATGGGCAATAAAAGGGCTAGATTATGGAAGTATGACCGAATAAAAGAGACAAAAAAAAGGGATACAACACTTGCTCAAGAACAAATTCCCATTGACGATGAAGTGGTCCTGATCCAAGAAAGAGAAGTAACCGGTCCTAGTCAATCCATAAATTTTTTCTTTGGTATGGCCAATCTGATGGAGATGGATGAAGACACTCTTTTCAATGGGATTTCAGCTGAGGATACGATACCAGAAAACACATTAAAATTACACTCCAAAAATTTTTGGGACGAATATTTTCAAGATAAATCTCTAATTGGAAGAGCACAATTGTTTGCAAAGTTTTTTAGGAGAAAAGAAATGACCCCCATTTTGGAGTTGATGGGTGGTGATAACAAGAAGAAATCATTAGAGGGATCAGTAAATCAAACAGTGGTTGAAAATTTGCAAGAAGATTTGAAATGTATCGAGAGTACAAGTCGAACTGCTGATTTAAGTGTTGCACAAAGAGCATTAATGACTATGATTTCTAGTAAGAAATTATCACAGAGAAGACAAACTCAAGCAATTGCTCAATTATTGAATGTGTCTACAAGAACTGTCTAGAGATATATTAGGAAAAGAAATAGGTTGGATGAGATTATTGAAAAAAATTGGGTCAATATTTGCAGGGTTCCTCGAAAAGATAAAATTGTTAAAGATGTAAGACGACTTGTTATTGAATACTGGACTAGTCACTCGTGTTTCTTCTAATAGAAGAGACACTATAAATATTAGAGATAAAGATGGTACAAAAATTACACATCCAAAATAGTTTATAGACACAACATAGAGCGAACTGTTTGAAGCATTCAAACAAGAATTTACAGATGTCAAGATATGTCAAAGAATGTTTGAGGGATTACGACTATGTTTTGTGCGTATCAATAAGGTACGCGAAACTTGTTGTCAAAATCACATTGAATTTTAGCTGCATCTCTAGTCATATAAAAAGGCAACAATAGAAAGTAATCCAAATGTACTCATCCCTGCAAGTACAACACAGTTTGTGAAGTTCATTTTATGTGACAGATTAGAAGGTTTAGATGAATACAATGTACAATGTATAAAAAATACATGTGCTGACTGCGGAGATTTGAATAAATTTGTACAAATTGAAAAATGTTGATATTTCACTGCAAGTTCTATGGAAAAGATTTGAATATGAAAAATACCAAACAAAATTAGGAGCTAAATAAAAAATAATTGTGTTAAAAGAGAGGGAATTGCCTTACAAAGAGTTCATGTGTCCACATATCCTACATTGTCATGGTGCAAGATGGTAGGCAAAACCGTTTCGTATCTCAAAAAATTGCTTTGCTTCAATTTGTATTATTTCCATAGTAGACTTCTCTGAGAACTATACGTTCAGTCCTCACACAGAGATTCAAATTCAATACTATCATTATGAGCATGTTGCAATTTTTCATACAAGTTTTGTATAGACATATAAAGTTTTATGTAGATGGTCTATAATTTGATGAAGATGAACACATTATCATTAAGGAAGTTCATTTTTATATCAGTGATGATACTTGTCATGACAGGAGTTATGTAACATATTGTTTTGAGATTTTTTTTTGAAAATATCATACATCATTAGATAAGTGTTTCACAACATTGGATTTGGTTTGATGGAAGTGTTGGTAAGCATAATTAAGTTTTACTTAAGTCTTTTAATTATCTAGTATAATTAAGTTTTCTAAACTAATAAATATTATATTTGATTGTAACTTCACAGGACAATTTAAATCTGCAAAAGCATTCAATTGGTTGTTACAACAACATGCTAAATGTAGTCTAAAGTTTTTTTGTAACTTTTTTGAGAGTGGACATGGAAAAGGAGAGCATGATGGAGCAAAAGCCTATGTGAAGCGTGCACTTCGCCAACATGAGCTTGGAGGTACATGTTCAACGTTTATAGGAGAGCGTGTATCTTATGGGTTAGAGTTAAATTGTTAAAATAAGTTAATGTGAAAGTAACAACATAAGAAATTCAAGTGAGATAGTAGAATGGTGCAAAAGTCATTTTGGTGCTTGTGACACGACATACACCAAATGATATTTTGTGGAAGTTAAAGATATTGATTGATCCAATCCTTATAATTGCCAAACAATTAACAACATTAGAAAATTGCATCAAGTGATGACTACAAGACATAGCAAACCTCTTGCGATTTAGGTAAGAGAGCGTAGAACTTGTTTTTCTACGAAATTGTATTGAAAATAAGTCATGTCTAGAGAACTTAACAAACCTCTTGTGATTCAGGTAAGAGAAAAATCATGTTTTTATGTTGACTGCATTGAAAACAATGAAAATATTCAACAATGTCAGATTATTAGAGATGAATTTATTTCACAATAGGAGATGAAAAATTTATTTGCAATGCCTCCTTATGAAGATAGTGACATTGTAGATATTCATGATCCTCTATATTCAACAGATTATGAACGTGCTTCTGATTTAGTTGTGTCAGGTACAGTTTAATTTTTTTCTATTAAATATAAAGGAGTTCAAACAAAAAATTACATATAAGAGCCCACCGAAACCAGGCATGTCCTCAGCCAGATAACGAATAAGATATAACCAACCTCGTACAAGATAATCAAAAGAAACCAAAAATTACATCATTGATAACTACAACAAAAGGGACATAGTGTCATCATGTAGTCGTCAAAACACAATATCAACATCTAATCATCTAAACACAATGTCACCCTTAGGATGATAGTTAGCTTCAATAGGCGGGATCCAGAAAGTCTAGCACGGGTCTCCTTCCATCCAAACTTCCACCAATCCATCTAGGATCTGTTCCTTGTGAGGGTGCGAGGTCCTCTCCCGAAGATGCTCCTCCTCATTGTTGATCAAATTCTCCATAGTTTGTCGTGCCTCGAGGTGGTGCATGAATTTCATCAGTGGCTATTCTAGCGGAGTCTTCTGAACATCATCTCGTTCCCATGTGAATCCATGAGAAATCTCTGTGATGTGAACAAGAATGGTGCCATCATCTAGCCATTTATTAAATTTTTCTTCATCCAACTTTATCACCACTGAAGGTATAGTTTAAATTTAAATTTAATTTGAGTTCATTTTACATTCAACCATACTCTTTATAATTTAATTGTTTGTAATTTGTGGTGTACAGGTGATATTTTTGTGTGGTTGCAGATCCTGACAATGTAGAAGGTGTTGACTATTACCTACTACGATGCACAAAACCATAATGTAAATTGTTAGAATCAATGGAAAATGCTACCGGGCAACAATATCCCACTGGACCAGTCATTGTTGAAGGTATTTATTATCAACAAATGAAGATAGATAACAATGGTGTTACATTTATTGAATACATGCCCGACCAAAAAGTTTTGCATTATAGTCACTTAGTTGTAGCAACAAGACTACAATTTGAAACTTTACAAAAAAGAGGCCGTGGCCCCTAAAATTGGAGGTTGCCTATCAAAGATCATGAAAATATATTAGAGATAGTAAAAAACATAGAGGATCCAGATTTTATGTACGATGAGCTCACTTAATTTAGTACAACAAGTGAACTCATTTTTTTTTTTTACCATGATACATGTCTATATATGCTTGTCTATGTATACATGCATGTATATATATGCATATATATGTACGTACTATTTTTTTGGTTTGTCATACATATGTACGTATGCGCATTCAAGCTATTTTTTCGATCGTCATACTATGTATGAGTGTACATTCGAGCTATTTTTTGGATCGTCATACATATGTACGTATGTACATTCAAGCTATTTTTTGGATCGCTATATATATATACACACACACACACATTTATATTTGAGTTATTTTTTGCAACATATGTACACATATACATTCGAGTTATATTTTGCAATATATACATATGTACACATTTACATTTAAGTTATTTTTATTGATTTGATTTAATTTGATTAATTCATTTGATTGATTTGAATCACTTAATATAATTGATTTAATTAATTGATTGGATTGATTACAATCACTTAATTAAATGATTAAAATTTGTTGGATTGATTGATTCATTGGATTGATTAGAATCACTTAATTGAATTAATTTAATTTGATTGATTCATTGGTTTGATTTGAATTTATTTGAATTTTCATTGGGTTGATTAGAATCACTTAGTTAATTGATTAGAATCATTTAATTGAATTAAATTACTTAATTGAATTGAATTAATTGTTTGATTTGAATTGAGTTGATTAATTTGTTGGTATTATGGATGTGTTGCATTGGTTTTGTCATTGATGTCAACACTTATCGTTCTGGAGATCTACATTTTTGATTTGGCACTATGGTTATATTGGTTTATTGTTGAACCGACACATTGTGTTCACCAACAAGGTCAGTGACTTATGCACAGTCACCGATATATGCTCACCAACAGGTTATATGGTTCACCGATACTGATGATGACTTGTTATCATTTGGAGATCACTTGATTATGTCAAAGACATGGTTTGGATACTTGGTATTTGTGTTTTGGTTATTGATCTAATCGGGTTGACATATTTGTTATTACCGACAGATAGGTCTAGGTTATGGACCGGTATACGTTATCTATTCCAGATCAGCACAACATGTTATGTAGATGATTTATTGATTAGATATTGTTGTAAATGCATTGAGCCGACATGTTGTATTGCACCAAGACTTATTCATAATTGATTTAATTGTAATATTCTTAGTGAGCCGACCTACACATTTGGTCTCAGGTTTTGTATAAATGTAAGATCTCATTTGTGAGATGTGAAGTGTGGAATTATGGTATTGTAATATGGTATGTGCAAATATTGAAGATCATATGAGCAAAATATAAGAGCAAATCAAGTAGACATCATTTGAAGGTTCAAGAAAGGTTTGAAGGTGTTTATCAGAGCTTAAACCGGTACTAAATCCAACATTGCAGATGCACTTTGAAGTAGTACATTATTCTAGGATTTAACCATCCTGCTGTAGTCACTGCAAATCCCATTTGAGTAGTGTGCTCTAGGTAGTTGGCCTTTCTGCATGTGCAGACCCCATTTGTATACGCATACTATCTGCAGTAGTATCATCTGATTGTGGGTAAGGTTTCCCACCGTGGTTTTTCTCCTTACAAAGTTTCCACGTCAAAAATCTCTATGTTATGTGTTATGGATGTTGTTTCTCTTTCTGTTTCATGCATTAAGTTTCACCGGTATTGATATAAACTACTAATTTGTTAACCGACATTAAGTTTGGTTTACCAATATTAAGTATTAAGTTGGATTAATTTATAATTGGGATGAAATTCACTGACAACTGATTCACTCGCCCCCTCTCAGTTGTTCTTTCAGTTCCTAACAATTGGTATCAGAGCTAAGTCCTCTTTTTGCAGAAGTCTAATAGCTTGAGGAGATCCTATGGTAACGAACATTTTCAGGAAGGACAATCCTAAACTTGATGAAACTAACTATGGTATATGGAAGATTAGAATGAAAACACATCTGAATTGCATTGGAAGAGACATATGGGAAGTTACAAATAATTTCCATGTTGGTCCTACTTCGAATCAACCTAATCCACCAACATTGGGTAAGGACTTGGAGAATGATTGCAAAGCAAGCGAAACACTTCTGAGTGCATTATTAGATCAACAAATTATGGGATTATCAGACCGATCTACTGCTAAAGCTATTTGGGATAAATTGGAAACATTGAATGAAGGAGATACCACTATCAGAATTGCAAAACTGGAATGTTACTGGGTCAGGTATGAAAATTTGAAAATGGAAGAAGATGAAAGAATTTCTGTTTTTATGGAAAGAGTTATTGAAATTGTTTTAGGAATACAATATTGTGGAGGATCCTTAAGTGAAGATGAAATTGTTTCTAAAATTTTAAGAGCTTTGCCACCATCTTACAAAATGAAAGTAATTGCTATTAATGAGTTGAGAACAATGCCTAATACATCAGTATCTAGAGATACCTTGGTTGGAAAACTTTCAACATTTGAGCTTGAGGAATTCGGTCATGTTGCTATAGTTAAGACTAATTTAGCCTTCAGAGCATCATCATCTGCAACATCTTCATCATCATTTGACAAATCTGATTGGAAAACACTTTATGCAAAAGAACTTGAAGATATCGGGAGGGAAAATGAAGAACTGGAAGAACTTGATGCACTATTTGCAAGGAAGATGCCCAAAGGTCTAGTTGGAAGTAAGTATGAAGGTAAAGCATCGCTTAAATGTTTTAATTGCAATAGAGTTGGTCATATAGCATTTAGATGTCCTGATAGACATGCAAGATTGAGAGAGGAAGCTAAAAGATCATATAAGCCTAACCTTGAATATCAAAGATATAGATTTAAGAAGAATAGAGACAAATCATGTTACTATGCTGATGAAGGAGTTACAGATGATTCTGATGAAGAACCGACATACAATGGATGAGAATTTGTTGCAATAAAAGAGGATCAACCGACACCTACTGTCCCACCGGTAGAGCAGGCCCTGGTAGCTAAAATTGAGGAAAAAGATAAATGGATCATTGATAGTGGATGTTCACATCACATGATTGGTGATAAAAGTAAATTCTTATCTTTTCAAGAATATAATGGAGGTCTAGTAAGATTTGGCGATGATAAAGCTTGTTTAATCAAAGGAAAAGACACTATATCTTTGGATGGTAAGCACAATACTGACAATGTTTATTATGTTGAAGGTTTGAAGCATAATATTTTGAGTGTTGGTCAATTAGTTGAAAAGGGATTTCAGTTACAATTTAAGAATGAAAAATGCAAAATAAAAAACAGAACTGGATTGGAGATTGCAACCGGTAATCGGACTAAAGGTTTCATTTGAATAACAGTGATAAGACATGTTTGATTGCACATATTGATGAAAGTTGGTTATGGCATAAGAGACTCTGTCATGTAAATTTTGATTGCATTGTAAAGATTAGTTCAACTAAGGAAGTAAGGGATTTACCTAAAATTGTGAAAGCTCATAATCCGGTATGTAAGGAATGTCAAATGGGAAAACAAGTTAGAACAACTTTTAAGAGTATTTATGAGAAATCCAATAATGTTCTTTATCTAATTCATACTGACTTGTGTGGTCTGGCAAGAACGAGAAGTCTACAGGGAGATAGATATTTTATGCTAATTATTGATAATTATTCTAGAATGTGTTGGGTTATTTTTCTCAGGGAGAAATCAGAGGCATTTGGAAAATTCAAGTTATACAAGACAATGGTAGAGAATGAAACCGATAAGAAAATTAAATGTTTAAGATTTGATCAAGGAGGAGAATTTACATCTAAGGAATTTAATACTTTCTGTGAAGTGAATGGAATCAAAAGATAACTATCAGCACCCCAGACACCTCAACATAATGGAATTGTGGAAAGGAAGAACAAAACTATTCTGGAAGTAGCTAGAAGCATGATATTGGAAGCAAATTTACCTCATGTGTACTGGAGAGAAGCAGTGAATACAATGGTTTATACTTTCAACAAAGTTCACATCAAAGGTGAAACCGGTAAGACTCCTTATGAACTATAGTTTGGCAATACTCCTACTCTTAAGTACTTCAAAATATTTGGAAGCAAATGCTATATTAGGAGAGATGAGTATGTTGGTAAATTTGATCCTAGAAGTGATGAAGGAATATTTCTTGGTTATTCATCTTAGAGAAAGGCATATAGATGTTTTAATAAAAGATTGCAGAAGATCATTGAAAGTGCTAATGTGAATATAGATGAACACTTTAGAGGAAATTCAAGGTCTGTAGATTCTGAACCAGCAGTTGAGATAATCATAAATGAACCAATACAGATTGCACTGGTATGGAATGTGGATCCAGTCACACCGGCATCATCAAAGAATTCCACAGTGACTGAAGAACAACAACATGTGAATAAACCCAGATATGTAAGATTGAATCACTCAGAAAATCAGATAATTGAAAATAAGTATCAAGGTGTTATGACAAGAGGAAGACTGACAAATGAAGAGGCATGCTTTATTTCTCAAATTGAACCAGCATCTGTTATTGAAGCATGTCAAGATTAACAATGGATAAAAGTAGTGGAAGATGAATTAGAACAAATTGAAAAGAACAATACATGGACATTAGTTCCCCGATCTAAAGATAAAAATGTAATTGGAACTAAATGGGTATTTAGAAATAAACTTAATGAATATGGTAAGGTAATCAGGAATAAAGCAAGATTAGTTTGTAAATGATATTCACAGAAAGAGGGAATTGATTATAATGAAACCTTTGCATTGGTAGCTAGAATTGAGGTAGTTAGATTATTTCTTGCATTTGCAGCTCATAGAACTACAAAGTATATCAGATGGATGTAAAATGTGCATTTCTGAATGGTGATCTTGAAGAGGAAGTTTACATTGAATAACCTGATGGATTTTCATTGACAAATGATAAAGATATGGTTTGTAGATTACGGAAAACTTTGTATGGATAGAAGCAAGCTCCTAGAGCTTGGTATGCTAGATTGGACAAATATCTTTCGAAGCTTGGTTACACTAAAGGTAATGTTGACAACAACTTATATTACAAAGTGACTAATGATGACATCTTGGTTATTGAAGTTTTTGTTGATGATATCATTTTTGGAGGAGAAGATGGATTGTGTAAGGACTTAGCTAACAAGATGCAGGAAGAATTTGAAATGCCTATTATTGGGGAGATAAAATTCTTTGTAGGATTGCAGATTTCACAAACTGATAAAGGTATATTCATATGTCAAACAAAATACTTGAAGGAACTACTGAAGAAATTTGGTATGGAAAACTCTAAACCGGTAAGTACTCCTATGACTACAACTGATAAATTGACATTGAAGGATGATTCAACTCCTATTAATCCGACAAGGTACAAATCTATGATTGGAGGTTTACTGTATTTGACACAAACTAGACTTGATATAATGAATGCAATATGTATTGTTTCAATGTTTTAGAGTAATCATAAAGAAAATCATGAATCAACAGTAAAAAGGATTTTCCGATATCTACAAGGCACAACAAATCTTGGTTTATGGTATCCTAAAGATGAAAATTTTGATTTATGTGCATACACTGATGCAAATTGGGCAGGAGATGTAGATGACATAAAGAGTACCACTGGAGGTGCATTTTTTCTTGGTCGCAAATTGATTTCATGGATAAGCAAGAAGCAGAGTTGTACATCATTATCAACAACAAAATCAGAATATGTTGCAACAACAACTAATTGTACTCAAGTATTATGGATTAAGAAAATGTTGAAGGACATAAAGGTAAAATACAAAGAACCGATAATCATTTATTGTGATAATTCAACAACAATTGATATATCAAAAAATCCGATATTTCACTCTAAGACTAAGCACGTTTCTATCAAATATAATTTTATGAAAGAGAATGTTGAAGCAAAAGACGTAAGATTGGTTTATGTGAATGCTAAAGAGTAGATTGCAGATATTTTTACAAAGCTTTTGCTTAAGGAAACCTTTGAATATCCCAAAGAGTAGCTTGGGGTAATACCCTCACCGAAAAAGACTTAGATGATTGAATATTGGCATCAAACCGATAGAAACTAACAGAGAAATTTTTTTCTAGCTTTGATGGAGGAGAGCTACTTCTTAGGGGGAGTAGTTGGTTGTATGTTCTGGTATGTCTTCTTAACTGCTTTGGCATTTGATGTCAAAGAGGGAGAGATATCTATGGAAAATAATTATTTATTTGGGGAGAGATATATATCCTTTGTATTTTGGTTTTGATTTCTGGTATTGATCTATTTTGGAGATTGTTGGTTTTTGGTTTTTTTTTGGCATTTTTCTTTGGCACTTAGATGTTTTTCCATCTAGTGTTGTCATCAATGCCAAAGGGGGATATTGTTGGTATTATGGATGTTTTGTATTGGTTTTGTCATTGATGTCAAAACTTATCCTTCTTGAGATCTACATTGTTGATTTGGCACTATGGTTATATTGGTTTACTGTTGAACTGACACATTGTGTTCACTGGCAAGGTCAGTGACTTATGCACAGTCACCGGTATATGCTCATCGGCAGGTTATATGGTTCACTGGTACTGATGATGACTTGTTATCATTTGGAGATCACTTTATTATGTCGAAGACATGGTTTGGATACTTGGTTGTGGTGTTTTGGTTATTGGTCTAATCGGGTTGACATATTTGTTGTTACCGGCAGATAGGTCTAGGTTATGGACCGGTATACTTTATCTATTCCAGATCAACACAACACATTATGAAGATGATTTATTGATTGGATATTGTTGTAAATGCATTGAGCTGACATGTTAGATATATATAAGTAAAAAAAAGTACATGCACTCTACATATAATATCATCAAACAATGATCACATGCACATAAACTAACTTGATGGGCCCTCCATTGATCCATGTTCTCAACTCTCTCTCTGCACAAGAAAGTACATGTACACGTTTAGCACACGTATATATATAATCACATGTAAATATTATCTAACTATAAGTATGGAAAATTTACTTTAACATAAGTACATGCAAATTTTACCTGGTCTGATCCACCATGTGCACCAGTAGAGCGTGAATGGGCCACAGGTATCCTTGATGAAGAACTCAAATGTGGTGCACGAACTTGGATCATATATATATATATATATGTATATTAATAATTTTGAAGTTGAAATCCACTATTTAAATTTTTTTTTAAAATATGACCTTACAGAAAAATAATGTGTACTTGACTGTGACCATGTGCAGGAGCAGAAGGAGGCCGTAGATCTCCTAATGTCTCCAATGTAGTAGGACACTGCAAATAATTCAAAATTCAAATTGTGTTAACAATTTTAAAGTTGAAATCCACTATTTAAAATCAAATAAATGATATGAACTTACAGAAAAAATAATGTGTACCTCATGAGATTCGAAGACTCTCCCAATCCTGCTGATCTCTAATGAATGGAAGGACGCATCGTCAATATCTAGATCCAACAATGCATCCTCTAAACCGTGAATGAGCATACTGGTAAAGTGACCACGAGCTCAAGCAGGAGGTGTAAAAGTCACAGGCCGCAGTGGTGTAGGTCGTGGTGGCTCAGGTTTCAGATCAACTGGTGTAGGCCGAGGAGGAGGTGTGGGATCAACATTAGTATGTAGTGGAGGGGTTGTAGGGTGCACTAGAACTCCCTCCTCTCTTCCCATATCACCCTGAGACTCTCTACCACCATCCTCTCCATTTACAAGTCATCTCACATGTGCCGGTACATCCTCGAATGGGATCCCAAGAAGCGAAGAAAGAGCTGTATATGAATCCAACAAGTCACTAGACAACAATGCACTCATTCGCTGTAAAGGATCAACCTCTGTCAACCGTGCAACTTTAAGTGGAGATGGTATGTCCACACGAGCGTAAGGATCAGTGCCACTGCTAGATGTCACATTTGTAACCCGCAGAATGGTAGTCTGCGACGATAAGATATCTCACCTGGAATCATCATCTGCCTGTGATCACTCCAAACATTTTGGTAGAACCAAAAGGTTTGGACCAACTAATGCTCATTTATTAACGAGCATTGGTGCATCAAGTCGTCTACATTTATCACTGAGCCTCCCTCTGCCCTATCCAACATTCATTGGTATACTAGTATAATCAACATCTAGGCCCATATGAAACTCTGCAAACAATTGTTTGCAGAAATAAAGTGGCAACTCATCCTTCTGTGGCCACATATGACGAGATGCCAACCATCTAGGATATATGAATGGGGCAACAATCGACTCAGTGCATCTGGTAACTAAATAACCCCTAATCTTCTTCTGTCTCAGACCTTGATAATCGGGGAACATGGTATGGATCTATGTGGAAGATACATCCCTATTCACAATGTCCCATTTCTTTGTGCCAATCACACTACGAGAAAGGGATATATATTAAGAATCAACAAACATATCATCATAAGGATTATATGTCTGAATAGTGTCAATCATACAAACCAACTGATTCCTAATAGTCCATGCCCTTTCCTTATTTGGTTGGCCAGTGGCGGAAAGTAATGTGGAATCAAGATGATCTAGTGCCTATTGTAGGGCAAGAATGGTCTCGGTAAAAAGTCTTGCCCTGCACTGACTATTAGAGGAGGGCACTGGACTAGACTATCTAGATGTCTGGTCAGTGCCCTCAGGATGAACACTAGCATCTGATGTATGATTATCCATGTGGAAAATATCTGTATGTGTAATAAAAGCAAATATTTTAAATTAAAATTAATTATTCAAAACTATTTTTAAATAATTCAAACTAATTATGAAAACTATTTTAAACTAATTCAAACATATTTGAAAATGATACAATTGTAATTCAAAGTACAATTTGAAGTAACTGAAATATTTGATACAAATTAATTTAAAGAAACATTAAAATTAAATACATGTACATACACATACACATACCCACACATACATACTGTACGGTTACATACATACATACACACATGCACATATAAACACATATACACATACACAGACACCCACATACACATATACACATACACATAAATGTATACATACATATCGTACACGCATACATACATCCATACATGTGCGTGTATCCATGTGTATTGCATGCATGTGTATGGGTATGTGTGTATGTGAGTGTATGTGTGTGTGTATGTATGTGTGTATGTGTGCATGTATGTAGGCATGTGTTTGTATGTATGAATGTGTGTATACATGTATGTGTGTGCATGTGTATGTGTATGTACGTATGCATGCATGTGTATGTGTATGTGTGTATGTGGGTGTATGCATGTGTACACATGTATGCATGTATGTATGTGTGATACACACATAAAGATGGACACAATAAAAATAATATATTGGTGCAAGAGCACCTAGTTGACTAAAAACTCTCCTTTTTGAGTATTTCATGCTTCCATGTTTGTAATGTCTTGTGTTAGGTTTATGATGTTGTTTTAGGTTGTTGTGTGTCTTTTCAAGTGGTTTTGATCTTATTTTGTGCTCAAGAGGTCAAGTTTTGCCTTTCAGGATGTGAGTTGACAATTTTGGGTTTTTAGGCCCAAAGAGGGCAAAAATGAGTAAAATTGCCTAAAAGGTCTAGAAATGCTTTCCAAAGCATTGAAACATGTTTTCTAGGTGTTTTTAAGCATGTCTTAGGTGTTTAGATAAGTTGATGAGGTTAGGTTGTCAAAAATGCCTCTTGGAGCAACAAATGTTGTCATTTTTGGACATTTCTAGTATAATGAAGTTGTGGAAGCCTCATGTATGTACTGGGCTTGATAAATAACTTGAAAGACTATGAAAAGGCCTCCCTTCTCCTTGAAAAAGGTTGGTTATCATATTGAATAAGTTTTCCTAATATGAAAAAGATGAAATTCTAGCTTTTAATGTGTTTTTCTCTCTTTAAGAGCAGCAGTCCGTACTGTAGCACATCTAGTCCATACTGTACCTTTTGGGAAGTGTTCATGTTGGTTTCCCAATGCTATTCAAGTGATCATTGTATTGGTTTTCCATTTGCAAGTTGGTTAAACAAACTTCTTTCATTTTGGTGTGCTCACTGCCCTATCAAGGGGTTGGGGTTTCAAAATGCAGCAACTTGACTAATCCAGGCTTGGGCTCCCACCAAATGGATTTGGTCAACTTTGTATGCATGTATATAATGTGTATAAGTTTCTTTTATTCTAGGGTTGTGATGGAAAAGGTGAATTTGAGCACTTATTAGGCAAGTTGTCTAACTTGGCTAATATTCTTCCTTAAGGCTCAAAATTTGGGTGCTAAGAATCAAATGTTGAAACAAAACATGGATAGAGGTCTGCACCTGTCCTAAAAGAATTTTTAAGGAATTGGAGCTCCAAACTTTACTCATTTTGCATTGTAATATGTTACTATTTGTAAAGGACAGTGAATTCCTTGTTTTGGGAAAGTGATTAGTTTTTGTTACAAAATTGGCTCTATGAATACTTTTGTATTGGAAAATGATTCCTGATGTTGTAGCAGAGTTGAAGACTTGTTTGGTAGTATATATATTTACAATGGTGGTGTTCTATTTGTGCACCTAACCAACTGCCTTGTAGAAATAACAGTGAAAAGACAATGAAAACAATGAAAATGACTGTTTTTGTCACTTTCTACAACTAGTATGCCAAGTGTTTGGAAAAATGACAAGTGGTAATTATTTGAACAGTGTTCTCCAAGGTGTGGAAGGGTCTATCAATCAATCTAGGTCCTTGGTTTGTGAAGGAGTGGTGTACCCAACATTGCAAACTTGAAAACCCTCTTGAAACCCTGCAAAAGTGCCATAAATGGTGGACAGTCCTCATTTTCCATTGACAGTGCCCTAAACCATGAAAATCTATTAGTTTGGAGGTTGTTTGAATGTCCCAAGTCAACTTCCAAGGTGGGGTAAAGCATCTTTGCCTCCTACAAGCAAATTTCATCCAATTAGCCCTCCACGGGCTAGTAGCCTTTTTTAGGCCTCACACACACAAAACAAGGAACCCGATTACCTTGAGCTCGTTGGGTTTGGAGAGATCTTTGAAGGAAAACTAAAAACAATGGAGAAACCTCATGAAACCTTTGTGAGATCCTTGTGAAGCAATCTTGGGTCTTGAGACCCAGTAAGTTGGGTTTGAGCAAGTGAATCAAAGAAGCCAAAATAACAAAATGAAGCAAGCTTTTGAACAAAACCTTTACCTAGTTTCCTAAACTATTTGGAGGAGCTTATAATGTCAAAGAACAGTTAGAGCAATGCCCAAAGGACAAAGGAATGTGTTGAAAAGAATGTATTGGTTAAACATATTGAATAGTTAATCGAGTAGGGGTATGAGCCTACACAAAGGGTGGATGTTGGAGAAATAATGCATGAGATGCTTAGCATTATAATCTTAAATTGATTTTGCAAACATACATAATAGTCACAAACAAGTTTTTTTTGGAAACCTATTGAACCATGAGACCCAATTAACCTTGTTGAGTACTTTTCTAGCAACCTCCCTATCATAGTGGTATAAGAGCCATTGAAAGATTCAGGAGAAAAGGATCATTAGGAGAAAACATGGCGACTAATGCTGAGTTAGCCAAGAAGGTCGAAGACCAAGAAGAAGAAAATAGAGCACTCAGAGAGAGGTTAAAGCAACTAGCAATGAAATTAGCTGAAGTAGAAGTCAAAACTAAAGAAGTCCATGATAAGGTTGGAGATCAGGGCAAAATGGCGGCAATAAAAGATGAGGTTCCCATACCTGACCCTGTTATTGAGCAAGAACCATTCTTGAAGGCTTTGAGGGCTATGAGTGGTAAAACCTTAGAGGGAGTGGCTCTTTTCAGTGGAAAGATGGATCCAGATGCTTTTATAGAGTGGATTGAAGGCCTAGAAAACCATTTTGAATGTGATGGAATAACTGAAGCACAAAAGGTTAAAGTAGCAAAATCAAGGCTGAGAGGGGCAGCCTTAACTTGGTGGAAGTTCATCCAAGAGGAAAGGGTGAAAGAAGGTAAGCAACCAATAGCCACCTGGAAAGCAATGGTAGCCAAAATAAAAGAAACCTACGTTCTTGAAGACTATGAAGTCCAACTTCACAGGAAAAGACAAAATTTGAGACAAAAAGACTTAGATGTCAGTAGTTACACTGAGGAGTTTCAAAAATTGTGCATGAGAACCAAGGTTGTAGAGGATGAGAGTATAAAGGTGGTAAGATATTTGAATGGATTAAGATGGAACATATAGGAAGAGATGAGTTTTTTATGTCCACAAACAGTACACAAGTGTTATCAACTAGCACTTAAAGTGGAAGAGAAAAGTAGGAGAAAGCAAGAACAAAGCAATAGAGGAAGAGGTAGGGGTAGAGACGGTAGAGGCCATAGAGGAAGTTTTGGTGGAAGAGAAGATCAAAGATCCCAAGGAGAATCCAAACTTATTGAGCAAAGTGGGGATTCATATAGCAAGAGTAGCTATAGAGGAAGGGGATCTAGCAACCCAAGTAGAGGTAGATCTAGTGCACCAGGAAGAGGGTCCTACTTCTCCACCATGAAATGCTACAATTGTTAGAAGTTAGGACACCTTGCTTATAGATGTCCAGAGAAAACCACCTCATCATAGGGGGGTGAAAGAAGAGTGAGTTATGTGCAAGAAAATGTAGCAAGTAGTAAGGCTCATGAAGTGAGATTAGCATCAGAAGATGGGGAAAGTTTGATGATGAGAAGAGTTTTGATAAAAGAACCAATTAAGGAGGAACCTACTCAAAGAAGGTCATTGTTCGGAATTAAGTACAAAATCATGGGGAAGGTATGCAAGGTGGTCATAGATTTTGGATCCACAGACAACATAATCTCAGAAGAAGCAGTTGGTAAACTCAAACTTGAGAGAATCCCACACACACATCCCTATAGAGTCACATGGTTGAATAGGGAGCAGCATGTCCGTGTAAATGAACAAACATGGGTAGAATTAACCATAGGAGGGTATCAAGATAAGATCCTATGTTACATTCTTCCAATGGATGCTTGCCATCTACTTCTTGGTAGACCTTGGCAATTTGATAGGAAAGCCATCCACAATGGGGAAAAGAACTCCTCTTTTCAGAAGAATGGAGTTACATACAAAATTCAGTCCATACATGATGAGAAAGAGGGCAACAAGTCAGCAAGTTAGAATGTCTTAATTGTGAGTGAGAAAGAGTTCATAAGTACACTTGAAGAAGGTGAAGGAGTGGGATTTGCACTCATAGTGAAACCCAAGGAAGAAAAGATAGCAAAGAAAGTTGAGATACCATATGAGGTGCAACAGATCCTTGATAATTTCAAAGCAATAATCAATGATGGTACACCTACAGCCTTACCACCTCCTAGAGCCATTAGCCATAAGATTGATTTCATACCTGGAGCCTCTTTACCCAATAAGGAAACCTATAAGATGACCCTTGAACAAAATGAAGAAGTAGCAAGACAAATACAAGAACTTTTATACCAAGGGCTAATTAGGAAGGGCATTAGTCCTTGTGCAATACCTATAGTGTTGGCACCTAAGAAGGGTGGAACATGGAGACTTTGCACAGGTTCTAGAGCCATAAACAAGATCACCATCAGATATAGATTTACCATACCCAGGATAGAGGATTTGATGGATTGCTTGGGGGGTGCACAATATTTCAATAAGATTGACTTGAAGAGTGGTTACCATCAGATCGGAATCAAGGAAGGTGATGAATGGAAGGCAACTTTCAAAATGAATGAGGGTCTCTGTGAGTGGCTTGTCTTGCCATTTGGACTCTCTAATGCTCCCAGCACATTCATGAGACTCATGAATGAAATTTTACATGATTTCATTGGCAAGTTTGTTGTTGTGTATTTAGATGATATTCTTATTTTCAATAAAACTAAGGAAGAGCATCTAAATAATTTAGCTATTGTTTTGAGAAAGTTATTTGATGAACAACTAACCATTAATCTAGAAAAGTGCGATTTCTTGAAGCAAGAATTGGTCTATCTTGGTTTTGTTGTATCAGGAGGCAATCTGAAAATGGATCAATCTAAAGTTGCAGTAATAACTAGTTGGCCAACTCCTAAAATAACCAGTGATGTCATAAGCTTTCATGGTTTAGCACAATTTTATAGGAAATTCATCAGGGGATTCAGTGAGATTTGTGGCCCTATGTTAGACACAATCAAAGGGGGTGTAAAAGTAAAGTTTCAGTGGACAGATGCAGCCAATAAAGGGTTTGAATTATTGAAAAATAAAGTAGCTTCTCACCCAGTCCTCATTTTACCTAGTTTTGATAAACTTTTTACTATTGAATGTGATGCTAGCAATATTGTTGTAGGAGTTGTTTTAAGTCAGGACAATAGACCAGTTGCATTCTTTAGTGAGAAGTTAAATTATGCCAAGAAAAAGTACTCTTCCTATGATTTAGAACTTTATGCATTAGTATAGGTACTTAGGAAATGGAGACATTATCTTCTTCCTAAAGAGTTTGTTGTAAACACAGATAATCAAGCATTGAGTTTCTTGAACTCACAGGATAAATTGAATCATAGGCATGTTAAATGGGTAGAGTACTTGCAAGCTTACACTTTTACTCTTAAGCATAAGAAGGGTCAGTTGAATAAAGTAGAAGATGCTTTGAGTAGGAGATTGTTAACTATTCATGAGATTCAAGTACAGAGCATTGGTATTGATAGTTTTAAAGATATGTATCCTACTGATGATGATTTTTCTGAAGCTTATAAAGTTTGTCAAGATTTTGAGAATCATTTCCATGGTGCATATGCTGATTTCACTTTGCAGGATGGTTTGTTATTCAGGGGTGGACAATTATGTGTTCCAAAAGGTTCTATGAGGGAGAACCTCATTCAGGAGAAGCACAATGGGTGCTTAAGTGGACATTTTGGTCTCAACAAGACCTTGGAGTTGGTTCAAAGATTCTACTATTGGCTCAAGATGCAGAGAGACATCAGGAGGTATTTTGAGCAGTGTTTGGTATGCAAGAAAACAAAAGGTAATTCCTCCGATGCTGGTTTATATCAGCCCCTTCCCATTCCACACAGGCCTTGGGATTGCATTAGTATGGATTTTGTGGTAGGATTACCTCGAACTCAAGCAGGATTTGATAGTATCTTTGTAGTAGTTGACAAGTTTAGCAAAATGGCTCATTTTATTCCTTGTAAGACAACACATGATCCAAGTCATATTGCTTACTTGTTTTTCAAAGAAATTGTTAGAATACATGGTTTGCCTACTAGCATTGTTTCAGATCGAGATGTGAAATTTCTTGGTCATTTCTAGAAAACATTCTGGAAGAGACTGGGTACTAATCTCTCTTTTGGTTCAGCTTATCATCCACAAACTAATGGCCAAACTGAGGTTGTGAACAGGTCTCTTGGAAACTTACTTAGGTGTTTGACAAAGGAATATGGGCAAAGTTGGGCTCAGCTCATTCATCAAGTAGAATACGCCTACAATGATAGTGTCAACCGGTCTACAGGTAAAAGCCCTTTTGAAGCTATTTATGGTATGCATCCAAGGGGTATAATGGAATTGAGAGATATAACTAACTTGCAGCCTAAGAGTGGAAGAACAGATGACATGGCCCAATCCATGAAGGAGGTTCATGAGCAAGTGAGGAAGGCTCTTTAGGATACCTCCCAAAAAGTCAAGGCAAGAGTGGATGCTACAAAGAGTGATGTTTAGTTTTCTGTAGGAGATTATGTGATGGTTCATTTGAACAAGAAAAGGCTGCAAAAAGGAGTTCCAAGCAAACTTCAGATGAGGAGAATAGGCCCTTGCAAAATCTTGGCTAAGTATGGGTCTAATGCTTACAAAGTTGATTTGCCTACTGATATTTCTTTGTCTCCCATTTTTAATGTTACAGATTTGAGTACTTTCAAGGGGCAGCCACCTGAGGAGATTCAAAGAGTTTCCAATGTTGCACAATCCCTTTTTGATCTTTCTTTACCTTCTCTCTCTATTCCTCAAGCAGAATAGGTTCTAGACTCCATGGTTCTCAAGAAGACAAGGAATCACACCTAATCAAATGGAAGGATAAGCCTATCTCAGAGGCCACATGGATACCTGAAGCTGACTTTCAAAAAGTTGGAATACCTTCTTCTTTTATACCTCAAGTAGTCACATGACTTCTTTGTCTTTGAGGGAGTATGGTGCAGGAGCACCTAGTTGAGTAAAAACTCTCCTTTTCGAGTATTTCATGCTTCCATGTTTGTAATGTCTTTTGTTAGGTTTATGATATTTTTTTAGGTTGTTGTGTGTCTTTTCAAGTGGTTTTGATCTCATTTTGTGCTCAAGTGGTCAAGTTTTGCCTTTCAGGATGTGAGTTGACAATTTTGGGTTTTTAGGCCAAGGCAAAAATGTGTAAAATTGCCTAAAAGGTCTAGAAATGCTTTCCAAAGAATTGCAACATGTTTGCTAAGTGTTTTTAAGTATTTCATAGGTTTTTAGATAATTTTATGAGGTTAGGTTGTCAAAAATGCCTCTTGGAGCAACAAATGTTGTCATTTGGGCTTGTAAAAGTTGTCATTTTTGGACATTTCTAGTATAATGAAGTTGTGGAAGCCTCATGTCCATACTGGGCTTGATAACTAACTTGAAAGACTATAAAAGGCCTCCCTTATCCTTTAAAAATGTTGGTTATTGTATTGACTAAGTTTTCTGATGTTGCACAATCCCTTTCTGATATTTCTTTACCTTCTCTCTCTATTCCTCAAGCAGAACAGGTTCTAGACTCCAGGGTTCTCAAGAAGACAAGGAATCACACCTATATGGAGCACCTAATAAAATGGAAGGATAAGCCTATCTCAGAGGCCACATGGATACCCGAAGCTGACATTCAAAAAGCTGGAATACCTTCTTCTTTTCTGCCTCAAGGAGTCACATGACTTCTTTGTCTTTGGGGGAGTGTGGTGCAGGAGCACCTAGTTGAGTAAAAACTCTCCTTTTTGAGTATTTTATGCTTCCATGTTTGTAATGTCTTGTGTTAGGTTTATGATATTTTTTTAGGTTGTTGTGTGTCTTTTCAAGTGGTTTTGATCTCATTTTGTGCTCAAGAGGTCAAGTTTTGCCTTTCAGGATGTGAGTTGACAATTTTGGGTTTTTAGGCCAAAAAGGGCAAAAATATGTAAAATTGCCCGAAAGGTCTAGAAATGCTTTCCAAAGAATTGAAATTTTTTTTCTAAGTGTTTTTAAGCATGTATTAGGTGTTTATATAAGTTGATGAGGTTAGGTTGTCAAAAATGCCTCTTGGAGCAGCACATGTTGTCATTTGGGCTTGTAAAAGTTGTCATTTTTGGACATTTCTAGTATAATGAAGTTGTGGAAGCCTCATGTCCATACTGGGATTGATAACTAACTTGAAAGACTATGAAAAGGCCTCCCTTCTCGTTGAAAAATGTTGGTGATTGTATTGACTAAATTTTCCTAATATGAAAAAGATGAAATTCTGGCTTTTAATGTGTTTTTCTCTCTTTTAGAGAAGCAGTCCATACTATAGCACATCTGGTCCATACTGTACCTTTTGGGAAGTGTTCATATTTTTTTCCCAATGCTATTCAAGTGATCATTGTATTGGTTTTCCATTTGCAAGTTGGTTAAACAAAATTCTTTCATTTTGGTGTGCTCATTGCCCTATCAAGGGTTTGGGGCTTCAAAATGCAGCAACTTGACTAATCCAGGCCTGGGCTCCCACCAAATGGATTTGGTCAAGTTGGTATGCATTTATATAATATGTATAATTTTCTTTTATGCCAGGGTTGTGATGGAAAAGGTGAATTTGAGCACTTATTAGGCAAGTTGTCTAACTTGGCTAGTATTCTTCCTTAAGGCTCAAAATTTGGGTGCTAAGCATCAAATGTTGAAACAGAATGTGGACAGAGGTCTGCACCTATCCTATAAGAATTTTGAAGGAATTGGAGCTCCAAACTTTACTCATTTTGCATTTTAATATGCCACTACTTGTAAAGGACAACAAATTCCTTGTTTTGGGAAAGTGATTAGTTTTTGTTACAAAATTGGCTCTATGAATACTTTTGTATTGGCAAGTTATTCCTGATGTTGTAGTAGAGTTGAAGACTTGTTCAGTAGCATTTATTTACAATGGTGGTGTTCTATTTTTTCTCCTAACCAACTGCCTTGCAAAAATAACAATGAAAAGACAGTGAAAATGACTGTTTTTGTCACTTTCTACAGCTAGTATGCCAAGTGTTTGGCAAAATGACAAGTGGTAATTATTTGAATAGTGTTCTCCAAGGTGTGGAAGGGTCTATCAATCAATCTAGGTCCTTGGTTTGTGAAGGAGTGGTGTACCCAACATTGCAAACTTGAAAACCCTCTTGAAACCCTACAAAAGTGCCATAAATGGTGGACAGTCCTCATTTTGCATTGGCAGTGGCCTAAACCATGAAAATCTATTAGTTTGGAGGTTTTTTGAATGTCCCAAGTCAACTTCCAAGTGGGGTAAAGCAGCGTTGCCTCCTACAAGCAAATTTCATCCAATTAGCCCTCCACGAGCTAGTAGCCTTTTTTAGGCCTCACACACACAAAACAAGGAACTCGGTTACCTTGAGCTCGTTGGGTTGGAGAGATATTTGAAGGATAAATCAAAACAGTGGAGAAACCTTGAAACCTCTGTGACATCCTTGTGAAGCAATCTTGGGTCTTGGGACCTAGTAAGTTGGGTTTGAGCAAGTGAATCAAAGAAGCCAAAATAACAAAATGAAGCAAGCTTTTGAACAAAACCTTTACCTAGTTTCCTAAACCATTTGGAGGAGCTTATAATGTCAAAGAATAGTCAGAGCAATGCCCAAAGGACAAAGGAATGTGTTGAAAAGAATGTATTGGTTAAACATATTGAATAGTGAATTGAGTATGGGTATGAGCCTACACAAAAGGGTGGATGTTGGAGAAGTAATGCATGAGATGCTTAGCATTATAATCTTAAATTGATTTTGCAAACATACATAATAATCACAAATAAGTTTTTTTTGGAAACCTATTGAACCATGAGACCCAATTAACCTTGTTGAGTACTTTTCTAGCAACCTCCCTATCATATATATGTGAGGAAAATTGTTTCAAGAGAAAAACCCCACACTCCAAAAGCACAATACTTTATATTATTGAAAACAATAGTTACAATGCAATAGAAATATATAGCTTCTTTAATAGGAGTCTACAACTCACAACCTAAAATCACGATTAATTTTGACAACATAACACTTCATCTATAGAATATAACATACACAATGATCTCCAAGACCACCCCATACAGATAAATACAACAAAGGAGGAATCTTCTAGATGAATACAAAAGATGGGGTTGTGCAAAACATTCGGTGCACTTTTTTAGCAACCTGTAAGCATTCAAATGATACATTTACATCTCTAAATGACAATTCATTCAAACCTCCTAAGTTAGATTCTCTTACACCTCTTACAATTGTCATAAAAATAATCATTACTGACAACACTTACAGTTGCAAGAGAACAATCATAACCATCTAACAATATCAAATCCTCTTACAACTTGTATGTTGGCATTAGATTGTCATTGATGTCAATAGTTGAGCAGATGCACTGGACTGTGATGTAGAGACTTCCATTGGATAGAGATGCATAGATGAAAAATGCCACATAGAGCAAGTGCATCTTGACAAAGAATTTGCAGATTGATAGCTTCATACCCATTGGACAGAGATGTAGGATGATGGGTGTCCCAGATGTTGGATGATGAAGTGTCCTAGATGTTGAGCAGATTTGATTGTATGTGTGCAAGGAATAAGCATGAAGTTTTTGAAGGTATTTAGCAAAAGGCCACAAAGAAGATAGAGAACACATTTTTGGGTTAGCTATTGGACTTGTAGGTGGATAGAGGACAAAGGACATAGAGTTGTGAAGGCATTGGGTGAACTGTCATAACTCTAGAAAGACGTTGTTGTAGTACAACATATCACATTGTTTTATTCACATGCTGTTATAGGGAGTGCACAACACATGGTGGTTATTGGCAAAATGAAGAAACAGGTAGCCCTGCCATCTCACAACAAGGATGTCTAGAGACAGGTAATCGGATGGAAGAAATGTTTATCGCATGAGGTCAAACACCGTGTTTATCATGAAATGCATAGACAAAGAACATAGGGTGGTCATTGTTTCATATGTCAACATGTTTGCGTTGACGAAAGATGGCTAGTGAAAAGAAGAGTAGATATCACACTGTGTTTATCGCCATGGTCTCCGTGCTTTCACAAGGGGTAATTCCATCACTAACAGATCTAACGGTGGGCGTTCATTCATGGGGAGATTATTTGTCAGAGAAAAGGAGGCCTTGGTGCAATGATAGCCATTCCTTAGAAGCATGTGGACCTCACCCTTGCTTTATTGGCTTATCGCCACTCGATGGAAGTATAACTCAATAGTTCTCATTGTCATCAAGCTTCGTTCCACCCGATCCCGATCTCTGATAGCGGACCCCATCCTGACTTTATCAGTTAATCACTCTCCAATGGAAATGTAGCCACTAGTTCTTGTAAGTCATTGAGTCTCGTCCCACGTGATCCCTGATCATTGATAGTTGACCCCACCCTTACTTTATCGGTTAATCGCTCTTTGATGGAAAAGTTGCCACTAGTTTTTGTAGTCAAGCTTTGTTCCACCCGATCTTTGATCCTTGATAGTGTCGTGTCAGTGGGCCCCTCAGAAGTCTCATATCGACTGATCACTCTTTTAGGATTTTTGCGCACACATGTTTTGTTGTTCCATGACTCTTGAGGTTCCCAATAGTCCAACTCTTCGATGGAAGCAGTCCCATTGTCGACAACTTGTGCAGCGACGTCAACACAATACCAATTTGTAATGTGCGTTAGATTGTGGATGTTGACTAAGGGCGACTCGATGATGAGGATGGAGAAGCTGTTGATGTGGCAAGTACACAACGATTTAAAAGAAGAGTTTGTGCTGACATAGAACAACTGGTTAACAACACAAAGATGGGGGACCAAAAAGGTGTCTTAAGATGCCACTTTTTTTCTTTTGAAATTAACAAAGTCTGAATTTTGACAAGAAAATGAACATAGTTACACTCAAAATATGAGGATACAACAAGAACAAGAGTTGTAGTGCTCAGAGTCTACTTTCTAAACTACTAATTTTTTTAAAAATGGTGGAGATTAAGGGTTTCAAAAAGGGGGAGCACACAGAATGGTGTTGTTTTTCAGAAAAAATAACATAGCACCTAGTGTGCTCCCCCTATAATGTCAACTTTATTTTGGAAGTTTTAAAATCATTCCAGTGAGAAATTAGCTAACACCATGTAGTTTATGTCATATTTTTTGGCTAATTTTTTAATGAATATATGATTTTTTACTAATTTCGAAGTGGACACATCCTAAAAAACAGAAATGAGCGTGCCCCCCCTAAAAATTTGTGAAAACTATTCAAAAATCTTTTTTTTTGTAAAATTGTGTATAATGGAGTCTAGTTTCTAAAAAAATAAGTTTTTTCAAAATTTGATAAACGAGTAAAAATCTATGGCCGAAATACTACATGTTGGATTTTGACAAAAAACGGGCACACTAACAAAATAAATTATGGATGAAGACCTTAACAGTATCAAAATTTAAAAAGAATCATATGGTTGGGTAGCTATGAGAGAGCTTGACAATTATATGGTATTTTTTAATTGCATTGAAAAATGTGCAAACCTGACACAGAGCATGAAAACACGTACTAGGCCTGAGAAGGGCGTCCAAGCCTGTGGGTTGGATGCCCAAGGCAAATCCAAGCCTTTGGCTTGGTGTTTTCAAAGGTAGCACATTTGGTGCACGCCAAATGTATTTCATAGCAATTTTTCATCTTATAAAGCACAAAGTGTTCTCTGTCTTGGAATATATACATAAAATATAACATTTAAGTATAAGTAACGTTTCTATTTGGAAACGTGACTTATACTTTAATTTATTTTATCTATATATTGTCAGGATTTTTGAGAGTGGTTGTAGATCTCTAGGAGTTATAATGCAAATTCTAGTTTATAGAGTATTCATATAAATTTCAGACTTAGTCAAATTTACATAATCAACATGCTCGTATCAACATTATCTCTCTGGTCTCTTCCCTACATTCCCCCTCTCTCTTTCTTAACCCCTACTCTCTCTCTTAGGTATCTCCCTCTCTACTTCCTTCCCTCTCATTGGTATCTCTCCCTCTCTTTTCCATCTCCCTAACCCTCTCTCTCTCTCTCTCTCTTTCGTTTATCCCTCTATTTCCCTCTTTCACTAAGGCTCTCTCTTTCTCTCCCTCTCTCAAGTATCTATATCTTGCACTCTCCCCCCTCTCTTAGGTGTCTTTCTCTCCCATTCTCTCCCATTCTCTCCCATTCTCTCCCATTCTCTCCCTCTCCCTCCCCCCCCTCTCTCTCTCTCAAGTTCCTCTCCTCTCTATCAAGTCTCTCACTCTCAACCTTTATCTATCTATCTAGCTCTCTCTCCCATTCTTTCTCTCTTTCCCTCTAACTCTTTTGCCTCTCTTCTCCCTGTTCCCTCTCTCTCTCTCTCTCTCTCTCACACACACACACACACACACACACACACACACACAGGTGCATCTCTCCCATTCTCTCCCTCTTTTCTCCCCCTCCCCCTCTCCCTTTCCCATTATCTCTCTCTTAGGTATCTCCCTCTCTACTTCCTTCCCTCTCATTGGTATCTCTCCCTCTCTTTTCCATCTCCCTAACCCTCTCTCTCTCTCTCTCTCTCTCTCTTTCGTTTATCCCTCTATTTCCCTCTTTCACTAAGGCTCTCTCTTTCTCTCCCTCTCTCAAGTATCTATATCTTGCACTCTCCCCCCTCTCTTAGGTGTCTTTCTCTCCCATTCTCTCCCATTCTCTCCCTCTCCCTCCCCCCCCTCTCTCTCTCTCAAGTTCCTCTCCTCTCTATCAAGTCTCTCACTCTCAACCTTTATCTATCTATCTAGCTCTCTCTCCCATTCTTTCTCTCTTTCCCTCTAACTCTTTTGCCTCTCTTCTCCCTGTTCCCTCTCTCTCTCTCTCTCTCTCTCTCTCTCTCTCTCAGGTGCATCTCTCCCATTCTCTCCCTCTTTTCTCCCCCTCCCCCTCTCCCTTTCCCATTATCTCTCCTTCTCTCTACCTCCCTCTCTCCCTCTCTTCACCTCTCTCTGTCTCTCTCTAGTGTTAGAACACCATATGACCCCTTAAGACATCATATGACCCATTAGGACATCATATTGTCCTAAGGGGTCATATGGTGTCATAAGGGGTCACATGGTGTCATTAGGGGTCATAAAGGGCCTTAAGGGTCCACACGTTTTAGAACATCATATGAACCCTTAGGACATCGTATGGAGATCACATGGTCCTAAGGGGTCATATGGTGTCCTCAGGGTCCACACATATGTTAGAACACCATATGACCTCGTAGGACACCATATGTCCCCTTAGGACACCATATGATACTTTAGGCCATCATATTGTCCTAATGGGTCATATGGTGTCATAAGGGGTCATATAGTGTCTCGAGGGGTCACATGGTGTTGTTAGCGGTCATATGGAGTCCTAAGGTGTTACGCATGTGTTAGAACACCATATGAACCCTTAAGACACCATATGGACAACATATAAACTAGCCCTCATCCCATGCATGAGGCACAATTATCTTAGTGTTTTCATTAACTAGACTCTCTAATATTCTATTAGGTTATCACTTATTTAGACACACTTTCAATGGGTTACCCTACAACCACTTTGGGCGCGGCTCCCACTCGAAAGCCACTCTCCCATATGACACAGGACCATAATCAAACGAACTCCTAAAACCAAGGTATACACAAGGTCAAGCATACAAAGTTCAATACGGTAAAAATACCCACTTGACCAACCAAGTTCTCACACGAGGTGCACTGACTGACGGTTCTCTGACTAGAGACATGACCTGCTACAGTCAACCACATAACAACACCCAACACTCACATAAATGACATGACCAGATACAAAACCATCACATGAAAACAATTCAAAACTCGAGATCAAGGACCTAAGCAGGTTCCAAAATAAACATATGACAATATCCACCAATCACAATCAAGGACTTGTCATTTCTTAATCAAATGTGAATACAAAAAATTAAACATGCATAGGCATAAATCTAAAAATGACAATCCTTTTCCATATTGTTTAAACATTACAATTGATCTTGTTTTCTAATAGATCTAAATTTCCATACACAGTTTTAGACAAAAAACACCATTTCATAACAATTTCAATACCAAAATGGGGATCATATGATCGTGCCTTATTCAATACAAAAAAAAAAAAAAAGCATTATTAAATGTATTTTCTCATCTAATATCCATATTTTGTTAAGAGAAAATGTCATCAATTTTCTAACTCTATCTATCCATCTTCAAATTTCCCAATGACATATTATTTAATCTCAGAAATTTCCAACTAATATATTGCTTTAATTCCCAAGAATTAAAAAAGAATATAATATCTATTTTCCAAATTTTCTCATACTATATTGTTTAATTTCACTTTCAAGAATTACCAAAAGCGTATGTTAAAGACTTACAAAATATACCCATAACATATATTAATTTACTTAATGAATTTATATTTAAAGAAATACAAATTTAAAATAATTTAAAAGATATTTTAAATTAAAATAAAAAATATATATAAAAAATGACTTTATAGTCACACATTTTTATGCGGAACAAAATGCACACCGCAAAACAGAATAAGCGGGCAACTACCTGTCAGTATGCTGCTACCTTACGATAGCAGCAACCCACGTGGTGGGTATACCCTGCCACATGGGATAACATATATGATTTTTTTTTTAAATTTTCTTTTTAAAAGAAAACCCCTTCCAATTACTCACAGTCTCAGACCGAGACAAAATAGATTTTAAAAATTAAGTTTCCAGATTACCAAGGTTTTTCAAATGTTATTGTTTTTTTGTAAAACTAGTCCCAGAAAGTTAAAAACTGGGAAGATTTCTCCAACCAAATTCCATATTTGGGCAAATGAAAACAATTTACTCACAATTATCCAACTAATTCAACCAAACCCAAACTAATTTCACAATTTAAAACTTGAATCTGAATGCATTCATTTGGAGTTTTAACAAAATTTTATAGTGAACATCCAACCCCAATTTTTTGATTTGGAAAACAACTTAAGCAACCAAAATTTGATCTGGAGGTTGGGAAAGAAAGCAAGGAGGGTTAAATTTGAGATTTAACTACAACTCTTTCATATTCCACAAAATATAAGAGATTTTCAACAAGCACAACCATATTTCTTTTAAATCTAAATAATATCTTTTAAACAATAAAACCGAGATAAACAAGAATCCAACCTTATTCAAATATCTTGGGAATGATTTGATGAAGAGCCCAACTTGCAAGCTCAAGAAAATATTTCTCCCATAAATGCCCAAAATTTTCATTCCAAAAATAAGTCTCCCAAAAATATTTTCAAAACCTAGGTTAAAAGGGAAATTGTTTGACCAAAAATCTTTTTTTTTGGATTTAAAATAATTTCCTCCAAATAAAAATGAAAACCAATTAATTGAACTTGCTACAAACATGAATTGAGCAATTCTAATTATAGATTAATCACACAAAGGGGTCCTATTTAATTTAGTCCCTTTAATTTACTAATACATAAAAACACATTTAATCTAATTTAAATACTTGGGATTTAAATACTCAATTACACCACATGCAAAACATGCAACCCAAGAACTCAAACAAATACATGACCCGCATACCCAACCAAAGGGGAAATTGACGAACGACCGACAACGCTCACTTGAGCACGACTAGGGTAGAATGAGGGTTTTACGACTACCTAATCCAATTCCTTAGTGCCGATAAGGTACACTCAAACCTGCGAATCCAGGTGGAGACGAACCTCATACCTATGTGGTACTGTACCTACAATCTCCTGCAACCATGAGCCACACATGCATACATATATATTTAATAAAACTGTTAGACCAAGATTAATAACATGAATCCGAAGAACAATTAAAACTACATAAGAAGTGATGCGAAAATAAAATTTATAAGTATGCACAATAATCATAATATCTGACTATAACATTACATCATGGTACAACAACCATCCAAGAAGGCCACTTAAAATTCAGCCAAGGTCAAACTAGGTTTTAAAATCTGATTAGGGCAGGGGTACTACAGGAGCTACTGGATATGGCTATGCTCAGGGTTGGGTTTGATGCGGGTGAAGGGCTTGATATTGATGGAATCCACGAACTGAGGGAATTGTTTCCCTTTATCCATTGGCCCTTTCGTTTGGATAGAGACAAGCACAAAGTAGAAGTGTCCATTGGATGGGACTCTCTCAAGCTCTACTTCAAAAAGAAAGAGTTAGAATCCCACAGCTCTCTAATTGGTGTTTTTGTAATGAAGGATGATAGGGGTAAGGGAAAGCATAAGTTGAAGGGTGTGTGGAGGGTAAAGTAGGAAAAAAGGGCGATAGTGTACAATGAAGTTGATGCGGGAGGTGGTGTATGGATCAATGCAGGTGAAGGGCTGAGTGGAAATGCCTCAAGTGTGTCCTAGTTCTGGAAGGGATGACGTCGTGGAGGATTTGGGCATTTGTTTCTCTCTTTTTGTTTACAAAATAATGTCAATTTCACTTTGGTATACTCTGTTCATAGTAAGTTCTCATGGTTTAATAGTTCTATGTAATGATGTCTCTAAAGTATAGGGTTTAGATAGTTTGTAGTTCTAGGTTCATTGGTAGTTTGGGTTTCAATTTTGATAAATTTTATATGAAACCCATTGATTAGATGTATTGTTGGCAATTTTTTAAAGAATACCAACCGGTGGTAGGATTATGCTAGTGGAATGATAGATGTAGGGGGAAGGGTTTGTTGGTGATCGCCTGCATATTTTAGGCTTTTTTGAACTTTTGATGTCTACTTCAAAATTTATTTTTAATAATATATTAAGTCTTATTACCAACCAAAAAATATATATAATATAATACATATTAGGTTCTTGCCTCCATGAAGATAAACTTATTATTCCTATGGTAGATATCTAGTAGTATAACATTCAACAATACCTTTCATACATCCTCTACCTCATGTTTCTAATATATTGACTTAAGGAAGCCCAAAAACCAACAAACAAAAAAACTACATTAGCCCAAACAAGGTTCCAAAATACTATGGTATGAACTCTCATAACCCTCACGTATGTAGATCAATCTTAAAAAAAAAACTTTCTTTTATGAACATTAGTATGCATTACTCCTAAACACTCCCCTATGAAACACTAATTGCATCCAATGTATATTAATAATAGAATATACTTTTACAAGTTCACTATGTGACACCCTATTTAATGCTTCATTGTAAACAAAATTTCTAGGTTTATAAAGAATAATCAAATGGTTACATATTGTTAGGAAATTAAGCATGATATTTTGTTAAATCCATTTCATATATAAATATGTGAGAAAATCATGCATACGAGCTTACATTATAGCCACAATGCATAGATCAAATAGACAAGCCATAAGATAGCATAAGATATATCCATTGAAAACCCTCAAGAGGAAAAAAAATCGCCCTCCACGAGAATCCATACTCCATCTATTATTAAAATATAAAATAATGTATGCACTTACATAGTTAAAATGAACACTTTTAAAATATGAAGCCCCTCCAATGTATCCTCCATATATCCAAGTATAAATCCCCACATCCCATACCATGCTTTACATATGAACTCCTTATAATGACTCAATAATATGGCAACCCACTTACCCATCCAGCCTTAACTAGTAAACATGTGCTTTCTTTTATAGACTCAAGCACACACAAATACAATGTTAGCAACATTCAAGAAGGAAGAGTTAGAGGGGGAGGGGTGAATCAGTCTTCACTGGATTAACAACAAATTAAACTTCAAAACATAAACTGATATACTGCAACAATAACAAATAAGCAAATTAACAACACAACACACAACACCAATATTTTAATGTGGAAAAACCGGTCAAGGGAAAAACCATGATGGGAATTACCTACCCATAGTAAGATGATACTCTGCAGTAGTATGTGAAAATATTACAATGGGGAATGCATATGCATTCAGATACACTGCCTAGAGCTCATTGCTCAAAGATATTTGCCCAGAAGGCTACAACCCTCAGGGAAGTCTCACTGACTTGCAATATGATTCAGACTACAATCCTGAAGGAATGACTTACAATAATAACATCTACAAATGCTTGATAACAGTTTCAATTAAGCACAGTTGTCTGCTCTCCAACACCAATCTCACCACAACACTTCTCTAAATGATAAATCTCTTTTTCACACAATCAACTCTCTCAAATAATGTAGACACAATATCGATGATAAAACCAAGTGAATAATTCACCTATATATACAATTCATCAACCTTGATAACAAGGTCAGCTAAACCCTCAACCATCAACACACACTTACAAAAATTACATTGCATGGTACAAAGATTGACCGTTGGACTAATATTATAATTTACATTACATAGCATGGACCTAATTCAAATTCCCAAGCGATCACATCCACTGGAAATCCTGCCAAGATCAACCGCATAACACAAAAATCATCACCGGTTGATAAAAACCACCAAAAAATCGCACAATGATCAATGCAAATCGCCAAAATAAATAGGACATGACTAGGAAACACCAACAAGCACGTTAGAATCATCCATAGCAATTGCACCGACACCTCTTTTCAAATCTTCATCAGTCAACGTCTCAAAGCTCAAGAACACAACCAATTAGCAACTGTCACGAGGAAAGATAACTTACGAAGCTCCAAATCACGAACCATCTGAAATAAAGATACACAAGGTCATCGAAGGCAATATCCCAAAATCTCAACACAAGATCTGATCATACCGAAATATACCAGTTCCTACAAAATAGTGATTAGCAAAACCAAACTACAAAACCAGATAAAAAACTCTTCCCAAACTCACCAGAATAACTCGCAGGAATATGTTGACATAAATGACAACAACATATCCTAGAAGCAACAATGAACAACCAAATCCAACAATCTCCCCAATAATCCAACAATGGTCAGATAGAACCATTTGCCTCAAAGCCATTTAACCCTAATTTAATATTTGATACTAAGTTTGGACAATATTAATCTGTTTTCCCCAATTAATTATTTTTTGTCTCCCACACACATAAAATAACTAACCCAATGTTACAATACAACTTTACAAGTGGCCCCAAATAATTATCTAGTGTGGCTAAACATATCTCCTTGATGCACCACAATTATATATTTATTTAATTTATATTATTATAAAGTAAGGTGTATAACACCTAGTCCCAATATTCTCCCACTTGTTGTATACATAGAATAAGGGTCAATAAATGAAACACATCATCATAGCCATACATGGAACCATGTGAATATCTAGCATGTTCTTGTGCTTTATCAAGATACTTTAAATAAAACCAAAGTGACCACCATCTGAAGTGATAAATTCTCTCATCCTCCATCATGCCACTTATGGAAGAAAAGGAACATGCTACTATGAAGATTAGCATTTCCATAAAACACAAGCATCAAATCTAAGTGATAACAAAGGCTCCAAGATAATGTTAAAGAAAAAACACATAATCGAAATATAATCCACAACACATGACAATAAATCTAGCCATCCATACTTTCTAGTCATCAACAACATCATTAAATCCATGTCAATATAATATGCAACATAAAAATTTCAATCACGAGATCCTTGTATCAAATATGTCAATGAAGAGCATACATATTTAAAAACTCACACTGCATGAGTAATGCAAAATTTGCAAATCAGACAAGACATCATTAGGCTAACAATCAACACATGTATCAAAGTGTGGTGAAGGATCAAAAGTAGATAGTACCAAGAAAAATAATAATGATCCACACATGCAACATAAATAGCTACATAATCTCTCACAACATGTAACCTTAAATCACCAAAATCATATGAGCATGAACCTCCAAGAAGAAGCTATCAAAAGAAGAGAGAAAGCTTGTAAACCATAACATGTCCTTATAGAAACAACTTAAAGTGCCATGCTATGTCAAGTATGATCTCCTTACAACCCTAAATGAAAAGCCTCAACAACACCCATCCATTCAATCTCTTAGATTAAATAAAACATATGCATCATGCAAATCAAGATGGATGTAAGAGTCTCTAACAAAGTAAATAAAACTCAAAGTATCCATTCCCTAACCAAGAAATCATCCCAATAAATGAACTCCTATGATCCTCATTAATTCACATGCACAAGGAGATATCCATGCTAAACATCCCTCAAAATAAATCGTCCAAAACTAACTATCTATACATCAAGATCCATATCCATAGGAAGATAAATCATAAAGACATGAACCTAAAAATAGGATGGGCAATATTTATTAGAAGATAAACTATCGAGTAGAACAAAAGTGGGAATGGGAAAGCTTCTCCAGGACAACCAAGCCAGCGTGACTCACTCCAAGAACAATCTCCTATCAAGTGCATCATGAGCTCATGTCCATATCCAAGTGAAGGTTCATTGATTATCCTACTAAAACCTCATTATAAAGTACCCATCTCAACAAATGTCTCTAATCCCAAGAGAACTCTAGCCTCACCCGAGTCTCTAGTATCTATGAGAACCTACCAATGATTAACCCATGCTAACATTTGAATACAACATCACACTCTCATGAGTCTTCCAAGCACGTGACCAATATAATCAATACAAAGAGAACAAATCAAGGCCACAATTGAAATTCCAACTACAAAATTAGGAACCCAAAAATGGCATCATGATCTAACATCTCCTCCTAGGAGATCACATGCAACAATGCACACATCCTGGTCTCAAGAGAACCTATATCATGTCAAAAATCTAATCTAGAATTAAGAGTAAATGAAGATAAAATACAAAGTATACTCTAAACCAAGGATCAACATCGCAAGTCATAAAAAGATATACATATCCAAACAATGAACCTATAAATGTGAGAGATCTCTTACAGCAGCAACAAGGTCCATGAGCTCCTGCAAGACATCCATAAATATTGCAGAGGATCTGTTGGTATTATGGATGACTTCGTCATTTGTTGCATTGGTTTTGTCATTGATGTCAACACTTATCTTTCTAGAGGTCTATATTGTTGATTTGGCACTCTTGTTATATTGGTTTGTTGTTGAACCGACACATTGTGGTCCCGACATGGATATTGGCTTATGCACAATCACCGGTATATGTTTCACCGGCAGCTCAGGAAGTTGATGATGACTTGTTATCATCTAGAGATCATTTGGTTATGTCGAAGAAATGGATTGGATGTTTATATTTGGTGTTTTTCTTATTGGTCTGATCGGGTTCACATATTTGCCTTTACCGGCAGATAGGTCTAGGTTATGGACGGGTACAAGATATCTTGGTCTAGATCAGCACAACACGATTTGGAGTGGTTTATTGATTGGATAATGTGTAAATGTATTGAGGCCGACATATTGTATTGCACCAAGGCTTAGTTTGTAATTGATTTAAATGTAATATCTTTAGGGAGTCGACCTAATCATGAGGTCTTAGGTTTTGTATAAATAATTGTAAGATCTTATTTGGAAGAAGTATGAGTGTGTGTGAATATTGAAGATCATTGTGAAGAGCGAAAATAAGCAAATCCTTGTGCGAATCACACATATATTATCTAAAGGTTGAAGGAAAGGTTATGAAGGTGTTTGACACTCATGGTCAGAGCTTAAACCGGTACTGAATCCAACATTGTAGATGTTATACTGAAGCAGTACATTGTTATTGGATTTAACCATCCAATTGTAGCAAGTGTAACTCCTATTTTTTGATTGAGCAGTGAGCTCTAGGCGGTTGGCCTTTCTGCATGTGCAGACCCCATTATTCTATTCACTTACTATCTGCAGTAGTATCATCTGATTGTGGGTAAGGTTTCCCACTATGGTTTTTCCCCTTACAGCTTACAGGGTTTCCACGTCAAAATATATGTGTCATGTGTTGTGGATGTGTTTTGCTTTCTGTTTCATGCATTAAGTTGTATTGGTATTACTATAACTGTTAATCTGTTTTAGCGGCATTGCGTTTTAAGTTGGAATAATTTGTTTTGGGTTATAATTTATTGACAACTAATTCACTCCCCCTCTTAGTTGTCCTTCTCGGTTCCTAATAGGATCATCCATCACTAGATGATGAATCCACATCCAACCACTCCAACTGAACCACAAAATTGATCTACACATGGAATCACAATAACCACATACTAAATGAATATCAACCATGCTCCACACACTCAATTGTAGTCTGACAACTCCAAAGAAGATGTAGAATGAATATATTCAATCCAAGAAGTTACAACTACCATCAAAACATTAGGAATCAATCCTTCATCTTCAAACCTTCACTATCATAATATCCCACTAAAATGTGAAACCGAGATATCATAACATCATGATAAGTATTCTACAAGTCCCAATAAATGACTATATAGGTACTTTAATCATCCATCCTCTCATCCCAATGCAACACATACCAATTCATAAATGACCACAAACAAGGCCAGCTAACAAAGTTTGTACCGACACTAAATGAATCTAATAGATATAGATAGTCTACACCTAGTCTTCCCAATGTAAGAAAATGGGCGATCAATCCACCCAAGTACATAACTTATAGATCTAAAACATCAGAATATGCAAACTCATTATTACATTAGTATTTTGTAAATTGAGATATCAAAGAAGATATAGACATCAAGAATCAAACACTGAATCATACATTGTACAATAAATCATACATAATCATGTAAATACGAAGGATGCAATACTATATAGGAGATATATTAGTTTTCAAATTTGTTCAAGTGCATTTTCCTATTCCTATAAAGTATTCATAGAAAGTAGCAACTCTATGTATTCAAAATAATTATCAACACAAATATAATATAGAAACATGAAACACAAAAATAGTAGGGGAAAACACATTATCTATGCATAGACTAGGAAACATATTTTCCATATCATGCATGTATATATAAACTACTTAAAAAACACAAATTTTTTTATATTTTGCAAGCATGAAAGAATCTTTGAAGATTTACTCCATAAAATAATGAGGAAAGTGGTTGGACCTATGGAGAGATGCCTTGACAATGGTTGAGTAGAAACTATAAAATAGTTTATGGTTATGATTATAAATGTTGTAAGGAAACCACCTAAGATAGGGCCATTTTAGGACAAATAGTAAAAGAAAAAAGTTGGTAACATGGTGAGCAGTGCCTATGATAATGGCTACATGGTTGCCACTCTTAGCTATATGTGGTTTCCACCCCAAATGGAAGTACGCTAGCCTATGAAAAAAAGATGGAAAAAAAGGTGATAAATTTGTCATCCATTTCTATGTAGAAACCAACCAATTAAATAAGAGGTCAATCAAGGCCCAAGCTATAAGATAGGATAAACATCATAGTCATGATCAAGATGAAGTATATAGAAGTGATATTGAGAGATGTAGAATATATGTTCCCCTTGAATTGATTAGAAAAAGTGTGGTAATAATAAGAGCCAATTAATTTAAGGAAAGGAGAAAGGAATATTTATTAGCAGTTGGAGAGAAAAGAAGATAATGAAAGATAAAATCTAGGTTATGCCCCTCATATGATGATAGTAAGAGTGAGAACACATAAGTCAGTCATACCCCCAAGTGAGCAAGTAACAAATATAGTGGTGATGAAGAAAGAGGGGATACCAATGTCATGCCCCCAAGTGAGGAAGAGATGTTATGATAAAATAACAAGAGATAACTAGAAATAAGGGGGTATCAAGGTGATACCCCCAAGAGAAAAAAAGATCACAAAGGGGATAAGAAGATAATGCCTCCCAAATGAATAAGATAAACAAATAGTGATAAAAGGAATGACTTGAGACAACATTGATAATGAAGGTTGGATAAGAACGAAGATCATGGACATAAATAAGATGTAGAGAAGAAGGATAAGCAAATGAGGAAATACAAATTGTCGAGAAGAAGATCCAAAGAGGAGATGACATAAATACTAATGATAGATGAAATACTACCAAGGGGAAAATTTAGATGTTCCCAAGGAAAAGTGAGACGAAGCCAAAAGATCACAAACTGTAACAATTAAGAAAGGAAGATATCAGAATAAGAAAAATAAAACAAAGCGGAACAATACTCAAAAGGTAAAAGGACCAAGGAGCATAAGCAAGAAAAGAGTACAGGAGAAATACTAAAAAGGAATTAAAAACACTTGAAAATAAACTAAAGAGAGGAGACAACAAATGAGAGAAGTGAAAGAGGTGAATATCAAGAGAAAGGCAAAGGAGAATAAGAAGTAGTAATGGAAATAAGTCAAAGTGAACAAATAAGGGTCATGAAGTAGACAAGAATGTGTCAAAATGTGAACCTAAGTTTGCTTAGTCAAACTCTTATGCATATTCTCTAGTGTAAAGTGGAAGCAAGAGGACAAGGCACAATGAATGTGATAACAAAATGGTATAGGGTGGTAGGAGAACGTTGTAGCCAAGCTGTGTGTCATATTCCCTACAATCAGCTATGTGTCATATTCCCTACAATCAGCTATGTGTCTTCCCGTACAGTGATTATTTAAAATTAAAAAAACTCTTTTTGAATAAACATTGAAATTCACGGCAAGGATAATATAAATAAAGGCCAAATGAAACAATATAAGCATGAGAGATGGGGGACAAAGTGAAAAAGAATTAATAGATAAATAACGAGGGGGTGGAAAAAGAACAATAAGTAGGCATCTCTGAGAGTACTCATTTTTTTGCGAGTGATATAACTTTGACCTTTATTATGATATTCTCAATAGATTTATTCCCATCTAATCTATATGGGAATAATTATTATGGTTGTTTTTCAATTTTTGTAAGATTTTTATACTAATAAAAAGTAAATTCAGCCTAGCAAATTTAAGACTTTTGGGTAAGGAAAGAGTGTGTTTGTTAGCTTATGAACCAATTGTTCATATGTATGTTCATATGTATTATATGTATGTTCATATGTATTGCTCATAACCAATCAATATGAAGAATCTAGAATGTGATGTGTTAATAAAATCAAGTCTCATATTTTATCTTATAATAAACGAGTTTAAGCTAGTTGATAGTAACAAATCATATCAAAATATATTAAATCGTAAGGTTTTTTTTTCTTAGATTTAATTGTAAATATTTTCATAAATATGCACTTGAAATGTTGAAGAATACATAAAGCAACTAAATTGTTTGATAATATGTCTCAAATAGATGCGGTCTCATAGGCTATAATGATTGCAATATATACATAAATGGGTTTGTTGACAAGGCACTAGAAACTTTGAACAAGTGCAAGGGACATGTTTAAATCCAAATTCCACAATCTTTGTTGGTATTCTCCTAATCAATGTTGAAATGGAAGCTTTAGAATAGGATATGAAAATCCATTAAAGTATAATGGAAAGGGGATTTTTGTTGGAGGTTACAGTTGTAAATGCATAATTAGAAATGTATTTGAAGTGTGGGAGAGTATAAAAAGCATGTGAAGTGTTTGATATAATGTTTGAAAAAGTGTGTTCTCATGGAATGTCATATTTGTGTGATATGCACAAAATGGTGTTCTTGATGAGGCTTTATGGTTCTTTAATGGAATGCCCCAAAGAAATGTGGTCTTGAGAAATGCAATGGTTATTGTATATGCACAAAGTCATTTAGTTCAAAAGTCCTTGGAAAATTTTAAGCAAATACAATCAAGAGGTATAAAGTCAATCTTTATCACATTTTTGAACGTCCTCCATGCTTGTGTAAAAATCAAAGCTTTAAAATAAGGTATGAACATTTAAGAAATTATAATGGAAAGGGGATTTTTGTCTAATGTTATAGTTGTAAATGTCTTGGTACATGTATGTGCAAAATGTAGAAGCATAAATAAGCCATGTGAACTATTTAACAAGATAACTTAAAATGAACATGGTTTCATGAAATAGAATAATTGTAGCATATGCACAAATTTGCATTTTAAAAAATAAATTAGAAAGTTTAAATAGATGGGATTTCCTTCCCGTTTTTCCTCCACTCCCTAGAAAATGTTGTTTTGGAGGTAGTTGAAACTGCTAAATCTCAGTGCAAAAAGCACATTCCTATCCATCAGGACATCATCTTCCGCCTTTACCACTTCCACTTGGCTCTCTGCCCTCTATACCCTATTGTCATTCAAGAAGCGACTATTTTGTCTGCCCCCTCTTTAAATGTTTTGGATATCCTAGGCCCAAAATGAAAGAAAGGCATTAAAAGACCAAACCTTAATTCCCAACAAAGCCAACCTCAAACCCCAACTAACAAAACCCCATATTCTAACACTACGGTGAAGGCAAAGAAACTCCCCCCCTACTAACTTGGAAAAATCCAAGTCCAAAAAAGACAAAGTTATTTTGCAGGAAGTGGATTCTGAGGAGGATATGGCAAAGGATACCAATACCCCTAGGCACTCTAACAAACTTGCCACTAGGCAGTGCTATGGGGGTAGGAAAATAATCATTGATAATTCAGGCTTCGAAGAGGACAAGGATCATGAAATTGAAGAAATTGTCAAAGAATGTCAAAAGATTCTGGCAAGTAAGGTGGAGGAAAAGGGTGTCAAGGACTCTTATTTCACCAACAATTCAACCCACGTTTCAGATTTCGCCAATGTTGGGCCTATCGACCTCACCCAGGAGATGATGTTTGATGAGGAAGATGAAGTGGTCAAAACTCCGGATGGGACCTGTCAAAAAGCTCATTGTGAGATCTGTTCTAAGTATTCAAAGTTGGAAGCCCAACTGATCGAAACCAATGAGAGGCTAACTGACATGGAAAGAAAAATGGTCTCCTTCTCCAGGTTCAGGCTCGAAGTTATGCACAATTTTGCCACCACGCTATGCTTGCTACATCAAGACTTGGTGGGCTAGAAGGGTAAGGACAATGAAAGTTGCAGGTAACTTTATAAGTTCCTGACTGAAGACTGGGTGAACGGTTTTTAGTAGGCTGGATGCAAAATCCACAAGCGTCGTTAGGGCTTCGTCCCTGATTTTTGGTTCTTTTTGTTTTATGCCATTTTTGGCTGGGGTTCTAAAACTTTATTATAAATATTATAGTTGTTTAGTTAGTGCTTTTAATACTATTATTTTGAATCTCTCAGACGACTATTATTGTTTTGATTAAGTAAAAACATGTTTTTGAAAGGAAATCGAACCTTTTGCATATTATGAAATAGATAAAGCATTAAAGTTGAAAACATCTGTGCCTGATCACCCCAACAAAAAATAGATCCCATCCAAACCAAAAAGGGATCTCAAAACACATAGAGTCGCACTAAGACAACAAAAAGATAGCAAAAGGACAACACAAAGACAAAGATAGAGACCGAGACAACTAGATATTTTTCATAATATCTTCTGTGTGAACCACCATCTGCTTCATGTTGTCCGCAAACGACTATTATTGTTGTTAATCTCTACTGTTAGTGCTTTTGCCTACTGGTAGTTTGTGCTTAATATGTTGTTAAAGTGTTGTTACTAGTGTTCTATTTTGCAACCGTTGGGATTTTGTATATTTGGGCCAACACCCAACTTTTGCTTCTTTTAATATAAAAAACATGTAGAGTTAGATTCCACAACCTTTGTAGCATCCTCCTTGCTTGCGCCAAAATTAGATTTTTGTTCCATGTTGTTTCAAGTGCCTTGGAAGACATGTATATGTAAAATGTGGAAGCATGCCCAAAGCATGTGAACTATTTGATACAATTTATCAAAGGGATATATGGTCTCATTGACTAAAATGATTTTATGATATGCAAAAAATGGGTTTAACAAAAAGGCCCTAGAAAATTCAAAGAAAAAGTAATTAGTAGGTGGAAGGTCTATCTCCACAACCTTTACCAACATCTTCCTAGCTCATGTCAAACTAGGAGATTTAGAATAGGGTATCACCATCCATCAAAATATAATTGAAATGAGATTTTTGTTAGATGTAATTGCATGTGCCTTCGGAGAGATGTATATAAAATGTGGAAGTATAGAAAAGGCAACTCAACTATTTGACAAGTTGTCTCAAAGAAAATAAATAATCATCACTATCTCTTTGAACTAATGTGAAAATTTAGAACCCCACCTAACTACTACACAAGCTTTATTTGTGGTTTACTAGCATGTGCAACTAATTTTTATTTTTGGATAAGGGTTGTAAATACTTCAATGTTGTGTGTGATTTATGTTGCATTACTTTAGTGAGTACCAAATTCTTTTTAAGCTACTCTTTAAGCTCATTTTTTAGAGAGGTATAATTATTCATGAATGAGGGATAATACGATATTTATTGTCATAAATAAAATATAAAAAATTATAGAATATAAGGTTTTTAAAATGTCCATAACAAATGAAATCTCATTTTGGTAGTTTATATATGATGTTAAATTCTGAGATAGGATTTAAAGAAAGCTTGAAAATGAGTCCAAGGATAATTGATTTTAACATTCATCAAAGCATAAATCATAGGTTTTTTTCATATGTTGTAGTTTCAAGTTCCCCCATAGATATGTAATCAAAATATTGAATAATACAAAAGGAAATTAAATTGTTTCACAACATGCCTCGAACAAATGTGGTCTCATAGACTAATTTTGAGAAGATTGCAAGATTTGCATAAAATGGATTTTAATTTTTTTTTGGAAACTTTTAAGAAAATTCAAGGGGTGGGTCCAGAGCTGAATTCCATAATCTTTGCTACCGTCCTCCTCGTGATAAAATGACTTCTTTAGAATAGGGTCTAGAAATCCATCAAAGCATAATGGAAAGGGGATTTTTGTTAGATGTAGTTGCAAATGACAAAAACCAATTCATTTCTTTGGAGAATAAATTAAATATGTATTGGTTTGAGATTAGTTTAATTGTATTTTGTAATCAATTTTATGTATGTGATAAAAAATGAGGCCAATTTTACTTGAAGCACTAATTTTGCTATGTCATATATGTAGTTAATTTGTTTAGGTCATTGATGATTATTTTGAAGATCTTCCACTCTTAAATTTTAACAAATATATTTATATATTTGCATGCTTTTGCATATTCACTCTTTATATTATCTTATTTTACATGATAATTTGCTTTGTATTGTTTCCATACTTGTGTACATACCCCCTTCTCTAAGATTGAGAGTCTTGGTATCGAACACTCAAATTTTCTATGGATACTTACACTTATAATCTTGGAATGATTTAAAATATTTTTAATTCTAATATGTTTTTGATTGAGAAAGCAGTGAAAACTAGGGCACTGACCCTTTACATAGCTTAAACTATAAACAAAACTTAAACAACACTATAACAACAAACATCCATAATTAGAGTCTTTCTGAACGAGAAACAACAAAAAGAACAAAACAATAGGGATCAAGGGAAAGCATCACAAAACACAAAAAAACAAGACCTAAGGGGTTGACTTGCGAACCCCGGTCCTATCAATGAAATTTTTCCAATCATCAAATAGGAACTTGTAGAGTTAACTGGCTTCATCTTTGTTAGCATCGTTGTTTGTGGTACACTCTCTCAAGAGGGAGAGAGTGAGGGTCAAACTGTGAAGGACCTGCAAGAAGAAATTTTTGAGATAGGCAATCTGGGAATCATTGGCCTCCACCTTATGTTTCAGAACCTTGACCTCCTCAAGAATGGCCTTCATGTCCAGCAATGGCCCCAGGTTTTCAATCCTCTGCAAAATATCCAAAGTATCAAAACGGATATTTTTGAGTTGTTCCATAGTTAGGATCCCCTGGGGGATATCAATCTTTTCCTCATCACCCTCCCTATCGATAGTCTCTGCCACCGGGTCAACTTTTTCCATTTCCACCGTCTTAGCCAAATCCGCAATAGGAGCACTGATCCGCTGGGCTCCCAAGTCCTCCAGGTCTGTCACGTTCTTGTTCTCATCACACTCTATGTTCATAGTCTCCACCGCCGAGTCCACTTTTCCCATTTCAGTCGTCTTAGCCAAATCTGCAACATGAGCTTTTGTCTCCTGGGCCCCCAAATCATATGGTTCCACCATTTTCATCACTTTGTTCGGGTCCACTAGGTTGATAGTCACCGTAGGTTTCATATCCAACTTAACATTAGCAGCCTCATTGAGGGTCCTAGAGGAATCCAAATCTTTGAGGTCCCCCCCCCCCTCGCCTTGTCCTCAAACAAGCCTTCGTCAGGATCAGAGACATCTTTAAATTTTGTCTTTTTCTCTTAGGATCTTTTCAACACCAACCTGAGTGACCTCCTTCTTCCTTCAGTGTCAGGGGAAGGACTTTCCTTCTTCCTTCCTTCTTTAGATAGAGAATTATCCTCAATGATAATTCTTTTCCGTTTTATAGGGGCTTTCCCTTTACCCTTAGTGGGGGTGAGAGATTTGCTGGTTGAGGGAGACAACACTAGGTTAGGGGTTATCTCAGTGATGGACAATGAGGAAGGGAATTGTGCAGACGCAGGGGCAGGAAAATGAGCGATTGCGAGGATGCCCTGCAAAAATTGGAAAGACCTAGGTATAACCAAGGCAGAAGAAAAGGCCGAAAGCGAGAGAGAGGTCGTGGCAGGGGGTTGGACCAACATAAGACTACGAGGAGGGCAGAGAGCCAAATGAAAATTATAAAGCCTATAGGTTAAACCTTGGTGAAGCAAGATAGGTGGCTTGTCCTCATGCTTGGGATCAATGGTATCTTTCATAGAGGTTTCTAGAGAATGCAAGAGAAAAAAAGGCAAACACAACAAGTCATTATTACGAAAAATGGTTAAGAAAGGGAAGGTGGTAGTAGTAGAATACCTTAAAGCAACCTTCCAATGTGAAGTATTTCATCTCCATCAAGAAAATTTGGTTCCATGGGTGCCTGAGTTTTTCACGGGAAAACCCTCTCTGTAACTTAACAGGTTCCTCTCTACTTTTGAAGAAGTGTTTAAGCCCTTCACTGTTAGAAACATGGCTAGTGTGCTCTCACCACCTTCCTTTGAGAGAAAGACCTGTCACCTGGGAAATGGAATCCTTCGACACTTGAAAATAAACACCACCCACTGTGACTCTCCACCCAAACCAAGAAGCAACAAACTGAGCTGAAAGTAGTTCGTCGTGGCCACAAAGGGACTCCAAAAACTCAGCCACACCTTCCTCAACATAGTAATTCCAGACAAGGGGGTCATTCTTGAAATCATCAAGCTTGTTAGGCTCATAGCACACTCTATCACCCCTCATTTCCTCAGTAAAGAGAGCTTGTTTAGCAGACGTCATAAACAAGACCTCATAGAGGATGTCACATATGAATCCCTTATTGAAAAAAGAAATGTCAATATTGCAAGGGATAGATAAATTTATCCTGAGGTGATAATCAAGGCACAAAAAGGAAGAATCATTGACATTAATAACCTTGGAAATAGGGGACTTGTGCGAGCCATAAGTCACAAATTGAGACATGACTTTAGGCACATAGGAAATATTCCTAAAATCTAAAGTTGCACGCATAGTAATGATCTTGGAGGCACGTGGCATAAGTTGGCCACAACAAGTTTTTAAATCCATCCAACTTAGCATGAAACCCATCATATCATCGCCCATCCAGTACATTATACGGTGACCCCAAAAAGCAGACCAAAAAATCATCTCTCCTTTCGTGGTTGAGCTACCAGTCTCAATCAGTACATAACTAGCAGTAGTCATACGAATATTCCCTATATTCAAATTTAAAAGATAACTCCTTCCAAGATACCCAAAGGTGAGGAGGAGGGTAGAAATGAGGCTAAACAAGAGCTTCATCATCGATTTGAGTTTGAATTCTCTCTTCCATTAAAAGGAAGTTGACATGAAGCAACAACGAAGTGTGTCTCCTCCAACATCTTAGACCAGTGTTAGTTAATCCCAGGACAACAAGAGCATCAACAACCCCATTCCCTTCCCTAAACACATGAATAATCCTGAAAGAGTCAAGCCCAGAAATAAGTTTGAGAGTGTCCCTAGTGGGGCCTTCAATGGTCTAATTGAGCTTGTTCCACCCTTTGACAATATCAATGGTGAGCTTAGAGTCCCCTTGTATGTCCATACACCTGATGCCCACAGAGAGAGAAAACCTGATCCCCCAAGCCAAGGCCATGGCTTCAGCTTGGTTACTAGAGTGGCCATTAATATTTCCAACATAAGCAGTGACCAGGGCCCTACTATGCGTTCTAATAACACCTCCCTCAGCTACAAGACCCTGTCTGGGAGTCCCATCAAAATTTAGTTTGTAGCAGCCAGGGAGAGGGGGGAACCAAACAATACTTTGTCTTAGGAGGTGTTTGAAGCAATCTACGTGAACAAATGAAGGAGGAAGGTTCCATCTGCGAGCAATCTCCCAATCCCATTTAGAGGGGGGCATAGGAGGAAATTAGAACTTGGTCACCGAGATGTTCTCCAGAATGAGCTTAAGGAAGCAAGCAAAGACAATTTCCAAGGATGCCACCTTATCCCTGAATATCCTATTATTCCTTTCCTTCCAAATGCACCAATAGAAATGGAGGGGGGATCTATCTCCATAGTTGTTTAATAAGAGGATTGGAAGAGGGACCCCGAAACTCATGCAATAAATGCATCATATTTTCATTCAGCGTCCAGCTAACACAAAGCTTACAACAGACCATCCCCCATAGATCCCTAGTAAAGACACATTGGAGAAAAAGATGGGAGGGGCTTTCAGCCTCATTTTTGCAAAGGATACATTTGTTAGGGAACTGAAATCCCCGCTTAACCAAATTGTCTTGATTCAAGATTTTATTGTGCAGAACAATCCACAAGAAGAAATTGATCTTTGGAATGAGTTGAGGATTCCAAACCTCTTTCCAGTTGATAGTCGAGGTAGGTTCCTGAAGCAAGCTATTGTAGGTCGCTTTAACAGAATACTCCCCTAAGGGGTCCCATTTCCAAATAAATTTGTCATCTCTAGGAAAGAGGGGGAGGAAGGTTACAACCAGGAGGTTTGGAACTCTCTTGCGACAGGAAGGAGATGGGGTTGATCAAAGCAGCAATCCTCCATAATTTTCCAAGTGTTGCTAGAGAAGTAGTCTAACACCAATTCCTCAAAGAAATTTTTTTGTTGCAACCTCGATCCTTCTAAGTGAGGGGGAGGTTATTAGGGGCTTCTCCCCTAGCCAGTAATCCTCCCAAAAAAGGATATTTCTACCATTGCCAATGAGCCACTTCATGCCTTGGGATATGAGGTCCTTGCAGCAGATGATATTATTCCATATTTTTTATCCCCTGGGGAGACCCACATCATTTAAAGCAAAGACAAAATTGTTATTGCCAAGGTATTTAGCTCTAATGATATTGCCCTAGTAAAGATTCTTGTTCAGGAGCATCCAAGTCATTTTGGACATGAGGGCCTTGTTGAAGTGGGTGAATTCTAATATGTTATTGCAAAATTTTGTAGTTGTAAATTCTCTTGTAGACATTCATTTAAAATATTTCAAATCATCATTGAAGGGTGATTTAAGAAAGAAAAACTTTGTAGCTATATATGTGGTTAATACCAACAACATGCCTTCAAAATGAATTATTTAATGAACCTTAAAGATAAAATAAGTTAAACATATAAATTTATAGAAATAAGAGAAGTAAAATGCCTTTATTATCTTCACAACACTAATTTGAGGGGGAAACCTACAAATAAAGTTCACACTCTAATTACAACTATTTCAAGATGGTTTCCAATTGATAATTATTGCAATATATATAGACCAAGGTACTTTTGGTACCAAAAATTGCCCCTCAAAAATGTGTTAATTTTGAAAGCATTGGAGTTAATAAAAATGCCAAAGGAAAAACAATGACAAAAGGTCCAATTCAATTTATTCCTAGAAAATCTTCAATTTTAATTCTAACACTAACAATCAAATATAATCACAATTAATATTACAACAACAAAAAAAAATCCTTAGAAGAGGCCAACACTAGAAAAGACTAAACAACTACAATAACTCAATGATCAAAGCATTTTGAAGAGTAAAGTATTATGGCTTACCAAATTCGAACTACCTTCATTTCTACCTCAAACGAATTATTTCCATAAGTCACCCCTCCATTTTTGGTGTGACTGAGATAGAATGGATAATTATCAACCTCCAATAACTATAGATGCCCCAAAAATTGCAAGTACTCTTTCTCTATTCAATAATTCAATTGCAATAATCCAAGGTTTGATTACAAATAATACAAATTTGAGTTTAAAAGAAAACTTAAATATATAAAGAACACGAGAAGAAAGTGATAGAGGATATTATTGTAACTTCAAATCCTTCAACAACCATGGTAATTCCTACATTTGACCCAAATAAAGAAACCATGGAGTACATGATTCTTATGTCCAAAGTTAATGATAAACTACAACATCTAACAGACTACTGTGAATATCAAGTGAGCACCATCCAAATGGATTTTTATAGAATGAAATATTCCTACAAAATTATTATACCAAAAACAAACAACCAAGTGGTGGACACAAAGAGAGTTAAAATTAACTTGTAGTATCAAATAGAAAGTTATAAGAAGGCCTAGAAAATAAGAAAACATGTAGCAAAGTAACAGATAACAAGAAGAAGATCTAGAGAATAGGACAAAAAAATTAGCTCTACATCTGCAAACCAAGAGAATGAACTGACAAAGGTGGAACTAAATGAACTAAAGAAAAAGTTAGATTAAAGCATAAAGAAATATGAAAATGAAAGAGCCAAACACAAAAAATTACAACAAAACCTATTACAAGTCAATGCCTTAGCAAATAAATATAGAGCCACACTAGACCATGTGGCGAAAAAAGCACATCAATTGGAAATTAAGAAAGAGGAAATCCAATACACTAATCAAAAAATAAGTGTAGCCCCAAAAAAATCATGAATGAAAATGAGCCTTCCAAATGTTCCAATATAAGTGACATAGAGGAATGATTACTTCACACAACTTGGTTTGTCATGGGTTTTTGACAGAAAAGAGAAATACCTTGGGAATTCTATTTTCAAGAATATGATGGAGGAGAGAATGCATATTAATTTTAACTAGTTTCCTCTAAAGCTAGATGAGGAAAACTTTTTCAATTCTATCAAATCATTGATATCCTTAAATGGAACTTTGATTGGTACTTTCAAGTCAAGTTTCACATTCACTTATGAATAGTTAACAGATTTGTAAGTCAAATATTATAAGTTAGAACAACTTGCAACTCCATCAATAGAATAGTGTAGCATGCTACAAAAGCTAATACAGTGATACAACATTGTCTAGAGTTTTAAATTTGTTAATTTCAAAGGCATATTGGAAATTTCTAATGCTTTTATCTATTTGTTCATTTAAAAATCAATATAAAATTGAAATCCATTTATGAGCTTCATTGTAAATGATTTTGGGAATTGTAACCTGGGAAAGATTTTAATTTATAGTTTTCATATGTCATGACAAGGATTTCTAAAATAAATAATAGAAACTAGCTAAATTACTTGTATATCTTCAAATCCAAGCATGCAACCGAAGAGTAATTTATGCAATTATGGAAATGTTTTTTGTTGTCACAAGTAAAATTACAATTACAATTGAAGCATGCTCTTCATATGTATATTTGTATATTGAAATGTATGTTATTATCACACAAAATTTTATTTATAGATTGACTCCTCAACAACCTAAAGCAAAATTTTCATCTACCTTGTCATATGCCACTTAGGATGCTGACAATGAAATTTGATGGTCGGTTGAGATGCAAATTTGCATTTACTCATTATATTTGAAAAGCTAAGGGTCAACTAATTGAGAATTCATTTGAAAGGCGTGAATTATCTCTACAATCATGGTTAATTAAACATTGTTACTTTATAAAAAGGAAACCTACTAATGGTCAACAACATAATTATACTTACAAATCCTTAATGTATTTACAACATTCTTAATACAAACGTGTGTCAAATTACCTCATAAGATAAAACACATTTTGAGCTCAGGGGCATTTAGATGTTGTTGATGCTAGTACTTGAAACAGTTAAAAATAATCAAATAACCAAACAAGACAAGATAGGTAATAGGAGATCAAGATAGCTCGAAAAAAAATTGGAAATAAAAATGGACATTCACACAGTTAATTGTTGAGTAGCATATTGGATTAAAGCCTAATGGTTTATTGAAATGTGAATTTACTACATATTTCCACCTATGATGCATATGTCTATCCTAATGGCTATTTATAAGCTATAAATTGATTAACATTAGCCTTGTGATCTACAAAATCATCATTAATTAACTCTTTTGGCACCTCTAAAATATTATTATCTCAATTTGTAACCACATCATCTTATCAAGGCTATAATTTAAATCATCCATATCTATCTTGATGCCTACACAAAATGATTTGTATACGAGAGGTAGAATTTCACTAAAATCTGATTTGCTTGTTTTAATTTATCCCTCATTCGAAATTACTAGCATTTGATCCTCCTCCATTTCTTCAAAATAATCTAATTTTTTTTTCAAATTTTCCTAGATCTTTTAATGGGATGATAAAACACTCTTCAAAGAATCATATCTTTCTAGAATACTAGAAAGGATATTACCACCACCATCATCAAATTTAGCACAACTTGACACAATTTTTTTATTGAAATCCCTACAGTCCATGTGATTAGAATGTACTTCAAACTGTTCTTTTATTTCACATGATTAGCATATGTGATTCTCAATGTATTATAACCATTCCATAGCTTATCTTTCTATCCAAGGAGAACATACATATTGTGTTCCAACAAATTATTAATTATATCCAACACCTTCTTGTCACCCTCATCCTTAGCAACCTTATCAGCTTCCTTAATTTTCTTTAATTCCTCTATTTCATTGATTCTCGAATTAATAGTTTCTTTGTCTTGAACTAAAGTGTCCGCTACAACTGGTTGAGGAGAAGGTGGAACAAGATACATGTCTTGGGCGAAGGCAAAAGTGCCACAACTTTATTGTAGTCTTGTAGCATATTCATATTTTCTTATTATGCCTTGTCAAAATCGGCTTGAAGCTTCTTGACAACTTCTTCACCAAAAATTATAGCATTAATCATCACCACTACTGCTTGGGGTACTAATGTATCCACTACTCTCCTCACAATGAAATTTATAGTGATTTCTTGTTGGAATCAATGAAAATTGAGAGGGGGGGTGAATCAGTGTTCTGCAAATTTTAAACTTGATATTCTAATTCTTTAACCACCGGATGCATAAGAAAGAAATTAAAGTACAGCAACACAAAACATATAACCATAAAACCATAAAACCAATATTTTTACCTGGAAACCCAAAAGGGAAAAACCACGGTGGGATTTGAACCCACAATATTATTTCACTATATGGCTAGTAGCAAAATAATATTACATAAGGGGAATGCACTTGCATTCAGGCACACTACCTAGAGCTCACTACTCAAGTTATAAAAATAGGGCAACAACCCCGGAGGAAGGCTCACTGCCTTACAAGAGATTACAAACTGATTACTAGTAAACTGGAAAATAGTATCTGATTATGCTAGAAATCAGTTTTGGTTAAGTACAAAATGACCCGCTGCAACTAATCTTTTTATCTACTCTGTTATGCTCTGCAAATTCTTACCGAATCAACCAAGATCAAGATGGTCACATGAAAATACACTCAATCACTTCAAAATAGTCTATCACACCATATATCACACCAAATGCATCATCCAAAATGGTCTTATATATCCGCACATACAAAAATTAATCTTTCACAAGTTGGCTTCACCAATTATCAAAATGTGAAATGTGTAGTTGCAAGTCAGCTTAGATCTATTACCAAACCATAATCTGGACCCAAAATACAAGATCACATGCTTCCTATAGGTCTCACATATCGCCCCAAACACCTTTCCAATCACCAAAATCAATCTTAAAGAATCTGGACACACGATACAACACCAAACATTGTGCTAAGGAAGGAAGAAATGGTGGAAGCGGAAGCGGGAGCGGGAAAGGGAGCGGGAGCCCAAATTTCAAATTCTCAGCAAGGCGGGAACCCTTGTTCCAATGGTGAGATCGGCCAGATCAATGGCACTGGTCCTATTGGCGATAAGGACAAGCCCCCAGACTTCCCAGTCGATGTTGCTGACTCACAGTCTGATGGTACTTTGCTTGAGGTGATAGCGGGTTCATCTGGGCATCTGGGGGAAGGGTCCAATGGGGGGCCCATTCCATGAGATGAATCTGTGGATAGCGGGAGGGAGAAAAAGAAATGGTCTTCCCTTTTTGGAACTAGACCAACTGGTAAATCCTCCCTTCCTCCTGTTAAGAATATTTCTAACCCTTCTGGTGGTAAGTTTGCTATCTCCATCCCTAACCAGGTTCTGGACCATAATATCAATAGTATGTCGAACTCGTTGGTAGGGAAATTTATGGGTTCACGCCCTAACATTGAAGTTGTCAGGGCCTTTGTCAAACGAAAATGGGCCCTTAAAGGAAATGTTGAAGTTTCAGCACTACCCAAAGGTCTTCTGTCTTTTTCCTTTTCATGTGAAGAAGATAAGGTTAAGATCTTGTGCGGGAGCCCCTGGTTGGTAGGAAAGACAGCTCTGGTTCTTAGAAAACGGCATCCGAAACTAAACATGAATGATTCTCTCCTGGCCCAAGTTCCAGTTTGGATAAAGCTTCCAGGATTGCCTCTTGAATATTGGGCGGAAAGTATCTTCTCTGGAATAGCAAGTTCTTTTGGTGAGCTGCTCTCTATAGACCCAGTCACTGCTTCAAAGAGAAGATTAACCCATGCGAGGTTCTATGTTGGAGTAGCCCCTGAGGTAGATATGTTGTAACAGATAGACCTAGTTTCAAAACTGGGAACCTAGAAACAACATATCGAATATGAAACTATTCCTTTCGCGTGCTTCCACTGTAAAAAAGTAGGTCATTGGGAAAAATCCTGCCCAAACAAGCAAAAGGTGGAACCCAAGCAACATAAACCTCAGATTGAAAGTCAAAAGTTGCCAGAGAAATGGGTATGGCAAGTTAAAAACACTGAAAATAAGGAAGAAAATTCCAATCATTTTTTTCCTTTGGGGGAACAGAAGGAAGCCTCAAATTCTATCTTCAGTCCCACAATATAGGAAGCAGAGAGAAATGAAACAACTAAAACCAGTCCCATAAGAACAACTCAAAAAAAGGAAATGAAAGATCAGAATGATCCTCCAAATGAGATAGCTGAAGTGGTTGATGACATGTATGAAAGCAAGGCAGTGGAAGCAAGAGATTACCAACCTGAGGATGGAGAGATCCCCGATCCCCAAGTTGAAAGGACTGACTCTTCTCTAGACATACCAAGTTTTGAAATTCAAGAAGCCCAAAAATGTGCAATTTTGGGTATGAATCTTTCGGATTCGGATCAGAATTCAAGAATAGTGAACAATGTTTCAACTGACTCTAGAACTCCTAAATGGGGTAATGAAGAAGAAATTTCCAAAATCCTCATCAACCCGGAAGTGGCTCCTGTGATAGAAACGGAATGGAAGCAACCAAAATACAGGAACAAGAAAGCAGCAACTCCCTCGACATCTCTAATAAGAAAATCTAGTAGAATAGCTCAAGTTGATGTGGGATACATTTCCTCTTCCCCAGGACGGCCCTCTAACCACAAAGTTAGAGACAAGGAGGCTAGCAAGAACATAACAGATGGAACTCAAAAAACTCTAAAGGAGCTGGGAATTGGTAAGTAGCTATGAAGATAATTTCTTGGAACATAAGGGGACTAAACAATCCCCATAAACATGATATTATTAGAAATATGATAAGAGATAGCAATCCTGACATTTTTCTTATTCAAGAAACCAAAATGAGTAGAGAAAAAGTTGAATCTTTGAAGTTCTTCAAAAATGGTAATGTTAGTGGGGGCAGTTCTGAGGGTGCTTCTGGAGGCATTGCTACCATCTAGAATCTTAACACTGTTAAAGGTCAGGTCATTATTTAGGAAAGTAATTTTTCTTGTATCAAATTTGAGCACCTAAAAGATGGTTCTTCATGGGTTCTCACAAAAATTTATGCTCCTAATACCTTAAAGGCTAGAAACTCTTTTTGGAAAAAGATCAGTCAGGCTAGGGATAGCTTCAAAAACCTCAATTGGATGGTTATGGGAGACTTTAACACGCCTTTGAAAGAGGAGGAAAAATTTGGAGGCAGTCCTCCTCAGCTGGAAAGTAGGATGGCCCTCATGGATTTTATTAACTCCCAAGCTCTTAATGACTTGGAGATATAGGGTTGCAATTACACTTGGACTAACAAGCGAATTGGTAATGACCTTATCCAAGTGCATCTTGACAAAACTCTCATTTCTGATGACTGGTATAGTCAGTACTTCTATTCTTTGTCTGCCCATATTCGGGTTGGATCCGATCATTTTCCAATCACCTTCAATGCTGACTTGATCAACAGAAGGAGAAACTATCCCTTTAGATTTGAAAAAATGTGGACCCTTCACCCCGACATTAAAAGAAATATTCAGAAATGGTGGAGTATCCAAGTTGAGGGAACGGCTATGTTCAAAGTTGTTAAAAAGCTTAAAAGTGTGAAGGACAACATTCGACTCTGGAATAAAACTAGTTTTGGGAATATATTTGAGGCTAAGAGTAAAATTCAGGAAAACCTTAAAGAAATACAGGACCAGATCCAGAATGCCGGTTTCAGTACTATGTCTATTGCTGATGAAAACGAGATCCTTAAGAAATACCATGACATTATTGCCAAAGAGGAAATGTTCTGGAAGCAGAGATCGAGATGCATTTGGCTCAAGGAAGGGGACAGGAATACAAGATTCTTCCATATGTCGACTATCAAGCATAAAGAAGTCAATAGAATGAACAAGCTAGTTGTGGAAAGTGGGGAGCTGGTCAAAGAGGATGAAATAAGGAATGAAGCTAAGAGGTATTTCTCAGACCTCCTAAAGAAGGATCTTAGTCTGGATGTTGAAGCCCAATCGTCTTTTCTTCAGAACATTCCTTGTCTCATTGATGCTCAAAATAATGCCTTCCTCTCTTCCATTCCCTCTATCTTAGAAATTAAAAATGTTGTTTTCTCCTTTGATGGTAACAAAGCACCTGGACCTGACGGTTTCCCAATGTTCTTTTTTCAAGATTTTTGGGATATTATTGGTACTGATGTAGCCAATGGGGTTAAGGAATTTTTTGGGGCTAGAAAATTCTTGAAAGAAATTAATGGTACTTTTATTGCTCTTATCCCCAAGATTCAAGGTGCTAACTCTTTGGACAAATTCAGACCTATTAGCCTCTGCAACTCCTTTTACAAGATTATTTATAAGGTCCTGACTACTAGAGTTTTGTCTATCCTTCCTGCCTTAATTAAACACCAGCAAAATGGGTTTGTTCCTGGAAGACAAATTCTTGATTCCATTATTATAGTTCATGAGAACATTCACTCTCTTATTAGAGCTAAGAAGCAGGGTCTCATCCTTAAGCTTGACCTCTCCAAAGCCTATGACAAGGTTGATTGGTCTCTTCTTCAGAAAGTTCTCACTTCTTTTGGGTTTGCCCCTAGAGTTGTGGATATTTTCTCCCAACTTACTACCTTTGCGTCTTTTGTTGTTCTTGTCAATGGTTCTCCTTCAACTTTTTTCCAAGCCTCGAGAGGTCTTAGGCAAGGAGATCCTATCTCCCCCATCCTTTTCATTATTTTGGCAGAATGCTTTGGTCGAACCATGGAAAATTTGGTGCAGCAAGGGTCCTTGAAGGGCCTCCAACCTTCTTCTGTTGACCTTATTTGTTCCCACCAGCAGTTTGTTGATGACATAATTATTATGGGGGAATCAAGTATCTCAGAAGCTAAAGTACTAAAGAGTACCCTGTGTAAATTTGCCTCTGCTACAGGGCAGCTTATTAACTGGGCCAAAAGTGATGTCTTTTTCATTAATACTCCAGAGAGAAGACAACAGAGGATCAGCAGAATCCTGGAGTGTAAGATTGCAGACCTTCCTACTACCTACCTTGGACTCCCTATGGGGATTGTCCCTCCTGACTCCTTCTGGAGTTCTCTAGTTGACAAATTTCACAAAAAACTTGCAGGTTGGAAAGGGGCCCTCTTAAGTCAAGTTGGTAAGCTCCTTCTCCTTAAGGCTACTCTTCAAAGTATTCCTATTCATGCTCTTAGTCTCTTCAGAATTCCAGTCAAGTATGCTGAAGCTATTGAGAAAATTCAAAGAAGATTCCTATGGTCTCGGGTTGAGGAAAAGCAAAGAATGTCCTTGGTGGCTTGGGATCAGGTCTGTAGGCCGAAAAGCAAAGGTGGTCTGGGTCTCAGGAGGATTCATACTTTAAATGAAGCTCTCTTGTCCAAACAAGCTTGGAGATGGTTTCATTCTAATTCTGAATGGTGTATGTAATCACATAAATCTATCCACTTAATTAAATGAATATTTAATATTTATTTGATTATTTAACCATCAATTAATAATTAATTAAATTAATATTTAATTAATTCATCTTAACCCTCTTCTCCTATTAGTTAAATAAATTATTCAATTTATTTGATTTAATTCACTTAACCAAATTTAGACCATTAATTAAATAAATAAATCATATTTGTTTAATTAGATCTTCTCTCACATTTAAATAAATTAATATTTATTTAAATCCCCCAAAATCCCACCTCTCACATTTAAATAAATTAACATTTATTTAAATCACCTTTATCCTCTACCCACTTGCATTTTCCTACAAATGCAAGTTGCACAATTATTTTAAATAAATAATTTATTTAAATCACCTTTATTCTCCACCCACTTGTATTTTCCTACAAAAGCAAGTTGCACAACTATTTTAAATAAATTATTTATTTAAAATCCTATTTATCCTCACCCACTTGAAACCTTTAATGGTTTCCCTTAAAGTCTTCAAACTTGATGGCTTTAAAGTCTTCAAACTTGATGGCTTCCTTCTATAGTCTTCTTAAGCCTTTAATGGTTTCCCTTAAAGTCTTCAAACTTGATGGCTTTAAAGTCTTCAAACTTAATGGCTTCCCTTAAAGTCTTCTTAAGACTTTAATGGTTTTCCTTAAAGTCTTCAAGCCTTTAATGGTTTCCCTCAAAGTCTTCAAGCATTTTAATGCTTTATCTTCCTTTTTCTCATTTAAATAAATTAATATTTATTTGAATATTTATCCAAATGCAAATTACACCATTTAATTGAAATAAATGATTTTATTTTAATTGAAAATACCAAAATTCCTCCCGCTTGCATTTTCCTACAAAATCCACTTGCATGCCTAAACCCCTTCTAGATTCTTCTAAACCTTTCCTAATTAACCTAATCCATCCCCTAAATATTGTCACATTCCTAAGCAAATTGGAGTCACTTCTCAAAGACTCCAAAGTATTTGAAAAGCAATTAATGCTTTGTGTGTTCAACAAATTAACCTCTAAAGTCTTCCAAACCACTTATGGCTCTTACATGACCATTAATGGTTAATTCCACTTGCACCCATGGTTAAGGACTTTGACCCCCAACTTAACCCTCATGTAACCCATGTGTCTCTTCAAAGCATTTATTTCTTTGACTAGGGTAACCATCATGTCCCCTCAAGCATTTAATGCTCCTTATCTCTCCTCTCAAGCCTCCTCATGGTGACACTTGTCAACATGGGATTGGATTGAAAGTCTCACATGGATTGAATATCTTTCAATCCTAACCCTTGTTAAGATTACTCAATCTTAACCCTTCATTTCCCCATTTCTTCTATAAATAGAACCCTTCTCCTCAAGCAAAAAAAGGAAGCATTAGAGTATTGTTGTTATACTGGCATTAGCATAGAGCTTTCTCATAGCATCACTATCTACACTTGCATAGCATTTGCTTATCATATTCAACTATCTTGAATCTCCATATGGCATCCATGGCTAGTGCTAAAAGCTGAGAGCTACACTCATTTGGGACTTGGAGAGGAGAGGAACAAGGGAGGAGCAACTATGAGCATCTTGATTAGCTATTTTATTTTATGTTTATATGCTTTCTATTTCATGCTTAATATCTCTCTTGATATGCCTGTTTAGGATAATCTTTTGTTGCTAACACTAACGTTTGTTTCTTGTGCTCTTGTGTGTGTTGCCATCAAACAGATTTTCTAATCCTTTTTGCAGAGCATCAGTGTAAAATTTGGAGAAGTAAGTATTCTTTTCTGTCTTCTTCTCTCACTTCTTTTCTTAATTCGAATTTCAGCATAAATGGATCCCATAGTTGGAACCATGTTTCTAAATGTAAAGATGTGATTGCTAAAGGAGTGATATGGAAACTTGGAAATGGCAAAAAAGTTAGATTCTGGGAGGATCCTTGGCTTTTTGATAAACCCCTAATGGATTCCCATGAATGGGCCTCCCATGCCCCTTCCTGTATTGGTTCTTTTGGCTCCTTAGTGGCAGATTACTGGGATGGGAACAATTGGCAGAACATTGATAGTATCCACCCTAGCCTTTCTAAGCTCAAGACCCATTTGTCTGCTATATGGCTGAATAATGAAGAGGACTCCCTGATTTGGGAACATGATCCCAAAGGTATTTTAACTGTGTCTTCGATGTATTGTGTCCTATCCCCCCCCCCCCCCCCTCCTATAAATCCTTTCTGGTCTAAATCTTGGATTAAAGGTCTCACTCCCAAAATCATTTTTTTCTTCTGGACTATCCTCCAAAATAAGATCCTTACTGTTGACAACCTAAAAGGCAGAGGTTTTTCCCTTCCAAACAAGTGTGTGTTGCGCTTTCAAGAGGAAGAGTCCGTGGACCACCTTGCCCTCCACTGTTCCTTCTCAGCCTCTGTTTGGGAAAGTTTCCTCAAGAGCTTTAGTTTAGCCTGGGTATTTCCTAGTAACATCAAAGATTTGTTCTCCTCCTGGCAAAATCAATGGACTAACTCTTTTCTGAGATGTATGTGGCAACTCTCTCTTCCTCACATTTTGTGGGGTCTTTGGAAAGAAAGAAACAACTGAATCTTCAGGGATGTCTCCCTAAATCAAGATACTGTTTTCCAAAAAATTCAAAGGGCTATCCAGGAAAATATGGGAATCATGGAGGGTTCTTATTACTCAAATAACTCCCTGGAATCAAATATCTTAAGGGCTTGGAATATGAAGATCACTGATGGTCCTAATCTCAGCTACAACAAAAGGCTTGAAGATAAATGGCAAACCCCTCCCCAAGGCTGGCTTAAAATCAATTTTGATGGTGCAGCCAAAGAAAACCTAGGTCCTTCAGGCTGTGGAGCTATTCTTAGAGATCATAGAGGCATCTGCAAAGAGATGATTGTTGTCCCTATTGGAACCCAAACCAATCATAAAGCAGAAGCTATGGCAGCTCTTCAAGGCATTATCCTAGCCAAAAAATGGAATTGCCCCTATCTATGGATAGAAGGGGACTCAAATAATATAATAAAGTGCCTCAATGGGATTTCAAAACCCTCATGGTCGATTCACAACATAATCATTTCTACTATTGACATCATTCAAACCTTTAAAAGATGCCATATCTCCCATATCTATCAGGAGGCCAACTGTTCTGCTGATTGGGCTGCCAATGTGGCGGTTAAGAATGAGGCAATTACCACGTGGATGGGTGAGAGAGGACTCCCTGAAGATGTCAGACAAATCATAAGTGATGAAAGATATCGAAGTACCCCAAAGACTCTTGATTGATAGGGTAATAATGAAAAGTACTGATGTAAGCACTTCGAGTTATTTCTATAATGAGAAAATCACTCATTATAACATCAATGCCATCAATACCTGTCTTATAATCAATCAGATCATTAAGGCCAACAACTCACATGCTTTCTGGGTATTTGTTTTAGCTCCGAAAAGCTCTCTGTTTTACCAGCTCTGCAAGTTTCAAAATTTGGCTGTGAGAAGCGACATCATGGGCGGAAATAGGAGACGATATGAGCCAAGTAGTTGCAAGGAGTGGAAACAAAAGGAAGAGGTGTGGGGTATTTTGCAGAAGGGTGGTCTTTCGACCTTCATAGAGAGACTCCACGGCCGTGATGGAATGGTAACTAGCCTCTTCTGCAAAAATTGGAAGAAGGGCATGCTAAAAATGGGTGACCAAATGGTGGAAATTGATGAACATTTAATTGCTAAAGCTATGGGTCTCAACAGGGAAGGCTGCAACTTCTACAAAGATAGGAAGGTCAGCAGGGAAGCCATTGAAAGGTACCTGGTTACTGAGAAAGAGAAAAAAATACTGGTAAAGTTGAGCAAAACCTATTACCCACCTAGGGATTTTGCCAAACCCTGGCAGAAAATTCTCTTTGTTTTAATGCGGTATATAACTCTAGATGGTAGGTTTATGAAAGTCTATGGGTATCATTTTGTTCTGTTAAACCATTTTAGGCATAATGATAAGGTGAATTTTCCTTATTTCTTGCTTTGCTCAATGAATGCTTCCCTAAAAGCCTACAAAGAGAATCCTCTGGGCGATACCGCAATGCACCAAGGTCTTATGGTCCTCATTTATGACCATTTAAAGGCAAGTCAAATTAACCGGATGCAGCCCTCTATGGACTCTAAGGAAGATATGTCTGATTCTGCTTTTTTGGAGGAGGAGGAATCCGACAATGATTCCTCGTCTGATAATGAGGATAGCTCTGATGACTCAGAGTATGAGAGTAGTGAGAAGAGGAAATCAAGACCCTCATCTTCTAAGGGCAAGAAACTTCAAAGAAAACCCTTGATCAGCATCTCTTCGAAAGAAGAGGATTCAGATTATTCTAAGGAGAAGAAGAACCCTAAGGGGTTGCTGAAGAAGAAAAGTAAAAACCAAGCCCAGACCCGAAAAAAGCATAAGAAAACAGAGGAGACTGGCAAGGAACCGGAAGCTGACAAGCAAGCTAGGACCCTGGAAGCCAAGCACAGCCTGGAAAAGGAGACAATGGAAGAGACTCTCAGGGCTACCAACACTATCTCCGCCCTCCATATCCCTAAAGATGAACAGGTAACCCCTGGAAAAGTGACTCCCTCCTCTGGCCCTCCTCTCGAGGCCTTGAATGGTTTTATGAGAACTATGGAATGGCTCATTGATGGTTACAAGAAAGTTGTGGATGAGTATAAAAAACTATGCAACAGAGTCCTGATTCTGGAGACCATTAATATTGGAGAGGGGAATACAATGGCTGACTATATCGAGGATCTAAAAAACACTATTGCTAAAGTAGAAGACATCAGAGATGCTTTTAACCCCAGGTTTGAGAAGATTGAAAAGGAGATGCTGGACAGAAAAAGCCTCGCGGAAACTAGTGAAAAAACACTCTCGGATACAGTCACCAAAGTGGCAAAAATTGAGGAGTGCCTTAAGAATATCGCGGAGTAGAGCCTTAGTATTCTGAAAATCTCGGCCAATAATACTCATACCCTCATCAATAAGCTTGATGATGAAAAGGAAATCCAAGAAATTGACCTGGACGCTAAAGGAACAGGGGAAGCTCAAGGTCCCAGAACCCGCACCAGAGGCAAGAGGAAGGAAAAGAAAACGAACAAGGAACTGGAAGAGCTGAAAGCTATCGGGGCTACTTATGATGAGTTGGTGATAAAGGCAGAGGACCTGCTAAAGAAAATTGCTATGTAGTGTCTCCTCGGTTTCTTTGCTATGTTTTGTTGTTTTACTGTTCTTTTTGTTCACTGGTCTTTTGGCCAGTTGTTTTGTATGCGGTCTTTAAATCGTTTTGCTGCTCTTTTTCTTTCTATGATGTAATGGTTTCGGGTCCTTAAAACCTGTTTTTTAATCAATCAAAATACCAAACATGAAGAATACTCTTCTTTACTAATCTACCGGATACCCAATCTTTAAACAAGCATAGGAATTAACACCGAAGGGTAGATTGTCATGATAATCTACTTCATATACCCAACCAACTAATCACTAATCACAAAACTTTCTTCACTAGAAATGAGAATGATCACAAAATTGTATACTAAACTGCATTGAGAGTCCTTAATCAAGAAGTAATTTATCCAAGATATCCGGTTAGCCAAAACTGCATATCGGATCAAATTAGTAGGCTAAGTTGTCATCAATGACAACTCCTAAAAAATTTATAAGCATCAGGAAACACCAATCTTCACTGAAGCATCACTGGAACATCAAATGCCAACAATATCCCCCTTTGGCATTATTGGCAACACTGGTGAAAAATGATAAGTATCCCAACTTCTGCAAAACACCAAAAATCTGAATTCTGTACACTCAATCTCAATGACTCCCCCTGAACTGTTTTCTCCATTTTCACTGCTCTCTCTCTCCCCCTTTGACATCAATGGAAAAGGGTGGGAATCCACCAAAACTTATGTACAAAAGAATGAATGAATGCAATTGTTTACATAAACTTGAAGATGTTAGAGTAAGTCAGCTCAAGGATTCCAATTATTCATTCTATCCTCTTAGGATACACTCCAAAACACTTATTAGGGCACTGTACATGAATGCATGAACCTCAAAACTTGGAAGATCAGATGGCACCGATTTGCCTAAGGCATTGATTGCATCCCATTGTGCTCCAATTAAAGTGTACATCTGGGGAGTTATCAAACTTCTCATATCTCCCACTCTGCTCAACATTTTCTCCTTGTCTTGGTTCAAGCCCTTTATTTTATCAATGAGTTCCAAAATTTATGTTTCAAGGAAGACCGATTAAGGTGCAAAAGAATGACCGACACCGACTAACTTACCCTCAAGATATTTTATCTGTTGATTAATGTCTGTTGTAAATTTGAGCAAAAACAAACATGATTTTTAAAATTTCCCACCTTCATCCAATGCCTCTTCTACACTCTTCATTGCAGTCTTCAGGCTCCCTCTATCTCTCTCAACTTCTTTCAACTTTTCCTACAATCTCATCTCATTAAATATTTTATGTACAAATTCATCTGCAACCTTTTCTAATGATACAAAATGAGTGTTAGCAATATTTAACAAGTTCTTAAGCTTTCTAGAGGGAGAAGCACCAAAATCCTGACTGAAACTAGGTAAAAGATTTTCCAAAACCTCAAGTGCAAGAGAGATGATTTCTTTATCTTCAAACTGAGATTTCAACAAGTCTTCACTTGCCTTAATATGAGATTGGGTGGCAAGTTTCAATGCTTGAAGAGGGGAAAGAGTGCTTAAATCAACCAGACCATGAGAAAAGTCATCCTCAACATCAATCTGCTTACCTTTGTCAGAGACATTGGTCGTTGTCATGGTTACCAAAGGTTTCTTTGTTGGCTCATCACTCTTCTCCTTCTCAGCCTCTGTACTCACACTCTTTTCAACTTTTTCAATCTCCTCAGCTATCATTTCTGTAATTACTTTGGACATCATGCTCCAAGATGTCATTGATAGTCATTGCTCTGTTGTCAAACTTCGAACCGGTAGTTGCTATTACAGTGTTATTTGATACCTTTCTCAGACTAGGTACTTCACCAATTGCACTCAGGCATGTCACAACTTGAATTTCCTACTTAGTGATCTTATAGGGCCTATCTAGCCACATGAACTCATCATGGACTCAGTTGAGGATGTATTGGATCCATTTTGCTTCATCATATAATAGAAAATAGATGAACTATGCAAAACCCATGTCTTGAAGATTCTGATATTCCGATTTAAGGTTCCCCAAGTTGTCCGCCAAATGTTTGTTGTATAGGAACAACATATCAGCACTGCCAAGCTCCTCAAGATCACAATGCATGTATGCCCTGATATCCTCGTTGTGAATAATTTCATAGGATACTGAAGAAAATGTTCCTTCTGAATCATCTTCAATAGACTTGAAGGGGTGTTTCTTGAAAACAAGTATAGTTTTATCCTTAATCTCAACAACCAATGGCATAGCAATTCTAGATGTTGATGCCATTTTGAATCTAGGGTTTGAAAATGGATAGCTTCATGAAATAGATAAATACCTTTTGATTCAACTGGATGCAAGAAATCACTTTCGGATCGATACAAGCTTGATTTAGATCGCCAAATCTTTCTATCCATGGAGAACAAACATATTGTGTTCCAACAAATTATTAATTATATCTAACACCTTCTTGTCACCCTCATCCTTAGCAACCTTATCAACTTCCTTAACTTTATTTAATTCCTTTATTTCATTGATCCTCGAATTAAGTTTCTTTGTCTTGAACTAAAGTGTCCACTACAACTAGTTGAGGAGAAAGTGGAACAAGATACATTTCTTGGGGGAAGGCAAAAGTGCAACAACTTTATTGTACTCTTGTAGTATATCCATATTTTCTTATTGTGCCTTGTGACAATCGGCTTGAAGCTTCTTGACAAATTCTTCACCAAAAAATGTAGCATTAATCATCACTGCTACTACTTGGGGTACCAATGTATCCCATAGTCTCCTGACAATGAAATTTCTAGTGAGTTCTTATTGGAATCAATGAACACTGAGAGGAGGAGGTGAAACAATGTTTTGAAAATTTTAAACTAGATATTCTAATTCTTTAACCACCTGATGCATAAGAAAGAAAGTAAAGTACAACAACACAAAACAAATAACCATGCAACCATAACACCAATATTTTTACGTGAAAACCCAAAAGGGAAAAACCACGGTGAGATTTGAACCCCCAATATTATTACACTATGGCTAGTAGAAAAATAATATTACATAAGTGGAATGCAGTTGCATTCAGGCACACTACCTAGAGATCACTATTCAAGTTACAAAAATAGGGCAGCAACCCCATAGGAAGGCTCACTTCCTTACAAGAGATTACAAATTGATTACAATAAGTAGTGAATTGGAAAATAGTATCTGATTATGCCATAAATTAGTTTTGGTTAAGTGCACAATGATCTATTGCAACTGATCTTCTTATCTACTCTATTATTCTCTGCAACTGCTTACAAGATCAACCAAGATCAAGATGCACACGTGAAAATACGCTCAATGGCTTCAAAACAATCTATCATGCCATATATCACACCAAATGCATCATCCAAAACAGTCTTATATATCCATACATACAAAATTTAATCTTTCACAAGTCGGCTTCACCAATTATCAAAATGTGAAATATGTAGCTGCAAATCTGCTTAGATCTATTACCAAACCATAATCTAGACCCAAAATACAAGATCAAATGCTTCCTATAGGTCTCATATATCATCCCAAACATGTTTCCAATCACTAGAATCAATCTTAAAGAATCTAAACACACTATACACCACCAAACATGATGAATACTATGCTTTACTGATCCACCAGATATCGGATCTTCAAACAGGCATAGGAATTAACACTGGAGGTTGGATTGTTGTGATAATCTACTTCATATACCCAACCAACTAATCACTGATTACCAAAACTAAAACCTACTTCACCGAAAATGAGAATGATCACAAAACTGTATACTGAACTACACTGACAGTCCTTAATCCAGAAGTACTTTATCCAAGACATTTGGTTAGCCAAAACTACATACTAGATCAGATCAGTAAGTTGAGTTGCCATCAATTATAACTCCTAAGAATTTGTGAGCATCAAGAAACACCAATCTTCACCAGAGCATCACCGGAACATCAAATGCCAACAATTCTCCCACATTCTTGATGACCTGTGTTTCTTTACTTTTGGGATACATTAACCAAATTGCTAGTGTTTTGTATTAGGCACTCAAACTAGATCCAAAATATAGGTCACAATCCTATTCTCTGATGAACAATCTAGTGAATCGGTGGTCTCCCTCCTGATGGTGTCCAACGCTGCAACCAAGGCAATATCCCACTCTTGTAACAATAAGAAACCATTGTCCTTAAAAAAATTTCTAGCCTCTTTAGAAGTGATATTAGAGATATCAAAATCAAATTATTCTAACACATTCCTTCCAAGGTCATCCCACTCTTCCTTTTTGGTTGATTATTTCCTTTCCCTCAATGATTTGGCATATTTTTCCCCCTTTTTTTCTTGAGCAAGTAATCCTTAAATTCCTTGGACCTGATGTATTTTTCATCAGACATAAAGGTAGCACATGTCAAGGGTCTAAAATCATTAAATATATCACCTCTTATATTAGAATTGATTAAAGTTATCTATTGAGGACTAACCTCAATCATTATTCTAGGGGGTGAATCCCCAATCTATCTTATTTATCTGGTGTTGGGCAGATTGTCATCCTCGTCAAGATACTCAATAATAGATTAAGGGGGAACCTAGTGAAAAGGTACTTCCTATCGTTAGGATTGTGGAGGATCTCCTTAAGTAGTAGGCTAAGGCATGGCCGTTGTTTTTGATTAATGAAAAAGAAGGTTTTGAAGGGGCCCCAAAACCCTTTACAAGCTTAAAACAGTAAAGCAGCGAGAAACAGAGAGAAACAGAACATAAGGAAAAAAACCAGCATAAAACCGAGAAAAGCCAACAAAAGCCCTTGAAAGCCAGCAGGTCGTTCAGGAATCAGATTTTATCCAGGGCTTTAGCCAGGGTGCTTCTTATTTCTTGTAGCTCTTTGATGTTGTCTTTGAGGTTGGGGGGGTCCTTGGCCACAGCAGCCACAACTTTCTTGATACTGGCCCTGGTTCTCTTAGCTGTTCCGCCCACCGGGATAGCATCACCAGCACTTCCAGTCTAGATGGTCTCCTCCTCCAAGTCAAGGTCGACAACCAGTTTAGGAGAATGGTCAAAGACCTTAGCAATGTCTTCCAAGTTTTTGGTGACAGCGAAGAGGATGCTTGGGATAATTCCCATCAGATTTTTCATCGCTTCTTTTCCTTCTTCCAGCGATTTTACCTTGTTCTCCATTTCCTGCTTCCAGTTAGCATGCTCTCTATTTTCATCCTCCCTTTTTTTGTCTGAGTTTATCCCATGCTTCTCCAGGTTTTTCAAAGTTTTGTAAGTCCGTCTGTTGAAATTCATTCTGGCCTTCGAGAGCTTCTTGAGATTATCCAGGATAAGCCCCTCACCAGCACTGTCCTTATCCTTGCTATCCCCTTCCTTAGCCAGGTTCTTCTTGGAGCATTTGTTTATTTCCTTCTCAAAATTGATTTCTGTTTCCTCAATATCCTTGGGAGCCGTATCCTCCACTAGATTTCTATTGTCCTTGGCAGGGTGATCACTAGGAATAGGGCTTTCTTGACCAGGCTCGAAATCTCTGCTTTCTTCCTCGTTGCCCAGTTCCTCTTCCTTCTAGCTGTCTTCTCCGTTAGAGTCATCCGTCTCCATACCACTGCTTTCCTTGACAATGTCCTCAGTTTCCAGCCCAGGGCAGCTTTTCCTTTTTTTGCTGGATGACGCCTTCTCTTTGCTGGTATCTCCCTCTTCCATCCTCCTTTTACCAGGGGAGGCAGAAATCCGCTTATTTTCTTGCAGAGTGAGGGTTTTGCAATGCTCATAGATGAGCAACAGGAGCCCACAGTGGAGAATCGGGCTAGAAGGGTTCATCATGTGCTTATTCAGGGACCTGGAGAGGGATCGAAAAAGGTAGTAGGGCAAAGACACTTTTTTGTCGTGTTTGAAATGGTTTAGGAGCACGAAGTGGTAAGTGTGGGCCTTGGAGTAGTGTCCATCAACCGTAATATACTCCATGATAGCATTCAGGACCCAGCCCCACAACTTCTTGATGTTTGCAGCATCATAGTAGCCCCCAGTAGCCTTGCCAATTTTGGCCCGCTCTTTCTCTTTACGCGGGAACAGGGACACAGCATTGTTGGAGACCTTGAGGTCTCGAAAGAAGTTGAGCCCAGAGTGGGGCATACTAGTTATAGTAGAAATAAGCCTAGCATCTAGTTTAAATTTAACTCCGTATAGTTTAAAAGAACCATTAGACCAGTGTTCAGAAATCTTGGAAACAACGAGGTTGATTCTACCTTTGTTGTAGTCCTCAATCTTTTCCATGAAGCTGGTGAGATGGCCCTTCTCCAGCTTTGCCCAGACTTTAGGCATAGCTTTCCAGGTCGACGTGTTGTCAGGTTCTTCGCGTCTAAGATCTCCTCCCATTTTCGGATGCAGGATGTCGACTCTGTTTCTCTGCAAATTAAGAATTTATTTCCCTTTGCAACTCAAATTATTGCCCTAAATAACCCACAAAGCATGCGGCAAATTTTTGGAAATAGTGGGAGATCTGCCACAATGCCAGGTAATGATGGCCTTTCCAGTGTGGCGCGAGTGGTGCTTTTTACTTGTCATGATTTAATTGTCCTTCTCTCCCCATATAACGGTCCTTTTTGAGGATCTCTTTAATGTTTGAGTTGAGGTCATCCTCGTGCCAAATCATTTGAACGTCAGAATTAACTCCTTCATTCGCTAAACAGTCGGCAACACTGTTTTGCTCTTTGTAGGCATGTTGAATAATAATTTCTTTGAAACTGGCGATAATCTCTCTAGCTTTCATGATGATATTCTCAATGGACCAAGAAGGCTCCAGTTCCCCTTTTAAGCACTTAATGATGTTAAGTGAGTCCCCCTCAAGCCAAATTTTATCATAATTGAGATTTTTGGCTATGATTAAAGTATGCAGGGCAGCGGAGGCTTCGGCAAAATGGCTAGTTTGATTTCCCAGAGGACCGGCAACCGCCTTAAGGGAACTTCCAGCAAAATTCTTGATTATGCCCCCATATCCAGCTTTACCCAGATTTCCTTTAGAGGCCCCATCGAAGTTGGCCTTAATCCATCCCTATGGGGGGAAACACTATACAAGACCTTCTCTACCTTTCTCCTTACTAGTAGTGGTGGTGGAAAGGTTCCATCTGTCTTTGAAATCCTCTTTTGTAGCAGTTCTCTGATCAGTACCATAGAGGCATTCGAAAATACTCCTATAAATCTTGTCAGCAACCACTTCAGGAGTAGCCCTTTTATCTCTGAAAATCCTGTTGTTTCGCTCTTTCCAAATATTCCAGATGACAATTGGCAAAGTGAGTTTCCATATCTCCACAATTTTAGGATTAGAGTTGGGACAATGCCATTGGAGCCAAGTATCACCGAGAGAATTCGGGAAGACCCAGCTCAGGTTCCACCTGGTCAGGATGATTTTCCATATGTCATGGCTAAAGGAGCACTGATTGAGAATGTGGCAAGTTGTCTCTTCTTCCCTACAACAAAGAGTACACATGTTACGGAAAATGATACCTCTTTTATGAATATTATCTAGGGTTAAAATTTTATTTTGGATGAAGATCCAAAAGAAGATGTTGATTTTGGGAACTAAATTCTTATTCCGGACTTTGGCCCAGATGGGGGTGGCTTCCTCAGAAACATTATGAATGGCTACAGTAGAGAAAATAGAGTATTTCCCATCCATAGTTTTCCCCCATATTAAAATGTCCTCTTTGTTGTCTGTAGGGATTTTAGCAGATAGAGCAATCTGAAGGAACTTGAGATCCGGACTCTGCTGGCTAAAGTCAATCCAGTTCTCGTTGTTCTAGTAATCTCTAACCATTTCACCATACCTGCATTTGAAGCTGTCTTTCTAGTTTTTGATGATAGGGATTTCCTCAAGAGGTTTATCCAGGATCCATCTATCTTCCCAAAATCTAATTTTCCTCCCATTCCCAAGGTTCCAGGTTCTGCCAGTAGCTGCCTAGCCTTTAGCAGATTGTACTGCATTCCAAATGGCAGATCCATCAACAGAGAAAGACTTGTCAAAGAATTCCTCCTCAGAGGGTTGCATATAGAGGTATTTGTTTTTCCAAATAGAGTTCTATTCTCTTTCCTCCCCTTTGAGTCTCCAGATCTGTTTGGCTAATAAAGCTTTGTTCATGGAGCTAATACTTCTTAAGCCCAACCCACCTAAGGCCTTAGGGGAGCAAATGTTATTCCAGGCTATAAGGGGGATTCTATTTTTATCTTCCACTCCCGACCAGAGGAACTTTTTTTGGATTCTTTCAATAGCTTCTGCAAACTTAGAGGGGATTTTGAACAAGCTAAGAGCATACACAGGAAGATTTTGGAGAGTGGCTTTGACCAAAGTAACTTTACCAGCCTGACTAAGGATAGCCCCTTTCCATCCAGCAAGTTTCAAGTTGAGTCTATCAATTAACTTATTCCAGAAGGAATCCTCAAGCTTGAGACAAAGAGGAAGCCCCAAATAGGTTGAAGGAAACTCAAAAATGTTACAACCAAGAATCCTACCAATCCTAATTTGCCTTTGGGCTAGGGTGTTAATGAAGAACAGAGAGCTTTTATCCCAGTTGATTTTTTGACCAGAGGCTGATTCATAGGTATTCAGAATAATTTTCATGTTTTTGGCTTCCAAGATGGTGGCTTCCCCCATGGTGATAGAGTCATCAACAAATTGTTCATGAGAGCAAACAACATTGGAGGAAGAAGGTCTCAGGCCTTTAAGGTTGCCTTCTTCCACATTTTTAAGGATGAATCTGCCCAGGCATTCAGCAAGAATAGTAAACAAAATGGGGAGATGGGGTCTCCCTATCTGAGACCTCTGGAGCTTTTGAAGAAGTTAGACGGGGAGCCATTGACAATAACAGCAGAGGAGGAAGTTCCCATGAGTTGAGAACAGAGTTGAATAACTTTGTCACCAAACTAAACGATTCCATAATCCTGAGGAGAAACTGCCAGTTTACTCTATCAAAAGCTTTTGCCATGTCTAACTTAAGGAAGAATCCCTGTTTGCTCGCCACTGTCAGGGAGTGGATATTTTCGTGAACAGAGATGATGGAGTCCAAAATCTGTCTTCCAGGAACAAATCCATTCTGTTGGACAGAGATAATCCTTGGGAGAACATCAAGTAGCCTGGAAGTCAAAACTTTGGAAAGGATCTTGTAAACAGAGTTGCAAAGGCTGATGGGTCTAAACTTGTTGAGAGAATCAACTCCTAGAGTCTTCGAGATAAGAACTATGAAAGTCGCATGCAGTTCCTTAAGAAGTCTTCTGGAGCCAAAGAATTCCTTAACACCATTGCAAATGTCCCCCTCCACTATGTGCCAGAATTTTTGGAAGAAAAACATGGGAAAGTCATTTAGGCCAGGGGATTTATCACCCTGAAAGGAAAACACCGCCTTTCTGATTTCAAGATTAGAAGGAATATGGGATAGGAGGTGATTGTCGGCTTCTGAAAGGATAGAAGGAATGGCTTGTAAGAGAGTGTTTTGCTTGGTGAGATCCAGGTTATCCACTTCACCCAACAAGGTGCTGAAATGCTCGAGAGATTCCTTTTTGATATCGCAATCCTCAGTTAGAATTCCTTTATTGCAAGTGAGTCTGGATATTCTATTGGTTGCCCGATGCTTAAGGGCAGTTAAGTGAAAGAAGTGGGTGTTTTTATCGCCTTCCTTTAGGAAAAGAGCTCTAGATCTTTGTCTCCAGAAAGTCTCTTCATTAGAAATGATGGAGTGGTATTTAGAAAGCAGATCATTTTCAGTCGTTCTGAGATCTTCAGACAACCCCATCTCTTGGATACTATCCTGAACAAGCTTTAGGTCAGCTTTAACTTGAGTTTTGTTCTTGAATATGTCCAAAAAGATCTCCTTGTTCCAAATTTTTATTTTGGCTTTTATGATGTTGAGCTTTTTAGCAATTCTGAAGAGAGCCTTACCCTCCACTTCAGAGTTCCACCATTCAGAAATGCAGGCTTCCAGAGAAGGGTGGAGAGCCAAGCTTATTCAAATCTGAAAGGGAAATTTCTCTTAGCCAAAAAGGAGTTGGCAGAAAAAGAGATAGGGAAATGATCTGAACCGATTTTGATAACAGAACCAAGGGAACAACTATACTTAGAAAGCCAGTCAGGGGAAATTAAGGATCTATCAAGCCTGACTTGAATCAAATCAGCTCCAGTTCTTCTGTTAGTCCAGGTGTAATTGATGCCTTGGAGATCAACATCAATGAGAGCTTGGTCATTAATGAAGTCCATAAGGTCTTGTTTTCCATCGAGATGAAGGGAGATTCCTCCCATCTTATCTTCATCTCTGAGTGGGGTATTGAAGTCTCCCTTGATAATCCAGCTTTGATCAGCAAACTGGAGTCTGTCAGCCGCCAAGCTTTTCTAGAATTTAGCTCTCCCAGATTTGGAGTTAGGAGCGTAGACGTTAGATAACACCCAGACAAAGTTGTCCTTAATATGCTCAAGCAAAACTGAGTTCCTATTAAAGGAAGAGATGATTGCCTTTCTTGTTATAGTATTTTTGTTCCAAAAAATCGCAGTTCCTCCAGAGGCCCCCTCTGAGTTAGTTCCTATGACTCCATTTTCTTTGAAAATTATGATCCTTTCAACTTTTTCTTTAGACATCTTGGTTTCCTAAACAAGGACCACATCTGGTTTATGATCTCTGATGACATTTCATAACACATCCTACTTATGGGGGGCGTTTAGCCCTCTGATATTCCAGGATATTAGGCATATTAGCCAAGATGTTATCATCATTGTCAATCATGACAAGAATCCTGAGGATTGGGTTAGTTATCTCTCCGTAGGATCATTTGTAAGAGGAATCAATTCCCTTTCTCTTCTCCTTAGCAATTGAATTTTAGCCCATGCTTCTCTTCTTCTCTTCACATATGCTTCTATTGAGCAAGTTTTGATTAAATCTTCAATATTGTCATGCAAGTGCACAAATCCTCCCAATTAGACCCTAATTCTAATCATATGAATGAAGTTTTTAGGATCAAAATTTCTTTGTTTCTCCACATTCATTTGGTATAGTTGCAATTTGGAGTAAATAATCTCCAATCCTTCTTTAGCAATGATCACAAAATTAAAAAACATAATATTGTAAGGTAAGAAAGATACATTTTCAAATTTCTCAAATGAGTCTTGTAGACATCGAAAGTTAACCATCCTCTATTCATCATTTTCTCATCATCCCTTCTTCATGATTAATTAAATAATTTTAATTAATTAATTATTCTACTAATTATCCCTTTGTTCTAATGTCAATTAAATAATGCTTATCAGCTAATTAATTTATCATTTTCCCTTGTTAATTAAATTATTTTTAATTATTTAATTAATTTATCATTCTCTATTCTTCTTATCTTTCATATTTAGATAATTCTTGTAATTATTTAATTATCTAGCGATCCTCTATAGTTGAATAAATTATTTAATTTATTCAATTATTCACATTTTCCTATTCTTCCAAACAAATAAATAAAATACATATTTTGTTTATCGCCCTCTTGCACATAAAATTAAATATTTTTTAATATTTAATTTTTATTTTCCACCACCCAGCCACTTCTCCACTCCTCTACCATCTTTTCCATCTTTGATCACTACTTTTCATCAATGCAGGGTAAAAGCACAAACCTGTGTCACACTTTTATAAAGGAAGTGGCCAACACAACTAAACTTGTTTAACTTCGACCGTATAAAAGTGACATTTCTAAATTGAATTTCAAAATGATTTAAATTGATGAAATGTAGAAATATTAATGAAGTTTATGTCTACTATTTTTTTATATTTTTTATTTGATATTTTTTTAATATATTTAAACATAGATTTTTTATTGTTGAAAAACAGGGGTTCTAATCGACGTCACCAAAATAATGAAAATAAACTTATTTTTTCCCGATTTTAATTTTCCAAATAGATGACATATATATGCAGTGCTAAAAAAAAAAAAAAAAAATTAAATTTTGATCTATACTTTTCTCATAATAACACTTTAAAGTCCATTATAGCTGAATTTGATAGTTTTCATTTGACATCGCCTTTCATCTATTAAGTTTATCATTATCAAAAAATAAATTATACCCTTTTAGAGAAGATTCTCTCATTTAGTGAAAAATATATTTTGTAAAATATTTTAATATCATCTATTTTATTTTAAAAAAAATTCAAATCAACCTCTTCTCAAACTTAAAAAACCTACTTGCAATATTTAAAAGATAAAACATATTAAAATTATTAAAAACATTAAAAAAATTATATGTCCATATTCTTGACTTTGAGCTCTACAAAAGCATATTTTTAGATTTTTGTAAAAGAATATTCTTCCTAAAGAAAAATACAGTAGAAGAAAAGTTTTAAATTGTAGGAAAAATGGTGACTTGGTTGCCACATAGACTATTTTGGTTGAAATAGGTTTGGCCGAAACCCTTTCGGCTAAAACCATTTGAAATAAGGTGTGAATACTTATACATGAGACATATCTATTTGAAACCGTTTCAGCCGAACCTATTTTGGTCGAAACCTATGTGCCATTAGGCACCACGTGGCTCCCAAATAGTTTTGGCTGAATTCATTTCAGCCAAAACTATTTGGTTGGCCTCAAGTGTGACACGACTTTGTTCTTTTGCCCCACAATCCGAGTCATTGATTCCTTCATGGAAAAAACCAAATTCAACATTGATCTTCCCTCCGCTCAATCTATATATTTGAATCACTTCATCCATTATCTCTTTGCACCACAACATATGAGTTTTCTTATTATCTAATTGCAATAAATTCGAAAGAGACTCATAAACTATGGAGACTTTAATGTTGAATGCTTGATGTGCTTTTGGTTTGTTGTTTGTTTTATTTCATGCAATCATTTTTCATACTCTTCATAGGATAATTAGATATTTGCATGAATTGAAGGGTTTGTGGTTTTCTTTTGATGATTTATGCACCTTTAGATTTTTGGTTATACATTTTGACACGCTCAATGGGACATCCCAAAAAATGATACTTTTTGTGATTTTTGGATGATTTTGCAATTCCAGGTCTCAGATTAGCACTTTTCTTCCTCATTTCGACGCATTTGTTAACCATTTTGGTGCATCCATTCATCTAATCAGTGCATCTATTGACAAAATTGATGCTTTTGACCTATTTTATTTGCTTTTGTTTAGTTTCTTTGTGATTTTGTTTAGGATAATAATAGGACATATGAAATCATGTTGACAATATAGGAACCATGTTACTCATGGATGACAATCTACTCAAGAGCATAAAGAGAATAATTTAAAAGAGAAGAGTATGAGCAGTTGAGAGTTAAAAAGCATAGTCCCAAAGACATTTCAAGCACAACTTTACTACTTGAGATAGTTACTAACCATTTCAAGAACATTTCAAGAGTAAATAAGAGAATTTTATGACTCCTGAGTGCCTTTTTCACATGTATAAACATCCCTCAAGTGTAGTAAACACATCAAAGATAATTTTTAAGTCATTAAGGAAAGGTTCAAGGTAGTTGGAGGGGACTTTAATGACCTATTTATGTTTCATCTATCCCAAGGCACTTTCAACTCAAGAAAACATGAAAAATAACATGTCTTACTACTTGGGGAAGTTGGTTGAGTAGTTTGACAAGGTGAAGCAAGAATATAGGGGTTGAAAGAGAATTTTTAGGCTAGTTTTGAGGGTCTTTTGACCTAATTTCAACATAATTTAGACATCTAGGAGCAATTCCAAGCCAATTCAACCACATTCCAAGTGGAATATTTTGCAAATGAAGCTAAAAAAATGTATACATTTCAAAAACCACTCCTCATAGACACCCAAGCAGGTGGAGATGGTCTTTTAGCACTTATTTATTTCATAGATGTTGTTTACACTTGCAAATTTGGCATATTTGCGATACCTAATTTGATGTGAAGATTGTGAACAAAATCAATGCCCAATGCCTATTGCAACAAGCTAGACCACTAATTTCTATGATTAAAATCTCTTGACCCAGTGATCTTCATGAGAATCTCCTTTGGTGAAAAGTTTTTGTGTACCATCAAGAACATGCATATCTTGTTTCATGAAGTTTGGAATACTTTTGAGGTGCTTTTTAATGCACATGTGATTGCATCTAGGTCCATAAATTCTTTTCAAATTTTGTGGTTTTGGTGACAACCTAATTGTTGACTTTCCTTCAAATGTCCCTAGTTCCATTTTCATGGCAATCCAAGGAGTTATTGCATGAAAACAAACAAAACATTAACCAAGCCCTTGGGGGACTCAATTTACAAAGGAAGTCACAAAAGTTGATCTTTTGGTGTGCAAAATTCAAAGCACGAGGATCTAAACATTTTTTTGTGGTCTCCTACTCAGTCTCATGACTCCTATAGTTCAATTGTGCCCTTGGTGAACTTCTCACCCTCTAGCCTGCAAAGAAATTCAAATTGCAACATTTTAAAATGAAATTATTTTAAATCATATTAATGATTTAACAGTTTTTATGAAGGTGCAATTTAATCTCCTTTCTACCATTCCCTTCATTCTTTCTCATGGACTCCAAAGGGTGAATTATTTTCAAGATGGTGTTTATTAAAGCAATATAAGGTAAATATTTCTTTTAATTAAACTTTATTTGGTTTTATTGTAAAATTTCAATTTAAATGGTCATTGATTTTTTATATTTGACTATAATCCAACATAGTCATTCTACAATTCCAAGGATACCCTTGGGGTGTGTCAAAAAGAAGCCACAAACTCATAGACAAGGCATTCAACATGTATTAAGTATTTGGGCTCTCAAGTGAGTGTCATTCTTGTTTCTAGTTTGATGCAAATGCATGATGGTGTATTTGTTGTTGTTTTGGTTTCCTCGTGTAGATTTTATTTTCTCCAATGTATTGGATAAATTATGAAGGGTGTGGACATACCAAAGGTGGGTAATTTTTTTTTTATGTTATTCTATTAAATACTATTCCATCATTTTGGAATTAAGGAATGGTCAAACAAATGCATGATCGTGGAATTGCGAGAACTATTGAAGGAAAAAATTATTCCAAAATTGTAAAGGTTAGGAACATATTTTTCCATATTGCAACTAGGAAGGATAAGAGAGCATACGTTGAAGAAATCACAACAAGATGGAGATAGTGTGAAGCGCATAAGTGTATGATAGGCACTAAATCTTAATTTCTTCACCAATTTTCTATCATTGTGATGATAAATAGGATATTGCAAACCCATTTGGAATCATAGTGAAAGCCAGATTCTCCATTCCAAAGTTGTGCAACCAACATCAGTCAATATATGTTTAGAAAAGAAAGGGGCATGCAACTTCAAAAGAAAATTAATGAACATGGATTGGGCTTTAAGACTTACATTTTTTGAGATGTGAAAAAAACTGGTTTTACTAGGTAAAGTGGCTCCACTTGCAGATGACAATTAGCAAGTAAAATTTGAGTAAGTCAAAACAGTGAGTTTTATTGATTTTGTGGGATATGGAACCAATACTCATAAAGCTTGTGACATCACTTTGGTTAACATATGTTTCTTCTCACAATGTATTTCCACTTTTGGATACTCTCCAATTGTAAATCCTATTGTACATTGATTTCCCTGGTCTGAGTACTTTGTCTTGAGCTTAAAATGGTATTAGAGGAGAAGATTTCAATAGTGGTTTATAGACCTCCACAACTCCATCTATGTGTTATGCGTAATGCATAAAGAAATGAAAATAAGGAGACGAGAGTGGTTAGAGGCATAAAATAAAAGAAAAAATAAAATAACAAAAATCCTCATCAAAGAGGTATTCATTATTGTCATCTTTGTTGAACCTACACATTTTTAATGACCCCTTTGTATGACACATTTTGAGTACCCATTTCTATGATCCATTTTGAATACAAGTAATGTTGAAATTGATTATGGAGAGATTTGAACATATGCAAATTCAAAAGGGATGCCCTAGAAATGGATTACTTTGACAATTTAATGCAAAATGGAGTCAAATTTATGAAGTATTCTAAGTCTTAAGAGTCCAGGCAAAGTGAGTACATAGTTGAATACATGTCAAATGTGGCAGAGTGGTAGGTACATATACCCAAATTTAGTGCTTGAAGGATTAAAGTGTGGTGAATGTATAGATAATTAAAATTTTCAATTGCCACTAAATAAGATTTTAACACAAAGTAAATATTTTCACATGGAAAGATAAAGTGTAGCAGTGTGAAGTGATTTTTTATCGAGTGAATATATATTCACCGAAATGCAAGCATATGATAAAAAGTAGTGTCCAATTACAAAAAAAAATGTGTTTAACTAGAAATGGATGATAGAGATTAAATATGGAATCCGTGAAGGTTAATATTCACAGATAGGGAACTAGGTTTTCACCTAGAGGTGATTTTTTTCACTCAAAAGTGAAAAATATGGTTCATTAATGGTTCTTGCACCCAAAATAAAGGTTTGCATGAAAATTAAAGGTGTACAAGGCAATCTATTTTTAATTATAAATATGAGGCCAAATAAAATGCATGAGAGGTAAGGATGGATAGTCTTTTGCTACAAATTAGGAGCTGAAAGTTCCAAGAGTCTATTTTTTGTGCAGGGAAGCTTGTTTAAGGTCTGGAGGTCCTTTGAAGTTTAGAAATCAATGTTGTAATCTTCTTTGGATAATGACAAGTAATTCAATTTGTAGCTTAGGATGTTATGTGTCATGTTGTTAATGTCTTATGTATGAAATGTAATATCTTTTTAATCAAAATAATCAAGGGTTGTCATGATTTTGATTGCACATTCAGTGTGATGAGTGTTTGAATATTGGCTTGTGTAGACACCCAAAATTGTCCAATGCCTACAGAACAAAATTTTACTAATTTTAGTGTCTTAACTAATTAAATAATTTTATTATTTGATTAGGCTAATTTCATTCTCCATATGTAACTCCATTTTCTTATGATTAAATAATTTTAATTATTTAATTATAATTTCTTCTAACCTTTTGATTGGCAATTCTAATTGTTTAACCTAACTATTCTTCCATAATTAAATAATTTGCTTAATTATTTAATCCCTCTTTAATACCTTACCATAACTAATTATTCCTCCAAGATTAAATAATTATCTTTAATTATTTAATCCCTTAATTGAAATCCTCATAATTAAATAGATTTTCAATTTATTTAATTCTCCATAAATTTGGATGAAATAAATAAATTTTTATTTAAATTTATTTTCAACACCGCCTAACTCACTAGATTTCCAATATTTCTCTCCACTCATCACTCTTACATTTCTATTTCATTTCCCACTCAACTCTTCCATCTCTTTCCACTTAACTCTCACTTGCTAATCTCACCCCACTTTATCTCACCTTCCTCTCCACTAAACTCCCCATCTCAATCAATATTATCCATTGATCTCCCAAAATCCAATTTGATCTTGACCCTTCATTTTGTCCTCAGACATCTACAAATTTCAAATCACTCTTTCAACAACCACAATCTTTAAAGCATTTTCAAATTACCACTTGAACTTTCAATTTGTAAATTTGTACACTTAATTAAATTTGAATTGTAGAGAAGGACAATAGAGTTCATGAGAAATGATGCGGCTTTGGTTTGTTTTTGAATTTGCTTCTTTCATTGTTGCATTTTATTCTATTTCTTCGTTGCTTGAGTTGTGGTTGCTATGTTGTTTCTTTGCCTTACTCCTAATTTCCTACTTGATATTTTTGGTAAACCTGATGAGAAAACATATATAATTTAATCAATTTCTGTTTTTTTGTGAAATTGCAAGTGACTCATGATGCAATCATGGTTACTACATTGTAATCGTGATGCAATTGTCATTATCCCTAACATATTTGACTGTTCATAAATTTAATAAATTTACAAGTCATTCTATAATGCAATTGTAGTTTTCTTTAACATATGTGACTAGTTAATGATTTTAATCAATCTACAACTTAACTTGTAATGAAGTTGATTAGTTAGTAACGTAATTGACTTGTCAATTAAATTACAATCAATCTACTCAATTAATTTGTTATATAATTGTCTAATTTCACAATCTCAATTTATTCTAATAACAAATTTAATTAATGGTTGTAAATTTGATCAAACCCTAGTCTCTAGTAATCAAAATTTGATGTTCTAGGTGTAATATGTTGTTGCTAGATAAGTGCACCACAATTAACTGATGTAAGTGCACCACAATTGACTATAAGTGCACTACAATTTACTGTTAGTGCACCACAATTGACTATAAGTGTAGTTCAATTAACTACAAGTGCAGTTCAATTGGCTCTAAGTGAGCCACAATTGACTGTAAGTGCACTGCATTTATTCTATGTACATTTCTATTGATTGTATCCATGTTGCAATTGACAAGTAAATAGTGAAGGTAAAATTTTAGGGTTTTTCAATCATTTCAAGTTTATGATTTCTACTTTTTGCTGGCATGGATCTAATGTTTTTATGTTACTAATGATTTTTGCAACGATTTGGCAATCGAGGGGTAAAGGAAATTCATGCAACTACTAATCAAATTTTGTACAAGACATGGTCAAAGCAAAATCAACTAAACAAAAATGTTTATTTTTATTAGCTTAGATAACACTTCATTTTTCTTAATGAAATGAACATGTGTCTAAATTGTTTGGTGCATTTGCATAATTTTATTTACCCAAGTATTTGTGTGTGCATCCTCTCCCCTCATGTGCCCATGCAACCTTTGGTGTAAGAGAAATGCATAATGACTTCCTTTTTTTAATTTTTTAGTAGGAGGTTTGCCAAGGGACCTCATCACCCCAGGGTTCAAGCTCAAGCAAGTATCTCTAGTGAGCTATATAAAGGGGTGAGAGTGAAGGTTGTAGCCTAATCCAATCATTTTCACATTTATAAAAATCCTAAAGCTTGAGTGATACCAATATAAGGGTGCAAGATTGGTCCAAGTGAGTTAATTGACATTGCCAAGCCACACTTGTAGATGGATTGGTGTTCTTAGAAGCTCCCCCACTAGACATCTTTTATGATTTTAGAGGCCAACCTTTGACATTATTTTATTGGTGCAAGGGATGTGTATCGTACCTTGAATTTACTCAACATTTACCCCCCTTAGTAAGATAGAATCCCAAATTTACAAGGTTTTCAAACCTTTGGGGTAAGAGGAAAGGTGAGTCATTTGCCTATGTGCCCATGCCACTGGGCCTCTAGCTATCAACTTTGGAAGGGTATTTTATCAATTGGGCTTGGTCAAATAACATAACACTTGAGTAGTAGGTTGTGCTTGTTTCTAACTATTTTCAAATATGATAAACTGTGTAATCATTTAAAATTTTGGGCTAATCTATGCCCTTGGTCATACTCTGAGAATTAAAATCAAACAACCATATTGTCTTCTATGTCTTAAGATTGTTTGCATAATTGAAAATTGATCAAAAATCTTACGATTTCAAAACAATGATACAATTGATTGTAAACCCAACACAATTGTCCTTTACTATCACACAATTGATTGTAAGCTCAACACAATTGTCACAAAAAACCTCAAAACAACCATCAATTATCTATCCCACAATTGCTCATAACTATGACACAATTGCTCTCATCTACAACGTAATTGACTACTCTACTATGAAATGAAGGCTGGGTGAGCACTATGAAGACCTTGCTACATGAGCCAGGCTTTTGTAGTCATGCAGAATTTTTCTCAAAATTGAAACATGAGTTGGAAGCGCAATTGAAGTCCTAGTGGGGCGATCATGCAAAAGACTCCTTTTAAAAGTGATGCTATCATCAGCAACTACATGTTCATCTTTCACTTCTTTTTATAGGATTTATAATTTTTGATGATACATGCAACCACCTTAGCAGGAGGATCAACAACATGCTTGATTCTAAATTTGTACTTTTTCAAAACTTCCTCTGCATTCTTTCTTTCCCTTTCTAACTCCTCTATTGTCTCTACAGCTTGTTGATATTGGGTTATCAAATATGTCTATATGTCCATCAATATAACACTAAATTGAGCTGGAGGTGCAAAATGCTAGGTCTCATATGCATCCCACTAGTGGAGTACCTGATCTTCCTCCATAGCTCCTGCATTGGTTATTCCAAACCCAAAAAATCCACAAAATTCTCATACTTTTCTACTTTTCTGAGGAGGGGAGATCGGATATATGTTATATCCTTCACATATTGTTGAATCATTTCGATCTTCACATCCAAAATGTATGTGCAAGATTGCAAATTATTAGAGTTGTCTCCACCCAAGAGGTCCTCCTTTATTATCTGTTCTTTTCCCAGATGCAAGACTTTATTCAAGACCAAGAACTGCTTGCTAAAAGTGTTGAGCTTCCGCTCCCACTACTGAGAGCAAGAAGCTAATGCTCCTCCCACTTGCATAGCCTTCTTATATTCCCTCATGGTATTCTACAAAAATGGTCTAATTTTAGATGCATTTATTTGTGCCCATGACTTTGCCATCGTGGCCACCTATCTTACCTCAACCAATGCTTTTACATCTCCCTCTGGGAGTGACAAGGTTGAAGGTAAATTATCATTTATACAAGTATCCAAAGGCTTTCCCATCTTTATCAATAGCTACTTGTATTGCTCCAATTGTGCTTTGACCTCTGAATGGGAGGTGTATTCTTTTTCCATTCGCCCTCTGACAACACTAGTAACCAATTCCAAAGTATCTAATTCCCCCCACTTAGTCTACTTACCTAGTTTCACCTGTGACACTTGGTACTTCGGAGAGATCTGACCTTCTGCTTGTATAGGAATTGCTACATCTGCAATCACCTCATCGGAAGTTGTTCTTGACAAATGATGTATGGTCTTGGCCTTCTTAGTTTTCCTTGGTTCTTCAGTGATTACTTGTTGTAGTGTAACTTTTGGTAGGACTACTTTCCTTTTCTTTTTCTAGAAGGTGAATTCTAACCATTGTGGCACATCCTTATCTTTATCACCTTCGTGAGGCACGATGTCACTAGTCACTATGTGCATGTCTGACTGCTCTTTTGCTTCATCTTTATCCTCTTCTTTTGTATGCTTAGGATCATGAGGTGAAGCAATTTGATGGGCTAGACTAGCTTGGAGAGCAGTATCAACATTCAACTGTCGTTGCTTATATAACTCTCCTAACTTATCAGTAACCTCTTCTTCAAATGTCATGCCATCTTTATCCATTTCATCCATCCCTTTCTCAGTAGCTATCTCTTTCAACAAATCTTCTTGGTCCTATGGAGTTAAGATTAACCTTTCATCCTGCGAATCTTCAGCCTCATTTCGTTCCTTCTCTCCTCCGAGTGGTTGTTGTTCCATAGGTTGTTCATCCTCTTGGTCAAAGTCTGATTCAATGTTATGGATACTTAATTTTTTTGTGGTAGGTCTTAAGACTTGTTTCATGGGAGGTACTGTTGTTGTATCAGTTGGTGGTGGCATAGGGGCAGTAGCAACTGATGTTAAAATTGGAGCTTGTGTTGCGGTGATAGATGGAGGCTGAGTGGGTGCACTTATCGTATCACGAGCAAGAGGTTGTGCACTTCATCTTCTTTCCCTTGCTCATCTTCCTCCTAAGTCCCCTCCCCTGGCGTTTGTCCAATTGTCGTGCTCACATAAAGTACCTCTACCAGTGGCATGACTCCTAGCCCTTCTCTTACTCCAAAATCTGCATCCTTTTTCAAAAGTTCAGATTTCCTCATTTGTTCTTTGACTTTCTTCAACAATTCCTTAGTACTCTCCTTGGGTTCAATAGCTTCATCTGGGTCAGTTAATGTGTTCTTTTGAGAGCTAGAACTTGTCTTATAGGCGTATTCCTTATAACCCCTTGATTCGGGAACACCTGAAGTAGATTCCTTTTGCTTCCCTTTTGAAGCGCTTGGCCTAACCCTCAAGCTTAGCCATTTTCTGGTTCTATCTACAATAGTTTGAGTTATTTTGTCTATATATTTATCTTCCTGTGTCGACCACCTAATGGGAGAAAGAGACTTCTTGTCAATTTCTTTCTCTTTATATACATAACCGAATAATTCACCATCATCCCTTAGTTCTTTGGGGAGATTAGTCTCTATTTCAAAACTCCTAATCTGAGGTACTGACAGCCTACAATAATTCTTTTCTCTAACTTCAAAACTATCTTGGAGTTTTTCCCAAAAATCCTACAATCTAGACTTATGCCCCTCACACGCTTTTGACATGATTTGTTTTAGCTTGCCATAGGGATCATAGTACTCCCTTGCATAATTGAGTTCCTTAAGATTGAGATCTTGAAGCTCCTACTTTGTTGTCTTTGCTACCTGAATCTTTGAACAAGAGAAATAACCAATATAAACTAAGAAATATATACCTGCCTTGTGTTTTGAAGAAAAAAGGGATTCAAGGCCGAGCATCTGTCTGACATATTCTAACAAAATAATGTGATCATTGCAGTATCACAACAATAACATGGGGTTCCATGTGAACCCACTAACCCTAATATATGTAGAGTGTTGGTTCTGAATGAACCAACATACCCATTCTCTGATGATTTCCATTGCTTCTGGGCTTATCCTGTAACCTTTATCACCTATGAGTTTAATGATAACAGGGAAAAGGAAGGCATCATTTATTCTTTTAAAATGTGCCTTTGCGTTGTTTAGAGGAAGTTGTGAATAATAATCCCACACCTTTTTCTGCCCTTCCTCATCTCCTAGCTGGCCCTCTATCTGCAATCCTAGGAACTTACCTGCTCGGGCAACCACCCAGATAACATAGGAGTAAAGAAGAATTTATTCATTTGATGCATCTCCTTCATCTTCTTATGTATGTTGTCAGAAAGAATTTGAGCCCAGTCAAAGTATTGTTTCCCTATTAGTATAGTTGACATGAAATGGAACATCCAGGGATGGAAGTGCCGACAATCTGGCTTGCCAAAGACCTTGCTCAACATGATGATTAAATCTTGTTGTGGCTCCTTGAAGTTTGCCCTCAAAGTATTTGTGGCTTTTAGACCTATCTTCCTCTCCTCTTCCAACCAATTCTCATTCATATGTCTCTTGTTTGAAGCAATATTATTACTCCATACTCCGACGGCTTCTTCTTCGATAGTCAAGAGTACTTCATCCCTCGCAGGAATACCAAACACAAATCCTAGCATATATGCTGATAAATCAATTACAGATCTATCCTGATGATCTTTGCACTTTCTTGTATCAACATTGTAGAAATGTGCAACAGTCATAATGAATTTAGGGGCTTGGACTGATTGCGGGAAAATGGTTGCCTCCACCAAACCTTATCTCTTAATTCTCCTCAGAGGGGCCTCTGGCCTTGATCTGTCCAATTGTGTTTTGATATCTTCTAACTCTATATGTCTCACCTATCTAACTATCACCCATTTAATTTAGTCATCCAACTTTGAAACATAAACCTACCCTTGATATTGATATTTTATGGTTATAGGGATCTTGTCCAACTCCTTGCCTCTCTTGTTGGAGCTTGAGTCCATCTAAATTCTCTAATCTGCAAGAAAGAATCATAAATTAGTCCATTCCATACTTAAAAAGATCAATAATATCATCCACCTTGGGACTCCAAGGTTTCGGGGTGAGCAACTTCCTTTTAAAATAACTAACTTTGAAACTCTGGGGTTTCGGGGTTCCGAGGTTAGCATAGGATTGAAAAACCAAGTCCGGAACTTCAAGGTTCCGAAGTAGATAAAACAAATGGAGTCTAAAACTTTGAGGTTCTAGGGTTTTGAGGTAAATAGGAAAAGCTAACTTTGAGACTTCGGGGTTCCGAAGTCCCGAGGTAGTTCAATAGGGCACCAAGAAGATACTTCGAAACTCCGGGGCTCTGCGATTCCGAGGTTAAAACAATGGCCAAAATAGGAAAGGACCTCGAGACTCTAGGCTTCCGAGGTTCTGGGTAATTCACTTATAAGTTCTTGAGATGATTCAAAACTCCGGAGTTATGGGGTAAAAGCACAACCAAAAGGAATCAACCTCGGGACTTCGGGGTTCCGAAGTGAATAAAACTACCCAGCCTGGAACTTCGGGGGTTCGAGGTTTCGGGGTTAGGAAAATATAGGGCACGCGAGAAGAATAAGACATGCAAAATGAGGAACGCAAACAAAAAAGAAAAATCTAAACTAAAAACTAAAAGAAACTAACAGATCTAAACATGAAAACACAAGGAAGGAGAAAAATATACCAACCTGGTGAGAAAATACACGAAAACCTAGCAACACGGAGGCACGAAGTTGGGAGGTCACAACTGGAAGGTTTGAAAAACTTGAGTGCACAAATGAACTCAGAAAATTTCATTTCTCCTATTTATACCCCTCGAACTTTGTTTGTACGATCGCTTTAAACAAGACCTCGGGACTTCCGAGGTGGCAAACAAAAAAAAATAGACAAGACACCTCGGGACCCCAAGGTTTCGGGGTTTCGAGGTCAAAAGACAAAAAAGAAAGCAAAACTCACCTTGGGACTCTGGGGTTTCGGGGTTCCAAGGTACAAAAAGGAAAACAAGAAAAATAACCTCAGGACTCCGGGATTCTGGGGTTGCCAAGACAACACAACTTCAGGACTCCAGGGGTCTGAGGTTCTGAAGTTGCTTACAGTGAAACATGAAGAACTCAGGATTTCGGGACTCCGAAGTCCCGAGGCTTCAACGACACAAAAGAGACAAGGCATGACTTTGAGACTCCGAGTATCCGGGGTTCCGAGGTCAAAACATAACTAAAACAAATGACTACTTCAAGACTCTGGGGTTTTGAGGTTCTGGGGTAGGACTTCAAAAACAAACAAAGGAATCCTCGGGGCTCCGGGGTTCTGAGGTGTTCAGGCAAAAACTAAAAAAAAACAAAGCTACAGAAAGCAAAAAGAGGGACCCATATTTTCAAGACAAGGAAACTAGTGGGGTTAGGTATGCAGGGCATAACAGATGTGATGACTAGGAGAAGGTTAGTTGCTGAAGAGGTATGTTTAATTTCTTGAATTGAACCGGAATATTTCATTGAATCAAGTAAGGAGGAAAATTGGTTAAAAGCAATGGAAGAGAAATTAGATCAGATTGAAAAGAATAAGACATGGGAACTTGTACCTAGACCTAAAGACAAGAACATTATTTAAACTAAATGGGTTTTCAGGAACAAATTGAATTGAGGAAGGTCAAGTGGTGAGGAACAAGGCTATATTGGTTTGCAAAGGTTATTCACAGGATGAAGGAATTGATTATGGGGAAACTTATGCCCCGATTGCTAGAATTCAAGCAGTAAGACTTTTTCTTGCTTATTTTGCACACAAGAACTACAAAGTATATCAGATGGATGTTAAATGTTCTTTTGTAAATGGACATCTTGAAGAGGAAGTTTACATTGAACAACCTTATGGATTTGCTTTATCGGAAGACAAGGACATGGTTTGCAGATTGAAGAAATATTTATATGGACTAAAACACGCCCCTAGAGCATGGTATTCTAGATTGGATAAGTATCTTTCAAAGCTTGGTTTTAGTAAACTTAATGTTGATAGTAACTTATATTACAAAATTAAGCATGATGACATATTGATTATTGAAGCCTTTGTGGATGATATCATTTTTGGAGGAGAAGAAATTCTATGCATGAAATTTGCTAATGAATTTGAAATGTCTATGATTGGTGAGATGGTTTTTTTCTTAGGTTTGCAAATTACTTAGATTGATAAAGGTATTTTCATTTGTCAAACTAATTATGTGAAGGATTAAGAAATTTGGACTTGAGAATTCTAAACATGTCAGTACTCCTATGATAACTGGTTGCAAATTGTCAAAGGATGATGAATCACCTAAGGTGAACCCGAGCATATCCAAATCAATGATTGGTGGTTTGTTGTACCTAACTCAGACAAGACCTGATATAATGAATGTTGTTTGTATTGCTTCTAGATTTTAGTCAGATCCTAGAGAAACTCATGATATTGCTTTCAAGAGGATATTCAGATATTTGGTAGGTACAAATGACTTTGGGTTATGGTATCCAAAGAATGATGACTTCACATTATGTGCATATATAGATTCTGATTGGCCAGGAGATGTGGATGACTGGAAAAGCACTACTGGCAGTGCATTCTTTCTTGGGAAGAAGTTGGTTTCAGGGTTTAGTAAGAAATTGTTGACACCCAAATCTGTCTACTTAATTAAATGAATACTTAGTATTTATTTGATTATTTAACCATCGATCAACAATTAATTAAATTAATATTTAATTAATTCATCTTAACCCTCTTCTCCTATTAATTAAATAAATTATTGAATTTATTTAATTTAATTCATTAAACCATGTTCTGACAATTAATTAAAAAAATAAAGCATATTTGTTTAAACCCCTCTCCACATTAAAATAAATCAACATTTATTTTAATCCCTAAAATCCTCTCTCTCACATTTAAATAAATAAATATTTATTTAAAGTCCCTAAAACCCTCCCACTTGCATTCTCCTACAAATGCAAGTTGCATAATTTTAGTTGAAATAAATGAATTTTATTTTAATTAAAATCCCCTTTTTATCCTCACCCACTTGCTCACTAAATTCCTTCTAGACTCTTCTAACCCCTTCTAATTAGTCTAATCCCCCTCTCTAATCATTTACACATCCCTTAAGAAAGGTCACTTCTCAAAACAACTCAAAAGTCTTCAATAACCATTAAAGGATTTGTATCTCCAACAAGCTAACCTCTAAAGTCTTCTAAAACCATTAAAGGCTCTTACATGACCATAAATGGTTAACTCAAACTCAACCTTTGGTTAGAGACTTTCTCTCTAACTCAACCATCCTTTAACTCATGGGTCTCTTCCAGCATTCATTGCTTTGACCATGGTTATCCCTTTTACTCTTGCACAAGATTTTATCCATTGGATAATAGATTTATCCAATAACCCAACCCATATGATGTTACCCTCATGTCTCCTCAGGTATTAAATGATCCTTCCCTCTCCTCTCAAGCCATCTCATGTTGACACTTGTCATCATGGGATTGGGTTGAAAGCCATCACATGGATCCTAAACCCATCAATCTTGACCCTTCACAAGCTCACTCAATCTTAGCCATTCAATCAACATTTTTCCCTATAAAAGGACCTCATTGTTCGAGCAAAAGAAAAAGGCCTTAGAGAGCATTAGAGCATTGTTATTATAGTGAAATTTACATAGACATTAGGAGCTTTCTCATTGCAACCCTTTAACACTTGCATAGCATTTTTTTATCATATACAACCATCTTGAATCTCCATATGGCATCCATGGATAGTGCTAAAATTTGAGAGCTACACTCATTTGGGACTTGGAGAGGGGAGGAACAAGGAAGAAGCGTCAAAAGGCATCATGGAAGCATCTTACGGAGATTTCTCTTCCTTCTCCTCTTTTATCTTGCTTTACTTACATGCTTTTTAATCTTTCTTGATATGTTTGGAATGGTTTTAGTTCTTTGTCTTGGTTTTATGGTTGGAAACTAACTTTTAAACTTTGTTTTTTCCTTGTCCCTATTTCCTCAACATCATTTGGTGAACCCAACGTGAATCAAAGACTAAGAAGTTAAAACTTTTTAACTAACCATTCTAAATTTATAGAATTTACGCATAGGTCGTGTTTTAGCGCTTTCGTCTCGCAAAGTGGTGCTTTTGTCTCTGATTTTGTGTCTGGTTTTTACCTGCATAGTAGCACTATTGTTCAGTTTAGCACCTTAGTTGTCTATTATAGCACTTTTGATTTAATTTAGCGCTTTTGTTGTCTGTTGTAGCGCTCTTGCACTGTTATTGAGCTTTCGTTGAAAGTTATAGTGCCTTTGTATAATGTTAGTGCTTTTGTTTTCTCTTAGATTAGCGCATTTGTATCAGTCAGAGAGCTGATTTTTGTAATAAAAATGAAGTTTTAGGCTTGTCAATCCCACCATTTTGCCTAACTTTTTGAGTGGATTTTGCAGGTCTAATAGTTTGTTGCAGGGTTTGGAAGGAGTTAATTTAAAATCATTTTAATTTCTTTGGTTTAAAACAAATCTTTCTTATTTTTCAACAAAGGGATAAAATGAACTTCATTGTCTTTTGGTGCACTTAAAACACAACTCAACTTTTATTTGGTGCATAAAACGAATCCAATCTTTCTTGTTTTTCAACAAAGGGATAAAATGAACTTCATTGTCTTTTGGTGCACTTAAAACACAACTCAACTTTTATTTGGTGCATAAAATGAATCCAATCTTTCTTGTTTTTCAACAAAGGGATAAAATGAACTTCATTGTCTTTTGGTGCACTTAAAACACAACTCAACTTTTATTTGGTGCATAAAACGAATCCAATCTTTCTTATTTTTTAAAAAAGGGATAAAATGAACTTCATTGTCTTTTGGTGCACTTAAAACACAACTCAACTTTTATTTGGTGCATAAAATGAATCCAATCTTTCTTTTTTTCAAACAAAGGGATAAAATGAACTTCGTTGTGTTTTGGTGCACTTAAAACACAGCTCCAACTTCCATTTGGTGCATAACAAAGAATCTCACATTTTTTAGTTTTTGTTGACCAAGCTTGTTTTCAAAAGTCAAAATCATTTTCTATCTTGGTTAAAAAGAACACCATTGTTATTGGAACAACATCTCCAAGTAGCAAATAGATCATATTGCAATGAAAGGTTAAAAAGAACAAGTGTCTTTTGTGTTTGGCACGCTTGTGCAAATTTGTAGAGTGGTCCTAATTCTAACACACACTATCCTCTCCCTTGGCTCTCGTGGTCCTAGGTGCAAGAGAAAAGTGTTAGTAACACTCTTAAATTTCTATTTTTAAGAGAGTTTTGCCAAGAGACACATCACTCTTGGGACAACCTTGAGTGGTAAATCCTTCAAGCCGCTATAGAAATCAGGTGAGAGCGAAATTTGTAGCCTTGGGTGTATTTGTTCCTACAGTGTAACTTGTCGAAAGGACATATGGGCCCCACAGTGTGTTACAAGGCTCTTATCTTAAGTGAGTCACTGCAGAATGAACTTACATCTAAAGACATCGAACATTACTAAACACCTCTTATTTTAAAAGCCCACCCATTCTATTGATTGAGGATATTTCTAAAAAGTCCAGTGCAAGAGCATAGATGGTTTTTCTCCCAAGATACTCACCATACAAATTTCCTTGAGTAGAAACAGGGCTTTTTGAAAGGCTACATATAGCTTGATGAAAGTGGTGACTCCCCCATCATAGGGACCACCTATCCGTTAAGCTCGTGCAAGACTTAGTATATCACATCCTTGCCTGCTATGGTAGGATACATAAGGTATGTAGTACCAAACTCGAAGAAATATCAAGTTGTGGGCTGAAAAATATTGCAACTGGCCATTACCTTAGGGATAAAAAGTGTTTGAATTGTCTTTGTCTTATTTCATACTAGTAAAAATTTGGGCCGACTTTAGGCCTATGAACATACATGTATTATCAAGGTCAAAAATTTCATGAATGGGTTGATTTAGACCCACACCTTTTGTGCCATTTTTTAAAAGGAAAGAATATGTGCTTGTGTGCTTAACGTGTTTTCTTGTCCAAGGAATCAACCAATTAAACCAAGCTACACCCCAACAACAATCTCAACAAAACAAATTCACACATTCTTTAAAAAAGCTACCCATGCTTCATGTTTGGAAATCTCTCAAATACGTCAAAAAGTCAATTTATAGAAAAAGCAAAAAGAAGCAAAGTGAAAAGAAAACCCAAAAGAGAATAAGTTTCTTATACAAAAATAGTAAGTTGTTGTTGAAACATCATACTTTCATCCATTGGTATCACAATTTTAGTCACGGTTTAACCGACGACTTTGAATTAGAACCACTTGCATCACAAGCTTTCTTTCAAAGAAGGGCTCTATCATATCGTCACAATCACGGTCAATGCATTCCTCCATCATACATTCCATAACCCGCAATTACTTATTAGAGATTCCTAGGTTCACATAATCCTTCTACATTTTCTTTCATCTTTCTCACTTCAAAATCATTTCGAAAATCAATCATCAAATTCATAGTCCCTTAGTAGAAATTCTAAGATTTACACTCATTCCAAACACATCAAAAATTCATTCAACTCTCAACACAAAGAGGTCTTATCCTTAGTCCTTTCAGATATTGCTTATCATATGAACAAAATTACTTTCTAGTGTGTCTCTACATCTAGGATCAATCATCCTAAAATGCATTACTAAATATCTAGATAGGTTAAAAATAGTCCATGAGTGCATCCTCTCATTACTAGATAGCTTGTGTTTGTAACAACAAAAACCTTGCTACACCTCATCTCACAATTGTTAAGACATCAAACAAGCAATTCTAAAGAGGACTTTTTTGATACCCAACCTTTAGTGTAGGAGATCAAACATCCACAAACACTTGAACTCATCATCATCATCATAAAATATTGGAACTATAAGAAGGGATCACACATCCACTTTTTCATTCATCTCATTCTCAACCACACACTTCTTCACCCACAAATGTGTGCTTCAAACATGGCTAGGACTAGGTCTCGGAGTCATCGACAAACTCAAAATTAAATATGGGAAGAAGAAGAAGCGTATGTTAACCCCTTTTCCAAAAGAGGAGACCCAGATACCCCTACACAAGCAGAAATAGAAGACGCACTTAGCAACCCCAGATTTAATAGACTTTTTGAAGAAGTTCTCAAGGGAAGTATTGATGCCCATTTTCTAAAACTTGCTCAAGAAGAAGCCAAACTTCCCGTTGACTTTGATGTATCACAACTTAAGGATATACCAGAAAAATCCCAACATAGCCATCAACAAGAACAAAATCATGGTGAAAGGGGGGCAAGGAATACACATAACTATGATGATAACTATCAAGACGGAAACATCCCCCCTCATCTTACAGAATTGGATATGTTAAGACAATAGATGCAAGACCTCGCCCAACAAGTGCACTCAGGAAGGATACAAAAGCAATATGATCTCGAAGATATCTGCCCATATCCATTTGATAGAAACATATACATGCCTCCTTTCCCACGCACCTTCGAAACCCCAAAGTTTGATAAATACAAAGGAAAGGGAGACCTTAGAGATCATGTGCGAGAATTTTTCTCCGCCTTCTTAGAGATTGCATACGAGGACACATATTTAATGTGCCTCTTTCCCGAAAGTTTGGGAGGCTCAACCATGCAATGTTCTCACGCCTACCCAATGGGATCAGGACCTTTGAGGACCTCGTACAAAATTTTATCACTCATCATGCACATAACATAGAACGGGATGTCTCCATGGCTGATCTATGTAATACAAAACAAAAGAATGGTTATTTATTCTCAACATTCATACAAAGATGGAGACACCTTTCTAATAGACATTCCTTTCCCATTCCCTAAGAGCAATTAGTTGAAATTTTTATTTCAAACTTAAAAGAGGAAATGGAATTTTACTTAGACATAAAATGTTGTGACAATTTCAAAGATGTCATAGCTCAAGGACTTAAAATAGAGAAATCCCTTATCAAAAAGGGGCTTGTCAAAATATACAATGACAACAAGGAGGGTCCAAGACCAACCTACAACAATGACAAACCAAAGTTTGGGCTAAGAACAAAAACATTGTTAATGATGGTGTTGTGGATGCACGAACTATCAAAATCGCCCAACCCATAGTCAAAATTGCAAGGGTTGCAGGTAATCGCAACAACCCCACTACCAATCAAGGCAATCTTCAAATCAATCCAATAAATCAACCTTCAAACAAATACCCAACCTACAAACCCAATCCCACCTACACGCCCTTGGGAGAATCTCTTGAAAATATTTTATGCCAGCTCATCTCTTCTGATCTTATCACATTACCTAAAACATCAAACTATGAACCACAAGTCAAACCATCCAGGTGGAGAGATAATGATTATTGTGAATTTCATAAAGGAAGAGGGCACAAAACAAACAACTATCATTGATTCAAGGATATCATTCAAGACCTCATTGATCGAGGTGACATAGAAGTGGATGGTCACGATGCAAAAACTTCCAATACTGATAATACCATGTTCAAAAATCCACTCCCATCAAGGTAAGAATCAAGATAAAATGACAGATTATACATGTGTAGCCTATGCCTATATTGTCAATAATCTTTATGATGCCAATGAACAAGTTGCTACCATTACCATCAAAGGCAAAGATCTCGCATGCAATGTTGTTACCCGCCATAGCAAGCTTGTCTTATGAGGTGCGCCATCAAGAGCGGCATATGTGCCCAAACATTATAACCTTGTGGACCAATTAGATAAGATGCCAAAACTTATCTCCATACAAGAGCTTTTATGTATATCACCGTCATATAAAACCATCTTAGATCAAGCTCTCCAAGAAGCATTAGTTCCAATCGACCCCAAAATAGATCAATTTCAAGCCATGATTGGTAGTCTCAAATCATCACCATGTCTCACTTTTGCAGAGAATGATGATGCTTCCTTTCAACAACCGCATAACGCCCCTCTCCACATTGAGGGATTCATACATAAACACAGAATCAAGAAAGTCTTGATTGACAATGGAGTTGGCCTTAACATTTGAACATTATAATTAATCACAACATTGGGATATGCAAAAGATGCAGTAGATGCCAGAAAATTGATCACCATCAAGGCCTATGATGATGCAAAATGCTCCTCTAAAGGATGTGTCACTCTACCAGTCAGGGTAGGACCCATGGTGAAGAATGTGGTTTGTCAAGTCCTAGACCTCCCTCTTCCATACAATATCCTATTAGGTAGACCATGGATTCACGCCATGCAAGCAGTACCATCTACTTACCATCAATGCATCAAGTTTCCATAAAACAGAGTAGAGATTACTATCCTTGGTGATGCTAACCCATTTGCTTTTTGCAACCATTTAAGGCATCAGTTTGATATCATAGTCCCTAGAAATAGAGAAGTGACCGCCTCATCATCTTACATTCACCTAGCAAACCTCACCAATCCACCGATCCCTACACCCAAACAAGAAAAATTGAAAATGAAAGTGTAGTCGCATAAATCTGTCCACTTAATTAAATGAATATTTACTATTTATTTGATTAATAAACCATCAGTCCCCAGTTAATTAAATTAATATTTAATTAATTCATCCTCAACCCCTTCTCCTATTAATTAAATAAATTATTCAATTTATTGAAATTAATTCATTAATTTACATTCTAAATCAATTAAATGAATAAATCATATTTATTTAATTTAACCCCCTTTCCTCTTTCAAATAAATAATTAAAACATGTAATTAAATCCTTAAACTACCCCCCCCCACACACACACACACTAGCATTCTCCTACAAATGCAAGTTGCAACCACAATTGAAATAAATTAATTTTCTTTTAATTAAAATCCTATTTTTCCTCACCCACCAAACCCACTTGCAATCCTAACTCCCCTTCTAGACTCTTCTAACCACTTTCTAAGTTCTTCTTATCATTCCTAACTATCCTAATCCCATCCCCTAAATATTGTCACATTTCTAAGCAACTTGAAGTCACTTCTCAAAGCCTCAAAGTCTTTGAAAAGCATTTAATTCTTTATGTGTTCAACAAGCTAACCCCTAAAGTCTTCCAAACCACTAATGGCTCTTACATGACCATTTATGGCTCTTACATAGCCATTTATGGTTAACTCAACTCACCCACATGGTTAGAGACTTTCCCTCTAACTCAACTTCTATTTGACTCAATGGGTCTCTTCAAGCATTTATTGCTTTAACCATGGTTATCCTCACTAACTCTTGCACAAGAGTTTATCCATTGGATAATGGATTTATTCATTCAACTCAACACTAACCTTACCTCCCAAGTTAACCTTAAAGTCATGTCAAGTATTTAATGCTTATTCCCTCTCCTCTCAACCCATCTCATGATGGCATTTGTCATCCTAGGATTGGGTTGAAAGCCCTCACATGGATCATAAACCCATCAATTCTGACCCTTGTTGAGATTACTCAATCTCAACCATCCATTTCTCTATTTTTCTTATAAATAGAGCCCATTCCTTCATAATCCATATCCTAAAATCTTGTATGCATCTATGTTATAGTGAATTTTAGAGTAAAATCATAATCCACATTGTCTTTTGGTTAAAATTGATAATAACTAATTAACTCATTTTCTCTCATTCCCAGCTAGCTTGCATTTGCATATTTTTATAATCATCTTCAATCTTGAATCTCCATAAGACTTCCATAGTAGTGCAAAGCTAAGAGCTACACTCATGTGGAACTTGGAGAGGAGAGGAACAAGGGAGCAACAGTTATATGCATGTTGGAGGGCATTTGGGGATGTTTTATTGCATTCCTTCATTTTTTTTATGCTTTATATTAGATGTTTGATATCTCTCTTGATATGCTTGCTTAGGATAGTGATTTCCTTTGTCTTTCATTTCTGATTTAAGACTAACATCATTAATGTTTGATATTGTGTGTTTTGTGTCCCCTAACATATCCTTTTTGCAGAGCATCATTTGGTGAACCCGACGTGAATCGAACACGCAACCTTTTGATCGAATTTGATAAACTACTAACTTTTCTTATTCAAATTGACACACAGGTCGTGCTTTAGTGCTTTTGAACTCGCTTTAACGCCTTTGAAAGTCGGTGTTTAAGCATTTTCGTTAGCTAAAGTAGCACTTTCATCCTTCAAATAGCTCTATCGTCTCTAGTTTAGCGCTATTGTACTTAGTTTAGCGCATTCAGACTCACTGTTTGATAGGATTTTTATTCTGTTTGACAGAGTCTTTTAGCGTGTTTGTCTTTCTTGTAGCGCGATTGTATTTATTTTAGCGTATTTGTCTGTGATTTGGTGCTTTTGTGTTAAATAGCGCTTCTGTTTTCACACAAAGTGGCGGTATTGTAACAAAGAGTTGTAAAATCCTTATTGTAATTGAAAAAATCAAAAACATTTAGGCTTGTAGATGCCTACCAAAAATTCCTTTTTCACTGATTGGTTGTTTTTTGTGCAGTTTTTTGACTAACCCCATTGCAGGATTTTTAAGAGTTAGATTAGGAAGTAAAATTATTTTTTTACTTTGTCTTTAAAGTTGGAATAAAATGAATTCACTTTCTCTTTTGGCTTAAGAGAATTAACTTCACATTTCCTTTTGGGTCCTAAAAATGAATTACATCTCTTAAATTTGGGCTTTAAACAAAGAACCTCACTTGTCAAGGTAAAAAGAACCACAAACTCAAAACCCAACAAATTTGCTTTTCTTGCAAGTTAGGAATCATTTCATTTTGGGTTTAAAACAAGACAAAACAAACTTTTATTTATTGCATCAAGCTAAAAATCACAATCGATTGTCATTTTGCAAGTTAAAAAGAACCCCAAATTTGTCAAAAAAAAATATTTCAGCTTGACTTTACTTCAAGCAAACATGCTTCAAATTCAGCTGACCGGGATTTCAAGTTCCTAGATAAACAATATTTTGCCTTGAAGGATTAAAAAGAACACCATGATTGTTGGAGCAACATCTCCAAATAGCTTTTAGATAATATTGCTATAAATTGGTTAAAAAAGAACAAGTGTTTTTAGTGTTTGGCACACTTGTGCAAAGTTTTGTAGAGTGGTCCTACTTCTAACACACACTATCCTCTCCCTTGGCTTTTGTGGTCCTAGGTGCAAGAGAAAAGTGTTAGTAACACTCAAAGTTTTATCTTTTTAAGAGAGGCCTACCAAGAGACACGTCACTCTTGGGAATGACCTCGCGTGGTAAATCCTTCGAGCCGCTATAGAAATCAGGTGTGAGCAAAAGTTGTAGCCTTGGGTATAGTTGTTCCTACAGTGTAACTTGCAAAAAGGACATATGGGCCCCACCACAAGTTACAAGGCTCTTAAGTGAGTCACTGCAGAATGACCAAAAACATCAAACATTACTAGACACCTTTTTATATACAAACCCACCCGTTCTATTGATTGGGAATATTTGTGAGAAGTTCAGTGCAAAAGCATAGATGGTTTTGCTCCCAAGATACTCACCATGCATATTTCCTTCAGTAGAAACAGGGATTTTTTAAAGGCTACTTGTAGCTTGATAAAAGTGGTGACTCCCTCATCATAGGGATCATCTATCTCTTATGCTAGCGCAAGACTTAGTATATCACATCCTTACCTACCACGGCGGGATTCATAAGGTATGTAGTACCAAAGTTGAAGAAATATCAAGATGTGGGCTGAAATTATCGCAACTGGCCATTTAACCTTAGGGATAAAGTGTGTTTGAAGTGTCTTTATTTTGTGTCAGACCAGTGATAATTTGAGCCAGCTTTATGCTTTTGGAAAAATATACAAAAACATTTGAAAAGGGGTCAAAAAGTTCAAATATTGGGTTGATTTAGACCCAGACCTATTTGTGCCTTTTGAGGCAAAATTATTGTATTTGTGTGCTTGCTCTGTTTTCTTGTCAAAAGAAATTCAAAACCAATTCAAACCAAGTATTCATCCAACACAATTTTCCATCAAACAAAGTGCAAACAAGATATCAAATTGTATGACCATCCTTCAAATCTTGAGAAAAAGGAATCTTCATCAACATGTCAATTTGAAGAAAAGACCATTGAGTTCAAAGGCTTTTATCAAAAGAAGGAAATTTCTCTATCTCAATAGACAAATTTTTATCTCACACAGAGCCTTCTTGCGTCATATGCGTCTATATCTTCAAGGAAAATCCAACGAGTTCGATAAAGAGCCTTTGAAAAATAGAGCTTTTACTCAGTATAGAGCTTTGAGTTATCACAAAAACAAAGGAGGCAAAATCAACCCTGCTTTCTTTCCAAACATCTGCATTACATATAACATAGCTTGAGAAGAACCACCAACCCCTAAGCGAGAAGAGGAAGAAGAAGTTCCCTTTGTGACACAAAGTTTTTATTGAGGTCCATATTCTATCCACTCTCACATTCATACATCATCAATCCATTCAACTCGCAAAACATAAAAAGGTCTTGTCCTAAGTTCTTTTTAGATATTGCTTAGATAAAAATAGCACATCACTTTTTAGAGTGTCTCTACATCTAGGATAAATCATCCTAAGAGGCATTTCTACACAGGTTAAAACTAGTCTATGAGTGCATCCTCTCATTACTAGGTAGCTTAGTTTGTAACACATCTCAAACCTTTCCATACCTTATAACATCAATATTGTTGACAACACAGAGCAATTCACAAAGAACTTTGGTAACATCCAACCTTCAATGTTAGAGATCCATCTTCTAAACACTTCACAAAACATTTATCTCTCATTCCATCACCAACTCATAATCACTTTCGCCAAATCTCAAAAACTTTCAAAACAAAATGGCTCACACCAAATCGAAAACTAGACAACTAGAGATCGAAGAAGAGGAGGACGAAAACCTCAATGACTTTCAAGAAGCCATTAGAGGAGGTCCAAATGATGAATATCCTAGTACTCCAACTCCCGAAGCTATAGAAAGAGCACAACACAACCCCAGGTTCAATCAACTTTTCAATGAAATCCTTAAAAACAACGCAGATGCTCATTTTTTGAGACTTGCTCAAGAGGGTGCTAAAATACCCTCTGATTTTGATACCGCACAAATACAAAAAACATCATAACACCATAGTTGTAACGAGGGTGGAAGAGGTAAAGATTACTTCCGATATGACCTTAATCAAGGAAATCCCCCACCTCCTCCTCCTACCGAAATAGACATGTTGAGGCAACAATTCGAGAATCTCATTGAACAACTCCACAGTGGTGTGAAGACTACTCAGTTTTCACTTAATGATATTTGTCCCTATCCCTTTGATAGGAACCTACATATGCCACCTTTTCCGCGAGTGTTTGAAACATCTAAGTTTGAAAGGTATCGGGGAAAAGGAGACCCTAGAGATCATGTCCAGGAATTTCACTCAGCTTTCCTAGAAGTGGCATATGAAGACACATATCTAATGCACCTCTTTCCTCAAAGTTTGGGGGGAGCAACCATGCAATGGTTTTCCTAATTACCAGACGACATTAGGACATTCGAGGAACTAGTCCAAAAGTTCATCGTGCATTATTCACATAACATAGAGCACGATGTTACCATGGCAAATATGTGCAATACCAAACAAAATCCAAGGGAGCTATTTTCATCTTTCCTACAACGGTGGAGGTAGCTGTCTAGCAGACGTTCTCTTCATCTGCCTAAATGAGAGCTAGTGGAAATATTTATTTCCAACTTGAACGATGAAATGGAATTCCACTTAGACATGAAGTGCACAGAGTCCTTTGAAGACATGATCACCCAGGGATTAAATGTGAACGGGCCCTTATCAAAAAGGGACCTATCAAAATATACAATGAACCAAAAGATGGCCCTTGCCCATGTTTTAACAGTGATAAACCCAATTTCTGGAATAAGAACACAAACATTATCAATGACGGGGTCGTAGATGCAAGGACCATGAAAATTGCACAACCTGTGGTCAGATTTGCAAGGCAAAACCCCCCTCCTAAAAACAACACCATTGCTCCTCCACAAAATCAAGGTCGCAATGCACCTCAAGAGGAACCAAGACAACGACAACAAAACTATAAACCAAAAGGTACCTACACACCCTTAGGGGAACCCATGTAAACGGTATTGCATCAATTGGTCTCTTCAAATCTAGTGACCTTACCAAAGACATCTAACTATGAACCTCAGGTCAAACCTCCATGGTGGAGAGATAATGAGCATTGTGAATTCCACCAAGGGAAAGGGCATAAAACGAGTAATTGTCATAGACTAAAAGATCTTGTTCAAGATCTTATTGACCGAGGAGAAATTGAAATCGAAGGACATGACCCAAAATATCAAATGATGATCACCTAATGTTAAAGAATTTGCTTCCATCACAAGATCAAAGGGGTCCTTCCACCTCAGGGCAAAACATAGATACAACTAATTAGACACGAGCTGTGTATATTTATATTGTGAATCACCTCTATGACGTCAATGAAAAAATTGAAACCCTCACCATCAAAGATCCAAACCCTGCCTACAATGTTTTACACATCATAGAAAGATCACTATTAAAGCAACTCCATAAGGCACAACATCCATCCCCAAGCAGTATAATCTTGTGGAGCAGTTAGATAAGACGCTCGCACTCATATCCATATTAGAGCTTTTGCGCTTATCCCCTTCTCATAAAGCAATCTTGGATCAAGATCTCCAAGAAGCGTCATCCCTGCCAACCTTAACACATATCAATTTCAAGCCATGGTTGGCAGTCTTAGGTCATCACCATGCCTCATTTTTTCTGAAAGTGACAACGCTTCATTCCAACAACCACATTAATGCATCCCTTCACATTGAAGGATTCGTCAACCAACACAAAATCAAGCAAGTCTTGATTGACAATGGAGTTGACCTAGATATATGCACCTTACAATTGGTCATAGCATTGGGATATGCGATTGAATCAGTAGACACCCGCAAAAAGATAATCATTAAGGCCTATGATGATGTGGAGTGTTCTTCCAAAGGAGCAATTGTGTTACTGATCCAAGTGGGCCCAGTAGTGAAGCACATCATCTGTTAAGTTCTGGACCTTCCTTTGCCATATAATTTGTTGTTAGGAAGACCTTGGATACACGCCATGCAAGCCGTTCCATCCACCTATCATCAGTGTATCAATTTTCCCCATAACGGTGTAGAAATCACAATCCTTGGCGATGCAAATCCATTTGCATATTGTAACAATATTAACCATCAGGCAGAGATTACCGTTCCTAACAACAGAGAAGCTATCCTGTCCACATCATATGTTAGTCTGGCCTCTCTTTCCAGATCAATCACCCCTATACCAATGCAAGAGAAGCTAAAAATAAAAATGGCAGAGGAAGGTCTTGGGGAATATAATCTGAGCCAACTCTTTTGTGTTGGGCAATTACCCACTTCCTCTAGAACTCATGGAAAGCCTCAAAATTTGCTTCAAATGCCATCAGCTAAGCAAGCATGTACTTTGGTGTAGTTCATCCCTGGTAAAAGTCAAGAAGAGGAAACTAGAGATGAGGACCTAGCAGAATGGATCTACAAAGATCCTATCACCACAGAAATCCCATAGGCTAAGCTTCCTACTGATAAATATGAAAAAGGCCTCACCATTATGCAAAGAATGGCCTATGATGGTTAGAGTGCTTTGGGAGATTGCAAACAAGGACGACACAAGCCCTTGTAGCCTGAGTTGAAACACAAAGATAACACTAGATTAGGCTTTCAAAAAGAAGCTCTTCCTAAGCTAAGATTCAAAGGTAAACCCAACAAACCCATGTATCAAACAACTACTCCAAGGAGGCCCTCCTTGATTATCTTTGTGGCACCAACAAAACCCACTGCACCAACAAAATTGATAATCCCATCAGTAGAAGCAGTAGCACCAATTGCACCAACAAGACTGATAATCCAATCAGCAGCATCACTCATACCCACTGCACCAACAAGACTGATAAAACCATCAGTAGCAGCTGCAGTATCACCCACAACATCAACAAACCCCATAACTCATCAGCAACATCAGTACCATCAACAGCCTCAACAACACTGATAATTCTATCAAAAACAATAGTAGCACCAACAACACCAATAATCCTACCAATAGCACCAACAACATCAATAACTCCTATAATCCTGTCAACAACACCAACAATCGCACCTATAAAAGTACATACACCCGTGACAAAAACACTCTTCAATACAAAAGACACCCCTGACTGGTATGGTAATAGGATGTTAGTGTTAGATGCAATGATAGTCCCAAAGACACTGAGAGGGGGGGAGGGGTGAATCAGTGGCTAACCGGTTAATAGAATATTTGAACTTATTTATAATTTTGCAACCCAAATTAATGTACCTGTAAACAAGTAATAATGCAGCAAAGAGAAATAACATAGACATCATAATTGCACACCATAACACAAGATAGTTTAGCGAGGAAACCCAGTAAGGGAAAAACCTCAGTGGGATCTGTGACCCACAATATTTACTCACTGGCCAATACGAATAAATATTACTTACAACAGGGGCCTGCACATGCAGGAAGGCCAACAACCTAGAGTGCACTACTCAATGAAAGAGTCTCATTGACTACAAAATGGATAATTAAATACAACACAATGTACTGCTCAAAATAGCATCTACAATGCTTGATTCAGTACCGGTTTAAGCTCAGTCAAAAAACTTAACCAAAAACCTGTCAGTGAATGATATTCGCTCACATAACCTATCTTCTATGATCTATTACATAATCATCTTTCTTCTATTCTGTATATTTTCTCATCTCTTTGTTGGCATATGCACACTCCAATGAGACATTGTATGTGATTGAAGGTTTTGTCATTGATGGCAACCTTGCAATCCTTTGGCACCAGCAAAGACATTATACCGGCTTCAGCAGATGACACTCTACACCGGCACTCAGGACACCGGCACCGGCATAGAAGAAAGGAAGTATATTGGCACAGAGGCCGACAGGATTTTTGTTATATAATATTTTGTTTATTATTGTAAGCCGACTTGGCAAATTGTAAAATTACTCTTATATATAAAAGAGATCATTGTAGACATTTTGTAATATGGAAGAATGTGAAGAATGCGAAGAAGAAGCATTAAGGAAAATATTAGGCAGACCTAATGTGCGAAATATAGGTCAAGGGTATATCTAAAGAACAGAGCAGGAACTAGTACTGAATCAGGCATTGAAGATGCTATTTTAAAGCAGTACAAGATATTGGATTTGTATAATCCTTATTGTAAGTCGGTGAGACTTCCCATTGAGCAGTGAGCTCTAGGCAGTTGGCCTTCCTGCATGTGCAGGCCCCTATTGTAAGTAATATTCTCCTATTGGCCAGTGAGTGAATATTGTGGGTCACAAATCCCACCGAGGTTTTTCCCACACCGAGTTTCCTCGTTAACATCTTGTGTTATGGTGTACTTTTCATGTGGATGTACTTGATTCTATTTATTGCATTATTTCTTGCATACTGGTACACTGTTATATTATGTTCTGCATGTTTTAAGTTAAGAAATTATAATCACCGGTTAGATACTGATTCACCCCCTCTCAGTATTTGTGGGACCCCTAACACTCTTGTCACATTCAAAATGACCTATAAGATCTCATACATATATGAGTCTTTACAATACATCATGTCGGCTTATAGATAATTAATTATATTACAATACAATTCATATAAACAAAACTTGTCTTATGTCAGCCTGAGTGCCGGTATGCTTTATTGCCAGTGTAAACTAGATGTCAATGAATGAACTTGTTGAGTCTGTCGGTGTCAGTAGATGATGTATGTGTTGCCAGTGAATCTGTATAATCCTATTACTGGTTGGTTGCCATCAATGACAACATCAACCATTCTCATGTGAGTGTAGAATGCCAACAATCTCCCCCTTTGCATTGATGGCAACACTCATGAGAAAAATCCAAAAACTGTTGTCCAAAAATGAAGTCCAAAACTGATCCCCAAAAAAGAGTGTGCTCCCCCTGAGCAAGTGATTTCTTCTGTGTATTTTCCTCCATACATTTTTCTCCATACTAATCCCCCTTTGGCATCAATGACAAAGGATGTCAAAAAGAGTCAAAGAATACAAAATTCTACCTCATAGCCTATAATTGGTTGTTTACAATTTGAAATATATCTGCCAATATTAGATTCAGGCTCTGCATGAATTTATTACTGTCAGAAATAATGGTTTCGGTATGCTGGATCATGTCGGTCAGATAATGCATATGTTTCTTCGGTGATCGATCTCCTTGATTTGATGCTTTAGATAGCTCAACCCATCGAGTTATAAGACTGTCCAATCTTGGACCAATTTTTTTTTTATCTCCCGGGCCTTCATCTTTATCCTTGCTTTTTCCTACTCCAGTTTCTCTATCTTTTCCTCAAAAATTGTCATTTCTTCATAAAAAACTGAGGTAAGTTCTGAAGAACCTATCATATTATCTACTATGTCATCGATCTCCTTTTGTGTTTTCTTAATCTTCTCATCAATGTCTTCAGTCAGGTGGTGAGGCTTGCAGGGTTCCTTATATAATTATTTGTATTGCAAAATTGTGGAATTAAGTACTGGTAATAAGGAATCAATATGCTTAGTACAGTCCTTGATACTCTTCTCAAAGAATTCACCTTTTTCTTTATTCGCCCTTTCCTTAATAGTTTCTTCATTAACCTTGTCTATAGTTAGAACATTTGAAGTGATAAATTTGGACAATGCATCCAATTTACCCAAAGAACCATCAATATGATCTATCTTACATGTCGGTGCAATCATTTTCAAAATAGGCAATGTATCATCAATGACCTTGAATGCTAAGGCATTGCAATCTGATCCTCTTAATTGAATCCAAAAGAACATCTATTACGTTTGTAGGTCTGAAATCTGTAGTGGATGTGCTCGGTTATGTAATAACTTTCTTTTCAACAGATACTTGACCAATTGCCTTAACCACTTCCTCATTCCCAACATTTATTTCCTCTTTATTTACGGTTGTTGTCGGTTTCTCACTCTGTGTATGTGCCTCTACTTCTGCTTGTTTCTCAGTGTCAAGCTTCTTAGCTTCCACCAGTATTTCAATGTTCTGAGAGTTAGAAGTGTTAACCAATGACTCAAAGATCTCAACATTCATAGCATCAGTTATCTTAACCTCTGCAGTCTCTTTATCCATAACAATATTAAAATCCTGTGTATCTACATTCATAGTAAAGAGAATTTCTGATTTTGGATTAGTATTATCATGAGTTATTTCTTCATCCTTCTTTTTTGGTTGACTGTCTGTGTGTACCGGTGTCCCTGAAGTTATTGGTGGGGTGTCTTGTGCCGGTGGAGAAAATTTATCTTTGACCTTTATAACAGGTACACTACCAATTCTACCTTTACCTTTGTCCTTTTGATATACCTTTGCAAAAGACACATCCATTTTTTGTCTATCCTTTATTCTTTCTTTTCTTTTTCAACAAAAAATATGTCCCATTTGTCTGTGGTTTCATCTGCTATTTCTTTCACTCTCCCAGCCATTACACTAACCTGCTAGTGACCACTCACAAAAACTGACCGGTTGGCCTCAGCAATCAATTCATCAATCTCTTCCCTAGAATTAACAGGGTGAACCACCAATAATGCTTCAACCTTTAAATTTTTATCCAATTCCATCACTGACATTCTTTTAGCCTCTAACCTCAAATATAAGTCATTAAGTAGATCATCTACAACCTCAATCAAAACTTTCTTGTAGATGTCAAGATGCAAAATAATGCTTTCCTCTATTGTCTCCTTGTCAGAGTCCTTGAAATAATGATAAAATTTATTCACATTGTTAAGATTACCTTCTTTTATTATTTCATTGATCAATTCCTCCGATGTAAGGGTATTTGGTGCCTTTGGTTGTTGTTTCTTCTTTGGAGTTAATTTCTTCTTGGGCTCTCTCATAGCTTGTTGCTTCTTCCTTAATGTTCTTGTCCTTTTAGGAGAAGGAGAAGGTACCAGTGAAGGTTTCCTCTTCTTCCTTTCAACTCTTTTGAACTCTATTGCCTTACCACTGTCTGTATCAGAAGAAGTGACAACTGGTGAAACATGAGCTACCGGTTCTAGTCTTTCCAGTTCACTAGTAGAAATACCACTTAAGTTCATCACATTTTCCTTAACTTCTTTAGCCATTTTGGATGCATCTCTGATGAATTTTTCTCTTCTTTTTCTCTGCTTCTGTATCGAAACAACACTCTCAATAGTGTCAGCACTGCCAAAAATTTCTTCAAAAGGTTCCCTTGGTGCATCAAGAAGTGTCTAAGCATAAGCCTCAAGAACATTCAAATCAACTTCATATCCCATATCTGTTATCCAAATGGTTCTAGGAGTAAGAGCTTCCATCCATGTTTCATCTCTTTTGATTACAAAACATATTTGCTTGTCATACTTATCCACAATACTTTGCGGTATCCTTTCTCTAGCCTTCATCTTGGTTTGAAAGTTTTTGAAATAGTCTGCTACAATGTTATCACTATTAGCACCTATGCCAGTAATAGCTTCCATGATTTGTCTACCTACTAGGATGTCATATGCTAAGTCCTTGTGACCAATGTCAGGTATCTCCTTTGTGAAGTAAAGTATTAAACACACAAGTAGATTCCCGAAACAGAATGTTCCCTTCTTGTCACCCTTAATCTTTTTCAAGTTATCTAGCAGTTCATCCTTAAGCCATTCACAGATGTCAATTTTAGCATTGTTCTTAACCATTTCATATGCACTATGTATACACAAGCTAGAAACATAATTTAACCTATTTGCATGAGTAACTCTGTATCCAAATACCATGCTCACATATTTAACATTTGCATCAGCGATGTCACTAACCCTAAGAGATATCTTGTCAAATGTAGCTCTGGTTAGGTTCATAACACCCTTGTTTGGTATCTTCTTTTTTTCGGGCCTAGTACTGGTTGAGGTTAAACCAGTAACTGCCTTGATTGCTTCCTTAGTAATTTTAAAAATAGAGTCTATCCACATAAACTCACCATGAACTCTTCTCAGTACAAGACGAACTATCTCATCTGGAAATTTAGGAATGTTCAAAATTTCAACATCCTAAATCCTTAACAATCTTATGCTCCGGCTTGAATAAACCTTGTTCATCAGTTATAACATCTTTGTACACCAAACCCTAAATTCTCTATGTTGCAGTGAATATAAATCCTCGGGTCTTCGGCAAAAGCAACTCCCTTCGCAATCTTAGAAAAGGCTCTGATGGAATCATCTTGCTTAGCAATCTCAAGAATGATTTTAAACATGGGTCTAGGGCACTTAATGTTTTCTACCACAGTAGGGTTTGTAACAAATTTAGGTACAGAGGATGAAGATTCCATTGCGAAAGATAAATACCTTTTAACTTGAAATCCTTGAATGCCTGAAAACACCTTGCTGCTTCACCTTTAGAATGCCTTTGCTCTCTCTTTGCGCTCTTCGAATGCTTGGATGCTTGGTGAATTTAAATGAGGGTTATCAGGTGCTTTATAACCCAAATGTTCTCCAACAACCACATTAAATGCTTGTTGGTTAAGTGAAGTCTTAACATATCTGTCGGTAAAGAAGAAATATAACTTCTTACCATCAACCGAGGGTAGATTGCATGATTTTCAGTTTTCTACCATACCCTCTAAGGATTATTCCTTAGTTAGATGAAGAATCTCCTACTGGTGGAGGATTACTCTATTCTACCGGTGCCGAGATAGATTCATCAACTCTTTGATCTCTCTTCTTGATCCAATGTTTTGAAAATTCTTGCTTTATTTCGTTTACTTTTTATTTTCCCTTCTCATTAGATCATTTATTGTTCTTCAATATAGTCTTGCTTCTAAAAAATTTTGCAATATGTCCAATCTTGTTACATGCATAACAAGCTACATTATTCCTCTGAATAGCCTTTCCATATCCTTGACCGGTTTGTGTTCTGCATTGATTAGATAAATGTCCAAATCTACCACAAACATAGCATTTCACATTCATTCTGCAATTTTATGAGTTATGGCCAACTTTATTGCATTTGGAACATTGACCGGTGGGTAAATTTGTATTCTGATTATTTCTAAATCTGTACTGATTTTCTCTATGACCAAATTTGTTGCAATTAAAACATTTCCCATTAAATTTATAAGCATTAGGTTGCCTTACTGGTTTGTTGTGATCTTGAATATTTGCAGTCCCAGAACTTTCTCCATGTTCAAATCCAAGTCCAATTGTATCTCCATCACATTTTTGTCTTTTCAGCATGTCATCAAGCCTTTCTGAACTTTTCTTGAATTTGTCTTTGTGTTCATTTGCAGTGATCAACTCATTTTCCAGAATGCCAACTTGTCTCCTAAGCTCCTCTTTATCATGTTGCATGCGAATCAGATCTGTATTTAGCATATCATTTTCATGACAAAGTCTCAAATTTTCATTTGCACCATCATTAAGTCTCCTAGTCAAGTCTTCTTTATTCTTCTTCCTATCTTCAATATCCTTACATTGCCTCATGGTTAAATTTTGCATTTCATTCTTCATGTTAGTGTTCTCTTGCCTCAACTTCTCTGCAATATCCCTAAGAGTTTCCTTTTCATCATCATGTTTATGCATTTTCTCATGAAGTTCCTTCCTCTTGTTTTGTGCTATAACCAGGTTCTCCTGAAGTCCTTTAATGAATTCCTGGACAGTCCTCGGATCATCTTCAAGTTTGATATTCTTCAATTTTTCTGCATCAAAATCTTCAAGAGCGCCTTCCAACTGTTTTCTCAAACTCTCCATTGGTACCGGTTTTAGAATCTTCCTCAAGTTGTTAGGATTTTGCAAATAGAGGTTCAAGCTCTGATACCAATTGTTAGATGCAATGACAGTACCAAAGACACTAAGAGGGGGGGTGAATCAGTGTCTAACTGGTTAATGAAATATTTGAAATTATTTATAACTTTGCAACCCAAATTAATGTATCGGTAAACAAGTAATAATTCAACAAAGAGAAATAACAAAGATAGCATAAATGCACACCATAACACAAGATATTTTGGTGAGGAAACCCGATAAGGGAAAAACCTCGGTGGGATCTATGACCCACAATATTTACTCACTGGCCAATATGAATAAATATTACTTACAATAGGGGCCTGGACATGCAGGAAGGCCAACAGCCTAGAACACACTTCTCAATGAAAAAGTCTCACTGACTACAAAATGGATAATTAAATCCAAGACAATGTACTACTCAAAATAGCATCTGCACTGCTTGATTCAGTACCGATTTAAGCACAGTCAAAATCCTTAACCAAAAACTTGTCGACGAATGATATTCACTCACATAACCTATCTTCTATGATCTATTACATAATCACCTTTCTTCTATTCTGTATATTTTCTCATCTCTTGTTATATTCAAAATGACCTATAAGATCTCATACATATATGAGTCTTTACAATACATCATGTCGGCTTACAGATAATTAATTACATTACAATACAATTCATATAAACAAAACTTGTCTTATGTCAACCTAAGTGTCGGTATGCTTTATTGTCGGTGTAAAATAGATGCTAATGAATGAACTTATTGTGCCTGTTGGTGCTGGTAAATGATGTATGCATTGCCAGTGAACCTGTAGAATCCTATTACCAGTTGGTTGCCATCAATGACAACATCAACCATTCTCATGTGAGTGCAGATTGCCAACAGTTAGAGAGTAATTCAGAGATTGACTCACATGAGTGGGAATTTGATACAGTGAATCTAAATACTTCAAATGAGGAAGACACATCCCCACCCCTACCTCATAAGGATATCCTAGTTTATGGGGAGGCATGGATTAAGACCTTTTGGGCTTGTGAGCAAGAAGCACCTTCCATGGGTCCTACATCGAATCCAACACCAGAACCTGACAAGGAGAGTACCATCGATGAACTTCACTCATCTATCTTAACCCTCACTGACACCTCCTGTGAGCTTAACTTAATTGATGAGGTCATGCCCATTATCCACCCTGAACTCATTAACTGGAACCAGCCAAATCCCCCATGTCTTGACCAATTCCAAAATGATGAGGCACTAATTGACATTTTAGAAATACGGGATCACATACCAAGCAAGGATCACAAAGTTGGATTTTCCATTGAACTTAATAGTGCAACATACTTTGGGGAAGATGCCAAACCTTTCAGCTACAAAAATATCACAATAAAACATGAATCTTCTAGTGAAAACCACACAGTGGGACTTCTTGATCCCCAAAAAGTAAAAATAAAGAGCGTATCCCATGGTGAAAACCACTCTGAGGTGCCTACGGATGAAAAGTTTGACATCCTCCCCTCTAGTACAAATTAGGAGAGATCGATGATCTTAATCAAAGAAACAAAAGAATTCAATTTGGGGACCCCTGAGACTCCTCACCAAATACATTTGGCATCTCTACTCACTCCAGAGGAACAACCAAAATTTGTAGAATTCTTTCAGAAGCGTCAAATCAACTTTGCATGGTCTTACACAGACATTCCTAGTCTAGATCCCAATTTGGTCATGCATCACCTCACTGTGGCAAAAGGAGCTAAACCGGTAAAACAAAATCTTAGAAAGATGCACCCACAGAATGTTGTGCTTGTCAAGGTAGAACTCAAAAAGCTCTTAGATGTTGGTTTCATCCGACCAATCGATTATGTTGATTGGATCTCCAACATTGTACCTGTCAGCAAGCCTAATGGGGGCATATGTATCTGTAATGACTTCATATATTTGAACAAAGCATGCCCTGAGGATGACTTCCCCTTACCAAACATCGACATGATTGTTGATCTCATAGAAATTCATGCAATGCTTTCTCTTATGGATGGTTTTTCATGGTACAACCAGATCAAGATTGCTCTAGAAGATCAACATAAAAATGCTTTCACATGCCCATGGGGAACCTATTGTTGGAATGTGATGCCATTTGGTCTGAAAAATGCAGGGGCAACCTATTAGAGAGAAATGAAAACCATCTTTCATGACCTAATGCACACTATAATGGAGGATTATGTCGATGATTTACTAGCTAAATCATTAACAAGAGAAGGTCATCTAGCAATTCTGGGTCAAATCTTTGACAGATTAGAGCAATATCATGTACGACAATCCAAAGAAATGTGTCTTTGGAGTAACCTCCGAGAAGCTCCTAGGATACATTGTCTCAAGTAAGGGCATTGAAGTAGATCCGACGAAAGTCAAAGCAATCATGGACATGCCACCTCCCAAGAACATCAGTCAGTTAAGGACACTACAGGGCGGCTACAATCATTCTGAAGATTCATTGCACAATTGGCTGATAAGTGTCATCCCTTCAAGCATTTGTTACACAAGAATATCCACTTTCTATGGGATACAAAGTACCAGCAAGAATTCCAAATGCTTAAAGTTTACTTGATGAATACATCGTTGCTGATCCCACCATATCCAAGTAGACCTCTATTGCTATATATTTCAGTTACTAATACGACATTAGGAGTACTGCTGCACAACACAATGCAGAATGAAAAGAGTGTGTTGTATAATATATCTCTCGCACATTGGTAGGCTATGAACTCAATTACACACCTATTGAGTGAGCTTTCCTAGCAATTATCTTGGCAGCCACCAAACTAAGGCACTACATGTTAACACACAAGGTACAACTCATTGCTAAAATTGATCCACTCAAGTACCTACTCAACAAGGCAGCATTGACAGGCTGCTTGGCCAAATGGGTTATGATCCTGAGTGAATTTGACATTGAGTACGTAGACTGCAAGGCTATCAAGGGGAAAGCTATTGTAGATTAGTTGGCTGATGCACCCCTCATAGGTGACCATCCTCTTGTTTCAAATTTTCCAGACGAAGATATTTTCATGATCACAACAACACAACCATGAAAGCTCTATTTTGATGGCTCATGTACTAGACATGGCTTGGGGGCAGGCATTCTTTTCATTATACCTCAAGGTGACAACATCCTAAAGTCATACACGCTCACTTTTCCATGCACCAATAATATAGCAGAATACGAGGCCTTAATCACATGACTCGGATTGGCTATCCAATGGCATCTCAAAGAGCTACAAGTATATGGAGATTCTCAGCTACTCATTCGACAAGTCAGCGATGAGTATCAAACTAAGGATGATAAGCTCATTCCATGTAAAAGGATGGTGGATAATTACAAAGAATCATTTACAACTATCACCTTTGAGCAAGTACCTAGAGATCAAAATTGAGTTGCTGACACAATGGCTACAATTGCATCTCTCCTAGATCTTTCACAAAATTCAACACGCTATGAGTTCTTGGTAGAACAACTTTGGATCCCCGCATATGATATCCCTTAAACTGAAATGATATGTCGCCTAGTTGCTTATAACTCCCCATGGTACGGTGACTTCTACACCTACCTCTGTGATCACACATTCCCTCCTAACTAATCCAATAACCAACACAAAACCTTGATTTGCCAAACCGCTCGATACACCATCATTGCCGAAACCCTATACCGATGAATTCTTGATGGTACTATTCTTCGATGTCTGGACAAGACGAGATAACAAAGTCCTTGGAAGAGGTATATGAAGGAATTTGTGGGGCTCACTCAAGCGGTCCTTCCTTAGTAAAGAAGATCATGTGCACTCGATACTACTGGACATCCATGGAAAAAGACTCCTACTATTTTGTCAGAAAATGCAAGAAATGCCAAGTTCATGGAAACTTGATACATGCACCAGCACAGGAATTGCGACCAATCACAACACCATGGCCCTTTTGTCAATGGGGACTTGACCTTGTGGGTAAAATTCATCCATCTTCATCTAACGACCACAAATTTATCATTACCGCCACCAAATACTTCACAAAGTGGATCAAAGTTGTTCCACTTACCCAAGTCACCGGCAAGCAGATCGCCTCATTCATCCTTAATTACATCATCTGTCGGTATGGTGTACCCATGTCCATCATTATGGATAACGGGCTTCCTTTCAAAAATCAGGATGTCTGTGATCTCTATGAGAAGTTTCACATCCAACACCGCTTTTCAACTCCCTATTACCCACAAGGAAATGGTCAGGTCGAAGCATCGAACAAGAACATATTGAGAATCCTCAAGAAGACAGTCAATGATGTTGGTTGTGATTGGCACATTCAATTAAATCCAGCACTATGGGCGTATTGAACTAGCATTCAAACTCCTACAGGCGCAACTCCCTACTCACTGGTCTATGGTGCAGAAGCCATCCTTCCTATTGAGGTTGAGATACCATCTCTATGAGTTTCTTTGCATAATATGAAAGATGATGAAGCATACCGAGTCTCGCGTCTTCAAGACTTGGAACTACTTGATGAAAGGCGACAAGCTGCATACAACCACCTCAAGTCCTATCACCAGCGCATGAGAAAAAGCTATAATCATCGGGTTAAACCTCGTAAATTTGAGGTAGGTGATCTTGTTCTCAGGGACAACCCTTGTAACCAACCAAACAGAGAACATCAGGGGAAGTTTGAATCAAACTGGCTAGGTCCATATGTTATCACTGTTGTATTTGGGTCCGAGGCATATCAGTTGGCTACTTCAGAAGGAGAACCGTTAGCAAATCTGATCAACAACATGCACCTCAAACGGTTTCATACATAAGCTGTACAAAGCATCTGGCTCCATACATACCAAAAAAACACCCAAAAAAAAAAATTCAGAACAATGTCCTGAAGAAAATACAAAAAAAATCAAAATGGTAAAGAGACAAATCATGCATCCAAACGGTGAACAACCACTCTGATGGCACCTTGGGTAATTGTGATGATGAAAACCTAGCAAACAGGCACCATTCATAAGGGCTATGGCTCCATTATCTTTTAGACTTGTTGTGATCACATCCATTGCATCCATTCATCCATCAGTCAAACCATGGCTCGTTATTGATCTGCAATAAGGGTTAGTACTTCATGCATCCTGCATCCTGCTTTTAATAGTAATATCTAAACTAGGGGCAATGCTCTTAACCTATTGATAGAATTGGATTCTATATTACTTGTGATTCATTGAGTTCTTCATTTAAAATTGTCTCACAAAATTCAAAAACAATCGTAAAACACTCACAAAATCCAAAAACATGATAAAACAACAAAAATCAATCTAAAAACATGGCAACACATAAATTCCTTTGTACATACACATCGCTAATGACATCAAACAAACATTTTGAGCTACTCAAATGATGATCACTTATCAAATCAATCAAACAATCAACATAGATACACACAATTGTCTTAACAGGGATGTATCCTTCCTTACCAAAACAAAGACATGATAACATTTTCTTTAACAAGAAAATTTTGTTTAAGCTATCAAGTACTTGGTTGGTTTTTTAGTTATTTATTCATTCATATTAGGTTCCTACGCTACTCCGGGATATCCACAAATGATTAGAGTAGTCGGAATGGTTCCTAAGTATTATTTTGTTTATTATCTGTGAATTGTTCTAATGAAGTTCTAGGGCATGTACTAATGGTGTCTACGTGGGAAGTTCACAAAGCTACATGATCATATGCAAAAATATAGTCATGGATCACTATGGCTTACTTACTACAGCGTATACCTCAACCATCTGCACATGAACCATAATGGAGGGTCCCTTTCTTTTACTTGTCTTAAATGCTTGCTTACAGGTGAAATGCTCCAAACTTGGTTCCTACTACCTCGACCGAGAACGATACTACCATGCTCGATGAGGAACTTAAGCACTATGAATATTCTATGGAATGTCATTTCATCTCGTCTGTATATATTGCATTCCATCCATACATCCATATTGTTGCATATCATTCGTAAGTAGTAATGACAATGGATACTCTCTTTTTTTCGATCTTCTTCCATAGGAATGAGTCCTAGGTCCTCCATATCTTCTATCTAACATTGAATCCCCCCCTCACCCTCCCTATCCAGGTCATCATCATCAATCACATATCCCTTCATCGTTCCCATCAACCCAATCAAGCCACTTTCATCACCGTCTATCTCTAATAGGACGGGTTGTGTTTCCCATCCTCGGTCATCCTATAAGCGTCTACACAGGCACATCGACTCATGCACACCTAGACTATCAACAGATACTTTGATCAAGTATCTTCGGGTCTCCACAGGTAATCGATTATGGCAATCCTAGACTACAACATGCATTTATCACAATGACCTAGTCTCAACAAGGTTGCTATGATTCTCTACAAACAGCCTACAACGCAAACACTATCAATTGATCAACCAATCAAACACAATCAAACACAGACAATTACATTAGTTGTCTAAGTCTCAATGAGTATTTTGCTTCAGATACCTTGACTTCATCGGGCAATTACATCAATTGTCTAAGTCACAACAGGTCACATTGATTCACTTACTTAGACTTTATCCTGTCCAAGCGAACAACTGACATCAACTATCACGCTTTACCTCAATCGAAGAAATTCCACCTATTGCACCAGATTGTCCAACCAATTTTGATCAATTGTACAGTATCAATTGCTAGCACAACACCGCATTTGCACCGTATCTCCTGCATGACCTAAGGGTACTCACTGGCTTGTTGTTTCTCCGTTTTACTCCATCTTCTCTCATTCTTTCATCATTCTTTCTAATTTCTTATGTTCTACCTCCCCTCCATTTTTCGTCCTTTTTCGAGAGATCGCTCGATTTTTTGAGATTTTTCGGCCCATCTCTCAAGGGGGCATACCACCCATTAAATTAACATTTATGGGGCATATTTCTTCACGCCTATTTTTCTTTCTTTGAAATGACACGATAAACCGCACCGTCTCAAAGAGGGGCAAATGTAGTCACATAAATTTGTCCACTTAATTAAATGAATATTTATTATTTAGTTGATTAATAAACCATCAATCACCAGTTAATTAAATTAATATTTAATTAATTCATCCTCAACCCCTTCTCCTATTAATTAAATAAATTATTCGATTTATTGAAATTAATTCATTAAGCTACATTCTAAATCAACTAAATGAATAAACCATATTTATTTAATTTAACCCCCTTTCCTCTTTTATATAAATAATTAGAACATTTATTTAAATTCCTAAACTACCCCCCCACTAGCATTCTCCTACAAATGCAAGTTGCAACCACAATTGAAATAAATTAATTTTATTTTAATTAAAAACCTATTTTCCCTCACCCACCAAACCCACTTGCAATCCTAAATCCCCTTCTAGACTCTTCTAACCACTTTCTAAGTTCTTCTAATCATTCCTAATTAGCCTAATCTCATCCCCTAAATATTGTCACATTCCTAAGCAACTTGAAGTCACTTCTCAAAGCCTCAAAGTCTTTGAAAAACATTTAATGCTTTATGTGTTCAACAAGCTAGCCCCTAAAGTCTTCCAAACCACTAATGGCTCTTACATGACCATTTATGGCTCTTACATAACCATTTATGGTTAACTCAACTCACCCACATGGTTAGAGACTTCCCTCTAACTCAACCTCCATTTGACTTGTGGGTCTTTTCAAGCCTTTATTGCTTTGACCAAGGTTACCCTCACTAACTCTTGCACAAGAGTTTATCCATTGGATAAAGGCATTATTTATCGGATAATGGCTTTATTCATTCAACTCAACACTAACCTTACCTCCCAAGTTAACCTTCAAGTCATGTCAAGCATTTAATGCTTCTTCCCTCTCCTCTCAACCCATCTCATGATGACATTTTTCATCCTGGGATTGGGTTGAAAGCCCTCACATGGATCATAAACCCATCAATCCCGACCCTTGTTGAGATTACTCAATCTCAACCATCCGTTTCTCTATTTTTCCTATAAATAGAACCCATTCCTTCATAACCCAAATCCTGAAATCTTGTATGCATCTAAGTTATAGTGAATTTTAGAGAGCATTTTAGAGTAAAATCACAATCCATATTTTTTCTTTTGGTTAAAATTGATAATAGGTAATTAACTCATTTTCTCTCATTCCTAGCTAGCTTGTATTTGCGTATTTTCATAATCATCTTCAATCTTGAATCTCCATAAGACTTCCATAGTAGTACAAAGTTGAGAGTTACACTCATGTGGAACTTGGAGAGGAGAAGAACAAGGGAGGAGAGGCTATAAGCATGTTGGAGGGCATTTGGGGATGTTTTATTGCATTCCTTCATTTTGTTATTCTTTCTATTATATGTTTGATATCTCTCTTGATATGCTTGCCTAGGATAGTGATTTCCTTTGTCCTTTGTTTATGATTTAAGAATAACATCATTAATGTTTGATATTGTGTGTTTTGTGTCCCCTAACATATCCTTTTTGCAAAGCATCAGAAAGTACAAGATGAAGGCCCAGGAGAGTATAATATTAGTCAATTTTTCTATGTTGGCCAACTACCCCTCACCTAGGACTTATGGAAAACCACAACAATCACTCAAACCACTTGTTGCATCCCATACTACTACACTTGATGGCTTCATCCCAGGCAAATCACAGGAACAAGAAACTATTGATGAAGATTTGACAGAATGGATCTACAAAGACCCTTCCGACACATCTAGACAATAGGTCAGGATCCCAACAGAAAGGTATGGTAAAGGTTTTACCCTAATGCAAAAGATGGGCTATGATGGCCATAGTGCATTGGGATTCCACAAGCAAGGTGTACAAGAGCCATTACAACCATTGTTACAACCACGAGATACAACTGGACTTGGATTCAACCCTGGTTCAGGCAACTCTTCTAAGCTCAGGATTCCAAGCAAACATAAGAGGACTACTTCTAAGATCACCCCTTCTAGAAGCAAGACAATGTCTATTGCAAATCAACCTACCAGGTCTAAATTTTCAAGTTACAAAAACACTTCTCAATTTACAACAAGCAAAGGAGTTATGTTGCCCACCAAACTATCACTCCTAGGATAAAACTCTTGTCTACTTCAGACACCCAAGCAACATCAACAACCCCGTCAGATAAAACCCCTGCAACAACTATCGACAAACCTTTCACATCAACAGACATCCCTATAACATATAGTGACAGAGTTCTACTGAGTGATTCTGAGACTGATTCACATGAATAAAAGTGAGATTCTTCATTTTCGCAATCATTTGATGGGGACACTTTTGAGGTTAAGAAAGTTGAAGGAGATGCATTTATTAAAACCTTTGGGGACCCAGTTGATGAGGATACTTCAACAACAGATAGGTCACCTCCCGAGCTTGATTACGAAGAGGATAGTACTAGCGATGACCTTGGTTCCTCCATACTTACCATAACCGATGCATCTTATGAACTTAACCTGATCGATGAAGCAATGTCAATTATTCACCCTGAACTCATTGAGTGGAACCAGTGAGATCCTCCACACCTTGACACCTTCCAAAATGATGACACAATCATAGACTTTCTTGAATTATGGGATGACATACCAAGAGAGGATCACAAAGTTGGGTATGTTATTGAACTTAACAGCACAACTTACTTTGGAGAGAATACCAAACCTTCCAGTCACAAAAATATTACAATCAAAACAACATCCTCAAGTGAAAACCACATTGTGACACTTGTGGAAACAAAAAGAGTAAAAACAAAGGACGTATCTGTAAAGCGGAAAAATCGAACCCTAGTCGTTCTCCCCTTCCCAACTCCGAGGAGAGAGAGGGGAGAGTCACTAGGGTTGATGGTTTTCACTTAGGAGAGACTTTACATTCAAAAGAGGGGTTGAAACCCACAAGATCCAATCCCACGCAATGCAAGATTGGATTCTAAATGAGTTTCAAGGGTTAAGACATCAAGGATACCCTCTTTTGTAAAGAAATGTAGATAGAAAGATTGAACTAGGAATGCATGTAGAAGCGAGAAAGATTCACTTATAAATAGAGATAGGGATATGATATGAAGCTGCGGACCTGGAATTAGCAGTAAAATGTCGAGACGGCGCTGTCCTGCAAATTTGAGCAAAAGTTGACAGGACGATGGCGCCCGGCGTGTACACGGTCCTCCGAAAAATCCGCGAAATGAAGGGGGATCTGTTTGTCTCTGCACAAGGATTCCAGATCTTCAATTTCAGTGGCGTACCTGCAACCTACACATAGAAAAGTGAAGACGATTGGGGGGTTAGGGATTAGGGGTTTGCCCTTAGGTCAAACCCCGGTTTTGGAATTAACCAAGAAATGAGAAATGTTGTAAATGTAATGTAAAACAAGTACTAATACCTTGTTGTAAGGATGTTTGTATCCTTATATGCGAAGGTATAGATGTTGTTGTATGTTGTATGTTTGTATGTTGTAGTATGTGATCTCCTCTTCAATGGTTGAATCCTTATCTTGAATGCAACACTTAGCCTTGAATGGAGACTTAGAATGATCAATTGCTTGAAGGAATGCTTGAATGCTTGAATGTTTGAATAGAGTTTCCACGTCTTGTACACATATGTCCTTCCTCTTTTTTATCTACCCCAATGGGAGAGGAAAATGTAGTTTATATACTTGTCAATTAGGGTTAAAAGACTGATTTTCCCGACCTTAGGCCGACTAGGAAATGTTATTTTCCAATTTGCAAACAAAAAGGCCCGAAGTCCCATAGGAGACCGGGCCCAAAATAGGGCCAGGGACCAGGGCGTTGGGCGCCATGGTCCTGGGGGACTAGGGCGTTGGGCGCCCTGGTCCTGAAGGACCAGGGCGCTGGGCGCTCTGGTCCCACCTCCCGGGACAGCAGGGTGCAAGGAGGATCAGGCCAGGGTGCTGGAAAAATGCAGTTTTTGATGTCATGAGCAAGTTTCGGGGTCTCCATTCAAGTTCAGTGTTGCGTCGCCATCATGAAGACCCAAATGCAGTCGAAATTGCAAGTGTCACAATTTTAGGACGCTACATTTAGCCCCCACTTTAGCGGGAGTATAAGCGTACGCTCATACTTCCGGTAAAGTACAAGGAAACAACATTGAAATACTTTCACCACGTCAAGGAGGCAAGATACACCAAGCCCCCAGTGGACTAAGGATCTTACGACTTTGATTGACAAAGTAAAAGGGAAGATCACGAGGGAGAACCATGACTGTCAGTAGTAAGGTTCCCTCACTATGAGTCATGCAAGAAAGATATCAAAAATTTTCAAGGCAAAGCTAAATTTGTCAAGAAATTTTCAAGTATCTTGAAAAGATATGGACGGGATGTATGCCCCCCTACGTTAAAGCGATCGCACACGCCTCACCGGGGGTGATTGCTTTAAGGTAGTGATACATATAAGAATGAGAAAGGAAAGGAGCACGTTATCACAAGGATTTAGCCCCCAAGTGTGAGATAAGCCCAAGGATAATAGATACAAAACACAAAGCACAAGGTGACTTCGCTTTCCTCGGGGTCAATATGTTGTATGATAATTCATGTATATCATATGTATGTATGCATAATTGTTCTTCATTCCCCAATCAAGGAAGGTCACCTAGAAGAAGGGAACACGTGTCTTTTGAGTCAACATGAGAGAGACCAAAAGTGATCTCAATGTTTTGCATCGTCCTCAAGTAGAAAACACTAAGGACAACAAATAGAAGAATGAGAATAACACATAGAAGAAGTAACGAAAGAAAGGAGGGGAGAATCTGCTATGCTAATGAAACTAGTCTAGCACATCATCTACCCCCCGATCTTGCTGATCAATATTTCGGGAAGGTAGGAAACATGCTAGAGGAGGAACATCCAACATAGCAGATGGAGCTATCACAAGATCCAAACAAGGGCTATGTTCATATCCCAAGCCACGGTGTTCTTGTCTAGGAGCTAGGATAAGTGCTTTAGAAAATTCATTAGATAAATGGTTATCAATATCAACAATTTCATATTCACTATCAGAATGAACAGGAGAAGTAGCATTTTCATCATGAATAACATTTTCATCTATATCATCATCAAGATTTATAAAAATAGGATCTTTAACTCGCACAGGATCAAGACCATCATGCATCTTATGTTTAGGAGATTTCGGCTCAATCGTCGGCTGAGGAGAAAATGGAATAATATTGGCTGAAGGTGTTTTTGGGGATTGCAAAGTTTGAGAGGCAGCTGCCTGAGCTCTAAGACGACGCTTTTGTTGGCGTTCACGTGCAGAACGATTTCGTCTAGTCTTAGTAGGAAGATTAGGAGATTGAGGAGGAGGAATATTCTCATCCTTATCACTTGGGTGTTTAGGTTGTGGTCTCTTAGGTTGAATAATAGGAGAAGAGGAAGGTCTCTTCTCTCTATAAAAGGAAGGAGGAGGAACTGCTCCATATAAAGGAGGAATATTTGGTTTAGGAAAGAGACCAAGTCCATCATGATGAGGAGGTATAGGTCTACCTTTAGAAGGTTTATTAGACATAGACATAGTCACATCCATAGGGATGGGTTGGGAATCTTCTTGAGGAAAGACATTAGTTTTATCTTTCAAAGGAAGAACTTCCTTCTCAAGAATGATAGGAATATCAAGTTTGGGTGTTCTAGGTTCACTTAGAGATAAGATCATATCTTTTTTCCACTTTTGATAAGATTTGAAAAGATGATCACTTCGGGGAGGAAGAGATTGGAATTGTTTAGGCCAAAAGTAATCAATAGGAATGCTAGAAGTTCTTTCAGCTGGTTTAAAGAGACTATGATTGACAGTAACAACTTCACCATTATGGGGAAATTTCAAACACTTGTGAATAGGAGAAGCAATAGCTTTCATGGAAGATAGCCAAGGATAGCCTAGCTTCACACGAAATTGTTCGGATGATGGAATAATAGCAAAGTCCACATCAAGGGATTTGTTATGAACTTCAATAGGTAATGTAATAGAACCAATTGCAGGAGAAGAAAATGCATCAAATAGTTTCACAACCACATTTGTTTCGTCATAGATTACTTGATTCAATTGCAAAGTAAAAAGAAATTCTTTAGTAATGACATTAACCATACAAGAAGGATCAATAAGCACTCCACGGCAAGGTGTATTCTTGACTTTTGCAACTATATATAAAGGACCATCAGGTGCCCTGATAGTTTCACTAGAATCAAAGGTGATGGAAGGTTCTTTAGGGATTTTCTGCTGCTCCACAAAGTTAATCACATTTGGAGTTATAGACACGAGATCATCAGGTGAGACAGAGGAGTCAGTAGTATCAATCGCATTAGAGGTATGAGAAGGCAATGGATCAGTGAAAATCTTAAGATTTTGGTTAGGAGGAGCTATAGATGTATTGCCTTTATCATTCACTCCAGAAACAGAGATAGTATTATTATCAATCAAATCTTGAATTTTACCCTTTAAAGCAAAACATTTTTCAGTATCATGCCCAGGTTGACGATGAAATTGACAAAAAGATTTGTTATCAAAATAAGGTGAATTAATCTTTGCAGGATCAATTTGCCTTATAGGAGGAAGAGTAAGCACATTTTGTTCCAATAACTTATTCATAATACTATGCAATGATTCATTCAAAGGAGTAAACTTTCTTTCTTTCTTGAAAAACTTAGAAATAGGAGACACACCTGATGCTGCATTCACATTGTTGTTGATGATGTTTTCATTGAATTTAATGGACTCTCTGTTCGGTTTAAACTTCCCAAATGGTTGTTGACTACTATCACCCTTATCACTCGAAGCCATAGGATGTGATTGTTCCATTTGACTCACAGTCAGTTGATAATTGTGAAGAGTTGCGCACAACTGTTGGAAAGAAGTAAACTCAGAAAACAGGAGTTTTTCTCTAATGTCTTTTTGTAAATTAGAAATGAAGATTCTTTGAATATCATTGTCAGGCACTGGAAAAGAAATTTGAGCATACAAATGCTTATATCTACCAATGAAATCAGTCACTTTTTCTTTAACACCTTTTTTACAATGCATTAAATCAATCAAAGTAACTTTAGGACTTATATTGTTTTGAAATTGTTGAATGAAAGCATTTGCAAGTTGTTCGAAAGAAGTAATAGAATAGGAAGGCAACGAGCAATACCATTGTAGGGCTTTGTCTCTTAATGTTCTAGTAAACAGTTTTGCAAGCAACCTTTGGTCATAAGCAAAATCAGTACATATTGTTTGAAAGGTCTTAACATGTGTTAGAGGATCACCCTTACCATTATAAAGCTCCAAATGCGGAATTTCAACATGTTTAGGGGAATAGCTCGGACAATGTCAAGAGAAAGCGGGCTCGCAACATCAAATGTGGGCACACTAAACTTGGATTGATTCATAGAGGCAATTTGTTGCTGTAAAGAAGAGACAGTTTGTGCAAGATTGTTAATGGTCGCTTCAGTCGAAGAGTTCATATTAGATGTGTTAGATTGTGATGGAGGTGTTATGTTATTGAAAGAAGGTAAAGAGTAAGGTGGTGGGACACTATGATAGTTAGTCATAGGAGATGATTGGATAGGAGGAACACTACAAGGAGGAATGGAATGATTAAACGAATTGCCCCCTTGCGTCATGTTCATTTGTGGAGATATAAGAGGAACACTCACTGAAGGAATGAATGAAGAAGTTGGATTGAATGAAGGAAGAGGGTTGATTGAAGAAGAAGGATTGCCCCCATGACTGGTGATCATAGGAGGAATGTCTTGTGTTGAAGTAGTCATTATGTTTGATGTAAAAGTAGGTATACTAGCAATAGAAGTCGTCAAAGGAATAGAATGATTGTCTTGAGTAGGAGGTTGTGTATAACCTAAGGTTTCGGCACAACTTTTCATAGGCATCACATTTGAATCCACAATGTGTGCAATACCATGCAAAATATCAATTCCATTCTTATCACTTTGAAGCATACGTTTTAGACCCTCAATTAAAGGAAGAGCTTGACTATCGGGGTATTCTTGAGACATCCATTGTCGAAAATCATCAAATTGGTTATCCAATTTTGAAAGTTGTTCTACAGAAACCTCATGGAGAGCTTCTTCATCATTAAGAGGATTAGAGGAATTACCCATGTCCTCGTTAAAAAGACCATTCAAATTAGGTTCCATCTCCTCAGTAATTAAACCTTGGAAAGACTTAATTCTAAGGCTTCGTCTAACGGGAATAGTGTAGGTAGGGCTTATTGTTGTAAAACTCATGCACTAAAGAAAGAGAGAAGATTTTGAATTTTAGAGGTAGCAAATTTCAGTAAAACCAGCCAATCTTCTAGATTTAAGCTGTTAAATACAATCAGGACAATCTCCCGAAATTTCGAAAAAAATGTCCGGGACCGTGGCGCTCGGGGTGCACACGGTCCTCGCAACTTTTTTCGAAATTTGCAGGGATGAAAGTTATGATGATTTTACAGCTAACCTGAAAAAATTGAGTGATTTTACGATCTATAGATAGGCCAAATTAAAGTTGCAATCTCAAAATTGAACCCTACCAAGATTGTCGAAAAATGCAAAATTTGAATTTTGAAAAAGAGAGGGAAACTGAAATTTTGAATTTTATGATTTTAGAGGGAATACCAATAGCAATGCAAGTTTTGAAATTTGAAAATTGACTCAATTTCACGCAAAATTCAATTCTGAAAGCGGAAATCAAAGTTGTTGTAATTAAGCACTTAATTTCAAAAGTCACAAATTGCAAAAAATTTGAATAAATCACTGAAATTTCAAATGAATGATAACACACTTTTCAGATTTAGGACTGTAAGAAACACAATTTTGACACAAATTTCAATTTCAACAATTTTTGAATGATTAAAAGCCTCAATCCAAGCAATCACTAGACCAACTTTGACTGTAATTTTGAAGGTGTTAAAATTGATAAAATCAGCCAAAATTCTGGATTTTAGCAAAAAAATACAGTAAGATCTAGCTCCCGAAATTTCGGAAAAAATGTCAGGGACGATGGCGCTCGGGGTGCACACGGTCCTCGCAACTTTTTTCCAAATTTTCAGGGATGAAAGATATTGTGATTTTATTGCGGAATCCAAAGTTACAGCTGATTTGGAGATGTTTTGATCAATGAAATTGTCGGACAAAGGTTGAATCAAGAGAGTTTCAAAAATTAGGGTTTTGACACTTAACCACTTAATTTTCAGAATTAAAGCACAAATATGAATTGACAATTTGTAATAGAAGGGCAGATCTGAAACAAGCATTAACAATTAAACATTTCACAAGTTTAATTACTTAAAAAGAAAATTTAGGGTTTTTATGCAATTAACCTCTAAAATTTTGCAAAAGATCAAACATGGAAATGTAATCAAGGAATCCAATTTTCAGATCTAATTATGAATAATCAGAAAGGATGTTCACGTCGGGTTCACCAAAATGTAAAGCGAAAAAATCGAACCCTAGTCGTTCTCCCCTTCCCAACTCCGAGGAGAGAGAGGGGAGAGTCACAAGGGTTGATGGTTTTCACTTAGGAGAGACTTTACATTCAAAAGAGGGGTTGAAACCCACAAGATCCAATCCCACGCAATGCAAGATTGGATTCTAAATGAGTTTCAAGGGTTAAGACATCAAGGATACCCTCTTTTGTAAAGAAATGTAGATAGAAAGATTGAACTAGGAATGCATGTAGAAGTGAGAAAGATTCACTTATAAATAGAGATAGGGATATGATATGAAGCTGCGGACCTGGAATTAGCAGTAAAATGTCGAGATGGCGCTGTCTTGCAAATTTGAGCAAAAGTTGACAGGACGATGGCGCCCGGCGTGCACACGGTCCTCCGAAAAATCCGCGAAACGAAGGGGGATCTGTTCGTCTCTGCACAAGGATTCCAGATCTTCAATTTCAGCTGCGTACTTGCAACCTACACACAGAAAAGCGAAGATGATTGGGGGGTTAGGGATTAGGGGTTTGCCCTTAGGTCAAACCCCGGTTTTGGAATTAACCAAGAAATGAGAAATGCTGTAAATGTAATGTAAAACAAGTACTAATACCTTGTTGTAAGGATGTTTGTATCCTTATATGCGAAGGTATAGATGTTGTTGTATGTTGTATGTTTGTATGTTGTAGTATGTGATCTCCTCTTCAATGGTTGAATCCTTATCTTGAATGCAACACTTAGCCTTGAATGGAGACTTAGAATGATCAATTGCTTGAAGGAATGCTTGAATGCTTGAATGCTTGAATGTTTGAATAGAGTTTCCACGTCTTGTACACATATGTCCTTCCTCTTTTTTATCTACCCCAATGGGAGAGGAAAATGTAGTTTATATACTTGTCAATTAGGGTTAAAAGACTGATTTTCCCGACCTTAGGCCGACCAGGAAATGTTATTTTCCAATTTGCAAACAAAAAGGCCCGAAGTCCCATAGGAGACCGGGCCCAAAATAGGGCCAGGGACCAGGGCACTGGGCGCTCTGGTCCCACCTCCCGGGACAGCAGGGTGCAAGGAGGATCAGGCCAGGGTGCTGGAAAAATGTAGTTTTTGATGTCATGAGCAAGTTTCGGGGTCTCCATTCAGGTTCAGTGTTGCGTCGCCATCGTGAAGACCCAAATGCAGTCGAAATTGCAAGTGTTGCAATTTTAGGACGCTACAGTATCCAATGGTGAAAACCTCTCTGAGGCGCCTAAGGATGGAAGGTTTGACATTCTCCCCTTTAGCACTAGTCATGAGATATTGTCTATTCTCATAGAAGAAATGAAGGAATTCAATCTGAGGGCACCTAAAAATTTACACATACTACATCTAACAGAATCACTGACTCCAGCAGAAGATCTTGATTTTACAGAGTTCTTTCGCAAGAAACAAATCAATTTTGCTTGGTCCTATGTAGACATGTCAAGACTTGATCCAGAACTGGTAATGCATCACTTAACAGTAGCAGAAGGAGCCAAACTAGTAAAACAAAAGCTTAGAAAGATGCATCCCCAGATCGCACTATTAGTAAAAGTTGAACTCAAAAAGTTATTAGATGTGGGTTTCATAAGATCCATTTACTATGCAAAATGGATCTCCAACCTAGTACCAGTGGCAAAACCAACTTGGGGCATCCGTATCTGTATATATTTTAAAGATCTAAACAAAGCATGTCCTAAGGATGACTTCCCTCTTCTAAACATTGATATGGTCATGGACCTCACAGCAAGACATGCAATGCTATCACTCATGGATGGATTTTCAGGATACAACTCGGTAAAGATTGCTCCAGAGGATCACCACAAAACAAATTTTACATGTCTGTGGGGTACATACAATTGGAATGTAATGCCATTCGGTCTCAAGAATGCTGGTGCCGCATATCAAAGGGAAATGACTACTATCTTCCATGATATGATGCATACACTAACGAAAGACTATGTGGATGATTTACTAGCTAAATCATTAACCAAAGAGGGTCACCTTGTTGTACTGGACAAAATATTCAACAGACTAGAGCAATATAATGTACGCCTAAATCCAAAGAAGTGTGTCTTTGGGGTAACCTATAGAAATCTCCTAGGTACATTATCTCAAACAAAGGAATTGAGGTTGATCCCGCAAAGGTCAAAACAGTTATGGAAATGCCACCCCCTAGGAACATCAGTCAATTAAGAACATTACAAGGAAGGCTATAATCAATTTGGCAGTTCATTGCATAATTGGCCGACAAATGTCATCCCTTCACACATTTGCTTCACAAGAATGTTCGTTTCAAATTGGAAGAGAATTGACAGCAAGCATTCCAGCAGCTAAAGGACTACCTAATGATGCCACCATTACTGACGCCACCATCTCCATATAGGCCCTTATTGTTATACATATCAGCTATATCTACGACATTAGGCATCTTACTCGCACAACATAATGCGGAAGGCAAAGAATGTGCAGTATACTACATTTTTGGAACACTGGTAGGGTATAAACTCAATTATACCCCTATCGAATGAGTTTTTCTAGCAGTAATTTTGGCAGCCACTAAATTGAGGCACTACATGTTGACACACAAGATACAACTCATTGTCAAGATAGATCCACTCAAGTATCTACTCAGTAAAGCAGCACTAATCAACCATTTGGCAAAGTGGGTTATGCTCCTCGATGAATTTGGCATAGAATATGTGGAACACAAAGCCATCAAAGGACAAGTCATTGTAGATAAGCTAGCTGAAGCACTGCTCATAGGCGACCATCCTCTCATTTCCAATTTTCTAGATGAGGATATTTTCATAGTTATGCCAGCACCACCATGGAAGCTATATTCGATGGGTCTTACACTAGACATGGTTCAGGAGCAGACATTCTTTTTATCACTCCTCAAGGTGATAGCATACCCAAATCATATAGGCTCACATTTCCATGTACGAACAACATAGCAAAGTATGAGGCTTTGATCAGAGGACTCTGCATGGCCATCTAGTGGAATTTGAAAGAACTACAAGTATATGGTGATTCCTAGTTAGTCATACGACAAGTCAATGATGACTACCAGACTAAGGATGATAAGCTCGTGCCTTACAAGAAAATGGTTGATAAATTAAAGGAATTATTCATAGCTATTACTTTTGAGCAGATTCCTCGAGACCAGAACAGAGCTGCAGATGCAATGGCTACAATAGCCTCTCTCCTTGATCTTCCACATAACTCCACACGCTATGAGTTCTTAGTTGAACAACTTTGGATCCTCGCTTATGATATCCTAGAATTTGAGATGGTTTGTCAACTCATCGGTCCCAATTCCCCATGGTATGGTGAATTTTATACCTATTTATGTGATCAAATCCTTCCCCCTAACCAATCAAACAACCAACGAAAAACCTTCATATGTCAATCCTCTCGATACACCATCATTGTTGAAACCCTATAGCGATGAGGTCTCGATGGTACTCTCCTGCGATGTCTAGAGCAAGGTGAGGTGACCACAACTTTAGAAGAAGTACATGAAGGTATTTGCGGAGCTCGTTCAAGTGGCCCTTCATTGGCTAAAAAGATCATGTCGGCAGAATACTATTGGCCCTCTATGGAAAAAGACTCCTACTACTTTGTCAGAAAGTGCAAGAAGTTCCAAGTTCACGGAGATCTGATATATGCCCGGCACAAGAATTGCAACCTATCTCAACACCATGGCCCTTTTGTTAGTGGGGACTTGACCTTGTGGGTAAAATCCATCCATCTTCATCCAACGGTCATAAATTTATCATTACCGCCACGTAGTACTTCAAAAAGTGGATCAAAGCCATTCCACTCACCCAAGTCACCGACAAGTAGATCGCCTCATTCATCCTCAATTACATCATCTGTCGGTATGGTGTACCCATGTCCATCATCACAGATAATGGGCTCCCTTTCAAAAATTAAGATGTTTGTGAACTCTATGAGAAGTTTCATATCCAACACCGTTTTTCCACCCCATATTACCCACAAGGTAGTGATCAAGCAGAAGCATCAAATAAGAATATATTAAGGATCCTCAAAAAGACAGTCAATGATGTTGGTTGTGATTGGCACATTCATTTGAATTCGGCACTATGGGCACATCGAACTAGCATTCAAACCCCTATAGGCACAACCCCCTACTCACTTTTTTATGGAGCAGAAGCCATCTTGCCTATCAAGGTTGAATTACCATCTCTACGGATCTCCTTGCACAATCTAATAAATGATGAAGAATATCGAGTCTCACGTCTTCAGGACTCAGAACTACTTGATGAAAAGCGACAAGCTGCCTACAACCACCTTAAAGCATATCAGCAGTGCATGAGCAGAAGCTACAATCACATGGTCAGACCTCGCACTTTTGAGGTTGAAGATATTGTTCTCAGAGAGAATCCTTGCAATCAACCAAATCAAGAACACTGAGGCAAATTTGAATCCAAATGGTTGGGTCCATATGTCATCACTACGGTCTTCAGGTCTGGGGCATATCAGTTAGCGACTTCAGAAGGGGAACCACTGGTAGATCCAATCAACAACATGCATCTCAAAAAGTTTTATACATAAGTTATATAGAGCATCAGGCTCATCAAATATCAGAAAATACCAACAAAAAAAATCAGAAAAAGTCCTGAACAAAATACAAAAAAATAAAAAAATCAAGAAAATAATAAAGAAAAATCATTCATCCAAATGGTGAAAACCACTCTGGTGGCACCTTGGGTAAGTATGGTGGTGAAAACCTCATAAACATGCACCATTCGTAAAGGCTATGGCTCCATTGTCTCTCAGACTTGTTACGATCACACCCATTGCATCCATTCATCCATCATTTATACCTTGGCTTGTTATTGATCTGCAATCAGGGTTATTACTTCATGTGTCCCACGTCACACTTTCATACTAACATCTAACTGGGGGAATGTTCTTAAACCTGTTGATGGGAGTGGATTCTCCATGCTTGTGATTCGTTGAGTTGCTCATTCAAAAACATCCTAAAATAATACCAAAAACATTCATAAAATCTCAAAAAATACTAGAAACAGTTGCAAAATGTCTTGAAGAAAACACAAAAACATTCACAAAATTAAAAAATAAATAAAAACATGGCAAAAACATCAAAATCAATCAAAAATAGTGCAAAATAAATTGTTCCTTGTACATACACATCGCAACAGACGCAAAACAACATTTTGAAACTCCTTAAACAATGACCACCTAACAAAACAACCAACAAATCACACATTTGCGCACAACCGTCTTCACAAGGATGTATCCTTTTTTACAAACAAGACATGGTTCTATTTTTCTTTGATAAGAAAATTATTTTTGGCTGATAAGTACTTGGTCAAATTTTTTAATTTTGTTTTGCCTTTCTATCAAGTTCCTATGCTACTCCAGGATATCCACAAGTGATTAAAGTAGTTGGGATGGTTCCTGGTATCTTTTTCTTTTTTTTGTTGTCTGCGGATCATTCCAATGAAGTTCTGGGGCACGTACTAATGGTGTCTACGTGGGAAGTTTACTACGCTACGGGATCCTATGCAAAAAATACATATAGTCATGGATCACTATGGCTTACTGACTACAACGTATACCTCGACCATTTGTATATCAACCATAATGGAGGGACACCTCTCTTTCTTGCGATGTTTTTTTATAGGTGAAGCACTCAACCTTGGTTTCTGATACCTCGACCAAGATTGGTACTACCATGCTCAATGAGGAAATAAAGTATTATGAATAAGCATGGATCACCATTTCATCTCATCTATTTATATTACATTTTGTTGCATATCACTCATACATCTGTTCATTCATACATTGTAAATATTTTGTATGCATGCATACGCAAGGAATAGGGTTGCTATGAGAAAGCTACGTGTGAAGGACTATCCCTAAAATCATGATTGAATACAATGATATGTACCCCATTCATGTCAAATGGATAACTCTATTTTGATCCTCTTCCACAGGAATGAGTCCTAGGTCCTCCATACCTTCTATGTAAAATTGACTTCCCCACCTCACCCTCCCCATCTTGATCATCAACATCACATACCCTACATCGTGTCCAATCAAACCACTCAAGCCACGTTCATCACCATCCATCTCTAAAAGGAGGGGATGTGTAACCTATGTTACCTAGGTCATCCTATAAGCAAAGTAAGTTACTCTATCTACACAGGTACATCGACTCACGCACACCTAGACTACAATAGGCATTTACATCAATTGCCTAGTCTTAATAGGTATGCTAAGTCCAACAAACGCCACAAACAACCTACAACACAAACACTATCAATTGATCAACCAATCAAACACAATCAAAACAAACAATTACTTCAATTGTCTAAGTCTCAACGAGTATTTTGCTTCAGATACCTTGACTTCATCAGGCAATTACATCAATTGTCTAAGTCTCATCAGGTCAATTTGACTCACTTACTCAGACTTTATCCTATCCAAGTGAACAATTGACATCAATTATCACACTTTGACTAAACCAGGACAATTCAACCGATTGCACCAAACTATCCAACCAATTTCAATCAGTTGTACAACATCAATCAAAAGCACAAACACTACATTTGCATAGTATCTCCTGCATGACCTAAGTGTACTCACTGGCTTACCCTTCTCCTCCTTCATTCCTAAATCCTCCATTCTTTACATGCCTAATTTTCTTAAACTTTTCAAGAGATTGCCCAAATTTTTGAAATTGTGTCCCATCTCTCGAGGGGCATACCTAACCACCAACTTGGTGCATGTTGGGGCACGTACTATGCTTACTTTTTTTCTTTGAAACGATGAGATAAACCACACCGTCTCAAAGAGGGGCAAATGTAGACACCCAAATCTGTCTACTTAATTAAATGAATACTTAGTTTATTTGATTATTTAACCATCAATCAACAATTAATATTTAATTAATTCATCTTAACCCTCTTCTCCTATTAATTAAATAAATTATTCAATTTATTTAATTTAATTCATTAAACCATGTTCTGACAATTAATTAAATAAATAAAGCATATTTGTTTAAATCCCTCTCCACATTTAAATAAATAAACATTTATTTAAATCCCTAAAATCCTCTCTCTCATATTTATTTAAAATCCCTAAAACCCTCCCACTTGCATTCTCCTACAAATGCAAGTTGCATAATTTTAGTTGAAATAAATGAATTTAATTTTAATTAAAATCCCCTTTTATCCTCACCCACTTGCTCACTAACTTCCTTCTAGACTCTTCTAACCCCTTCTAATTAGCCTAATCCCCCTCTCCAATCATTTACACATCCCTTAAGAAATGTCACTTCTCAAAACAACTCAAAAGTCTTCAATAACCATTAAAGGCTTTGTGTCTCAAACAAGCTAACCTCTAAAGTCTTCTAAAACCATTAAAGGCTCTTACATGACCATAAATGGTTAACTCAAACTCGACATTTGGTTAGAGACTTTCTCTCTAACTCAACCATCTTGTAACTCATGGGTCTCTTCAAGCATTCATTGCTTTGACCATGGTTATCCCTTTTACTCTTGCACAAGATTTTATCCCTTGGACAATAGATTTATCCAATAACCCAACCCATATGAGATTACCCTTACGTCTCCTCAGGCATTAAATGCTCCTTCCCTCTCCTCTAAAGCCATCTCATGTTGACACTTATCATCATGGGATTGGGTTGAAAGCCATCACATGGATCCTAAACCCATCAATCTTGACCCTTCACAAGCTCACTCAATCTTAGCAATTCAATCAACATTTTTCCCTATAAAAGGACCTAATTCCTCAAGCAAAAAAAAGGCATTAGAGAGAATTAGAGCATTGTTATTATAGTAAAATTTACATAGACATTAGGAGCTTTCTCATAGCAATCCTTTTATACTTGTATAACATTTGTTTATCATCTACAACCATCTTGAATCTCCATATGGCATCCATGGATAGTGCTAAAAGTTGAGAGCTACACTCATTTGGGACTTGGAGAGGGGAGAAACAAGGAAGAAGTGTCAAAAGGCATCATGGAAGAATCTTAGGGAGATTTCTCTTCCTTCTCCTCTTTTATCTTGCTTTACTTGCATGCTTTTTAATCTTTCTTGATATGTTTGGAATGGTTTTAGTTCTTTGTATTGGTTTTATGGTTTGAAATTAACATTTGAACTTTGTTTTTGCCTTGGCCCCATTTCCTCAACATCAGAAAACAATCATGCACTTCATTGTCTACAAGTGGAGCAAAATATGTTGCAGCTACTACCAACCATACTCAGATTTTATGGATGAAACAGATGTTAAAGGATATAAGGGTAAGCTATGATGAGCCTATTGTTATTCACTATGATAATACTAATGCTATTCATATGTCAAAGAATCTGGTATTTCATTCCAAATCAAAACACATTTCTATAAGGTATAATTTCTTGAAGGAAAAGGTTGAAGCAAATGAAGTCAAATTGGTTTATGTGCCTACTAAGGAACATATTGTAGATATTTTAATGAAACCATTGCCTAAAGACACATTTGAATATCTTAGAGATCAGTTGGGGGTTACCAACCCTCCGAAAGAGACTTAGAGACTTAGAGATGCATCAATCTGGTGAGCTTATCAGACATACTTTTTGATCCGGGTTGATGAAGATGGTGCTACTACTTAGGGGGAGTAGTCAGATGTTTGGTTAAGTACTCTTTGTTTAGTATTTGTCCTTTGTTATTGATGTCAAAGGGTGAGAAGCTATTCATGTGAAAAATGATAGATCTTTTGGTGTTTTGGAGTTTGTTGGTATTCCTTGGCACTTGGATGTTTTTCACATTCAGTGTTGCCATCAATAACAAAGGGAGAGATTGTTGGCAATATGTTGGATTTGGTTAAGTGTTGTCATTGATGTCAACATTGTATCTCAGTCGAAGACTATCCCGGATAGATCTATCCTAGTTAGTCTTGGTGATCTTTTTGGTTCTGGTTGTGATTATGATCTGGTATGATCAGACCTATAGAATCATTTTTTGATGCTTATTCTGATGGTTACATGCTTTCTATATTACGATGGTTTCATGGTTTGGTTATTGCTTTTGGTATTTCTAGTTATCGGCTTGTTCTTGACTTTACCAACTTCTGGCATTCCCGGTTAGCTTTACCGATATGTTGTTTTGGTGACTTGGTCAATGGATTTTGGGTCCAACTTATGGAATCAGTTTCTTTCATGCTATTGGTGCTTCTTGATCATATCCCAAGCATTTGGTGACTTTGCATTGGATGGTGTGCTATTATGGTGGTCCTATTTGGATTCGGTTAAACTTTCACTGAGGGTTTCTACCGGCAAGTGAAGTGTGTTGGATCTTGGTATTAGCGAAATCCCCGATGGTTATAATTATTTGGTTACTTGATTTAGGTCCACGCTATGTAATGTAAATCATAATATTGATATGGTGGTATCATGTGATGTATTTTTTGCAATTATGGGTTTATGGGTTTAGGGTTTAGTCGACCTTGTCAATAAGGTTGATGAATTGTATTTATAGGTGACCTATTCATGTAAATGGACATGCGATGGTTATGGTTGGTTAAGTATACATTATTAGAGAAAGAATTAAGTGTGAATAAAGTCATATCATTCAAGTGAAGGTTGGAAAGGTTTTATATTACAAAGAAGACATCAATGCTTAACCAAAACTGTATCAGACATTAGTAGATGCTACTTTCATAGTTCATTGTTTTACGGATTATAGTCTGATGATTTTGTAAGTCAGTGAGAATTCCCTTTGTGATGAGCAATGCACTCTAGGCCGTTGTCTTTTTTGCATGTGCAAACCCCATTGTAATTATTCATAATACTACTGCAGAGTATTCATCTGATTGTGGGTAGGGTTTCCCACCATGGTTTTTCCCTTTCCGGGTTTTCCACGTCAAAATATTGGTGTTATGTGTGTTGTTATTTCATGTTATATTCTTCATTGGGTTGTGCTTCGGTATAAGGTTTATAATTGAATTAATTGTTGTTTATGTTAGTAAACTTATTCAGCCCCCCTCTTAGTTTACTATCAGTATCAGTGCATTCCAACAACCTTTCCCTCAAAAGGAAATCATCTTGATACAATTTATATATTAATTACTATTTCAATTTCAAGGTTAATTCCTAAACTAGGGTTTGACCTAAGGCAAACCCCTATCCACAACATCTTTCCTCTGTTTCTATGTGTAGGGAATATGCTTATGAGCGATACTCAAGTTGACAACAATGAACAAGTTCAACTTTCAACAAAGCGAATGTTGGAGGATGAAGGTGAATTTGTACTACTTGGTTTTGAAAAATTAGGCTGAACTTTTGGGTATAGATTCTAAACATCTTTTTCTATGCAGATCCTTGTGTTTGGCTCTATTGGATAACTATAGTAGACCTTTATTGCCAAGTTGCTTCGATTATTTATTTTTTAACCCTAATTTCATAATTACATTCCAATTTCAACTAAGAAAGAGGGTAACTAATAATAACGAGTGAATCAAATCAAAATTTCAGACCTTTCCCTATCTTAATTATGGCTAGATTTATTGGATTCATCCCTCTTTCAATGTGTGGCTAATTTGACTTGTTAGTGATTTTTTTTTATCTTAAGTGAAACCCTAATTCCAAATTACACCCAATACAAGGGTTATAATTTACAATGCTATATTTAGCCCCCACTTTCACGTGAGTATGAGTCTACGTGCATACTCACGGTAAAGGAGAAGAGAGAGAGAGAGAGAGAGAGAGAGAGAGAGAGAGAGAGAGAGAGAGAGAGAGAGAGAGAGAGAGAGAGAGAGAGAGAGAGAGAGAGAGAGAGAGAGAGAGAGTAATTAAATTAGAAGGAATAAGCCCCCAAGCTTAGGGTTTTAACTCCACAATCAGATACAAGGACACACAAAACAAATCCAAAATAATAACAAGGGAAAAAAGACAAACAAAGACAAAAGACACAAAAATGGGGCTAGTACGAAAAACAAAGGCTCTCAATGAACTTTTTGAAGAGACCTCGATAATCAAAATGTCTCAACTACTAATATCCTTCTTGAAAAGCTATTCTAAGAGCACAAGTGGTCGCATGGAAAGAGAAAAAGCATACATCAAGTGATAAGACAAGAAACTGTTATCCAAAAACTAACAAGGTATGTTATGTTATGGGTTCATGGAAAAAGGAGAAATGAAACATGGATTCCATGGGCTAGCAGGTTGTGTTATGTTAGGTGATCCATGAAAGCATGAATTTTATGAGACAACAAGTTGTGTTATATTGTATGATGTATGTGAAAAAAAGAAAGGAGAGTCAAAAGGCCTAGCAAGTTGTGTTATGCTAGTCAAATCATCTTGCAAAAGGAAGGCTTTCTACTAAGTAAATATTTATTTTTACAAAGCAAACAATAATGAAAAAGATGTTTCTAGGACACTGCAACAAGGAAAACAAAACAAAGAATTGTTCGTAAGGAAATTTGAAAAGAACCAAAGGGTGTTACTAGGACACCACAACAAGGATAGCCTAAACAAAGCAATATATGTAAGGAAATATGCAACAAATTGAAAGGTGTTACTTGAACACTGCAACGAGGTGTAATGGATGGAAAATTAGGGTTTCCACCATGATAGGGATGAAAAACATTAATTTACCATTACATTTAAAAGAGGGGTGAATCAAATATATTTAGTCACAAACCAATAATGATAAGGACTAAAAAGACTGATTGGATTCAAGGGATGAGTTGATTTGCCCTCTGTTGTGAGTTGAATTGCTGAAATTAGGGGAAGTGTTGAAAATGAAGGTAAAAATGTGGAAATAGTGAGCTACAATCGTCAAATTGAGGCACATACCTGGATCTAAGTAGTATATGCAGATTCATATCTGATCCCTAAAAAATCTCCAAAAATGTCAGGATCGGAGTGCCCGTCGCTCTAGTCCTCCTAACTTTTCTCACACCAAAAAGGGTTGATTCATCTATGCATATAATGCCTTTTTCAAAGATCGCAACTCCGTACCTATTTCTCACGCATAAAAAGAAAGGGAAATAGGTTAGGAATAGGGGCTTTCTTAGGTCAAACCTCGATTTAGGAATTAACCTTGATTAAAATATTGCAAATATTGAAATAAATAATGGAAGGATATACCTCAGATCTGCAATGACTGATAATGATGCTTTACATCTTGAATGTAATCACATATGTTGTATGAAATGGCATGAACATGATAAAACCCTAATCACACACACATTCTTTCAAATGAAAGATATAATGTTGCTCCATAATTGATGAATGAAGAATCTGTAGCCTTCAAGACCTCTAGAAATGCTTGATGATGAAATGTTTGATTATAATTTTGCCCTTGTATCATGATCTACTGTATTCTTGTATATCTGCAAATGAGAAGGGAAAGCCTCATTATATACTTGCCCGTAAAAAATCATGCTAATTTCCCAACATAGGTCGACGAAGACAGAGATTTCTCGTTCAAATTTGAGAATGTAAGAGGGGTTCAAAATAGGGCCCAATTAAGGAGGACCGGAGCGTGGCGACTTGGTCCCAATGATGACCAAAGTGTCACACCCTGGTCCTACCCTATTTTGGGGTCGGACTAAGGGGCCATGCAGTGCATGAAATAAAAATGAAGCCATATTTGAATGATGAAAGCATAATCATGACTTAATTACGCATTAGGGGATGCACACTAAGGTGAGGGCCCAAAATTTGGACTAAATTGTAAGGGAGTACAATTTAGGACGCTACACAAGGATAACCAAACAAAGTATTATTTGTAAGTAAATCCACAAAATTGAAAGGTGTTATTAGGATAATGTAACAAGGATAACCCGAACAAAGAATTGTCTATAAGGAAATCTACAAAATTGAAAGTTGTTACTAGGACATCGCAACAAGATAATCCAAATAAAGCATTGTCTGTAAGAAAATATACAAAATTGAAAGATGTTATTGGGATGAAACAATAGGATAATCTGAACAAAGCATTGTTTGTAATCTACAAAATTGAAATTTAAGCAACGAGGCCACATATATGCCCCCATCTTAAGATGTCAACATATCCCTATGTTGATATCTTAAGGTAGAAAGAAAACACAAAAATAAACACCTCCATCACCAAGGGATTTCCTTTAGGAAACAAAGTACATACAGGGCATATCTCTTTTGAAGAAAGGAATAGATAGTTGTAATTGAGATATCTTGTGACAAGTGTAAAGATATCCTTTTGAGGGATGCATGATGAAAATAGGAAGAGATATTTTCTCAAAGACATCTGCCTCCAAGAGGAGATATTTGAAAAAATAACATCTTTGACCCAATAAGGGAGGAACAAAAAAAAAATGCACTTTCAAAACTTAGGAGAGATCATTCATAAAAACACTTTCAAGCAAGGAAGAGGTCCTAAACCAAGGAAACGTGTCTCCAAGAAAGGGTAAAGTCTGTATAAAGGACAAAAAATTCTATGCAAGAAAGGAGCTTTGTATAAAATATGCAATTCACTAAATGAAAAGTGAATCCTTGAAGAGAGAGAAGATTTAAACACTATCCTTTCCCACCAAGAATGGAGACAAGAATAATACCTAGCCTTTATGTTGCTATCCAAGTATGATTGCACATGAAATTGTACCACCATGAATGAAAACAATCCCCAAAAAGGCAAGCTACTAATATCACATAGTGAGGAGCAACATAATAGGTGAACAAAAGTGCTAATCATCTGCTATTTTGATGGTACCATTATCAATGTCTTTGATTTTCATGCTGGAAATTAGGACATTGATTGGTAAGATGGTCATGGATTTGATGATATGTACAAAAAGGATTATTATCTTGATTTGGTTTATGATTTTTTCTTCTCTTTCCTAAAGAAAGAGATATTTATTGAGCTTTAAGAAGGTCTTCCACAGATGTTTGAGGTAATGAGTAGGAGTATCCTATGCCTTATCTAGTGCATTGTGAAGGAGGATCTATAGGTAAATTGATTTGTTGTTCTAACTTTACAAGACCTTGTCCACTATAGCCCTATTTATAATTCATATTGTAGCCAATCTCATAATGTGTTTTTAATTGTAAAGGAGAGGATTTCATTATGGACTTCATTGAAATTTGTTGTGTAAGTACATCTTGAAGGACCATAGGGATAAATAGATGAGGAAGGAAGATCTTTTGTAGGGAGATTCTTATTCATTTTACTCATGTCCACTTTGTTAGGTTGGGAAGAAGTATTCTCATTATCTAAAGCATCATCTATGCTTGATGTTATGTTAGGAGATAAATCATGAATAAAATGCATAACGTCATCTTGTCTCAAAATATGTTGATGCGTAAGATAAGATCTTGGACAATAAAGAGGATCTAGAGTGATAGATGCAGTAAGGTTAACATTCTTACCTTGTCCCTCTTGCACAAAAGTACCTTTGTGAGAAGAGGATTCATCATTACTCTTCAATGTTGTGTCTCCATTGGAGAGATCACTGATAGGAGCATTAATTCTTTCCTCGTGAATAAAAGATACTCTAGGAGAGGTACAAGCATGTTTCATTTAAATATCATTGTTGAGATTAGCAAGGACATCATTTGAACCATCTACCAAAGCTTTTAAGAGATCCAATGTTTGGTCAACTCCTTTAAAAATACCATCATATAGAAACATGAAATATGTATGAAAGATTTAAGAAATAAATTGAATGTAGGAAAAATATTTGAAACCCTCATAATGCATTACATTAAAGTTGTATGAATGAATGCAAGAAACATGCAGTGAAATAAGTTATTATCCAACACATGATTTTGACAATTATAGCTAATAAGTAATGTAATCACATGTGATATAGAAAACCAATAAGATTTATAAATTCCATTATAAAAAATCAGATCTAAAAATACCTAATCAAATATATGCAAAATGTTAGAAGTGTCAAGTTCACCAAAATGTAATGGTGGGAAAATGAGGTATTCATTAGTTTAGCTATGTAAACAAGGAATTAATCCACTTCCCATGTATTACATTAAAGAGGGATGTAAGCAATAGATTAAATCTCAATTCTATGGAAAGGGTTGAATGTTGATTGGATTCTAATCCTTCTTTATTTGAGTTGAAAATGAATTATGCAAATGATGTGAAACGAAGATGATGTAGAATTGACCAAATTAGCCTGCACTGATGATTTCAAATTAGATATGTAGACAAAATATACAAATTTGGAAACAAGAAGAAGAGAAGAACTTGTGCCTGAAATTTGGACTAAAAAATGCAGAACAATGGTACCTGATACGGCCTTCTCCATGATGTTGGATGAGAACAACACATATATTTGTGGGATCAAGATGTTTTTGATTACGGGAAAAATAGGTTTTGAAGGGACCCCAAAACCCTTTAAAATAGATCCTTAAAAGATAAGAGCATTAAGAAACAAGAAAAGACATTCTACAACCAAAAAAACCAACATAGTTTTGGGCAAAAGCCAGCATAAAAGCCCAAAAAAACCAACAACATCCAGCCAAAACATAAAAAAGACAAATTACTTAATGTTTTTAAGGGCATTAGCCAATTTTTTGTTAATCCCTTGCATATCTTTGATATTATCCCTAAGCATTGGGATTTCCTTGGAATAGGCCAGTGCAACTTTTTTCATACTTTCCCTAGTCCTTTTGGCCGCACCACCAGGAGCACTTTCCACGTTCCCTGCCTCAATAGCATCCTCATCAACATCTAGGTACACAATAGGTTTGGAAGTGTTGGAGCCATCAAGGTACTTGGAAATTTCCTCCATATTCTTGGTCACAGAGTTAAGGATATCCAGAATCATAATCAAGAAGTTCTTCATGGTTGTCTTTCCTTCCTCCAGCTTACTAATTTGAGCTTCCAGCTTCTCTACTTTTTCCTCCATAACCTTTTTCGACTGCTCCTGATTAATTTCATCTTTCTTTCCCTACTCTTCCTGTTGCTTAACAATTTTATCCAATTTATTGATTCTTTCATATACCCACCTATCAAAACCCATACGGGCCTCAGACTAGTTCTTGAGTTTATCCAGAATAATCCCATCTCCAGCTTTATCATGTTCCCTTCTCATTTCCTCCTTTTCCTTATTCTGCTTAGTTTCCATTTCCCTTTCCTCCTTATTAATCTGATTGTCCTACTCCTCCATAGGCTAGCTGTTAACAGTACCAATACTCACATTGTGGGTAGGGTTGTTCTGATAAGAAACATCCTCTACTCCTCCTTCCTCTTCCCCCACTTCCTCTTCTTTCCATCTCTCCTCTCTGTCAGACTCGTTGGTCTCCATCTCACTTCCTTCTTTTCCCATCTCCTCAGAATCAACCTTTGTATCCTTTTGTTTATCCATGTCCTCTTGAATTTTCTCCATAGTGGCTTTTTTAACCTTTTTACTTTGTATCAACTCATCCTTATTGGGCCCACATTCCTCAATTTTCCTCTTTCCTTTCCCCGACGACACTGACAACCTTTTGTTTTCCTAAATAGCCAAAATCTTACAATGCTCATAAATGAGCAAAATAAGGCCATAATGAAGCAAATGAGAAGAAGGATTCTTACTATGCTTGTTCAAAGACCACGACAGAGACCTGAAAAGGTAATAGGGCAGAGAAATCCTCTTCTCATGTCTAAAGTGATTTAGAAGCACAAAATGGTAGGTGTGGACCCTAGTGAAATGACCCTCCACAATAATATACTCCATAATTGCATTAAGGACACAACCCCAAATTTTTTTGATATTAAAAGCATCATAATGCCCCCCCTGAAGCTTTTCCTAATTTCTCTCTCTCCTTCTCTTTACGCGGAAAGATATTAATTGCATTATTAGACACTTTCAGGTTCCTAAAGAAATTAAGACCAGAATGGGGCATACCTGTGACCATGGAAATGAGGTTCGCATCCAGCTTGAATCTAACACCATGAATTTTGAAGGAGCCATTTTTCCAAATTTTCAGTAACTCTGGTAACCACCAGGTTAACTCTGTTTTATCATAGTCTACCAATTTTTCCATGAAATGCATCATGAAACCCTTCTCCAACTTTGTCCATACCTTAGGCATCTCCCGCCATATGGAAATATTATCAAGTTCCTCTCTTCTAAGATCACCCCCCATTGTAGAATTCTTTTTACAATTTCTCTGCTTCTGCAACTTCGAAGCTTTCTTCCAAATGGCACTCGGCTTTTTGAAAATGCACACCCACAAAGCGTGTGAAATTTTAATATTCTCATTTAGGACTCTGCCCTTCTGACGGGCTATCATTAACTTTCTAAAAATTTGATGATTAATCATTAATACTTCCATGATTAACGTGTGATCCTTCTTTCCCCATAAATATGTCCTTTCTAATGAGTTCTTTAATATTAAAATCAGTATTATCTTCCCTATTCCAAATGCTTTGAACTTCGGAAATAACGCCAAGGTTAGCAAGGTTGTCCGTTACGGTATTTTTTTCCCTGAAACCATGCTCAATAATAATTGATTTAAAGCTAGAAATAATTTCTTTGGCTTTAAAAATAATATTTTCTATAGTACATGATGTTGTTATGAGTGTTTCCCTGAAGTTTTGTTGGAAAAAGTGTTTGACAATGGTGCTTGGGGTGACCTTGTCCTCCAACTTTTGACTCTGCAAAAGCTAATTTTGTATGTCTCTATTTGCTCTTTCTAAACCTATATTTTGTGTCTCCAAATCCTATCACCTACACATGCAAAGGAGGAAAAATGTGTTGTTAATAGGGGTTTGCCTAGGTCAAATCCCAAAATTGGAAGTAAACCTACAATTGAATTGAAATTAAAAGCAATATCTAAAGTAGAATGTTGAATATTATACCTCAATCTTGTTGTAATTGATGATGGTTGATGATGCAATGCTCTTTGAATGTGATCACAATTGTTGATACAATAACATGACATGACAAAATATAAAAGAATCAATCATGAAAACATGATTGCATGAAGATTGTTGCAACTTGTTGGTCCATAATGCTTAGATCTAAAGAATGATTGAATGATATGATGGGATGAAATGTCACCTTAATGCTTGTAGATGGAATTATTATGGACATAGGTGGGTCCTAAAAATGAATTGAAAGAATGCTCTTATATATGGTTCTCAAGTTATTTCATAAATTAGGCCAATTTAAACAATCATATTGAGACATCGAGATTGGGAACCAATTGGCAAGAACTAGGCATCAACATATTCAAAATTAGGCCCATAATGGAGAGACAAGGGCACTCAGAATACCCCTATCTAGGATAAGGTCAACCCAAACGTCCTTGTCCACCCAAAACTAGGTGAATTAGGTGCACTCAATCCTAAGACAGACGTTCAAATCACCATATAAACATATGACATCAATTTTACAGTATAAAGGCTAGAAATAGCCTTAAATAAGAGTTAGGAGAGAACACACTAAGGCAAGGGCACAAAAATTAGTGAAAGACTGTAAAGGGTTACAATTTATGAAGCTACAAACATGTCCTAAAACTTGAACCAAACCTTCTATTCCCAAACACACTATTCCTATTCCACCATTGTTTATATAAATATTGGTCCAAAAAATAGAGACCTTGAAATAAGGGATGACAAAAATTCAAATTATCAAAGCTAAAATCTCCACAAATTCCTTCTGCCAACAACCCAACATACCGACTCCCATCTCACAAACAAACATGATGAACCAACCACAACTAACAAACACAAACTTCAACCAAATCCTAAATCAAACCCCATTCAACCAAATCCCAAATAAAAACCCATTCAACCAAATCCCATTACCAAAATCAAATCCCTTTCAACCAAAACTATACACCTTAACAATAAAAACAACAACACCTTCTCCACAAACACATACAACCCATACCCTCAAGTCACACATCGAAACTACATACCTCAAAACAATATTTTACCCAACCAACAAATCACATACACACTTTCTAGCATCCTAAAATTGCACCCTTTGCAATTTCGACTGCATTTGGGTCTTCACCTTAGTGTTTGCACCCCTTGGCCCAATTGAAGACCTGATTATGCTCTTGCACATCACAAATGGCATCTAACTCAAATTGCATCTTATATGGAACCTTGTGACTGCCCCAAAATAGGGCAGGAGCATGGCGCCATATGGTCCTCAGTGGGACCATGGCGCCACACCATGGTCCTCCCCAGATTGGGCCCAATTTGACCCCTTGGTCCTATTTTAAAATTGCATGGGATTTCCCTCTCCGTGTCGGCTCATGTCAAAAAATTAGCCAATTTCACTGATAGGCAAGTATATAAAGAGGATTTACCCTCTCATTTGATAGATACACAGTATATCAAGCACACATGAGATCAAACATTCAAGTATTCAAGCAATTGAGCATCATCAGTCTTCTTTCAGCTTAGGAGCAATAGTATTAAAGTCAAGTTTCAAGCATAGAAGGAGACATTATTCATCCTATTTTGTTGAAGACATCTAAACCCTAATTCAATGTGGAGGCAAGCAAAAATTCACAAGGAGATATCATAATTCAATTTTCAGTCATAATTCAACATCTCCCTCAAAAGGAGATCCTTTCCTTTCAGTCATTTCAATTACATTTTCATGGTTAATTCCAAAGTCAGGGTTTGACCTAAGGTAAACCCCTATTCCCAACACATTTCCCTTTTTTTCTGTGTGTAGGAAATAGGTATAGAGTTTTACTCTTCATATTAGGCTTCATTCACAATGATGAATCATCTCCCTTTGGTGTGGGAAAAGTTCATAGAACCGTTGTGATGCACCATGGTCCTGACAATTTTTGAGCAATTTTTTGGAGTAGGTTTGATTCGACTTACATTACTTAATTTTAGGTGCACATGAAAATCCTGCGACTATAGCTCACTGTTTTCATGCCTTTACCTTCATTTTTTAGCATTTTACCTAATTTCAGCACTTCAACTCACAAAAGAGGATACCCACTTCAATCCAAATTCACTTAGTACTTAGTCTTGGTCTGATTCATGATTAGATCTAGTTAATTCCTCATCCTCTTTTGAATGTGAAGGCTCTAAGTGAAAAAAAATCTCTAGCGGTTTCAATCCCTTAGGTGGAAACCCTAAGGAATCGTTTTTGCCCCTTCACACGCTTAAACCTCAAACAAGGCAAATAAAACCCAACCTATGACATCCCATCATTCCTAAGAAACCACACCACCCAACCATGTTACTACATCTCCTCAAAACCACTTGCATGTTCCTCCAAAAAATAATTACATACTAAACCTTCTCACAAGGTCTCTCCAAGCATCAAGACAAAAACACATTGATCAAGAAAAAAAATTAGGCATCATCAAAATCATATACCTCTATCTAGGAATCTCATTACAAAATCCATTCCTTGATACAAATCCCTTCTACAATTCAAAAATCATAGATCCAATTCCACCATACACTCCTTTTCCAAGAAAACTCACTCTAGAGAGTCTCATTCAAAATCCATTCCTATCATGCCAAGATATGGACTCCATCCAAGAATCCATCATGTTGGAAGTATGTTGGATTTGGTTAAGTGTTGTCATTGATGTCAACACTGTATCCCAGTTGGATATGGTTTTGCTATCCCAGTTAGGCTTAGTGTTTATCTTGGTTTTGGCTACGATTTTGATCCGGTATGATCAGATCCCTGGTTTTGATTTCTGGATGCTTATTCAGGATAGCTATATGCTTTCCATATTCTATTGGTTCATGATTTGGTGCTCCAGTAGCTATCACTTATATTCTCGTTTGGTATTCCTAGTACCAGTTAGCGATATTTGATGATTTGGTTAAATGATTTTGATCCGACTTATGGAAACGGTTTCAAGCATGCTGAAGGTGCTTCTTGATCATGTCCTAATTGTTTGGTCACTTTGTATTGGCTGGCATGTTGTTATGCTGGTCCTATCTAGATCCGGTTAGACTTTCTGTGTTACTGCACTGAGGGTTTCTACCGATTGGTGAAACGTGTTGGTGATTGGTCTTAGCATTATTTTCGATGGTTATAATTATTTAGGAATTTGTTTTAGGTCCATGCTATATAAGGTAAATCATAATATTGGTTTGGTGATATCGTGTGATGTAATTTTTGTAATTATGGGTTTATGGGTTTAGGGTTTAGCCAACCTTATCAATAAGGTTGATGATCTATATTTATAGATGAATTATTCATGTAATTGGATATGGTTTTTTTGGGATCGATGGTATGGTATGGGATCGATGGTTATGTCTACATTATCAGAGGAAGGTTTATGTGTAAACATTGTTATATCATTCAATGAAAGGTTTTGGTGTTGCAGGGTAGACATCTGTGCTTAACCGAAACTGTATCAAGCATTAGGCGATGCTACTTTCATAGTTCATTCTTTCTGAATCGTAGTCTGATGCTTTTGTAAGTCAGTGAGACTTCTCTTTTGTGATGAGCAGTGAGCTCTAGGTTGTTGGCTTGATTGCAAGTGCAATCCCCATTGTAATTATTTCAAATACTACTACATAAGTATTATCTGATTGTGGGTAGGGTTCTCCACCGTGATTTTTCCCTTTACTGGGTTTTCCACGTCAAAATATTGGTGGTGTGTATTGTGCTTTCATGTTTTATCTTTCATTGTATTGGTTTCCTTGTGCTCCGGTATAAAGGTTATAATCTGCAATAGTTCTGATTACTAATAGAAAATTTATTCACCCCCCTCTCAGTTCTCTCTCGGTATCAGATCTATCTAACAATTGGTATCAGAGCAAGGTTCTCTCTGCAGAAGCTAAACCTCTTGAGGAGATCCGATGACATCTGCATCTAGTTCCACATTTAATCCCTATTGGAAGGAGAGTCCTAGATTTGATAGCACAAATTACAAGATATGGAAGGAGCGAATGAAGATTCATCTGAGATGTCTTGGATCTGAAGTTTGGGAGATAATGGAGAAAGGGTATATACCTCATGATCCTAATTCTGGAACACCGATACCTGCTGATGAATAGAAGAAGGCTGAAAATTATGTTAGAGAAAAAGAAGCATTGTTGAGTGCCCTATATGATGAAAATCTATTGAATATATAGAGTTGGAGAATGCAAAGCAGATCTGGATAAAGCTTGAAACTCATTATGAAGGCGACCAAGCAGTAAAGATTGCAAAACTTGAAGGCTTCTAGGTAAGATATGAAACTTTGAAGATGGAAGAAGATGAGAAGATTAGCTCTTTAATGGATAGAGTGAATGAAATTGTCATGGGAATCAAATGTTGATGGGGATCAGTTAGTGAGGATGAGGTTGTGTCAAAGATTCTGAGAGTTCTACCTCCGACTTACAAGATGAAGGCTACTGCAGTTAATGAACTCCAAACAATGTCAAGTACCCCTGTTACCAGAGACACGTTACTTGGGAAATTGACTATTTTTGAGCTTGAGGAACTTGGAGATCAGAGTGCTACTAAAACAGAGACTGCATTTAAAGCATCTGCCTCTGGTAAAAACAAGATATATTGGAAGGAATTGTATGCTAAATATTTGGAAGACATTGAGAGAGAAGACAAAGAACTTGAAGAGTTGGAAGCTCTAATTGCTAGAAGAATCCCTAAAGGACCAACTAGAAGTAAGTATGAAGGAAAGTCCCTTTTAGATCAGTTCAACACAAGCTGTCAGAGATTTTCCCAAGATTGTTAAACCTAACCATCCAGTATGTAGAAAATGTCAAATGGGTAAGCAAGTTATAAATTCTTTTAGAAGCATACATGATAAATCTAATGAAATTCTTGATCTTATTCATACTGATCTGTGTGGACCGACAAGGAGTAAAAGTTTCCAAGGTGATAGATATTTTATGTTACTTATTGATGACTATTCTAGAATGATGTGGGTTGCATTTTTGAAAGAAAAATATGAAGCTCTTGAGAAATTTTTTTTTTTTCAAAGATATGGTTGAGACAAAAACATGATTGAAGATAAAATGTTTAAGATCATATCAAAGCGGTGAGTTTACATCCGGTGAGTTCAACAACCTTTGTGAGAAGCATGGAATCAGAAGACAACTTTCTGCACCTAGAACCCCACAACAAAATGGATTAGTGGAAAGAAAGAATATAACCATATTGGATGCTGCAAGGACAATGATGACTGAAGCTAAATTGCCTAATATCTATTGGAGAGAAGCTGTCAATACCGTTGTATACACTTTCAACAGAGTGCACATAAAAGGTGATACCGATAAGACTCCTTATGAATTGTGGTTTGGTCATACTCCTACAGTCAAATATTTTAGAATTTTTGGAAGTCAATGCTATATTAGAAGAGATGATGCATTAGAAAAATTTGATCCCGGAAGTGATGAAGGAATATTTTTGGTTTATTGTACTAAGAGAAAAGCATATAGATGTTATAACAAAAGATTGAATAGGATCATGGAGAGCTTAAATGTTAAGGTGGATGAACAAGGCAATAATCAGATCAAATCATATGACTATGGACCAGAAGATGAATTTGTCAGACTAGAACCGGTAGTGCAAGAATCTATTCATAGCATTGAACCAGTGACTCCGACAACATCAAAAAATTCAACAATGACTGTTGAGCAGCAGTAAGAATCAGTAAATCAAGAAAATTCAAACACTCTCAGGTATGTGAAACTAAATCATTCTAAAGATCAGATCATTGGAGATAAAAGGAAAGGTGTGATGACTAGAAGAAGGTTAGCTACTGAAGAGGTGTGCTTAATTTCTCAAATTGAACCGACATCTTTTATTAAAGCAAGTAAAGATGAAAATTGGATGAAAGCAATGGAAGAGGAATTAGATCAGATAGAAAAGAATAAGACATGGGAATTAGTTCCTAGACCTAAAGATAAGAATTTTATTGGAACTAAATGGGTTTTTCAGAAATAAATTAAATAAGGTCAAGTTGTGAGAAATAAAGCTAGATTGGTTTGCAAAGGTTATTCACGGGAAGGAGTTGATTATGATGAGACTTATGCTCCGGTTGCAAGAATTAAAGAGGTAAGACTATTTCTTGCCTATGTTGCACACAAGAACTACAAGGTATATCAGATGGATGCCAAATGTGCATTTCTGAATGGAGATCTTGAAGAGGAAGTCTACATTGAGCAACCTGATGAATTTTATTTATCAGAGGACAAGGACATGGTTTGCAGATTGAAGAAAGCTTTATATGGTTTGAAACAAGCCCCTAGAGAATGATATGCTAGATTAGATAAACATCTTTCAAAGCTTGGATTTAGTAAAGGTAATGTTGATAGTAATCTATATTATAAGATTGAATATGATGACATACTAATCATTGAAGTCTTTGTGGATGATATCATTTTTGGTGGAGAAGAAAGTTTATACATGAAATTTGTTGATGATATGAAGAATGAATTTAAAATGTCTATGATTGGTGAGAGAGAAATTTTCTTAGGTTTGCATATCACTTAGACTGATAAAGGTATTTTCATTTGTCAAACTAAGTATGTGAAGGAATTGATTAAGAAATTTGGACTTGAGAATTCTAAACCTATCGGTACTCCTATGATAACCGGTTGCAAATTGTCAAAGGATGATGAATCTCCTAGAATTAATCCAAGCAGATACAAATCAATGATTGGTGGATTGTTGTATTTAACTCAGACTAGACCTAATCTAATGAATGATGTTTGTATTGCTTCTAGATTTCAGTCAGATCTCATAGAAACTCATGATATTGTTGTCAAGATGATATTCATATATCTAGCAGGTACAACAGACTAGGGGTTATGGTATCCCAAAGATGATGATTTCAGACTATGTTCATATACAAACTTTGATTGGGCAGGAGATGTGGATGATCAAAAGAGCACTACATACGGTGCATTCTTTCTTGGAAATAAGTTGGTTTCATGGTTTAGCAAAAAATAATCATGTACTTCATTATCTACCGCTAAAGCGGAATATATAGTTGTTGTAACTAACTGTACTCAGATATTATGGATGAAACATATGTTGAAAAATATAAGGGTAAGTTATGATGAGCCTATTGTTATTCACTGTGATAATACTGCTGCTATTGATATGTCAAAAAATCCAGTATTTCATTCCAAATCAAAACATATTTCTATAAGATATAATTTCTTGAAAGAAAAGGTTGAAGCAAAGGAAGTCAGATTGGTTTATGTGCCTATTAAGGAACAGATTGTAGATATTCTAACAAAACCATTGCCTAAAGATACTTTTAAATATCTCAGAGACCAGTTGGGGGTTACCACCCCTCCAAAAGAGACTTAGAGATGCAGGAATGCATCGATCCGATGAGCCTATCATACATACTTTTTGATCTAGGTTGATGAGATGATGTTGCTGCTCAAGGGGAGTAGTCAGTCGTTTGGTTCAGTTTTTTCTTTTTGGTTTGGTATCCGTCCTTTGTCATTGCTATCAAAGGGGGAGATGGTGCTCATGTGAAAAACAAGTAATCTTTGGAGGAGATAGTATTCATGTTTATCTTAGGGGGAGATATACTTCAGATCAATCATCTTTAGGAGACTGTTGGCATTCCTTGGCACTTAGATGTTTTTCACATTGAGTGTTTCCATCAATGCCAAAGGGAGAGATTGTTAGCAATATGTTGGATTTGGTTAAGTGTTGTCATTGATGTCAACACTGTATCTCGGTTGGATATGGTTCTACTATCTCGGTTGGACCTATCCCGATTAGACTTGGTGTTTATCTTGGTTTTGGTTGCGATTCTAATCCAGTATGATCAGATCCCTGGTTTCAGTTTTTGGATGCTTATTCAGGATGGTTAAATGCTTTCCATATTTTGTTGGTTCATGATTTGGTGCTCTAGTAGCTATCGATTATTGTGAGATTTTGCCAAGATCAAGGGCTCAATGAAAAATACAATAGAGAGACAAAATATATGATAGAAATAAACTGTATTCTATCAAGATGAAAATACTAATCAACTGGATCATCAAAAGTTACATACAATTAACATGAGCCTGCTTATATAGGCAAGGCTATATGGATATGTGAGCACACAAACATGACATGTGGCTCAATAAGAAACAAGGTTAGGTAGGTAGGATAAACAATATAATATTCTGCATGAGGTGGATCACCCACCAAAGGTGGAATTATCACTCCACAATAAGTGGATATGATAGAGTAGTAACAAGATCAACACCATAAAAGGTGGAAATTATCCTACACACACTATCCCAATGTGGCACAAACACCCAAGTGTCTCATACCCAAACTACTATGAAATGAACTTCCTAAGTAAACTTAAGTAAAGTGTAATAATATCCAAGATGAATAATTATTTACACCAACACTTATGTTCTCAGTTGGTATTCCTAGTACCGGTTAGCGATATTTGATGATTTGGTTAGATGATTTTGGTTTGGCTTATGGAAACAATTTCAAGCGTGTTGAAGGTGCTTATTAATCATGTCCTAATTGTTTAGTGACTTTGCATTGGCTGGCATATTGTTATGGTGGTCCTATTTGGATCTGGTTAGACTTTATGTGTTATTGCACTGAGGGTTTCTACCAGTTGGTGAAACGTGTTGGTGATTGGTCTTAGCATGATTTTTGATGGATATAATTGTTTGGAAATTTTTTTTAGGTCCATGCTATGTAATGTAAATCATAATATTGGTCTGGTGATATTGTGTGATGTAATTTTTGTAATTATGGGTTTATGGGTTTAGGGTTTAGTTGATCTTATCAATAAGGTTGATGATCTATATTTATAGGTGACTTATTCATGTAATTGGATATGGTTGTTTTTGGATTGATGGTATGGTATGGGACCAATGGTTATGTCTGCATTATCAGAGGAAGGTTTATGTGCAACGTTGTTATATCATTCAACAAAAGGTTTTGGTGTTGTAGGCAGACATCCATGCTTAACCGTAACTATATCAAGCATTAGAAGATGCTACCTTCACAGTTCATTCTTTCCAGATTGTAGTCCGATACTTTTGTAAGTTAGTGAGACTTCTCTTTTGTGATGAGCAATGAGCTCTAGGTTGTTGGCCTGATTGCAAGTGCAATCCCCATTGTAGTTATTTCACATACTTTTGTAGAAGTATTATCTGATTGTGGGTAGGGTTTCCCACCATGATTTTTCCCTTTATTAGGTTTTCCATGTCAAAATATTGGTGTTGTGTGTATTGTGATTTCATTTTTTATCTTTCATTGTGTTAGTTTCCTTGTGCTTCAATATAAAGGTTATAATTTGCAATAGTTTTGATTACTGATAGAAAACTGATTCACCCCCCCTCCTCTCTCATTTTTCTCCCGTTATCAAATCTGTCTAACACATCATACATATATAAACTCCTACACTATGTCAAGAGGATAATCCAGAGAATGAATAAACAAATTTTAAAATAAATCAAGATAGAGATCAAGATCCCAAAACTCTCCAATTTCATCTAATTGTTGATCAAGATCCTATTTTCCAAGAATCTCATGATGGTCCCACTATCCCTTTTCATTCCATCCAAGATGATCCCCTTCCATATCAAGATAAACTTTCCTTCCAAGCCCCGTTAATAATCCACCTCCTAAGAAATATCATGGTATCCCTTTCATCTCATTCAATGCTCCTATTCAAAACCAAGAGAAAAATATCCTTAAAATAGAATCCAATGATCATCTCCCATGTCAAGATCAAAGTATCCCTTCACCTCCATGTCATAATTTTACATATCCACCTCAAGATCCCATCACACCTCCTAATACCCCTCATAATCCTAATCCACCTCAAGGTCCCATCATCCCTTCTAATCCCTCTCATGATTCTAATCCCCCTCATGATCCCATCACCCCTATCCAAGTTGTTCATAAACCCCCTACATACCAAATTGGTTCCTCCACTTTCATCCAATTTGGTTTACTCCATGAGCCAATCATTTCTTCCATACCGTATCCCCCTAAAAATTGACTTTCATCTTGTTTCAAAAATAACAAGTATTCAATCGGTATAAATATTTATCAAAGCATGCATTATCAAGGCAAAGGGTTAGACCTGCATGAACAAGGTATATTAGAACCCCTCTGTATCAAAGAAAATACCAATTATCATGGCCTTGATTACATATCTCACACTCAAGATGTTGATAATCCTGCTAAATTTCACATACCTTTTTTCTAAATCTAAACATACATAGCTCACTCTCAAGATGTTGATAATCCTGCTAAATTCCACATAACTTCTTCTAAATCTAAACATACGCATTCCCCTTCATCACTTCCATCCATCTTAGGTCCTTATATCCCTCTATCCACTATTCATATCACTACTAGCTCACAATCCACTTACCCTATCATAAATTAAGTTCAACAAAGGCACACATCTTTGAAAACCTTCCAACCATCTACCTACATAAACTCATCCAAAAGACATTGATATCATTCCTATCCACCCATGAGTTGCATTCCTCTTGGAAGCAATTTGGACACCAAACATAAAATCCATAAGTCCAAAAATCCACATACATTTAAGGACCAGGGCCCAGCCGGGTAGCTTTGTCCTCCCACACGGAGTAGGAAGGGTAATGGTAGGAACCTCTGGTGGGAGGCAATAGGCTGGCTATCCAACTAGACTAATCAACCCACCATGTGAGTAGGAAAGCAATCATGTCCCATCTAAAAGACATGTAAAAATAAAGAAAAAAAAATTATCCAAAAGCAAAAAGAAATATCCAAAAGGCCACAAATGTCTATTAAGAAAAAATGAAAATAAAAAACCAAGTGGATTCTTAAGTTGCTCGTAGAAGCAATGCATTCCAAAGAGCCACAAAGAAAAGAAAAACCAAAGACAATGTGGATTCCTGAGTTGCTCATAGAAGCACTACATCCTAAAGAAAAAAACAAAATTCACATCCAAAATCACTATTCCTCCAACTAAAAATATCCCACCTTTAAAATCTATCTTAAATCCTTCATCATCTCCTTCATCCATTTTATGTCCTTATGTCCCAAAATTCACATCCACTCCTCCATCAAAATCTCAAAATCCAAAATCCACTTTTCCTTCATCACTCCACTTCCCTTCAAGCTATGTGCCAATGTTGATCTTACCAACGTTTTCATCCACCCATACACAATCCTTCCAACACCCTATCCATTATCCAACACCTATTTTATATTCTCCCATCTCTCCCATCTAATCCTTTGCATAAATCCTTACCCTAGTTCCATCCAATCATCCATTTCATCTCCATTTACCATCATCCTACTAACGTCTTTAAGCAAACCTTCATAGCCATGGTCTACTCTAACACATCTTTCAGGAGTACCATCCAAACAACAAGATGCTTGAGTTCTCCATCTCCTATAATGCATCCATTATCTTCCAAAAAAAGTTAATTTAAATAAGAATAAAGGAATAAATAAAAAATAATAAAGTGAAATAATTCATCCACTGATGAATACCACTTCTTGTGGCACCTTGGAAAAATACCATGATGAAAACCTAACAAACATGCATCATGTATAATTCATCATCCTCTTGCATTCTAAAACTGGGGGAAAGTTTCATCCACACTATCCTACCCACCGTATTCTCCATAATCCCTTATCCTCCACTATCATCCAACTTATCTTCATCCATCTTCCTTTTTTGACCTTTGATATTGACAAGGCTAAGGATCTCCATCATGCAACCTATCTACTCCACTTTATCCACACCCTTCAATCCACATCCCTAATTTTACCCATTCTTTCTTCCATCATCCATTATCACCTTTGATCTTCCTTATCCTATACATATCTTATATTTGTCCTATCTAAATCTACCGCTTGATCTTGATCAAAACTAAGGACATAAAATACAAAAAATATCTTCAAAAACCTCTTAACATGCCCATTCCTATGGATCATGTGTCATTCAATGCATCATGCCAACACTTTATATTGCCATATCTAGTTCCTTAGCTTGGATAAACATGTTATCCCACATAAGATAGTCTGTGGAAATCAAAACAACTTTGATTCCATAATAAGCTACCTCCATGCTTTTCTTATTCATTTCCATCCCACCAGTTTCTTCATCTGTTCATAACATTCCTTGCCTTGCTAGACATTGGGGGTAAATAAATATATCTTTCTTGAGAAAATCCAAAAACATTAAAAAAATGATCTTAAAAAAAAGAGAAAAATATTCAAAAATTCAAAATACAAAAAAATCAAAAAATTTATCACCTTGATGAAAACCTAGCAAACAGGGTCCTTGTGTGACATCAAAAAAATAGAAACATAAAAAAAAAGTAAAGAGAAATATTTCACCCTATAATGAAAACCTATCAAATAGATGCTTTGGGTAAGTACCATGGTGAAAACCTAGCAAACATGTGTCATGTGTAGAAGGTCATTGCTCCACCATCTACTATCATTCCACTTGATTTCTCAACAACTCCATAATAAACTTTCACCTATCCATAATAAAATCTCATACCACTTATCCATAATAAAGCCTGTTACCCCGGGGATGTCCCCGCAGCGCAATGACAGTTGCGAAGCCCTGTGGATAGGGCGATCCTTGGTTTGAGTCCCTGCTCTCCAGTGCTCTTGGCTGGTGATGCGACGTACGTACGGTCGCGGTTAGAATTGCTGGTCAAAGGGGTGCTGATGCCCGTTAATGTTCACAGACACAGTGAAGGTTTAGTTCAAGGTGTTAAGGCCTTGACTTTGGTCATAGCCAGTTGAGCAATACGGTGGAGCAGCTGACGGAGAACCAACATGGAGAGATAAGGAGACTTATGGAGAGATAAGGTGGCCCGAGCTTTGCGGATGGAGAGATAAGGTGGTGCTGCGATTAATGGAGTGATAAGGAGTTCTTGCTCGTGGGCAACAAGGTGGAGAGATAAGGAGATAAAAATGGGAAGATAAGGGGAGAATGGAGTGATAAGGAGAAATGTTTGTGAGAACCACACTGGAGGTCTTGATACCTCATTACAATGTACTTGGGGATGGGGTCCCCCTTTGTGGCCCCACTGGTTCAAGCTCTAGTCAAAAGCAGTCATCGATCAAAAAAAAAAAAAAAGCCTATTACCCCATCATAATTTGAGATTGCTTGATGCCTTACATCATTTGCCCCTCATCCTAATCAATAATAAATCTAGGTTAAATGGTCCTTTATGTTAATAAGTCGTCCTCTATCTAATTGGGGGAATCCCTATAACTAAATTTTCAAGTTAGATCTTTGCCAAAAACATAGAGGACTTGTTGCTTTTGTAAATATCAAGTCTTGAAAAAAACCTTAAAAATTAAAAAAAGGTCCTAAAAAGTCTCTTAAAATTAAAAAAAATCCTTAAAAAATCCCTAAAAATAAGAAAAACTCCTAAAAAATCCCTAAAAATTAGAGAAGGTCAAGGAAAAAATCCTAAAAATCAAAAAAATTGAATAAAGATCCAAAAATATCGAGAACTCTAGAAAATCCAAAAAAAATCTAAAAAATACCCTAAAATTGAAAAATAATCAAAAGTAAAAAACAATCCATCATTCAACCATCCATAATAAACTATTCCTTGTAAAGATAAAAACTTTGATTAGACACAAGCATGGACTTAAATAAGACATTGAGCTTAACAAATCACGTATCAACAGATAAACTACCAATCTACTTTGCAACCAAACCGATCAATTGCCTAATCAACATCAATCCATTATCAACTATTATTTATCTTATACATGTTATGGCATGCTCCAAACCAAACACATTTGTCTTATATGGGGTGCATCATTATGGTTTCTATATGGTTGTTGACTCATTTGGTCGAGTGAGTCTTATCTTTCTTATATCATGTCCCTATGCTACTTGAGGATATCTACAAGTGATTAGAAGAGCGAGGATGGTTCATGATATGGTTTTCATTTTCTATTTATGGGATATTTTCATGAAGTTGTAGGGAAAGTGTGTTCTTGGTGTCTGTGTTGGCATGTTCGTTGATCATCTTCTAAGATCCTATGCAAATCAAAGGCCATGGATCACTATTGCTTTATGACTATCACAAATACCTTGACCTTGAATATTCAAGTTTTAGAAGGGATAAAATTAATCCTTGTATGCAACGTGTCTACTCGTGCAAAGGGATAATATCATCACCTTGGTTTTTCTATGCCTCGGTGCAAAGATATTCCTTTGTAAAATAATAATGCTTTATGATGATAAATGTGCACTAATGAAAGCTCAAACCCTAATCTATTATTTTTCATCAATCAATAGTTCTTCACTTCTTACTAACCATTCTTCTCTTTCATATTTCATCTTTCTAACATTTTTCTTTTTTTGAGAGATCATTCATGCCTTTCATACATAAACAATATCTCAAGGGGGCATCTTACCTTCATCCCTTGGTACAGTGGGGCATGACCTAAAGCAAATTTTTCTTTATTTTTATTTGGACAATGCTAAAATTTGCATTGTCTCAAAGAGAGGCAAAATATAGACGCTAAAAATTGTTCAATGTCTTCACAACGATATTTTATTATTTTTGGTCTTAACTAATCAAATAATTTCATTATTTAATTAGGCTAATTTCATTATCCATATCGAGCTCCATTTTCCTATAATTAAATAATTTTAATTTCTTCTAGTCTTTTGATAAACAATTCTAATTGTTTAAACTAACTATTCATCCACGATTAAATAATTTGCTTAATTATTTAATCCTCGATTAATACTTACCCTAACTAGTCATTCCTCTACAATTAAATATTTTTTTAATTATTTAATCCCTTAATTTGAATCCTCGTAATTAAATTATTTTTTTATTTTTTTAATTATCCATAAATGCAGGTGAAATAAATAGATTTTTATTTATTTATTTTCAATGCCACTTATATCATTAATTTTCAATCTTTCTCTCCACATATCTCTCTTACATTTCTATTTCATTTCCCACTCAACTCGTTCATCTCCTTCCACCTAACTCCCACTTGCTAATTTTACTCCTCCCTATCTCACCTTCCTCTCCACTTCTTAACTCCCCCTCTCGATCAATCCTATCTTTGATCTCTTGAAATCCAATTCAATCTTGACCCTTCATTGGGCCCTCAAGCATCTAAAAATTTTGAATAATATCCTCTCTTTCAACAACCATGATCTTCAAAGCATTTTCAAATTACCACTTGAGCTTTTAATTTGCAAAGTTGTGCACTTAATTTCTAAGAGAGATTCAAATTATGGAGAAGGATAATGGAGATCATGTTGAATGATGCATCTTTGGTATGCTTTTGATTTTTTTTCTTTCATTGATGCATTTGATTTTGTTTCTTCATTGGTTGAGTAGGTTTGTGGTTTCTTTAATGTTTCTTTGCATCACTCCTAATTTCCTATGTGATAGCTTCTATTCAAGGAATGGATTAAGCATTTTTTTGGGTTGAGCATTGAGGGTACTATCATTATGTAAGGATTTGAAAGAAGATTAATATCATGTCTATGAGTGGCTTCATGTTGTAAGGGAATAATATTTTAGTGGCCATTTGAATTTACGTTTGTATCGTTATTAGGAGAAATTATTTAATTTTTGACTATAATATAATGGACAAGGCACTAGTCTAGCTAGTTTCTTATGTTTGAGCCCTGCAAGGAGTCAATCTAAAATCTAAAAAGAAACCTTTACTTTATTAATTTATGTTCTTTTCTTTTTCATTTCACACATGGGATTAGTAGGTTCTTTGAGGATTTGAAAGAGATCATGCCCAATGTTGTCAATCCTCAGCATATCGTGTGAAATTTCTATTTGATTTTGCATCATTGGTATCTTTTAATATCTCAAAATGATGTCAAGTTAGGGGTTATCCACATAGTTCCTACAGAGCCTAAAGTTTAGGAGAGATGGGTCTAGAATTAGTCTCATGTTTGTTGGCCAAATCTTGCATTAAAACTAAGTATAACAAGTGGCAAACCTTTAGGATTTAGTGATTCATTGATTTGAGAACCAATATTTTGTTGTGCTATATTCTCTCTACTATTATAGATGAGAAATAAGACCCCTAGGGTTTAGTTTTCCGAGTTCTAGTAATTTTTATGCTAAGTATTGTTACTTTGTAAGTTTTGTTGGCATATGTGCAGAGTATGTTGACATGATGATATTGTATGTTGTCATTTATGTCAATATGAAGAAGAGTGAACCGGTATATTGAAGTAAGCACTTGCAAGAGAATCGATATATGTGAAAAAGTGAAGCGGTATGGCTGTCCAAGTGAACCGATATGTTGAAATGTGAACCGGTATATGTGAAAAAGTGAAGCGGTATGTTTGTCCAAGTGAACCGATATGTTGGAATGTGAACCGATATATGGAATGTTTTATATCAAGGTTTCATATGGTATGACTACCGGTTGGTAGTCTTAGCTTCAAGTTTTCCGGTTGAAGTGTTTTATGCCTGTGTGATTCAACCGATGACATCGTGTGATGAGATAGCATTGTAATGAAGAACATATTGTGTTGCCATGTTAGCCTTGTGCGCATGAAGGATCTTGCATGAAGGAGGTTGATCCTATCTACCTCGCGAATGTACGAAGTCTCTGTAAACGGTGGAGAATGTGTGATGGGTTATCAGCCTCCAAGAAGCGGTGAAGAACGAATGGTGGAGAACGCGTGATGGGTTAGCAGCCTCCAAGAAGCGGTGAAGAACGAACGATGGAGAACGTCTTGAGATCTGTTCAAGACTATTGTAATCAATGCAATATGATCAACGGTTAGGATTGAACTGACTGAATTGCTTAACCTAAATGTTTAGGGTTTAGGGTTTATGCTACCGACCTATCTGTTTCCTATAAGGTCGATGTTATTTTTCATGTTGAGGTTGTTGGAAAATGTTGTGTGTGTATCTAAGTGCAAAGATACGTGATTCTTGTCAGACCAGATAAGAGAATAGACACCTGCAGACTGTGAGTGCAGAAGGAAAGAAGTAAAGCGAACCTGCATTAGCATTGAGTGTTGTTACCGGATCAATTGTAATACTCGTTGACCTCTAACCACTTCAACAGTTGGAAAATCTCTTAACAGGGTAGCTTTAACCGACTTGATGTAAATCCTTTAACAGGGTGACTCAAAATCATTGAGTTCTAAAAAATCCTCTAACAAGGTAACCTTTAACAGGGTATTTTAGCCATCCCTTAACTGGGTGATCCCTAGTAGGATTGGTTCCTAATAGAACCTATTGTAAATTCTTTAACTGGACTAGGTTCCTAACAGAGTGGACTTCAAAAGGGTTCAAAGAACAACTTGTGGGTATTCATCCCCACTGTGGTTTTTCCCAGTTGGGTTTCCACGTGAAAAATATGCGTGTTATGTGTGATGCTTTTCATGTGATGCTTTGTTATTCTCTGTTGAGCGGTAAAGCATGTTGAATCAGCAAGTCTTTACAGTTCTGTTTGTAGTATTACTAGTGTATGTATATGGGTGAAGTGGAAATAAGATGTTAGATTGTGTGGAAAGATGAGTTACCAGTTTTTGTCTTTCATTGTGCTTAACCAATAGTAATCTGGTTTAGACCGGTGTTATTGCTTGCTAGTCAATGTGCAGGGTTCTAAGTCAAACTGGTTCAAGGAAAAGTGTTTTTACTAGTACTGATTCACCCCCCCCTCTCAGTACCGGTTTGGTACTAATTGTTCATCATTGAATCATCAAGTTCTTCTAGCAAGATACATTGCTTTTGTAACTCAAATACCAGCCATGGAGATTAAAAATGGTATGCAATTATTTATTTTCAAAGCAATACTAGTCATTTTCAAACTATTTACTACTATAAACACACCTTTTGTAGCAAACAAATCATCAATTTTACCTTCTCAATGTGTTGTCTTATTATATGTGAGTGAATGATTGATATATTTTACTGAGATTCATGTGCAAAACCTTTATCGTATGTCTCATCATTAAACATCTTCAAGCAAAAGACAATTATCAAGTGTCAATCATAAGTTATGACTTTGTTCAAACAAAATTTAGATGTGACAAACAACTTATTTTCCTTCTAAGAATTGTAGCAAATTGAACCTTCTTATGAAACAATGACACATTATTAGGTAAAAAAATTGAGTTATGCAAGTAAAACTGATTATTGAGTAGGTCTGTGTGAAGAACAACAATAGTATAGGTCCATACATCCTCTTGGTGTATCACCTCATTGATTTAGCTTACATTTTCAAGCAATCCTACCCTTTTTTTCCATCAAGGACAATATTTTAGAGTTAATGTAGGTGATAGACTAGGGAACCAACCCTATCTAGAGGTTCATTTACACAATAGCTAACCAATAACCTAAAAATGATTTAATATCTCACTAGGTTATATAGTTAATAGCTTGGTAAGGGTGCAAGATTTAGTGCTAACAAGTAGATAGATATCCAAAATTATGAAAGGCTATTTTCTACTAAATTGTATTTTTCTCTAAGTGGAAAATAGGGAGGAGCCCTACTTCCAACAAGTAGTAATAAATATCTGTATAACATAACACAAATACAAAAAAATAAATGTTCATCATAAAATGAGTCATTAACAACAAGACCATCTATATCAAGGGAAAGTTTGGAGATAATATCTATGACCATTGGCTTTAGTAGTTTTATCTACAATTAATAGAGTAACAACAACCATTTTAATCTATTCTACCCTTGACCATAAGTTTGTTCATTGGGTATCTTATGGCTACATGATTAATATGAACAAACATAGACTAGCCAATTACATAATGCCAAAATTTATTGTTCGCAATAAAAAAACCAAGGAGTTCCTTTTTAGTTACAATATAGTCTAGTTCAAATACTTATAGGTTCTAGTTGATAAAATATATCAAATATTCCAATGTACCAGTTTTTTGCCAAGGACAACTCCTATGTCTGAATCATGCATTACCAATATGAACATGGAAAGGGAATTGTCCAATTTTACCTTCATAATATTAGAGTTGTGGTTAAGGAGTTTTTTAAGGATTGACAATATTCTTGGCATGCATTTGTTTAGAAATAAAGCTAACATCCATAATAAGTAGGGTAAACAAAGGAGTTTTATTTTACTAAAATATTTTATAAATGTGTAGTAATAATTTACACGGATAAGAAAATTCATAACATATATTTGTCTCTATGGTGTTGGAAAGTTTATAATTAACATAATTTTAGCAAGGTCCACCTAAATACCTTCTTGGGTATGTAATTTACTAAAACTATGCCCTTTTTCATCATGTAGCATTTTTAATTGCTTCGAGATGGGTTATAGTCTTGGCATGTTGTAACACTTTTTTGAGATTGGACAGGTCTTCTTCATAGTTATTCCCATTTATTGTGAACTCATCCATTTATATCTATAAACATTAACGATGATGCTATAGTAGATACTCAACACAACCCTCTAGAGGATAGCAGGAGCATTACATAGTCTAAATGGAAGGAGTGCATAAGCACATGTGCCCAAGAATAGGTGAATATATTTGTTGTATCATCTTGAAGGGTAATATTGATGTGGTTATAACCACTAAATCTACTGTAAAATGAAAAATACATTTTTCCTACTAAAAAATCCTACTTCAACAATGAAGGAAAGGGGAAAGTGATCCTTCCTTGTCATGGTATTGAGTTCTTTTTAATCAAGACAAACACACCACTTACCTCCTTATTTTGGCACTATCAGTAGAGGATAAAACCATTAACTATTTGATATGGGATAGATGGATCTTGCATTCAATAATTTTTTAATTAATTCTTCACAGTATCTTGAATTGCAAGGTTCACACTCCTTTGTAGTTGTCTTATAGTTTTACAATCATCTTTAATGTAATAATGATGTGTGTCGGCATGAACAAACTAAGGCACGAGGAGTACAGAAAGAAAAGGTGGTCAACAAGCTTGATGTTGAGGTACACAACGATAGAGGGCGTCACGACCAAGCCAAGTGACGTGATATGGAGAAGCATGGAGAGATAAGGTGAGATAAGGAGAAGAATTGAGTGATAAGGTGAGTAGAGACCAAAATTAGCTCATGGCATATTAGGGAGGTGTTAATGCCTCAGTAGGTCAACAATTTGTAACCACGGGGATGGGATCCCCCACCATGACCCCACTGGTTCGTAGCTCCAGTCAAAAGCGAGAAGGGACCCATTAATCGATCAAAAAAAATAATGATGTGTGTATAGGTTTAGTTTGAGATATTTCACATCACGACAATACTATATAAAGTTTTTTAGATGATATTATAGCATGGTAATCGAATTATTATATTGTTATAGGGTCAACAAATTGTTAATGTTAAGTGGTTTGTTGGGAGTACCTAAAAAAAATTTGATAATGATGTCATTGAAGTAATGTTTGTACACAATATATCCAAAATATAGATGTGAGGTATCAAATGATGGAATGTATAGATGTTTGATGAGTATCTTACAACCTTTTCTTTAATACATGAAACACATCTTAAGTGATTAACCACTTATGGTTCAACATTGTAATTCTTTTGTACATTATTTGACGAGATGGTATCCTCATCTTAGGTTTCTATCACAAGTATTCTTCCTTTTTATCATTAATCTTTGAATTGAGTACTAATTATCTTCAAGATACATCCAATTTGATTGTTCTTGGTTAATGAAAGATTGTTTTCATGTGTACAAGAGAAATTTCCTAGTCATATTCCTTTTGGAAATTATCATGTTCCTTAACTTGCAACTAATGAAGGCATCAACTATTTCTAACCACAATATTCCTAGGATTAGAGAGTATCCAACTAGGATGTCCTTTAGATGCAAGATCATTGATTTTGTTGGGTGTTCTTATGAATCAAGCGTGACAACCAATTTTTTTAATAAATTATTTTGTTTTGACATTTGAATGGTCTACTAAGTGTAGTACTATGAGAATTAGCATAAGATTAACAAGTTTTAAAATTTTCATTAATTTCTTAGTCATAACATTAATAATTATGCCTAGATCGATCAAAGTATTCCATATGAGTAATGTCACTAATGTGAATGTCTACAATTGGAATACTAGGGTCTACATAGGGATAACAATATTATCAAGTATTATATCTATGAGTTGTTCAATAAATTAAAAAGTGTGTAGGTCATTGTAACATTTATACCTTAGCTTCTCCAAACATAGTTGCCGAATAATATTGGTATAAATTAGTATATCCTTGATTTCTTGGACCAAAAGAATTTTGATACAATTTTTTTTTAATTATTCAAAAAAGTCAAATTCAAAATTAGATTCTTACTTTTACATGGCAAACCTCTCTACAAGTGGATTGTGGTTAATAGTTTTATTCTATGATGGGTTGGGCTTAGGGTTTTGTATTTTACTTTTGTAGTGTGTGTGTTTAGAGTCTCCATTGTGAGCTTCGTGGTGACTGAAGCGATTGGACTAGGAATCACCTTGCTTAAGACTAAAGCAGTTGGACTAGGTTATACCATGGCTAATTCACCCTCCATTAATAGTACCATATATTATGTGGTGCTTAATTAATATCGTTGTTCTTGACATCCTCCTTATTGAGGTATTCAATTGGATGGTATCATGTTTTTCTAGGGTTGATGGGGCATACAGTTTAATTGTGTATTATATCAATTGATATCTAATTTTAAAATAATTAGGAAATGGAGTACTAAATGGTAAATGATTTTGAGGCATACCTTGTCATGATGGCTATGGTTTACATTGTGACACATAAAAAAAATATCCTTCATCTTCCATCACCTTGAATTTATGCCTCTCATGTGCATGTCTTATGTAATACTAGCCACCTACTTACATTTACAATCGAATTTCTTCTTAAGGTAATAAAGGAAGAAATCAACCAATGCCACCTCTACTTCCTCCTATATCTTCTTCACATGCAGTGTGTCGAGTTGTATCATCATGTGGTTTCTAATGTGTTGCTTCATGTCCTCGAGGAGATTAAGGAATTATGCTCTAGAAACTCTTGTAACAATATTTGTGGTGCATAAAACTCTTAGGTTGCATGTCTTCTTCATAGTAGACCTTATGAGAATTATTATAAACCTTGCAAACATCATGAAATGGCACTTGAGAAATTTCCGTGCCACTAACCAAATCTAAAGCATTCATACATTCCTTGTTGAATCCATTGAGGAATATGATTTTGATGGAGCTAGGGGACAACTTGTTTTGTTGATACTTTTTCAAGCATAACAAAAACCACTCAACATAATCTTCTAAGTGTTCATCCTCTTTTTGTTTCATTTTAAATATATCCTTTGCAATAATCTTGATATTTTGATATGAACTTCTTTATTGATTTTTTGATCTTCCATTCCATATCTACCTAATCCCATAAACCACTTCAAAGATGCATCCTTGAGGTTTTCTAAAAAAAGATTCAATCTATGTGCACTCAAGGTGTTGTCATGGCTTCAAAACATGTTTGGGTCTTCTATAGTTAGACCATGAAAGTTTGGTAAGGTGGATGGGAGAATGTTTTTTAATGGCAAAATGTCTTCCCTAGTTAGAAATGGGAAACTAAAAGGTAGTAGGTTCAGTAGAAACCTCTAATTCTCTTTTAGACATTATGATTTTGACTAAGCCAACTCCTAGGGCCTTTCTTGTAAAAGGCTCTCCAATGAATATAGGAAATAATAAATGGTAGGGTACACTAGAATATTGGCTAGTAACAAATTGTGAGTAGAAGTTAATAAAAAATGTTCTTCTATGGTGAAAGGATTCCTTTTTACCCATTTGCTTTGGTTGTGATTTCTTTAATTATAACACCATCGATTGCTACATATGATTCTTTTTAGGTAGTTGTTAATACATTATCATTGTATTTCAAAAGTAGTCTTCCCAAGAAGTCTCTTCTTTGTCACTTGTAATATATCATAGCTAAAAATTACCTTTTCTCCTGCACATTATTAGTGAATAATTTGATAATTTTGTTGGTGGTTACTCATCCTAAGTTGTAAAAATTAGTTTTGAATCTCGTGAAATTAACAAAATCTAATTCAAAGCTTGAAAAGTCTAGAGCTTGACACCATCCCTGACAACAACACCAAAAATGATGACTACCATCATTTCCAACTAGATCTAGTGAAACTATGGCCAATATGAAACTCAACAAATACACTTATCTAATATCAAGTGACTTCTTGGATCATGATCTACTTCATTTACATTTCAACCTAGGGACATCTAGTCTTTAAAACAGTGTCAATATTTTATGTACAACAATAGATTCCTAGGAGTTGAAGTCCCATAGTTGTGTATAGCAAGAAGGGATTTAAAGTTCGTAAACAAGAAAATATTCTAACTTCTTCAACAAACTACGAGTTACATAATAGATTATATGGGTTCAATATAGATAATGTAGCTTAATGGAATTGGTTTATTGACTATAATAAACTTGACTATGATAAATGAATTTAACTATATATACTAAAGAATTTAGGTTAACAAGATTGCAATCCACCTCAAGTGGGTTGTTTCTTAGATTAAAATTGTACCTTTCTCTCTTTTTTTTTAATGAACTATCTATTTCAAAACATTATAACACTCATATACCTAGAATAATGAAAGAAACTCGTATGCCAAGAAACTCAATCTCCTAATATATGACAAAATTTATTGTCTGCATACAAAACCCATTATCTAGGCATATTATGAAAAACACTACATATGTGTGTGTTCCTACTTTTGTACATGTATTGTGCTTCTAAAATTAATAATCATATTTTTATCATTATTCCTAATTAAGTAAGAGGAAGAGGAAGACATCTTAATTTAGCAAGAATAATAGAACTAGGAAAAATATGACTCCCAATTAAGTAAGAGGAAGAGGAAGACATCTTAATTTTGTAAGAATAAAAGAACTTGGAAAATAAATCTTAGAACAATGAAGAGGAATATTCCTCTTAGGACTTTCAAACATGTGCATAAAAAGGAATTTGTTGAGAAATATAAGGAAGAAAGGTTGAAAATTTTCTTCATCCTATGTGATCATATCATTTTTGCTAGAGAATAGATATTTTTTCCCCACTCAAGCACTCTTCTTTACTATTGGTGAGATTCATGCTTGGTTGCAAGGAAGATGTTGGCATAACTACACAACTATAGGCATAAATTTCATCTTGGCTATAGGTATACCGCAATTATGGTGATAGGGAAGATAGTGCTAGGTGGTTGTTAAAGGGCTAGTATGTTTGCTAAGTAATAGTTCCTTACTGTTTTCAAGGTGTAAACACCAAGGTCAGAGTGCAAATAGTTCAAAGGCAGTCTAACAACTCACCTTGCTCCACCTCCCTATGTCAAACTCTTCTTGGCTACTCAAAAGCTCCAACTCCCTAATTTGATGACATCCTTCCAAGGGCTCCAAAACTATCTTATGAAGCCAAACTCACCAAATAGGTTGAATTCATGTTAGGTTGACCTGTTTCAACTTGTTTTGTTGGATTTCATGCTTTGCTACCTTCATTTGCATACCCGATTTGTCAAAAACTTGATTTTAGGCCTAAAACGGGCTACTAGGCATTAGCCCTCCATTTGAGGTTTTGTGCTCACCCTGTTCAAACGATGGACTTCCAAAACAAAAGCTTCACATTTATGGATACCCTTTTGGGAAAAATTGAAGATTCACAAAGTCTCAAGGTCTCTCAGGCCTTCTCCATGACTGTCCCAAAAATGGGTGAAAAAGGAGGGTTTTGAAGGGTTTTGATGGTGAAAAACCAAGATTCACACTATAAACCTCCAATATGGACAAGAGACCTTAGTGCCATCATACTACTGACTAATTAGGCCACAAATAAGAAGATTTACACTTCAAATTTTGAAGAACAAGTTTTTTACAAAAGTTGCTTATGAGGAAAATGCAACATTTTACAACTTTTCCAATATTGCCTCTTTCAAACACATCACTTGCAAACAAAACCAATTACATTCAACATGTAAGAATGTCTACCATTTAGAAACAAGGAGAATCCTGTTAGCCCTACATACAAGCATTAGGCAATTACAAAAATGGATTATTTCACTGTCAAAGCTAACTGTTGCTGCCCTTTTGTCTTTCACTGTTTTTGTGTTCACTGTGACCTGCACTTTCACTGTTAAAACTCCTTACAAAAAGTCTGTTTAGTGCTCCTTAACAAGTCTCAGTCTTTGATAGCTTATTGTCCTTGATACCTGTCATTTAGAGGGAGAAGATTACATATATATCTTCAAAAGGAAATGTAAAACTCAGTCCTAGTTGACTGTGACATCAAATTGGCATTACAATCTTGCCTCAAAGATCATTGTTTGATCTTGGCAACTTCAAACTCAAAGATAACCTCAAATTCACTCCTTGTTCTTGTTCACAAGAAATTAGAAGGAGGTATAACAACCTTACAAGCTCCAATGCAAGATGGAGAGTAGGCTAATGAAGGAAAATTGACTCTAAAACAATGACTCACTATCTTTTACATTATTTTCACAAACTAAACTTGAAAACATTCTCCTCATGGCTTAGAAAGCCTCTTTGCCTTGGCATACAAACTTAATCATCAAGGCAAGTCTGTTCAACTTTTAAATGCACTTGCTCTAGAAGAGCAAAGCATTAAATTTCTTTAAGACCCTAGCCAAATGGCACACTTGGCTAGGGCTCAATGGCCACAAAAATCCTTACACCTGCATTCTTGAAAACAAAACATGTATTTACATAATCTACAAGTTGACCAACTGGTTCTTGGGAAGCCATGAACATTTTAGGACTCCAAGAAGCCAAGTTGGTCAAGCATCCTTGCCAGTTCTTAGACAAGGCAGTGAAACTGTCAAATCAAATTAATTTTGCTACAAACTCAAAACTTGATAAAATCAGATGCCACCAAAGGGAAAAGTTTAAGAAAACATATTAGAATCTGAAAATGTAAGAACAATATGGCCAAGTATAGCTGGTGTACGGACTGCTGTTCACATGGAGCCAAAACTAGAGAAAAACCAAGTAAAAACTAGTGCAAGTTTGCAAAATACTTCTTCACTTCGAATGATCAAATCTTACAATAGTTAAAACAGGAGATTAAATACCTCTCCAAGTTGGTTAACCTCCTGTATGGACAAGTACATGTCCAAGGGCACTTAATTTTGACATTTTGATGCCTAAATGACAACTTTGGTGCCTAGAAAATGCAAGATTGACCTCCAAAACTAACCATCACCTAAAAATACTTCTCATACCTAAAACCCAAGCATAAAACATGTCTAAAACCTTTTCAAAACAAAAACCACAAAAAAAAACTCATTTTTCCATCATTTTGCCAGGCAACACCAAACTGACAACTTTGAGCAAAAAGATGAAAACGAGAAACCAAAACCACACAATGAGTTCAAAACTCATCCAAACAACCTAGAACAACTTCAGAAACATCCCAAACAACTTTCCAACTTAAAACAAACAAAAATCAAACCTGTGATGAAAATGAAGCTGAGAATGAAGCTAGGTGCTCCTGCACCATATGGCCATATGATATGATCTATAGTTACTACAAGCAATAATTACTTCCACAAAAATCCTAATTTAAAGATCATCATGACCAACATAAATGCTACATTATTTTTAAAACAATTACTTAAACAAATGACCATTTAATTAATTATCCTACAATACAACATACTGCTTTTATCAAAATATTAATTGAAAATATCTTATCTGTGAGGAAAAATATCTATACTATAAGAATAATAGGAAAGTGAGCAAGAGATAGAGACAATTATTAGGCTCATTAGATGAGGGATACTTCTATAGAGGAGTTGAATTTAATAAAATTTTCTCTTAGATTCCTATTCTCTACTATTGTTGCAGATAATTTTAAATTGGACCAAATAGATGTAAAAACTATTTTCTTGCATGACAATCTTGAAATTTATATGTGACAACTAGATGGGTTTGAGGTTAAAGGGAAATAAATTTTAGTATACAAGTTAACATGATTTTTATATTGTTTGAAATAATTGCTTCGTGTAATATTATAAGTTTAATGCTTTTGAATTAAAGCTAGGTTATGTTAGAAGTGTAAAAGTATCATCATGTTTGCATTAAATATATTTATTGATGACTTAGAGTCTGATAGTTGTTGAGTTGCCTTTGGATCTTCAATAGTGATACTCATGTGAGAAGCTTGCTCTACAAGTATGTTGTAACCCGTTGTCGATTTTTGAATAATATATTGGGCAGCTTTCGAAGCGTGTGATTTTTCTCTTGAAAGGATTTTCCCCACGTAAATCATTGTGTTATGGTATGCATGCTATTTATGTTTATTTATGTCAAGTTTTATAATTGTTGTAAAAATCTGTAAAAGTTTTGCTTTACCCTCCTCTCAAGATTAGTGTAGGAAGTTGTTTCATTACCATAACTTCCTTATAGGACTTCCTATCTATAGACTCGTTACTTCCTTAACGATTCTAAGATAATCATCATTGATTAAAAAAAGACACAAATACAAAAGAAATTAGGTCAGCTATACCTTTCTACTTGCTTTCTCTACCAAGTGGACCTCCTCATTGGTAGGGTACGAGGTTATTCTTCTTCCTTTTAATCCTTTGTTTCACATTTTAAACTATCTTCCCCACTATGTCCTTTTATGAATTTATAGTTTAACCTTTAGTGCAAATTCCTTGATCTTTGACTTAATTTGCGCTAATGTTTTCTCCTCATCTTTAAGTTTAAAATGCATAGGAGAAAACTTGTTCTCCCTTGATCACATTTTGTTTGTACACTGTCTTTTAAATCTTAAGATTCCAAAGCTTGCACTCTCACATCATCACTATACTCAATGTGCTTCTTTGCTTTCAAATCCAACTTGGATTTCTTCTCCTTAAGCACACGTACAATATGTTTCACAACTAAAAAATTGATATGTTACTTTTAAGATTTTTGTCTTGACCAATCCTTCTCAAGGGCTTTCATCCATAAGACTCGATGTTAGAGATCTATTAATTCAATAGCAAGTTGTGCTCATAGTTTTTCCCAAGAATTTTTGATCCAAATTGTCTCCACAAAGCATACTCCCAACCCTCTCCATCAATGTCCTATTCATTCTATATAACTGCATCTTGTTGAAGAGTGTATGGAGTTGTCTTATGTCTCACAATACCATGTTTTATACAAAAAGCCATCAAACTATTTATTTATGATATTATACAAAATATTATAATAATTACTGACAAAAAAATACAAGATTTCTAAAATCTAAACACTCGACATATGATATTTATTAATAGATGAAATAGTTGGGTGTCAAATTTTTCTTTATTGTCAAAAATACAATGTAGGTTAAGGATGACAATTCTTGTGTTAAGGATGACAATTCTTGGGTTAATGCTCTTACTAGATGTTTTGGACAAAACAAAATAATTATAATTGTGCTAGAAACTAAAGGTTATAAGTAGGCCCCCCTCTCTTTTTTAAGACTAAGTATGGATAATTTGATATTTGATATTATCATCTTTACACTTCTTCTTAAATTGTTATTAGGATACCCATATTTATTATAATTTGATTTATTTTTTTAAACTATGAATTGAAAAATCATTAGACAAAATTATGATAAGATACTAGTTGATTTTAAATTTTAAATGCTTCCATGTTTAATAGAAAAATATAACATTTCGGTTTCATGATTTGAAAAAAAGAACTATATATAATTTTAATAAATTTTATATTTTATACGTATATATTTAATACTAAGACTATATTTGCTCGTGTAGCTACAATCATATAGATTAACAATTTGTATATCTATAACATATAACTTTTTTTTTACTCATTTGCATGTTCAATGCAAAAACTAAGTTTCCCTTCTATCGAAAACATGATTTCCCTTCATTTTGTATCTAAACTACACATCAAGGACGTACGTAGAAATCTTTCCATTAATATGCATGTCTGACACAATTTTCCCTCTCTAAACAACAACTAACACAAAAGCCCTCCTTTTAAACAACAAAAAAAAATCATTTTAAATGCAACTCTAGGTACGCCCAAGAGAGGGGTCCAACTAATTTTAGGATCAAGTGTTTTTCCGCATAAGATAATTGGTTCCTGGTGTGTGTTAGGTATTTACCATTAAGAAACATCACTCGTTCCCATTTTGGCCATGACTCCATGACATCATAACTTATCTTCGTGAACAAATTTGAGTAAAAAAGAGAAAAAAGAAACCTTGTGTCCGCCTTGTTTTATTTTGAATTTGAGGATCACCTCATAATTTAACTCGAGGTCCACGATCCCCCCTCCTCGAAAAGCTCGGTTGTTTTATGGTACAAGCAAAATAGGCAGTAATTATAGGTGTTTACCATACTTTTTTCCCTCAATCTCCACTTGGAAAATAAATATATATAGGCCGAGTTGGGTACTCGATTTTCCTCATTTTCAAGCCAAATATTACCCTCTTGTATTTAGGTGCCCCAGCCTGTGTCTTGTGCCTGTGTTCGCCCTGCTCAGATCTTCAAGGTGCCCTTCATTTCTGTCTTTGTATCTTATTCTTTTTCGTTTTTCCTCATGTGGGTGCCTCTTTTTTTTCAAATTTGCGTAAAAGAATCATGATGGGTATTTGTGTTGTTTTGGGCAGAGCTTGTGGCGGCGATCTACTGATAAGTTGAAGACAGAGAATGGTTATTGGTGGCAACATGTCAGGCAAAGGTGCAAAAGGTCTGCTTATGGGCAAGTCTTCCGCTGCTGCAACCAACAACAATACTAATAAGGACAAGGATAAGAAGAAACCAGTTTCCCGCTCCTCTCGCGCCGGCCTACAGGTTGGTGCTTTTTCATTGTTTTGGGTCCCTCCAATGCCTTAATGTTATTTTTGCTTATATTTTTCTTTTCTTGATCTCCTCACTATTTTATGTTCTTTTGGATTCTTCTGGTAATTTGCTTGAAGCCTGGTTTCTAGGCTTTCTAAAATCAGACACCCATTTGTGTTTCAGAGACACCCAGTTATGCTAAACACAGACCAACTTGGTGTTGCAGAGTTGTGTTAAAGAGACACCTACTTGTGTAATAGAGACACCCACTTGTATTAGAGAGATACCCATATGTGGTAAATATTATCTTTGTTCAATTTTTTGCCCACTTTGAAAATTTGCATTCTCATTTAGTGGAGTCACAAGTGGCGTCTCAACTGACATTCCCATTGAGAAGATAACTTGCACGGGCCATGGATTTAATATCGGAAGGCTTGAGGTTGTTTCATTTGTCATGTCTAATTGAGACAGAACAAGGATGCAGATCCAGTTCTATGTTTATGCCACGCAAATCTAGCTCTTAGGTCATTTAAGCCAGTCTGATGCTTTGTGTTTGTGATCATGTTGATTTATCGGAGATACGCGTAAGACTGTTCAGATAATGACTTTTTTTGAATAGGTGTGCATCAATCATGATGCGGTTAAATATCGAAGAGGACAATTGGGTTTTAATGATTGGATTTATCCTAACTAGCTAGTGGTTGGTGAGTTGTATTCTAGCTAGCTCGTGAATGACCAATGTTAATTTGTGTTAGTGAGGTAAACATTTGTGTTCTGAAGATCTCCTTTTGAGATTTCCTCTTTTTGTCTCGGTTGGTTGTTTAAAATGTACTGTAATCTTGTATTTCCAGTCAGGGGGTTTCCAAATTCTTTTTAATAACTCCTGTTTTTGGATTTGAATAACATAGTTTGTATGGAGCATGTATTTGAGAATACTTATTTGTCATGTTTAGTTGAGTGAAGTTTAAGGTTCTAGGCTTCAGTTTTGGATATATTCTGGAAAATCTCATTCTCAGATGATGCAAACTCATCTGACTTTTTGCTTGTGAGTAGTTCAAAATTATTGAAATTTCAAAAAAAATATAGAAAGTGTGTCGACCCATGTCTGGTTAATGGTTTTTTTAAAGCACTGGATATCACCATATGGATAACTGGCTGCGTGTACTTGGTTGATGGTGGTGTGATTCCTATTTTGGCGACGTTTGGAAGATGGTTTGCATGGAGTAGGGATTTAATCTAGAAGACTTTATAATGGTTAAAATGTATCTTTAGTTGAAAGGTAAGGTACTCAAATCTGGTTTTCGGTTTCTGTCAGAAAAGCTTCATCCTTGGGCTGGGTAAGCTCTTGTGCCGCCTTTTGCTTGTGGGCATGTTGGGTTATCGTATAAATTGTGTCCATGTTTAAATGATTGCATTTCCAATTTAATGGATATTACATCACCTTGAGATTAAACGTTGAATTGGTCAATTTGCTCACTTGATTTTAAACAATGCAGAGTTGTGCATTTGGCACGTTGCTAATGATCATTTCTTAGATGCCTTGTTCTTTTTTATAATTTCAAAATTTCTTATTGTCTGTGAACTTCTACCGGTTGAAGCAGAAGATCTTGAGAAAGTTTCGATCATGTTTAGTTAAAGGAAAATAAGGGTACCAGAACCTGGTTTTGGGCTCATGTAAATTACCCAGGGCATATAGCTAATCATCTTGGTTCATTGAAGAAAAATATGTTAACTGTGTTTGCTAAGGATATTTCTGAAGAAATGAGCATTGCTTTGTGGTTTAGCATCAAATGTACAATTGGGTGTGCAAGGCGGAGTTTTATTTTCTTGAGTCTTGCTAGCTGGTGATAGGGGTAATATGTCCCAACTCATATCCGACCTCAGAAATATGCCATAGACCTTAGCGATATATATTATAATTAGCAGTCATATGGTAGAGCTCGTTAGGAAGCTTTTTGTGGTCACCAGGAAACTTAGGTTCAAGGACAAGGAATTTATACATGTACCAACATCTCACAGTTTTCATATTCAAATCTAAAATAGCTACTCTTATTTATATACTCTCTTATCCTATGAAAAAATGATACCCCTGTTCTTATATCCGATGTCTCTACATGAGGGTGCAGTCCCACAAAATGTGGCTGTGCAGGATAAATTTGTATTATTCACTAAAGATAGCTATGTACAAGCCATATAAAGGCATTTGAAAATCAAGAAAGAGAATAATTTGTGGGTTCTTTGTAGATGTGCACCTTGTGCTAGTTTTAAGGTCTGGTGTTTGAACCTTGTAACTATGTTTCAGTTTTAACGCTAAAAGAATTTACCATATCCATTCTTAGTTGATTAATGTTTTGCTGCATTTGTCTCTATTTGTGCATGTGTGCATGTGTGCAATGATATGATAAATCATAATCTGTGTCTTCACTCTCCAGCATATGCCAAACAATTGTTAATGTGTGTGAATTTGTAGGTCATGTTAAAAGGAGTCTAGACTCTATAGAATGTTTCAATTCCTTCTCATATTCTTGAAGGCAGTCATTCTTAACACATTTGAAGCCAATTATGCTTAACACAGAGGTTATGTAACAATTTATGAAATGATCAGAGTCAGTTCTGTTATTTCAGAAAGCTTTCCCAAAAGTGAAGAATTAGAAGGTATTCAAGCCAACTGTTTACTTTGCACTTCCAAGATATTTGTCAAACTGATTCCCTTAGTACAGTTAGACTTGCAAATTTTTATTTGCTTGGATGGTGGCTACCTGACCAGTCTACTTCGATGGTTCTGATACTGAATATATAAAATGATAGGAAGTATCTGCCCAGGTGCAATTTTATGGACTCCAGTAGTTTAAGTCATTTTTCTATTGTTTCTGGTAGGTGTATAATGATAACTCTGTTAGTCTCTCTGTTTCTACAAGTTATTTTTCAAAATTATATGGTTCTTCTCAAAAGTAATAATTTTTCTTAGGAGCTGCATCTGTGGAAGCTTTGATGTTCTACTGGCTTAAGCTCCATGTATTTCATTGGTTTGTCTTTAATTTGCTCTTCATCTTTTAATAACGGTAAGTTGAAATGAGATTTGATGACATTTGCATCTTAATACATATCTTTTTCCTTGACTGCCTTCTCCTTGATGCAGTTTCCAGTGGGCCGAATCCACCGTCTTTTGAAATCTCGAATATCTGCAAATGGTAGAGTGGGAGCAACTGCTGCTGTGTATTCTGCAGCTATTTTGGAATATTTGACAGCAGAGGTTTTGGAATTAGCAGGGAATGCAAGTAAAGATCTCAAGGTGAAACGTATCACTCCAAGACATTTACAGCTTGCTATTCGTGGAGATGAAGAGCTTGATACTTTGATTAAAGGTACAATAGCCGGTGGAGGTGTTATCCCACACATTCACAAGTCGTTGATCAATAAATCTTCAAAAGACTAGGCTGTATTGGAATTTTTGACCATACACGCTTTCATGTAAAGAAACTGACAAACATTGGATTTGAGATTTAGATGTTCACCTCATGCAATTAGGCAGAAGGATAATGCCTTTGGCATTAATGGAACTTGTCTATTCAGAATTAGGGGTGTTTCATTCTGGTTTGTGACTAACTATTGAAATAGGTACTTCACAGCTGAGGTAGGATTTGCTTAGATTGGATTGGATTATTTCGTATTTGTGCTCCAGTAGAAATTTTCCTGAAGTAAAGCACTACTTTAGAAACATAGATATTATCATGTGACTTTCAATTTTATAGATTGTTAACAAGTGCTTATTAATGTTCTCCACCGTTTGTTAATTATGTTCTGTTGGATGATGATAAATTTGTACAGACACACTTTCAGTGTAGGCATTGAAAACAACCTTATTTTCAGTCTTCCTTCAAGTGAGGTAGTCTAAGTATGTTTTAATGTTCTTTTGGAGACGAGAAACAGTCTAGCCTGGTGTTTTTCTTATTGTAAACTTGGTTTCCTGTGTTAGAGAAATGGCCTGCTCTTTTTTAATGGGATTGTGGCATATGATAGAAAGAGTCTTATTTGGAAGATGAAATTTTATGCTGTTAATTTAACTTCATACAAATTTGGACTGTTATTCAATAGAATTTGTGTGCTGTTAGGACAGTTGAAACTTTATGTGATTCATGGAATCTGGGATTCATGTTGGTATTCCTCTTTTCTATGCTTTTGTAAAAATCAATGCAACCAATTATTTGTGTAAATGTTTTGGTCTACATGGTAGAGAATGGAAAATGAGATTGGAATGTGATTAAGTCAGTCTGCATTATTCAATGATACATGGCGTGGTTTGTAACTGGTAAATATGAAGCAGAAACTAGACCCTCCGGATGCTAAAAATACTAGATTAGATTCTAGGTTCCTATTTCTATAATGGAAACTCACAATTTTCAACTTATTTGGTTGCATTCAATATTCTTCTTGGTATTATCTTTTGTCTTAACATGAATCTTCTAACTACATACTCCCACACTATTGAATAAAAAAGCTGCATTTAATTTTTGTTTTATTGTTTCAAAGGATTCCTATGAATGGGACAAACCTCAACGTTTAAAATAAGAACTATATAGGATTTGAAACGGCTATTTTTTTATGGGTAACGTTTATTCAGCATTCTGGATGGACATTTGACGGTATTTATTAATTAATAAAATTCAAAATCAAAAGTCAAATGTGCATCCAGAATGCTGGATAGAGAATATACTTTTGATGTGTGGCAGCTTGTAAGAGTGAATGACATAAACGGACAGATCTGACTGAATGTTTGCTTTTAATAGCAGAACGTAATATGAGAACATGGTATGATGAGATTGAGCAACACCTGCAGGCTAGTAAGAAAGATTAGATGAAGCGGGCAATAATTTCAGATGCTAGCGTAGCCTTGTACCAAAATATAATAATTAAATAAAAAACTTAAAACAAGCAAGAAAGAAAATGCTGGGGCTGTCCGTTGAAAAAGAAACAGAATTAAATACCTAAAAGGGCCTGTAATGCTGCAGAAAGCAGGTTATGGGAAAATATTTGCAGTTTTTTTAAGAACGTGGGGCTGGGGCTGTCATTGAAAAAGAAACATAATTAAATATCTAAAAGGGCCTGTAATGATGTAGAAAGTAGGTTATGGGAAGATATTAGCAGGTTTTTTAAGAACGTAAATGCCAAGCATTAAATGATAGACCAAGCAATTTTTTTGTCGGTGTTTTTTAATGAGAACGTGGACTACCGTATGTTGCTTTGAGAAAGGATGAAAAATTTAGGAACAATCTGATAGGGTCGAGTTAAAGATTCTTCAAGTGGTGTGCAATGCTGAGCCTGTTAAGATTATGGGATCGTAGGCGTGGAAGGACTGTTGGGTAATAAATCATTTTAAAATTAAAATCTGAGTGTCTGAGGTCACCAAAACATATTGCAACTGAGAAATGAAAACAGAAAAAATAAACTGAATTTAGTAGCTTCCATCTTTCAATCACGAGGAAAGGAACTATTGAGTGCACATAAAGAATGACAAGTACCTTGGTGTTGGTGTAGTTTAATAGAGGTTAGCCTTTTTGGCATGAGTGAAAATGATGCACAAATCGTTTTGCCTGATTTTTCTTCATGAAATAGTTGGAATAAGATTTTCAAGTGATATTATGAGAACAAAATTTGAAGGTTCTTCAGATTTATCACTGCATTTTCAGTTACGATAGGTTGGTGTGGAATCTCAAATTTAACTATTGAGTGCACATAAATAATGACAAGCACCTTGGTGTTGGTGTAGTTTCTTGAGGTTAGCCTTTTTGGCATGAGTAAAAATGATGCACAAACCATTTTGCCTGATTTTTCCTCATGAAATGTTGGAAAGAGATTTTCTAGTGATATTATGAGAATAAAATTTGAAGGTTCCTCAGATTTATCACTGCATTTATAGTTACGATAGGTGGGTGTGGAATCTCAAATTTAACCAGTTTTGCACTGTTTTGATATTTAACATGAAGTCTGCATTCTTCTATAAATTGCAGATCGTTTCATAACTCCATTAAAATACAACAAAACCCATTCTTTTCCTTTTCTATGATTTGTTGGTCGTTTTATAACTCCATTAAAATTCAGCATAACCCAATCTTTTGGAGTTTTCTGTTTACATAGCTTTAAAATTTTATGGGCGTATTTTCACTGATGGTAACTATTTTATTTGACCTCTTCTGTTTTGAAAATTGCCGTTTTATAAGTTTCCCCCCATTTTCCACCCCATTGTCTCCGCCCTTTGTTATTCTTTTTTATATTTTGAAAAAGATCACTAGCTTTTGGAGCCAAGAAACCAATTTTTAATGCCCAAGGACGGAGAAAGTAAATGAGATGTCAGTTTGGCAACGGGTGAAATGTGTCTTTATCACTGTGACATTATGAGTCTGGTTGAACCTGCCATTATCAATAAACATCGTTGACGAGAGTGTAGTAAACAAATTAATATTCGTAATACTTAGAAATATACAGATATATTTAATATTGTATATGTTCTAAATATTAAACAATCTCATTGACAGCATTGCCGAAATACAAATTACATGATATAAATTTAAAAAGTTTCAAATTGTAAAAGAAAAAATGAAGAGTATAAAAGCAGGAACAATCCACAATAATATATTATATCTTTCGATAATACCAATAACATAAAACAAGTAATGTATGTTGGTCAATTTACAATTTTAAAGAAAACAATGATTAAAAAAATTATGGGGAGCTAAATGGGAGAGCGTGAAAAGCGAGGTTTATTTTTGAAATGTATAGATGCAGAATCCGCCATAGTTTTAGGGTTTTTGCTTTAAAATATATGAACAAACGCTACTGTCTGTGGACGCTTGCAGAGGAGGGGAATTGGCTATCCTGGAACAAGCCATCTCAATTAGAATTTAAAAGCATCGGTATTGAATTTAGCAAATTAATAATTATTTTCACAGAAGTGCATCCAGCATGATGTAGAGACGCAGGTATCTTTTTCCAGATTCAAAACTTACCTTCGAGTTTACAACTTGTCGTTTCTCTGACTCTTTGAAACCCTTTTCTTTTAATTTTGGTATTGTAACAGTTCTTGCCATTCCAAAGACCTTGTGACCTTGTCCGAGTGAACTGATTTCATTGCCTTAACATAGATTTCCAGTGTCTGGAGAATATTTTCTCAAATCTGTCCGGTGTTCATGAATCAACTAATCTTTCTTCTCATTTTCATAGTTTTTTTCTCCATTTACACCAATCCTTCTCATTTCCAAAGTTTCTTTCTCCATTTCCACCTCTTCATCCTCTCTGCACCCTCAGCCTGCAATTTCATGTACCTCATTCACCTACATTATCTAGGTTAAAAAACTTCGAATCCGATCTGTGTTGGTCCAAGGAGCCAATTTAACTTCTTGGTCCTCTTCAATAGAAGCTTTTGTCATCTTAACTCCCGTCTTTGTACTCCCAAGTTCCTCAGTCAAAAACCTTCTAATCAGTTTTTGGAAGAATCTGTTTGCTTGTTTGGTCTCCCTTCACTTCTATGACGGAAAAATGCAAAAAAAAGCCTCCTTCCTATGAACTAGTATAAATTTTTTCGATTAGAATACCCTTACAAATATGCGTCTTGAAATTGATTCTGCAACTTAATAATCCTCAGATCCATTGCAATTGTGTCACAAATTGCCAGTCTGGAAAATGCTTAAAAGACTGAATTCTTTCTCCGCCATTCTTTTCCACTAGCCCTCTCGCTAAATTTTCAGACCTAATCAGCTCCTCAGATGCACTGGACTCCTTGCAGTTAACAGTAACAGGAATACTAATTTTCTAGGTTCCCTGGCCTCACCTTAATTAAAAATGACACGGGCTGGAATTCCTGCTCTCATCAATGTGCACCATGAACAATCCGAGTCCAATGGTCGCACCATTATCATTTTCCTTATTTCAAAATTGGCATTTTCATCACATTTAATCTTTTTCTATAGCTTTTTATTTTTTTTGTTTTTTTCGATCAACACGATTATCTTTCTTCATTTAGTTCTCTAGTTGCATCATTATGATTTTTTTAATTTCAAAATTGTCATTTTCATCACATTTAATCTTTTTACCAATGCGATTACCTTTCTTCATGTAGTTCCTATGATTGCACCATCAGATTTTCTTTATTTTGAAATTTTCATTTTCATCACATTTAATCTTTTTATCAATGTGATTACCTTTCTTCATTTAGTTCCCCTCGTGATTTTGTTTTCAATCATGGAGTTGTTTGTGGCTATGGAAGCATGTAATTGTTTTGCTTTGTTGTCATGAAGTATGGTTTTGGGTTAGAGGAAAAATTGGAGAGATTTAGAGCATCTTAGGAAAGTTGTAAAGCACAAGATTAAGAGTTGATTTTGACAAAATTTAGAATGTGGTCATGAAATTGTTGGCTTGCAATAAGTAAGTTGTTTTGCCATTGCTTTGATGGTTTTGTCACAATTACAATAGTTTTACAATAGACATTGATGATAAGTGGTGGTTTTGATACAATTGTGATAAAATGTGGAAGATGAAAGGTTTTAGCATTCCATTTCAACTCCTTATATAAGCAGGGAGAGGGATCAGGACCATTTCATTTCGATTCCTTGATAATTTTGCTTCCTTTTTGGCTCCGACGAAGGACATGGTGAAGGTATAGAAGACTTGTAAAACATCATATAGGGTTTGGCTCTCATTCTAATCTTCATGCTTTGTCCATTTTTTAGTGTTGTAATGAAGAGAGTTTCTGTGGTGTAGAGACATTTGCAAGTGTTTAGAGTTGATTGTACATGTTGAAAGCTCAAATTCACTTGTAAATATTTGTAAATAATTGAAAGATAGTGGCGTGAGAAGCAATATCTCATTCTTCTAGAGTTTTCTTCCCTTTTAAGGATTCCTCCATGTGTAACCATGCAACTCAAGGTTGTCACTATAAATTAATATTAAAGTAAGAAATTGATTAGTTGAAGGTGTTTGTGGGGTTGACAAGAAAATATTGTTAAGACTATGATATTCACCTTGCAATCAATCCTAGGACTATTATACTCATTTATTTTAGTAGTTGAATATAATTATGTGTCTCCAAGAGTCACGAATAGGGTAAATTGGACATCCCACATGAGAGAGAAAGATAATTATTTAGTTCTTAGTGACTTGTAAAATGTGTTGTAAGTTGGTATCAAATTGTGGGGTGTGGGATTTGTTTTATTCTAATTTTCATTACTACAAGAGCATATGTGATAGCTAAGATAGAATCCTATGACATATGTAAGATGTCATGACAATGTGTAAGACTATTTTTTGACTGATATGACATTTGACAACTTATGATAGATTCCTTATTAGAAATGGGTTACATACTATTCCAAGAGATTCCACAATTGTGGGGGGAGGGGTAGGTGTTATAATTTGTGCCTTTATATGTGCAACTTATGTTTGGACTTGAATGGGCACTTTGGGTGCCTCAAATGAGTCCAAGGCTTTAACGCTTGGTTTATGATACCATTTTTGGTATCTTGTATTGTATTTTCCTATATATTGAGGCCTTGAGATAGTGGATTGTAAGTTTTGTAGGTATTAGTTTTATGCTGCTATAGTGCTATTGGATTGAAAGGGGAAGTTGTGTTGATGTACTCTTGTTTGAAGATTAATACAAGCTTGCACTCTCTTGGTGGTGAGATTTTTTTACTAGAAAGTTTTCTGTATGTATATTGATGCTTTGTGGTTTGCATGTTTCTATTGTTGTATTCTTGTTTTTGTTTCCCTACATGTTCTATTAATGTTAATGAGTTTCAAATATGGTTTTAGCACTTAGTTTACAATACCGTTTATGGTATCTCGTATTGTATTTGTCTATATATCGAAACCTTGGACTAGTGGTTTGTAAGTTTTGTAAGTTCTAGTGTTATATTACTAAAATGTTGTTGGATTGAAAGGGGTTGTTCTACTGATGTTTCTTGTTTGGAGATTAATAAAAACTTGCACTCTCTTTGGTGGTGGTGGTTTCTTTTCTTTACGTTTATTTTTTAACTTGAGAGAGTTTTCTCCATATACATTGGTGCTTCTGCGATTTGCATAGTGCTTCTGTGATTTGCATGTTTCTATTATTGTGTAGTTATTTTTGTTTCCATACATGTTCTTTCAATGTTGATGAATTTTCATTTGTAGTTTTAGCACTTGTTTTTTGATATCATATATTTGTCTATATATTGAGGCATTGTGATAGCAAATTGTAATTTTAGTAGATTCTAGTATTATGTTGCAAAAGTTCTACTAGAATAAAAGGGGAAATATAAGTTTGCCTCTCTTTGGTGGTAAAGTTTTTTTGTTTGATAGAGTTTCTTTGTGTATGTTGATGCTTTTGTGGTTTGTATGTTTTTATTGCCATATTGTTATTTTTATTTCTATATATATATTTTTATCAATGTTAATGAACTTTTAAGTGTTAATGTGAGATTTTTTACCTCATGATTATTTTTACTTGTGCATAGGTTGTTAAAATTGCTTAGGTGGATTTATTAGTTAGTATTTTATTAGTTAATTGGAGTTGAGTAGAAAATAAATCCCATCTATTTCCAATTTGTTGAGAAATTTGAACAAACCTTTCTCTACAAAACTTGGAATTTAGTTTGTTTATTTCTCTTGTATATTCACCTTGTTTTATTAATGCGAGTACATCAATTCGATCTACACTCTCTTGCATTCTACTCAATTTTCTTGGTTCCATTTTCATGATATCATTGTCAACTGAGATTGTTAGTTCAAATTTGAAAATTCCATTATTGAGTTTGTTGAGATTCAACGTGAAACTAAATTGCAATATTAACTTATGAAAGTAAGATTGTCTAATAAGCTAATAAGTGATTACACATTCAATACTAAAGTAGACATCAAATTTACGCGGCAAAACCCTTTTAGAAAAAAGCTCCATATGAGAAAGAGGGCCAAAATATTATTAATCTTCAAAGAGACTTGTACAATAATACTTTTCACTACAATTTTTTGAGCAATCTGATAACATTTGGATACTTGCAACTCATTATGAAATTACTATCTCATGGCTTCAATTTATAAAGATTTAGGGTAGGGAAAATCATTGTAGTGCCCCAAAACAAGAGGCACAACCACATGCAAAAGCCCATGTGTAGCAAAATGGAAAATCAATAAACAGAAAAATAACATTTAAATCACATGGCCTCACATGGGTGCCTAGCCTATAGCCAATCAAAATTGTAACTCTGATGCAAGATTACTCTTCGATGGTTCTAACATCTCCACAAATAGAACATGCAACAATATGCACTCTTGGGCACCCCACTAAGGAGAAAATGCAATGACAATAGTCAACATGCATTGACATGCAAGTTAAGATGTGCAAACTCCTAAAGTGGACACCACAATGAAATATTCCTCTGAGATGCTTTGTAACTATCATCGACACATGTTTACATCTTTGGAATGCAATTACAATTTTTCATAGAAAATAAATATTAAGTATTTTAACTCTTATGTCCCCTAAAACATTTTCTAAGGAATGTGGATACACATAAGAATGACTTAGGAATGCAAGGTCAATTTCACATTTCCTAACATTCTCACATTTAAAATCATACATTGCAATTACATCCACGAGACACATAAAAATAATTAAGTACAATGATCAAGGACCATGACCTTCCTGCACCAAGAGAACTTATCCATGGTCACTGACTTAGTAAGAGAATTTGCAAAATTATCCAAAGTGTTAACTTTTTCAATAAATACCTTACGATTCTCAACCATTTCTTGCACAAAGTGATATTGAACATCAAAATGCTTAGTATAAGCATGATACATGATATTTTTGACCAAACATATGATACTCCAACTATCACATTCAATCATCACAGTCTTGCAATAAAAACCAATATCTATACCAAGTCTTTGCAACCATACTGCCTCCTTGGAGGTATGTCTAGTAGCCACATACTTTGCTTCAATATCGAACACATCAATTATAGGTTATCTCTTACTCACACAACTCATTACTCCTCTAAAAAAGTAAAAACATAGTCACTAGTGGACCTTCAACTATCCAAGTAACCTGCCCAATCTACAGCAATAAAACCTTGTATATCCAATGAAATAACCACATCATCAATGCCATGATAAACCAAATAGTAATATAAAGTTCCTCACAAATATCTAATATGTTGAATGGACTAGATTACTAAGAGCGGGGGGGGGGGGTGTGAATCAGTATTCCCACTGTTATAATTTTTTTTTCTGATATTTCAACCTTAGAAATCAATCTCATCAAAATGAAACAACAAATGCAAAATAAATGAGAATCATAAACACAAAATGAACACTAGATTTTTATACGTGGAAAACCCAAATGGGAAAAACCACGGAGAGGGTTAACTCTTAAGATAATATAACTAGTTATATGGTGTTTTACAAAAGGGTGGCTCACTACCAGAATACAATATAGCTTACTCCAATAGAAATAAATGAACTGAGGAAAATTGCATCTCCAAATGTATAGGTTTAGTTCCAAGATAAGCTCAGATATCAAAACAACTACTCACAATAGATTTGGTAAAGGATCTCTCCAACCAGTCCACAACTTCTTGCAGTAGATTCAATGAAGGATTATTGCAGCATTGTGTGCACTCTGTCAATTCAACTGCTTGCAGTAGATCTAGTGAGGGATTACTACAACACTGTAACTGCGCCACTCACACTATCCACACTATGCTCTTCCAAACTTCACACTTTGTTGCTCATATGTATTCACTCACTCTCTCTACACTTTCATCCGCATTCTCCATACTTCAACATATCTTCTATATATATATATTGGTAAGCACATGCAACCAGATAATATGTCGACCAAGCATAAATGATTTACACAATAATACAGTGCTCGAATCAACATGCTACACAAATATGCTTTGATAAAAAAAATAAAACGTAACCAATTCGACCTTCACTAATCTTCTACATGCTTCCTTCACATGCTTCAATTACTGAAACACATGCCTCAATTAGCGAAACAAAACAAGAGTCTACCAGACCCATAGATACAGATCCATAGACACAAATTCCAAGCATAACATCCTTCATCTTCAAGATACAGATGCCTCAAATTCCGGAGCATAGGATTCATAAATCACAATGTAATACAAACATCCAGATAGAAATTCAACTTACACAACTAATAGTGAAGCTCGATACAAACCATGATAAGCAAAACACAAGATTTTGAGGAAGAGGATCTTCCAGAAATAACTCTAATAGATCATACATGCCTTACTGCTCCATATCATATGCATACTTATCTTCCATTGTTTCTCAACATCTCATACATACCTATCTTCCACTATTGCTCATCACACCACATCCATTTCTAATTGGATCACCGGGTTTGACATCAATGATAACATTCACACAAATCTAACAATATCCCCCTTTGTCATTGATGGAAAAATATCTCAAAAAGAACAATCTCAAAAATATTTTCACATGTATATCTGCATATAACTCCCCCTTACTCATATCACTCATGTTCCGTATGTATATCTGCATATGACTCCCCCTTACTCATATTTCTCCATTTACCATTCTCCCCCTTTGACATCAAGGACAAAGGTTGCCTTCAATCAACAAACAAGAAGAGATACCAAAATTGTGTATCAACGAAAAATAATTCTTAACTGCTCTTCTTCTAAAAAACCTGTTTGTATTTCTCCTTGAGTTTTGGAAGAACCTTCCAGGAATGTACAACCAATTTAATACTAACAGATAAACTTCTGCATTCGACCAATACATCAATAACATGAGATAAACTATTTGGAATGGACGGACTCTTCTCATACTCAACTACATCATTAAGCAATGCTATCTCTCTAACTTTCTAGAAAATGCTCACGTAATCTTCTTTCTACCTTTGCAAAGATAATATCTCATACTGCAGGGAATTTACCTCCTTTCTTTGATCACCATCTTTATCGCTCAAAAAATCAAATGTCGTACCAATAGAATTCAACTCCTCTTCAACAGATTCAACTTTTTCTTTGAAATTCGTCATAGTATCCAACCATTGTAGACAATACCCGTACACTTTGCTGGCACTACTGATGCAATCCTTCATTTCACTAATGCATTATGAGAAAGTTCTCTTAGCATCATCACATTTTCCACCATATTATACATTATCTGCTTTAGTTTTTGATTCATCTTTTTCTTCCTTTGCAACCTCCAACTCTTCTTTAGCCATAGGAGATTCCAGATCATCTAACTCAATTACATATTCATTTATTAGTTCTTTCTTCTTTTTCTTAGGTTCCAAAGAACCAGAAAACATAGTCTCCTTCGACTTCCTCTTTTTGGAGGCCAAACTCTTCATAGCAGAACCGGTAGTAGGGGATACCAGATTAACACACCAAACCTCTTGAAGTGTCCTAAAGTAATCATCACAAGCTTCTTCTCTTTTTTCCAAACCATTTAGATATCTAAAGATTTGTGTTACAATTAGGACTTGAGATTCCCACAACACATTTTCCTTCACTTGTAAAGATCCCAGAAAATACATTGCTAAGCATACAAGCAACAACCCAAACCGGAAGGGGTAACCTTGATCCTGTATCATTTTGATGTTCTCTAGCAATTGATTCTTCAACAATTCATATAAATTGAACACTGCATCTTCCATAACAAGCATATGCACAACATACACAACAATAGATGAGGTAGAACCTTCACTATTTTTAAAGTAATTTTTATAAGAGATACCGTATGCCACATACCTCACCACGGGATTAACAATTTTGTCAATCAACAATGCTCTTTGATCTCCCGTCACTCCGGTTAGGGTTTCAACTTCCTTGTTCTTTATAGTCTTCTTGACTAGTACATTCCCATTGTCACATAGACTAGTAATAGCTAAAATGATGTCCTTAGAAATCAAATAGGGTTTGTCCAACACAATGCAATCATTCTTTACTCGACTTAGGATAAGATTCATCAAATCTTCATTATCAAACTAGGGAAATTCACTCCACAAATCCTATCCTTTATTCCCTAACTCTTTTAACTCTTTGTAAATCTAGTTCATTTAAACTTCTTTTCATCTTTATGATATTTTTATGATTGATTTCATCTAACCATACCTTTTCCAAATCTGAATATCTCCGTTGCTCGATTCTCTGACGATCATCTTGGATTCCATGATGTGAACACTTGCTCTACTCTTCAACTGCTGCTTTGCTTAGATTCTTTTCTTCACATAATGTAGAAAAATGATTTCAAATTTTTATATTTATCTTGCCAATAGCTTCTAGGGTTTTGTCGCTGAAAAAAAGTGTCTTGTCAATTATGTCACCAAAATTATCGAGTTGCATATCTAGCACAGTCATGTCAGACCCATAGCATCAACAAATTTAGAAGAGGGGGGAAGAAAGATTTTCCTTGAAAACTCCCCCCGAGCCAAATAAATAAGCTCAGTTACCGAAGGGAGAGGTGCCTACACCAGATTCCGGTACATTAGGCTTTCTCTCATTGTTTACCTCTTTCTTTTTCCATACCATGACTTGTTTCTTCAATTCACTAGTCTTAACCATATTATTCTCCATAGACTTATCCACACCAACCTCATTCTGCACTAATTAGCATAATGTCTATATTTCTTGCACTTGTAACATTTGATGTTCTTCTGCACTAAATTCATTGAATGTGTTCTAGATCTGCACTAATTAGCTTTGTGACCATAGCCATTGCATAGATGACAATATCCATGAAAGTTACTATTCATCCTACTCATTCCAACTGGATTTTGACTCACGACATGATTGTTACATTAATTTGCTTTGTGACCAAACTTCTTACAATTGTAACATTGAATTGCAGCCTTATGACCAAATTTATTGGATTGAAAATAATAACCATTAAATGAAGGGTACCTTTGTGCATTTGGTTGACGAACTAATGGTCTTCTTGTATTAGATTTCTGATTTTAGATTTTGCTTGCGTCTTCAGCTTTCTTTTCTGCTTCTACCTTTTTTCCTTTCCTTTGACTTTGTCATTCTGATTTGAACATTTATCGGGTAGAAATCCTAGTCCAGTCCTTTTCTATATGAACTTTCTGCATGTTAATCAATTCTTCCAGAAGTTTGTCGCTTTCAAGAAATTTAGATTTTGCCTTCATCTTTTTCACTTCTTGTTCCACCTTCTCACATTCTTCAGTATTTAGCTTAATTAAATCTTTCAGAGTTTCTTCCACTTTGTGTTTTTTGTCAATCTTTAACATCAGATCTTAAATTTTTTCGTTCACTCACTTCAATTGATTATTAACTTCCTTATGTCTCAACTTAAACTTTCCGATATGTCCTTGCAATTTCACCACACGCTCATATTCTTCTTTGATGTTTTCTTTCAATTCCTCATTCTTTGATTCCATACTTTCTAGATCTTTAAGAGCTGTGTGCAATTCTTCATCTAACTGATATTCCTCAGTCAATACTCATTGGTGCCATGATTCAACCAACAAGGATCTGCCTCAAGCGGTTAAGCTAGAAAGCAAGGGACCGGGCTCTGATACCAATTGTTGAATGGTTGAATGGACTAGAATACTAAGAGGGGAAGGGGGGGTGGTGAATTAGTATTCCCACAATTATATATTTTTTTTTGATATTTTAACTTTAGCAATTAATCTCATCAACATGAAACAACAAATGTAGAATAAATGAGAAACATAACCACAAAATGAACACTAGGTTTTGATACATGGAAAACCCAAATGGGAAAAACCACGGAGAGGGTTAACTCTCAAGATAATATAACTTGTTATATGATGTTTTACAAAGGGGTGGTGCACTACTGGTTGGATCATTGCCTGAATACAATAAAACCAACTGCTAGAATGCTCATTGCAATAGAAATAAATGAATTGAGGAAAATTACATCTCCAAATGCATGGGGTCAATTCCCAGATAAGCTCAGATATCAAAACAACAACTCACAATAGATTCAATAAAGGATCTCTCCAACCTGATCACAATTGCCTCCAACAAATTTGGTGAAAGATTACTGCAACACTATGTGCTCTCTATCAATTCAACTGCTTGTAGCAGATCCTGTGAGGGATTACTGCAACATTGTAACCGCACTCAAATTATACACACTATTCTCTTCCACATATCATACTTTGTTTCTCATATGTATTCACTCACTCTCTCTACACTTTCATCTGCATTCTCCATACTTCAACATATCTTCTATATATATATATATATATATATATATATATATATATCGGTAAGCACATACACCTAGATAATATGTCGGGAAAGCACAAATGATTTACACAATAATACATTTCTCGAATCAACATGCTACACAAATATGCCTCGACCAAAAAAAAAAGTAACCAAGTCAACCTTCACTAATCTTGTACATGCTCCCTTCACATGCTTCAATTACCAAAACACATGCCTCAATTATCGGAACAAAACAAGAGTCTATTGGAGCCATAGACACAAATTTCAAGCATAACATCCTTCATCTTCAAGATACAAATGCCATAGATTTCGGAGGATAAGATTCATAAATCATAATGTAATATAAACATCCGGATATCAATTCAAATTATACAACTAATATCGAAGCTTGATACAAACCATGATAAGTAAAAACAAGATTTTGAGGAAGGGGATCTTCCTAAAATAACTCCAGTGGATCATATGTGCCTTATTGCTTCATATCATATACATACTTATCTTTAACTATTGCTCAACATTACATACATACCTATCTTCCATTGTTTCTCATCACACCACGTCTAGTCCTAACTGGATCACCGGGTTTGACATCCATGCTGATGTTTTGGATTTGTTCCAGGGTAGGGATCCCCTTGGGGTCCCCATCCACCTCCCTTTTATCCTCCTCTTTCTTCTCTTGGTTGTTCAGATTATCAACATCCAAGTCTACTTTAGCTTCCTCACTACTCACCGCTTCCTTAACCACATCTTTCTTAGGGGCCAAAAGAGCCTGGGATCTAGTAGCATCTAGATCTACCATTTTCATGACCTCATCGGGGTCCACCAGGTTGATTTGATTAACATTTTCTTCTTCTGATTCAATATTCACATCATTGGCGGGGGGCCATGTTGGCATATGATGAACCGATATGATAATATGATGATAATATATGTTGTCATTGATGCCAATAAGTACAGGTCAATTGGTATGAAGAGATGTAGTGAACTGGTGTCAGGGTTTCACTAAGTGTGACTACCGGTTGGTAGTCTCAGCTCTAGGGTTTCTGGTTTGGCAATCTATCTTGTGCGATGCAACCGGTGATATTCTGTGATGAGTTAGCTAAGAAATAAGGATGAGATCAAGATGCCACGCCATTTTTGTGCACATGAAGGATTTCCTTGAGGATCTTGCATGTGAAGATCGACTGCATTAAATGTCTACCTCGGGAATGAACATTATTCTTAGCAGTATGAGAAGAAAGTGTGATGGGTTACTGATTTCTATGTGCGGTGAAGAATGGATGATGCAGAATGACTTGTGATCTGTTTGAGATTGTTTCATTCTATGTAAAGTGTTTGGACGGTTAGGATTGGACCGCTTGTAATTGTAAACCTAAAATACTTAGGGTTTAGGGTTTATGTTACCGCCCTAATTCTTGTCTATAAGGTCGATGACTTTTGATATTATTTTTGTTCGCAAAAGTTGTGTGTGTATTCGAGTGATGAGATACTTGCCAGACCAGTGAGTGAAAACTGCAGAGTGTGATTGCAGAGTAGAGGAACTAAAAAAGATCTACCTTAGCATATAGTGCTATTATCAGATCAGAGTTTTACCTGTTGTCTTCTAACCATTTCAACAGAAGGAAAATCCCTTTGCCAGGTAGCTTTAACAGGCTTACTGTATATCCTCTAACCAGGTGACTCAAGTTTATTGAGTTCTTTAAATCCTCTAGCGAGGTAACCTTTAACAGGCTTTCAACCTTTAACAGGGTATATAGCCATCCCTTAACCGGGTGATCTTTAATAGGATCGATTCCTAGAAGAACCTTATTGTAAAGTCTTTAAACGGACTGGGCTCCTAACAGAACGAGCTTCAAAAGAGTTCAAAACAAGATTGTAGGTATTCATCCCCATCGTGGTTTTTCCCATTTGGGTTTCCACTTGAAAAATCTATGTGTCATGAGTTGTGCATTTTTCATGTGATGATTGAGTATTCTCTGTTTAGGTGATTATGCATGCAGAGCTAATGGTTATGGTATTACTGATACACCACATGCATATGTTTATGGGTGAAGTAGTTATCAAGTATTGAATGATATTTGAAGTTTTCAGTTTTACCAGTTTAAGTTGTCAGAAGTCTTACTGTGTTTAACCGGTATTGCCATGGTTAAGTTCAGTAATGAAGACAACCGGTTAGCATTGTTTTAACTTGATAAGTTGCGGAGAAGTTTTTGTATGCACTGATTCACCTCCCCTCTCAGTTCCAGTTAGGGTATTTGTTGTTCATCATTATTCATCAATTGGTATCAGAGCTACTCCAGGTCCTCAGTGATATAAGCTTAACCGCTTGAGGTAAAAGATTCTTCCTTAATGATGAAGAGGGAAGGTCCTAAGTTCAATAGAGATAACTTCAAAATATGGAAGGACAAAATGAAGATCTATATCAAGAGTTTGGGTGCTCAACACTGGAGCTATGTTGAGAATGTCTATGTAATCCCCACTGGCACTCTAACCGATGATCAGAAAAGAGAGATTCAAGAAAATGGGCAAGTTATGGAAGCCCTTATTAGCAGTTTGCCTGATATTGAGTTCATTGATGTACAAGATAGGGACACTCCTAAGGATGTATGGGACACATTGGAAACTATTTATGGCGGTGATGAGCATGTCAAGCAAGCTAAGGAAGAGAGCCTTAGAGGAAAATTTGAAGACATGAGGATGGTTGAAGGTGAAACCATTAAGCAATATGGCATAAGGATCAAGACTGTGGTTGGAGATATCAAGAGCACTGGTGGAACAATTGAAGATGCCACCGTTGTCAGTAAAGTTTTGAGATCATTGTTATTGGTCTATGTAATTAGAGTTGCTGCCATTCAATAGCTAAGGTCTATTGACAAAACCAAGGTATCCTTAGACTCTATCATTGCAAAGTTGACTGCATATGAGTTGAATAGCTATGATGGCAGTGTTCAGAAGACTGAGTCAGCCTTTAGAGCATCTGCTATACCAACTAGAAAAGGAAAAGAAGTACAAGTTATGAATCTAGGCAATGCAGAGATATGAATGATGAAGAGATTCTAATGGAGTTTGAAGCTCTTCTTGCCAAGAGACTTCCAAAAGGCACTAGAAAATACAGAGGTAAGCTTCCTTTAAATTTTTTTTCCTGCAATAAGATAAGACATATAGCTGTTAACTATCCTAACAATGACAATAAGAATAAACCGAAGAGGTTTAGAAAGTATAAAGGAGGAAATAGAAGAAATTGTCTTGTTGCAGTGGATGAAGGTGTTATTGATGAAGAATCTGTTGGGTCTCAAATCAATAGATTGGATAGGTTCTAAGGAAATGCCAACTCCTATGATCAAACCCTCCAATTGAATTGGCCAACTTATAGAGTGAACCTATTTGGTTACTAACTCTCTCACTTTAGGCTATGCAGGACCTAGGCGGGTATACCTACTCACTAGTTGTTCCTTCAACTAATGGTTTTTATAGCAGATTTAGTGTCTTAATCTGATATCTCCTAGTCTCATAATGGCATAAGTTTCTTAAACAGATTGATTTCAGATGTGTGTATTGATCTATGTATCTTGTAAAAGTATATATGTTACACTTTGGCTAAATTACCTACTATACCCACTCTACTGATCCTAATGCTTAAAAGTAAAGGGTAATTGGTATGGTTAAAGTGTTTGTTTACAAATGACCAATGCCTTTCCTCTTATTTGGGCTATAGAGTCTTATATTTCTTCAGGACTTATTGTGTAAACTTATGAGACAATTTTTAAACCCACCCCTTTTGGTAAGTCTGTCAGTTACTGTTTCTTATGAGCTCTATTTTGATGTTTATATTGTAAACCGCTTGAATGAGTTTAACCCTAACTTTAAGAGACCATCCAAGGAAGAATTACAATGAACAATTACAATTCACAAGTAAATCCTTTTGATCCAAATCTACAATATGAAACACAAAACTTTACTGGAACAACACAAATAACCTTATCTCCTTTAGATAATATCACAAGCAACTACCTTCTGGAAATATGTTAACTCTCAACACATATGAGAAAGAAAATGCAACCAGTTATTTTTGATAAAAAGTTTAAAAGTACAAAATTTGCCTCCACCTCTTGTATCTCTATTCTCTCCCTCTTTACATTTTAAATCACACATATATATGTGGTTGAATGGTTTTCATACCCCTTTGGGTGAAAAGACACCCCCCTTTTAAATAAAAATAATTCCAAATCCCCAAATTGCCTTAGTTTATGTAATTAATTGTCACTTTACAAGTTGTTTAGGCATATTAGAGGTATTTTAAGGCTATTTTATGGGTATATAATGGATAAATGGTCTTTAAATGATGTAAATACCCCCTTTGGTGCTTCACAATCCATTTTTTATGCCCATTATTGTGTTTATGTTATGGTTTCATATTGTGCAACAAATATAAAACATATTACTTGTACCTATTCAATATATATATATATATATATATATATATATATATATATATATATATATATTTAGAATTTTTCTCATTTCTTGTCTTGGAATCTGGAATTCTAAAAATTGCAAAATTTAGGGTTCCAACAGTGGCTCTGTCTGGGGATGCATGCCCCATGCGGGCATAGCAAGAATCCATCTATCTCTGGTAAAGTAGATTGGATGTGTCAAATCATCTCCCTTATGTAGATTATGTCAAAACTGCATGTAGTGGCCCCAAGCCCCAAAAACTGAACACTAATTCTTTCCTCTATCAAACATCTGATTCTCATCATGAAGTAGTATAAAAACTTTGAAATTATTGATATCACCTGATTGGCAATTCCTGTCATAAGATGCATCATCCATCCTTATTTTATAGGGATTCTTTATTTCACCTGGATTACCATTATCCCCTATTCCATAGGAAATGGTATTTATACTTTTACAAAAGTTTGCTTCTTGTGGCATCCACATATTCTTCATCTCCATTTTATTGGAATGTTGCATATTATCTAACTGGTACTTCTTTTCACCTTTTATTTTATCTCTATGTGATGTACCTTCCTTTTGTAACTCTGTTATTTTTGTGGTCCTTTTATCACGTGACTTAGTCATATTATTATCCATGTTGTCTTCACACATGTTTGTATTGTCCATACTGTTTGCAATTTTTTCTTCTTCATCATATAGAGGATTTGAGAATACATGAAAATCCTTTTCACACATACCATGGCAGTAGGGAATATGATTTTCCTCTATCACTTCATCACATAAGGGGTTTGAAAATATTTGAAAGCCATTTTCAAATTTGCATACCTCTTCTTTATCAATTGTATCATCAAGGTACTCAAGTATGGATTCACTTTCCTCATGACTGGTACAATATTCTTCATCAATGTTAGCAATAATTTCTTCAGGTTCTGACTTGTACTCACAAACATCATCAATTGCTCCTTCATTAGATGGGACTTCCAAAGGGATAAGTGATTCTTCTATATATTCATCTTCATTTGCATCTCTTATGTTGATGTTACTCGTCTCACGCAAATCATGTAGTTTTTTACTCAACTCTTCAAAAACTGAACATGTTGATGAATCCCTTGAGGAACCTGAGGAAACCTGCAATGAGAAAGTGAAAGATGAACCGGGTGTAGCCTTCTAAGAACCTGTTAAGAAAGAAACAAGAAAAGACCTTAGTGTTCCCGTACCGATAGAAGCTGCAGTAGGTGAAGAAGAAGATGGAGATGAAGAAGAAGAGGAAAAGCAAGCAGAACCAGCTAGAGTCATTCCTAGATATGTGAAACTAAATCATGATCCAAAGCAGATCATATGAGATAAAGATGCAGGGTTACTCACAAGTAGAAAGATGAAAGAGAACTCTTGCATGATTTTTGAATTTGAGCCTAAGACCACTAGAGAGGCACTTACAGATGAAGACTGGATTAAGGAAATGGAATAGGAGCTAGACCAGATAGAAAAGAATGCAAGATGGTCTTTGGTACCCAAACCAGAACACAAGAATTTCATGGGTACCAAATGGGTCTTCCAGAATAAGTTGAATGAAGAAGGCACAATTGTAAGGAACAAGGCAAGACTTGTATGCAAGGGATATGGTCAGGAAGAGCGAGAAGATTATGGAGAAACCTTTGCTCCTGTGGCTAGACTGGAAGGTGTCCGAATGCTACTTGCATTTGCATCATTCAAGGGATTTAAGGTATACCAGATGGATGTGAAGTCTGTGTTCTTGAATGAAATCCTAGAAGAGGAAGTGTATATTGAGCAACCAGACGGGTTTGCCTTATCAGAAGATAGTAACATGATGTGTATATTACACAAGGCCTTGTATGGATTGAAACAAGCACCAAGCACATGGTATGAATGGTTACACTCTCATCTTGTGAAAATATAATTTTGGAGAACAATTGAGGATAGTAACATATACCTGAAATCTGAAGGTGATCAGATTCTGATCTGTGAAGTATTTGTGGATGACATAATCTTTGGAGGAGATGATGAAATGAGCCATGCATTTTCAGATGAAATGAAGAAAGAGTTTGAGATGTCTATGATTGGAGAGATAAATTTATTCATTGGTTTACAAATTCAACAAATGAAAGAGGGTATCTTTATTACCCAGTCCAAGATGTCAGACCTTTGGCATGGAGGAGAGCAAATTGGTTGGTACACCAATGGTGATCGACTGTAAATTGACTAAGGAAGATGATTCAGCGTAGGTGAATGAGAAGGAGTATCGATCAATGATCGGTAAGATTCACTATGTGGTGCACAACATACCAGATATTGCTCATGCAGTGGGCATAGTAGCTCGGTTTCAGAAGAGTCCAAGAGAATCCCACTTGGTAGCGGTCAAGAGGATTATTAGATACCTGAAAGGGACTATTGACTATGGATTGTGGTATCCATACAATGGTGATTTTAATCTCAAAGTGTTTATCGATGCAGATTGGGCAGGTAATGTGGATGACCGGAAGAGGACAACCGATGCAACATTCTTCCTTGGTGGAAGACTAGTCTCCTGGACAAGCAAGAATCAGAGCTGTATTTCTCAGTCTACAACTAAAGCAGAATATGTGGCAACATTTATGAACTGCACTTAGGCAATCTGGATGAAGCATGTACTGAATGGCTTCAAATTACCTATATCTGAACTGGTGAGTATTCTCTGTGATAATACTAGTGCAATCAATATTTCCAAGAATTCGGTATTGCATGCTAGAACTAGGCACATTGAGCTCAAGTATCATTTCTTGAGAGAGAAAATTCAAAACAGAGAGGTCGTATTACAACATATTTCTAGTAAGGAGCAACTAGTAGACATATTCACTAAGCCCTTACCGAAGACTACATTTACCTATTTGAGAAGTGAATTAGGGGTTTTACCCCTTCATAAAGTAAACTAAAGATGTGTGCTCTACATTAGTCAGGTATTACAATGACAAATCTTTCAGGATTGATGTGTTGAAGGATGCTACTCCATAGGGGAGAAACATAGTGGAGTATGGAAGCTTGTGCCTCCACTTTGGCATTGTTGTCAAAGGGGAGAAGATATATGATAGGGGAGAAGATATCTGATGAAGATATTTTAGATGCGCTGGGCTATGATGTTTTAAGTTGCAATGCTACACCGAGTATTGCCATCAATTCCAAAGGGGGAGATTGTTGGTATATGATGAACCCGTATGATAATATGATGATAATATATGTTGTCATTGATGTCAATAAGTATAGGTCAATCGATATGAAGAGATGTAGTGAATTGGTGTTAGGGTTTCACTAAGTGTGACTACCGGTTGGTAGTCTCAACTCTAGGGTTTCTAGTTTGGCAATCTAGCTTGTGCAATGCAACCGGTGATATTCTGTGATGAGTTAGCTAAGAAATAAGCATGAGATCAAGATGCCACGTCAGTTTTGTGCACTTGAAGGATTTCCTTGAGGATCTTTCATGTGAAGATCGACTGCATTAAATGTCTACCTCGGGAATGAACATTCTTCTTAGTGGTATGAGAAGAAAGCGTGATGGGATACTGATTTCTATGTGCGGTGAAGAATGGACGATGCAGAATGACTTGTGATCTGTTTGAGATTGTTTCATTCTATGTAAAGTGTTTGGACGGTTAGGATTTGATCGCTTGTAATTGTAAACCTAAAATACTTAGGGTTTAGGGTTTATGTTACCGACCTAATTCTTGTCTATAAGGTCTATGAGTTTTGATATTGTTTTTGTTGGCAAAAGTTGTGTGTGTATTTGAGTGATGAGATACTTGCCAGACCAGTGAGTGAAAACTACAAAGTGTGATTGCAAAGTAGAGGAACTGAAAAGGATCTGCCTTAGCATATAGTGCTGTTATCAGATCAGAGTTTTACCTGTTGTCTTATAACCATTTCAACAGAAGGAAAATCCCTTTGCCAGGTAGCTTTAACAGGCTTACTGTAAATCCTTTAAACAGGTGACTCAAGTTCATTGAGTTCTTTAAATCCTATAGTGAGGCAACCTTTAACAGGGTTTCAACCTTTAAGAGGGTATATAACCATCCCTTAACCGGGTGATCTTTAATAGGATCAATTCCTAGCAGAACCTTATTGTAAAGTCTTTAACCGGACTAGGCTTCTAATAGAGCGAGCTTCAAAAGAGTTCAAAACAAGCTTGTGGGTATTCATCCCCACCGTGGTTTTTCCCATTTGGGTTTCCACGTAAAAAATCTGTGTCATGAATTGTGCATTTTTCATGTGATGATTGAGTATTCTCTGTTTAGGTGATTATGCATGCAGAGCTAATGTTTATGGTATTACTAATACAACACATGCATATGTTTATGGGTGAAGTAGTTATCAAGTATTAAATGATATTTGAAGTATTCAGTTTTACCGGTTTAAGTTATCAGAATTACTATGTTTAACCGGTATTGCCATGGTTAAGTTCAGTAATGAAGACAACCGGTTAGCATTGTTTTAACTTGATAAGTTGCGAAGAAGTTTTCGTATGTACTGATTCACCCCCCCTCCCAGTACCAGTTAGGGTATTTGTTGTTCATCATTATTCATTAGGCCAAAGGTACCCACATCCATCCCAGGCATAGAAACCTTAAGATCATTGCCACCTACAGACCCATGTTGAGCACCCCCATCTTTGCCATGGGCACAATCCTCCTCAGAATCAAAAACACTTTGGGGTTTCAATTTCCTCTCCGCAGACCCCTTATCTAAGCGAGTCTGCGGGACCTCCTTCCTTCAGTGTCTGGGGATTGAAATTCATCCTCCATATCATCGAAGGAAGAATTATCCTTAATGATAATTCTTTTATGTTTAGCAGAGGATTTTCCTTTGCCTTTGAAGGGGGTATGGGATTTATCTTTGCCAATTAAGGAAGAAGGCACAAAGAAAGGGGCAATCTCAGTAATAGAGATAGTGGATGGAAATTGAGAGGCCGCAAAAGATTCATTAGCAAAATGGAACAATTTGGGGATAGCATGGCCAACAAAAAACCCCGTGAGGGGGTGCAACACATTCAAAGGAGGTTGAAAAATCATGAGGTTTCTCTGAGGGCAGATAGATAGGTGGAAATGGTAAAGTCTGTAAATGAGGCCCTGATGCAAAGAGATGGTCGTCTTGTCCCCATTTTTTAGGGTCAAGGGCCTCCTTAATCGAGACTTCTAAAAAATGCAATAGAAAAAATGACAAACAAAGAAGGTCATGATTGCGAAAAATGGTTAAGCAAAGGCAAATGATAGTAATAAAATACCTTATAACGACCTTCCAGGGAAAAATACTTCATTATCATCAGACAAATTTGATCCTAGGGGTGCTTCAACTCTTCTTTAGAGAACCCACCTTGCATTTTCACAGGTTCCTCTTTGCCTTTGAAAAATCTCTTTAGACCATCGCTGTTGGTGACATGACTAGTCTTCTTCCATCTTCTCCCCTCCAAAGAGAGGCATGTGGCCTGAGAAATTGTCTCCTCAGAGACATCAAGCAAAACCCCCTCAACCGTAACCCTCCTACTAGCCTAAGAGTTCACAAACTGGATCGAGAGTTGCTCCTCATGGCCGCGAAGGCACTCCATGAACTCTGCCACCCCACCTTCTACACAATAAATTCCACACACTAGATTATTTTTTGAAGTCATCTAGCTTGTCAGGTTTGTAACAGACTCTGTCACCCCCCATTGTCAAGACCAGACTAGTGGTAGAGAGAATTTGATTAGCAGTAGACAGAAGCAAGAACACACATAGGGCATCAAGAAAATATCTCTTAATGAATTTAGAAACAATTCTCTCAAAAGGGTTGGAGATTTTGTAATCATGGAAAAGACACCTTAAGGAAAAATTATTGCCATAAATGTTCTTGGGAATAGGAATTTTGTGCGAGACATTAATCACCCCTTGCAAAATGACCTTGAGCACATAGAAAATCATCAAAAAATGATTATCATAATTGTAAGGAGCACGTGGTTCAAATTGCATACTACAGCCAATTAAATCCATCTAGCTAGACCATTTAAGTATGCCGTCACACTTCGGATTGATCATGGGGAAAACCCTTGAAAAGTGTACCAAAAAAAGATGGCGGCGTACACATCATCAATAGAGTCAATGTTGGCAGTCCACCTCAGCCGACTATTGGCGCTAATCATCAAAGGTTTACACATTTTCAAATTAAAAAAATAATTCCCTCCGAAACCCGAGGAAGCCAAGGGGAAAGAACTGAAAGGATAAAAAAAGAGCTTAATCATGAGGGGTAAGCTTGGAGCCCTCTCCCTTTAGGAGGGAGTTAAAATTAGGTGGTAGAGAGTTGTGATTCCTCCAGCATTTGAGGCCCAAACTCATTAAACCAATGGCCGCAAGAGCATCAACAACCCCATTTCCTTCTCTATAGATATGCATGATGCGAAAGGAGTCAAGCTCAGAGATGAGCCTAAAAAAATATTTGATAAAACCTTCAATCGACTAGTTGAGTCTGTTCCTCCCTTTGACAACATAAAAAATGAGCTTAGAGTCCCCTTCAATGTCCATAACCCTTATGCCCATAGAGATGGCAAAACCCACCCCCAAACCAAGGCCATAGCTTCATCTTGATTGTTGGAGTGGCCATTCAAGTTACCCATGTAGGATGCAACCAAGGCCCCACTGTGATTTCTAATACACTACCCCCAGCTGCCAGGCCATGTCTAGTAGCCCCATCGTAATTGAGTTTGAAGCAACCAAGAATTGGGGGGGACCAAAAGGTATTATGCCTTCAGAGATGCTTGGAGTTATCAATATGTGCAAAGTATCTACGTAGGTTTCAATAGCTAGCAATCTGCCAATCCCAGTTGGAAGGAGGATTAGGGGGATTTTTAACAATAGTCACATATAAATTTTGTAGGATGAGCTTAAGGAAACATGCAAACACATTTTCCTGAGTGGTCTCCTTATCCCTGAAGATCCGGTTATTCCTCTCCTTCCAAATGAACCAGCAGAGATGTGGGGGAATTTGTTTCCAAAGCTGGTGGACCATAGGGTTGGAGGTGGGGCACCTTCACTCTTGCAGAAAGTGTATCACATTTTCGTTCATAGTCCAACTAAGGTTAAGCTTATGGCAAACTATCCCCTAGAGGGCTTTGACAAAGGCACAATGGAGAAAAAGATGGGTGGAACTTTCCATTTCAATTTTGCAAAGGACACATCTATTAGGGAACTGAAATCCCCACTTAACCAAGTTGTCATGAGTGAGTATTTGTTATGTATAACAATCCACTAGAAAAAAATGATCTTGGGGATGAGTTGAGGATTCCAAAAATCATTCCATTTGACTAGAGAGACCGGGTCCCAGAGCAGACAATTGTAAGCAGTCTTGACCGAGAATTCCCCAGTAGGGTTCCATTTCCAAATAAATTTATCCTCCCTAGGAAAGAAAGGGAGTCTAGTTCCAACCATCAGCTCCTGCAAATCCTTGGCAACCGGTAGCAGGAGTAGCTGATCCAGACAACAATTTGAAATAGATTTCCAAGTACTGTTAGAGAAATAATTAGAGACCCTATCAACAAAGAAACCCTTAGCAACATCCTTGATCCTTCTAAGAGAGGGGGAAGAGATTAGGTGCTTGTCCCAAAGTCAACAATCTTCCCAAAATAAAATATTTTTGCTATTACCAATGAGCCACTTCATGCTTTGAGAAATGAGATCTTTGCAACTAAGAATATTGTTCCATATTTTTGACCCTCTAGGGATTCCATCATTATGTAAAGCAGAAATAAAGATGACTTGGCGAAGTTATTTCACCCTCATAATGTGACCCCAGTCTAAATCCATGTGGAGAAGCTTCCAAGCCATTTTAGTCATGAGAGCCCTGTTGAAGTGGGTGATTTTGCGGATTCCCATGCCCCCCTTCAATTTCGAGTAGTGGACTTTATCCCATCTAACAAGGGCAAGACTTTTATTTTCTTCCATCCTAGTCCAAAGAAAAGATCTTTGGATGTTCTCCAACTTATCAGCCATGGTGGCAGAAATTTTAAATAGGGATAGGAAGTACACAATAATACCTTGCAAAGACGAGGCCATCAGCTGAAGCTTCCCCACACTTCTGAAGAATCTCCCCTTCCACCTTGCCAGTTTCTTCTACATTCTCTCTAGGATAGTCACCCAAAAGGGGTTGGAGACATCCTTTACATTAAGGGGTAGCCCAAGGTAAGTGCCCAAGAGGGAGGCAATTTGACAATCCAGGATCCCACAAATTTTAGCTTGAAGTTTGTTAGCAGTATGAAAGAAATAGATGTTTCTTTTATCTTAGTTAATGTGGTGACCTGAGGCCTCAACATAATGATTAAGAAAGGATTTCCAACCTCTGGCCTCAATCATCAAAGAAATCCCAAAAAGGATGGTATCATCCACAAACTGCTGCAAAATGGTAGGAGGAACAATGGAAGCAGGTTTGATCCCCATGAATTCCCTTCTCTGAACCAAAGAATTGAAGTTCCTGGCCAAAAATTCAGCAAGAATAATAAAGATATAGGGTGAAAGAGGGTCACTCTGTATGAGCCCCCCAGACGGCTCAAAGGTCTCCCAAGGGATCCTATTTAGAAGAACAAAATAATTGACAATAGTTATGCATTCCCCAATGAGGTTAAACAACTTTCCCCCAACACCTAACTTTTGTAGAACTTTAAAAAGGAAGCTCCATTTCACTCTAACATAAGCCTTAGAGTTGTCCAATTTTAGAACCATGCTAGGATTATGATATTTGTCCATAGAATGAATGACCTCTTGAGTTGAGTTGGTAGCATCAAGGATTTGTCTGCCAGGGACAAACTCCTTCTGGCAAGGACTAATTAGAGAATTCAGAAAGGGTTTGAGCCTATTGACTATGACTTTGGAGATCTTGTAGATAGTGTTACAAAGACTAATAGGTCTAAAGTCCTTTAGATGGGTCGACTCCTGAATTTTAGGAACCGAAGCAATGAAAGTGCTATTAAACTTCTTGAAAAGCTTATTGGACCTAAAGAAATCTTTCATAGCAAGAACCACATCAGCACCAACCACATCCTAATGGTCTTGGAATAAAGCCAAAGGGAAGCCATTAGGACCTGAAGCTTTGAAAGCCCCCATAGAGAACACAACATTCCTCACCTCGTCCTTAGTAATCGGGGTCATAATAAGATTATTGTCTTCCACAGTGAGGGGGGATGGGAGGCAATGTAGGAGGTTGACATCCAAGACTGGGTCCCCAACTCTGCAATCATTAGCGAATAAAGAAGAGAAATAGTCAAAGGCCAGTTTTCCAAGGCCATCATTATCTTTGACATCCTGATTACGATCATTCATTAAACAAGAATAGTGATTTCTTCTCTCGTGAATATTGGCCGATCTATGGAAAAATGTCGTATTTTTATCTCCCTCTTTTAACCATTGAATCCCCAATTTATGCTTCCAGTATACCTCCTCCCTAGTTGAGTTCTCCTTCCATTTTTGCCTTAAAATGGCCTCCTCCTGGTGGGTAGCATCAAGGAGATCCCCTTTGTCAATTTGTTCCTATATGATTGCTAGCTTGGCACTGAGCTCCTTTTTATAGAACAAAGATGTTGTCGAAAGTTTTTTTGTTCCATCCCCAAGCATTTCTTCTGATCAAGTCTAATTTTTGGGCAACCTGAAACATGGGTGTGCCAAAAATATGTGTGTTCCACCAATATTTGATGCAATTTTTGAACTTGGGATGGGTGTTCCACATAACTTCATATCTGAAGGGGTAGTTGCAGAGGAGAAGGGGATTGTGGTTAGAAACTATCCTGGGGAGGGCAGAGAGCTTCACATTGAAACCAATACCCCAGTTGCCCGAGATGAGGAATAGGTCCAGTCTAACCTAGATGAGGTCATTACCTTTTCTAAGATTAGACTAGGTGAATCTTTGGCCAATTAGGTCCACATCCAGTAAACCATTCCTGCCGATGAAATCTGCCAGATCAGTCATGTTGTCAAAGTACTCGTGAAGACCTCCAGTTTTTCAGAGGGGAAGAGCAGAGAATTAAAATCTCCCACAGTCATCTAGTGGGCATTGGGTTTATTCTGAATCAGAGATGAGATATCATTCCAAAGGGAGAGCCTACCCAATCTGATATTAGGGGCATAGACATTAACAAGAAACCAAGATCCTAGAGTAGAGGAGAGCCCATAGATGAAAAAGTTGGTAAAAGAGGTAATGAGGTTGCCAGATAACCGTGAGGGGTTACACATGGTGACCAAACCACCAGAGGCCCCAATGACATCACTAATCAAGAACTGGGCACCATGCCAAATTTTGGTAGCAATAAAAGAAAAGGGGGATTCAGTCATTTTAACCTCCTAGAGAAGGAGAATTTCAATTTTGTTTTCAAAAATACAATTCTTCAGAGTATACTGCTTTTGGGGGCTATTGAGGCCCCTCATATTCCATGAGAGAACCTTCATTTCTTACCTTTGATGGAGGTATCCAAGGTTCACTACCTTCGATTAGCAACTTCCCTTGCTACTTCCTTGTATTGAGAGAGTCTCTGCATTGGATGGGCCATCCTCAGGTCAGTCCCAGCACCAGTTTTCATATTTCTAGTCTTGCGTCTTTGTGTGATCCATCCAATATCATCAGGGAGTTGACAATCACTAGAGGCTCCAAGAGAGGAGAGTCCCATACCCAAGGTAGGGGGAATGAGAATTGCAGTCTAGTATGAGGGGCCCTGCAAGATAAACATCTTAGGAGGGGACCCGACAGACCCAGGAGCAATTGGAGATAAGGAGCCAACATCAATCTCACCCTCCTCCAAAGGGGTGACCACCTTCAAAGGGGTAGAGATCAACACCTCAAAGGGGCCGAGCTCATTGTTCACCAAGTTAGGAGCCAACAACACATCCATGTCTGGAAAGGAGTTAGGGGCCCTATCAATCCCCTTAACAGGTGAGTCAAGGAGTTTATTCATACTCTCCCTAAAGGGGCAGTCCTCAGTAGGACACTCCACGGAAGCAGAGTCATTAGTACCATCCTCAACAACAAGACCTTTGAGCTTGAGGGTCTTAGGGTCCCGCACCTTGCATTGGGAAATTATGTGACCCACCTTGTGACATTTTTGACAAAAGAGGGTAGCATTTTCATAGACCAAATCCCGAGTCCAACTTCATAGCTTAGACTCGAGAATGATGAAGTTAGGAAGATTCTTACTAACCGTAGCCTACACGCAGAAGCGCATGTAGACCAGTCTAGATTTGTTCTAGTTATCTCGTCAACACCTACAAAGTGCCCAAAGGTGTTACCAATTCATCTGAATATAGAGTCATCCCAATATTCAAGGGGTAGACCAGGAAGGTAGACCTAGACCAGAGTAGATTTGTGCAGGTCAGCAGGCGGGTCAAAACCAACTTTCCACCTGCAGAGGGACAATGTTGCATTTTTCGTAGGTCCAACAACCAGAGAGGACCAAAACAACATTCTCTTCAACAGTGAATTTGAAGAGGAAGAGAGCCCCAAACATAGCACTAATAGAGACACTTCCTTTCAGTCTCCATATATCCAAAGCCCATTTCCTAACCATTTCCATAGTAGGTCCGAGGGAAAAAAAAATTCCCCACCAAAGTGTTACTCATGTTTAGCAAAATGCGGTCCACAAATTTGTGAGGGAGATGAATAGTTGTGCATTCCTCAATTTGTAAGCAGACGTGAACAATATTGGGGTCCACCTCCTCGATAGCATTTCCAACCAGCATGTTTTTCTAGCCTTTGACAATTGTGCTAAAACTAGGGGTCTCTTGAACTTTGGGCTCATCTTGAGCAACACATTCCTTGGAGTTAGGAATTGAATCCACTGACTTGTCCGAAAACACCACGGTTTCGGGATAGTCAGTAGTCACTACCTTGACGGGGGTAGTAACAAGTGGTTTAACAATTGAACCGGAGTAGGCCCCTACATGAATCTCATCCACTGTAATGGCAGTGTGAGAAGCAATAGAGGTTGTCAACACTGCAAGGTCTAGAGGGAGTTCAGCTGGGGGGGAGAGGTCCCCCACCCGTAACAACATCCACCATGAACAGAGAAAGTTAAAAATTCAAAAGCTTGCAGAGTGGGAGTTTTGCCTTTATGTTGTTACTTCTTTTACCTTATTTAATGTTACCCATTTGGGTCAAGGTATATTTAGAAAGGAAAATTGAACATAATGATAAATTAGGTATGTCTATTTGAAAACACAAACTATTCATCTAAACTTAATTTTATAAATTTTTTTACATATGTTAGAATTAATGAAGAAACTAAAAACTTTAATAGTCTAATATATTTAAATTAAGAAACGATTATATATCATGCCTTAATAATCAATACACATTCTTCCATTTGATTGACCTTGTATCCACTTGAATATAATTACAAAACACCCCATTAGAGAACGAAAAACTTTTGAAACTTAAAACACAAGATTTGGAAGTAAAAAAAAAGAGGTTTCATTATTATCTTTTAAGATAATCCTTTGAAAGGGAATTAGATAGGTAACCTAAATATTATTTTTTGTATCAGATATGATAAAGAGTTATTTTGAAAGGACACGTGTTCAAAAATGATGAAAATAATAAATATTGATTTATAAATTTTGTATTATTCATCCCGTGTGTTTAATTGAAAGTAAATTGTACCAAAATTATATGTGATATTGTGGCTATTCTTGAATACTTATATGTCTTAAGAAAATATTTATTTTTATCTATGTCTAGTGGTTGTTAATTAGATTTTAAATTAGAAGTAGACTCCTTGTAGTCAATTGAATTAGTAGTTGTTATTCTTTATTAAATGTAACTTGTAATTACAATAAATCTGAGTATTTAATTTTTTTTATCTAGATTTGCAACTTTTTTTTAATTTGTTTTATGTAAAGTTTAATTCTTAATTTTCAAAAATAATTAGAATAGTGAAAAATGTTTATCTTTTCAATATATATATATATATATATATATATATATATAGTAATTTTAACGGAATTAGTATAGATAAATTAGATAGCTTTTACTGCAAAGCATTAATAATTTAAGGGCGATTTATATTTCAAAGATAATTTTGATTAATAACAATAGTGATTTTCAAGTAATATTAATAGTATAGATGGTTAGTTTATTTAAAAGGGCAGTTGGAATTGCCTAAAATTTTCTATGTATTGATTATTTTATTCAATTTATGTTGGTTTAATTTATCAATTATTTTCAAATAGTTAGTATAAATCTTATTTTTATTTTTAGATAGAAAACCTTAAAAAAAGTTTTTGAAACAAAACCAGTAGCATTTGATATTAGTGATGTCTATGGTTCATATTTATGGGAAATGCCATCAAAATTTTAGGTACTACGACTATAGCCTAATACATCTACAACAACGACATCTATGACATCATCCCTTTAAACCATTAGAAACAAATAAGGGAAACCTTGATGATAAAAATGCAAGGGGAATGAAATCACCCTTGGATCAATATTTAAAAAGATAAATTCAATGAGCCAACACATGCTAATACAACCATAGAAAACCTCAAATAGGATTATGAGATGTATGCAATATGATTTGATTTATATCTATTATGGAAATGTCTTATTATAAATCTTGACATGGGTCAAGGGTGACATATTTGTAGGATTAGGAATTAGATGATTTAGGACACAAGTAATGATCATGATGAACAATTGCTTCTTATTCTTCCCTTTGTGGGTGGCAATGGTAGAGGACCTATTTGGGACAAAGAACTAGAAAAGTTTGTGTATGCACTATATAGTTCCATCAAACCCTAGATAGAAAACAAAACTACTTATATATTACACCTTGATCCTGTTTAGAAGTGGTGTATGTAAGCAGTCTAGGAATGAGGTCTGTTCTAAGTACATAGGAATTCAAGGATGGGGCTTAGGGAGTGCTCACAGAAATCATGACAACTAGATAATCAAGAATGATAAATTCAATAAATTCATTTGACTAAAGTGAAAGGAAAAGTAAAATCTTAAGGGAAGATTTAAAATTCATTCCAACTATAGTCAAAAGGATCTCAAATGGATTAGTTAGCTCCATGAGGCCTTAGGCCAAATTTTGAGATAGGTTTCAAGCTTTGTATTTTAAGTTTTATACCTCTAATGATAACAATGTTGGCGCACTTCCAATGGGGAAGTGTAGTCTTTTGGGATGCGACTCAATATCCAAATGGTCTTGATGAGTCTAAGACTCTGTCCAAAGAAAATACATATCACATGCCGTTTGGTGATAGATGCCTATCCCATTTGGGTAGATGCATATAATGAATAATAGATGCCTAGCTCATATGGCTAGATGGTGTCCCAAATTACTATATTACCTATCTTATATGGATAGAGGTAACAAAGTATACTTATGAATGAACACTTAATAACCTAAAGAGTAAAAGGAAAAAATAGTGGCATTTTTTGGAAAAAATTATTGGGTCTTTATAGTCAACATCTCATAGTATTGACGACCTCAATGGCCTTGTCATTAAAGTCATTGTAGGTGTAGTAAAGGATCTTGTAGAAACAGTACTACTCAAATCTACTACCATTATTTGACTCTACAATCAACCTAATGTAGATGGCCTTGCCACCTGAGCCTATACCTTAGGCCTCTCCTCCTCAACGTTTGTTTCTACACTTTCCTTTTTGTCACTCCCATCCTCTCTGGATGATTGTGATTTAGGGAATCCTCCAACTACCTCCTCATATATAAATAGGAGTTGGTCTATCTAACTACTACCATATGAAAAATTTAGATGTCTTCTTAAAATCATCCATAAGGTCCAAGGATAGTGTTGCATTCTCCCCATCATCACTATTTAATTCACTTGATACTAAATCCATAATGGTGGATTAGGGTTTATCTATAACTTTAATAATATTGTAATGTAAGTGTATGATATTAAGCACCTATTGTGCCTACCTAAACTACCTTATCACAAGTCTAAAATAGAATGAGATCATGATATCGTCATATCGACCCACAAACAACCTATTCCTCTACATGTAGGCCATTGATCTACCAATCTTATCCCATGTTGACATCTACCTGTATGACTTATAAATAATCTCATCGTTGCATATCTTATGAAAGAAATACCACCAACAAACAAAATCTGTAAACTACAATCATAATACAATGGGTATGCGTGCACTATAATAAAATCACACCCCACCTTAACTAAGAAACCATCTAGTCATGTGTAGGTAATGTGATAAAATGTATGCAATTATAGTAATGTATTTGTCATTAGACATCAAACATCATGAGAGATGAAGAGGCCTAGGTTATGGTACAAGTAAGTGAGCATACTATATTCTTTGTGCAAAGATAGTGTGATCCTCCTCGATGGCCTGAATGATATGAATGAGGCCACTATGAAGGTGTGTGAATCACCCATAATGAGCGATGCACATGGTTAAGATTTCCATCACGATCCACTTGACTGATGAGATTGATATTACTTTGTGATCTAACAACCATAAGTAAATGTGACTCATGATGTCATGACACATGATCTTAGCAATAGAATAATGTTGGCTCTCATACACTAGAACAACTAGTCTATTCTCCAAGATACTAAAAAGATCGATAATATGATAATTATGTAGACATCCTCTAAAGTAATTATCATCTCAACTAAGGAGAGGTATAAATTTGAAGTGTTTAGATCCCATCTCTACATCAAGACCATGCGAATGCAACTATGACACTTCATCTCAAACATTATAAATGCCTACTCATTGAAGTAGAGTGATCTCTTCTATTGTTAGTGACCCTATGTGACTCCAAAAAAGAGAAAATTCCAATCCTCTTGGGCACTCTCGCATCGTAAGAAAGGGTTAAAGTTAATAAAAATTCTTTCACTACCATTATATACAAAATTATACAATGATTTTGAACATGATAATTTTTTTTTAATTTCCTCAAACATTTACATTCCCTTAGATGTTAGCACGTAGGATGTATCATGGCACATCCACTATACATTGGCATTCAAATTGAATTCTAGCACTTAGTGTGGGCCCTTTAGGTGTAAAAATTCTAAAAAAATGAGCTAAAATTCAAAAAAATACTCACCTCTCGAAGCATGACCCCTCACTCAACTTGATGTTAAATTTAATCTAGTATATGTGGTTCATAATCTCATTTTAATGGCATTATGATTCTCTTAGTGCTCCAAAAGAATAAAATAATTAAATGTGAATAGTACATTAAAAAAAATGGTATTTATAAAAAATCAAATTTCCAACTTTAGCAAAACCTTCAAAACTTTCATCTATGAGCTTTATTTCTCATCTCATTTCTTCCATACAGATCTTGACTTTCTCCTCTTGATTTTGGCACACCTTTCATTAAAATTGGTTCTATTGAAGAAACTATTTTGAAAGCATTTCAATAACTCTCTCTTAACCTTGTCAAGGTTGAATTAACTTTCCCATTTTTGTCTCCTATAGGCCAAGAAAAAACACAAGGACACACACATTAACCCATGTTTTTTTTCTAATAAAATTTTCTTTTCAAAACACTTTTCTCAAAATTTTAGCTTCTTTATATTTTAGAACTAATATACCTTGGTTTTGCAATATTTACACATATTCTTCCTAACATTGGATCTTCCAGGTTTATGATGAGACTTAATACTGTAATTTTTCATATTCATGGTCTAGAGGCATTATTTATCCACCTAGAGAATCTTTGCATCCTCTATAAGACCCTTTTGGGTACCCTTTTATAAGATTTTACATTTCATTTATGTACAACACCATAACATATCACTATTATTAGCATGTTAAATTGACACAAAATGTAATACAGAAAAATGTGCATTCTTGTAATTTCACATTGCTTTATGCATCCTCTTTAGCATTCACTTAAATAGAAAACCGAATTCACACATTTGCACCAAAGGCCTTGCCCACATATGAAGAGCACAATAACATTCTGTTTCTTGTTGTGAAAAAAAATGCAAAATTTTAAAAGAATTCCTTTGGATGGTAGTGTGATAAATGGCCACACAACACATTAATGTCCTAAAATTATTCAAAATAAAAAATATATTTTTTTGTGGCTTATCTATGATACTTGTTGTAACATATGAATAAAAAATAATTACCATCTCGACTATGTCTAAGAAAAACCTTTTTTCCTTCCCATTTTGCCGGGGATTTCACTTCTAGAACTCCACTTTTCTCTCTCATGATTGACTTGGGGGAACTGTGCTAAATTTTCTTCAAAGCTAATAGGTTCTTAAAATTCCATTTGGAGCCATCAAAAGTAATACATAGCCTACATATCTTACAAATCCATTGAGATCTCTTCACTACTATTAATATTATTCTTTGAATTATCAATACTTGATCTTATTGCTATTGGTTTTGTTGAACACACCAAAAGACTAAGAGGGGGGTGGGGATGGTCTATCAGTCTAGACCTTAAAATACTTCACTTTTGATCTATAAAAATTCAAACCACAATTAACTTATTATTGCAATTATGAAACATGAAAGCACAAAGCACAAGGAACACATGAACACAAGATTTACGTGAAAAACCATAAATAGGGAAAAACCATGGTGAGAATTAAACTCACAATATGAATAACTGATTGCAATATTTTAGGCTTAAAGCCAAGGAGCTTACTACATCTGATAGAATTTGCAAGACTAAGACACACAACCTTAGGGCAAGATACAAAGGATTGTACAAGCTGCCAAAAGGAACACACCTTCTTAAAAAAATATGTATAGGGAATAAATGAATTAAAATGAAAAAGATCTCTTGATCATGAAATTATCCTTTAACCACTATGTCAAGTGACCAGAACCATGGCAAACATATCTGGCATCAATCACTGTCTGAAAATACGACCGTACTAAAGAAATCAACATCAAAGCTCTTGACAAATTGACTTTTGCACCAAATTTGCTTGCATATCATTCACATATACTTTACATCAATCCATACACATTCCATACATAAACTCATACAACCACATATCCATCTATACAATATCATTCATTAAAAACCTTAATTAGGTCGGCCACAAGAAGAATATACAATATTAAAAAAATTGGCCATGCAAATTAATAATACCAAATGTGGTCTAGTCCATGAGATAGAGGGGAACCAAACAAATCACAACACATCCTTCTAAAAAGTTTCCAATGAACCACACATGCTAAGACATGCTCTAAGGTTGACACTAAATAAAATGTGTAGATAAACAACAAAGCATGCTAACGAGTCAACCCAAAAAACATCCTCGCTTGCACAATGCTCAATGTTGATCTACACATGCCACAGTGAGACCCATATCAATGTCCAAACTCAACCTCCGATGCATACCCTATTGGATATTGCTTCTGCTAGGATATGTTGTTGTCATTGATGTCAATATATTCCTATGTTTTGGTGTTTCGGTGATTGCAGAGAGTTGATTTGGTTGGTTTATCTATTTGATATGCTGAATCAACTAGAGATACTTTGTTCAGTGTTGATTTCATGGTGCTATGTGGTGATTTGATCAGATGATGGATTTTATTACGAGGATTGGTTTTTTAGTATTTAGTGTTGCAGTGTTCTGGTATTTGATTTGTTGTGCTCTGAAATGTTTATATATCGAGTTACAAATTTTGGAGAGTGTTTGGGATGTTCGTGTGTGTGTAGGGGAAAAAGCGAGACTAGGTTAACATGTCCTAATCCTACCTTTTGATACACATTGCGGAATACGAAAGAGCCTAGAGGTATCACACAATTGGCTACTTCTTTTTGTGAAAGAGAGAGCCACGGGCTACCTATTAGGGTTTCTATTCCTTTGTTGTAATTGAAAGATAAAATGATACAAGTTCAATCCCTAACCCCAAAGTGCAAGTATGAACTAATAACAGGATTGCAGAATTGAACTTAAACTATGGAAAGCTGTAAACACAAAGATAAGACAAGAATGTAAATGCGTACCCGGAGTCAAAATCTGAGTGGAAATGTTTGAGACCGAGGCGTGGGCGCCACTGTCCTGATTCTGTTCCTGAAACTGCTCCTGAAACTGCTGTTTTGCAACCTGGAAAACTGTCCGAACTGCCAAAACTTGCTGTCTGACAGGGGGACCAGGGCTCCCAGCACCCCTGTCCCAGGGACCAGGGCGCCTAGCGCCCCTGTCCTGGCAGGACCAGGGTGCCCCACGCCCCTGTCCTGGTCTTTTGTGCTGAAACTTGATATAGGGTTCGGTCTTCATCTGCTTCTTTCAGATCTGCAACTTATGGCGTCGTCTGAATCCTGAAATCTGCAGTTATATTTGAAAAGGTGTTTTGGGCAGCTATATAGGGTTTTGCCTTAGTCAAACCCCCGCTTTGGTGATTTCCACCTCCATGAATAGCCAAGTTGTATTGTAACAGTAATGTGTGTGCAGACCTTGTGTGTGTGCAAGATCCTAAAATGCAAGTAAGCAAACTAGAGCAACCTAGAAAGTAAACCCTAATTGCTTGTAGATGACAATGTAAATGCTCCAAATCAAGATGCAAAGTGATCTAAAGCATGAATGCAAGTGACATAATGAGGCTTATGCAAAGACATGAAAACAACATGAAATCATACCCAACCCCAAGGGAGGGGTACAAGCCAATCTTCAGTCGGTGATCCCTTATTGCTCTTCAATGCCTTAAAAGCCCTAAGTGGATGAATGAATTTGATGAATGCTTGGAGGATGAATGTTGAGTGTTGCTGAAGTCTTCAAAGATCTGCTCTTTCGCTGCATATGAGGTTTCTGAAAACAAAATTCGGATCCTTTCAAATGAAGAAAGAGAGCTCTTATGTATGAAACCCTAGGTCTTAATTCCAACTTTTGGCTGACCTAGAGATTGAATCTCCCGCCAATTTCTTGGGGTTAAGCTTTATTTTATGATTGGATTGCGCTCCTAAAATTTTGGGAAAAATGTCCGGGACCGTGTGCACTCCGGGCGCCACGGTCCCGACAACTTTTCACCAAATTTTCAGGGCCGTCGGATATGATGATTTTAGAGCGAATCCCGAAGTTACAGGTGATTTCGAGATGTTTTGACCCCCGAAATCAAGCCCCCAAGCTCAGAATAAGGCCTAATTAGGGTTTTTGATTAAGTGATGTATTGGAGGAATAAAATGAAAGGGGCACACTTTAATGAAAGGGCCCGACTTTATGATGTGGAAGATGATGAAATAGAACCTTTAGACCTAATTAATTTGATTAATTAAGTGCTAAAGGGGAAACGCAATGCAAAATGCAAACTGCGCCAAGGCGGGTGCTAAACTAGGTGTGAAATTGTACTGCTTTAGCAAGTGCATACAATTTATGACATTACATTTAGCCCCCACTTTAGCGGTCATATGAGTTCTACGTGCATATGCAAGCTAAAGTACAGGAAAGTAAACATTATTTGAAAAATGATATATCCATAAGTTCATCGAACGAAGCCCCCAGCGGTATCTGCAGTACACAGTTAGGAACCGCACCCTACAAAACACACGTTAGATCACAAAATCACCTAATGCTTACTAAGGAAAGTGATGAAATTTGTGAGTATTTATATGCCCCCCCTGTTTCGGCTTGCTTATTAGGGAGGTGAAACAGGGTAGCATGTTTACTTACAACAAATTGTGTGAGCGATTATTGATGAGAGATGTTCACTAAGAAGGCTTCATCAGAGCACATTTTGGAACATCCAGGGAGTAAGGGAACGAAAATATGATTCCTACGCAACAAACGGTTCGAAAATCGCATTTCCCAAACTCAAGTTATGATGAAATGAAAGATAGAGGAAAATTAGGGTTTTGAAAGTAAAGGTAAAGGAATGAAAGTATATACCTTGAAAGTGACTATTTCTTTTGTCACTTTGTTGATTTCTGATTATTGTTCATTACAGCGGAGCCCACATAGCCATCATCATGCCTTCACGATGATCGGAGCGTCCCACGAGGATTGAGATCATGCGACAGGCCATGATCGACGACGAGCCACTTGACGAGGTGAGTTGACTGAACTTTGACTTTGACTTTCTACATTTTCGTTGACTCTGATATTCTGTGATCGAATGCGGGCCCTGGAATCTGACCCTGGGTCCCACCCAGGGTGCCATGGTCCCCTCAGGGCGCCATGGTCCTTTCAGGGCGCCATGGTCCCTGTGGGCTGCCATGGTCCCATCAGGGCGCCATGGTCCTTCCAGGGCGCCATGGTCCCTGTGGGGCGCCATGGTCCCTGAAGGGTGCCATGGTCCCCTCAAGGTGCCATGGTCCAATTAGGACATGGCAAGGGTCAACTTTCGATGTTCGTCAGTTTTCATTATTGGCATAGATGATTGATTACTGATTACACTGGTGCTTTTGTAATGCAGGGTCTCCCATACATGAGAGAGCACACGGCGGGGCAGATTCTTCGCAGTTTGCGAGATCAGATTCCCTGACTAACTCAGGCAGAGAGAGACACATTGTCTATAGTAGGTTTGTGGTCTATGATTCTTATGCCGGCCATTCGATTCCACCTTGCGATGCTGATGGCACTCATGGAGCGATGGGATCCTGACACATGCACATTCCAGCTTCCAGTAGGGGAGATGACAGTGACACTTGAGGATGTGTACCGCATACTTCGCCTACCGATCAGAGGAGCTACCGTGACATATGCGACTGATCGGTCAGCAGAGGATCATCAGAGGGAGTAGGTATACTGCATAGGGAGAGTCATGCCGAGTGAGACGAGAGGTCGCATCATGGTCAGCTGGCTCTTACACCCTACAGGAGAGGTGCCCCTCATGAGACGTCTTATGATTGCCATCATTGCACTAGCTGTCTGCCCTAACGGGCGAGGTACGCACATGCATGGGGTTCTCACATGGTGCATCAGGGCTATGGAGAGACATAGGAGAGTATATGCTTGGGGTCGGAGTATGCTTGCACATCTCTATCACGACCTCGAGGAGTATGTTTTTGGACAGGGTTGCAGCTTGATGACATGCACACTTCTGCAGGTGTGGATATTTGAGCACTTTACATGCACCAGGCCTGTCGGCTATTCGATGAGTGCGGCTAGCGAGCGACCTAGGGTATTTGCTTATCCACTTACCAGCGAGTGGAGATTTGGGGATTTACTGTATTGGAGAGTGATGGTTGATAGGTTGACAGCTGAGGTGACTGTATGGAGACCATATCTGCGGATGCACAGATGGGATGGGATGGAGAGACAACTAGCATGCTTACAGAAGAACCGCCTACTGAGAGGACGATATCCACATATCATAGTCCCATTCTACTTTGACCGAGTACGGAGGCAGTTTGGGCTAGAGCAGTGTGTTCTAGTCGATGTACCCATCTACACTCGACACTCACGAGTCCCTCCCAGACCCAGAGCAGTAGTGAGATCGACGATAGATGATATCGAGATCACAGATATAGAGGGGTCCGACCAGGATGTGGTCACTGATTATGTCGCAGATCCCGGAGCACAGCGCAGGTATCTTTCCTGGTTTGTGAGGACATACCCGGGGCCTATCTTTCCACCAGATCACCTGATAGGCCATCCAGGTCCATGGAGACATGGAGACCGAGATGAGGACCAGGGATCCAGATCGGAGGAGCCAGAGGAGGGAGAGGGTCATGAGGAGGCAAGAGGTTCTGATCCGCCCATAGGAGATCAACCTAGTGCCAAGGAGGAGGAGGAAGTAGAGGAGGATGACACAGATAGAGATGATGATGAGGAGGATGAGGATGCAGATGAGGACGGGGATGACGAGGAGGAGGAGGATAGAGATGATGAGGAGGAGTCAGATGCAACTCCTCACCATTCAGGAGATGATACCATAGCCTTAGATCCTCCCGTTATTCCCCAAAAGGGGAACACGAGGCGATATGGAGACCTGTACCTATCGCACACAGATCATTTGAGCGTGGGGATCCTAGTAGTTCCTAGTCACAGATGCTACCATATCACGATCCCTACTGGCGTGAGGGAGATCCAGGTATAGTAGGTGTATATTGATTGATTAATATTTTGATGATATAAAATGGTACTAACACAAAATCTATTCTACTACTACAGCTAATGTGCAGGAGTGGCGTTCCTTGATCCAGCAAGTAGTGACAGATATCTCCACGACGGCGCAGATCCCTAGTTCCTCACAGGTTGCTTATAGACCTCAAGGGAACGTGGGTCGACATGGTGATTTGTTTTCCCCATTTTGAGTACAGGTAGAAATATGGAGGGAGAGAGAGCGAGCACTATCAGAGGACCTTCAGCGGGCACAACGTGATCTAGCAGTAGCTCAGGCTGAGGCTACCTCGTATCGCACGATCCTTATGGATAGGGATCGTAGGAGTTCCTCTCGGAGTCACTCACGATCTATATCACGCTATACACCTATGGGTCCACCTGCACGGCCAGCTCAGGAGGGAGCATCTAGTCGTCACTCTCCAGCCACCAGCCCTAGGGATAGGAGATGATCTTATGATGTAGGGTAGGTCACATTTTGGATGTATAGTGACCTACCTTTGTATATTGATCCACACACACACACACACACACACACACACACATATATACATGCTTCTTTGTCTCAAACGTGTTATCTTTAATGCCTAAACAATGTATATTTTTCTTTTATTAAAGCTAACACATTTGGTAGATTTACATGTATGTTCTGAATTTAATTTCCATGTGATTGATTTCTCAATGCTCCATGATTAAATTGATACATGTGTGACTTAATTAAAAATATTTGATCAAGTACTACATTGATGATAGGGAAGAAATATGTGTTCAGCCTAAGAATCATATAACTAATGTGATTTAATTTGAATTTAAACACAACATGACACGATTCAACTTAACACATAAAGACATTGTATAATATGCCAACATAAAAAAAATGTAAATCTTTTGCAATTTACATAAATGAATTCAAGACAAACCATAAAGTAAAGAAACACGCTTGTCAGGAACGAAGCAATATAGATTAAACAAAACATCATTTAATTCTATTTGTTCTAACAAAGATATGCTAACATATTATCCAATTTTGAAGAAGTGAGAAAGGAAATAGATGAATGATAAGGAATGAGGAATTAAGCATAGTATCTACGCAAGTGCATAGCATTTATAGGGTCTTTAAGAGGCATACCGTCTACATCCGCTATTTTATAAGCACCTGATCCATAATCTTCAATAACAATATACGGTCCAAGCCAATTAGGATTAAATTTTCCCTTTTCTTCAGGTAAGGCATTCACATTGCGCTGATTCTCATAGAGGACTAAGTCACCTACTGAGAAGGAACGTTGAATAACCTTATCATTATAGCTTCGTTGTAGAGTTTTGTGAGACGCTTGAATATGCTCAAGAGCATTTATACGTTGTTCATCAAGCATCTCAAGCTGTTGAAGTCTTTGTTCTCTATAAGAGTCATCATCTACTATACCTTTGAGAGAAACTCTAAGTGATGGAATCTCTAATTCTAAAGGCATAATAGCATCAGCACCATAAACAAGATTATAAGGGGTAGTTCCTGTAGCAATTCTTACACTTGTTCGGTAAGCCCAAAGAGCATAGATTAGCTGAGTACTCCAATCCTTACCATGCTTATTCACGGTTTTGCGAAGAATTTGTTCAATTATTTTATTGGATGATTCGGCTTGACCATTTGATTGAGGATAGTATGGTGTAGAAAATCGATGTTTGATATGATATTTCTTGAGGAATTTCTTCACGTCTTTGTTTTTAAATGATGTCCCATTATCTGAGATTATAGTGGAAGGTATCCCGAATCGAGAAATAATGTTTTCTAGAAGAAATCGACAAATCACTTCAGTAGTAGTAGAGCGAAGAGGAACAACTTCTACCCATTTTGTAAAGTAATCTATTGCGGTTATAATGAAAGTATGTCCTTGAGATGAAGGAGGAGATATTTTACCGATGAGATCCAACCCCCATGCAGAGAAAGGCCAAGAGGCTACCTGAGAACGAAGTTCTTGGGCAGGAGCATGAATCAAATTATTGTGTTGTTGACATTGATGACATTTCTTAACAAATGAAAAAGAATCCTGCTGCATAGTTTGCCAATAATATCCCATACGAAGCAATCTTTGAACCAAGGATTTGCCTCCAAAATGCCCCCCACAGGCACCTGAATGCGCCTCTTCAAGAGCAATAGGGATTTCCGATTTGTTAAGACAGTGAAGGAGAAGACCGTTATAACCCTTCGGTAAAGAACATTAGAAAGAATAATATATCTAGTAGACAACTTGCGAACTCTAGCCCTGGTGTTCCTATTGGCGGAATCAGGAAAGGTACCATCGGTCAAGTATCTTACGATATGCGAATACCATTCATCTGAGTCTATAAAGTCGCAACATGTCACCAGGCTGGAATCATCTACAATAGCTGGAGAAATAAGGTTGTGAATAACAAATTTAAGATCAACCACAGGGTCCTCTAAAGATACAAGAGAAGCCACACATGCCATTGCATCCGCATGTCGATTATCTTTTCGAGGAATAGGTTCCATGGTGTAAGAATCAAAATTTTGTAACAAAGAGATAGCAAGGTCTTTATATTGTGATAATTTGTCTTGTTTCGCTTGATACAATCCTGTTACTTGTCTTATAATCAGTTGAGAATCTCCAAAAATATGTATGTGTTTTATATTCAAAGCCAAGGCTGCCTTTATTCTTGCTATAAGAGCCTCATACTCAGCAATGTTATTGGTACATAGGAAATTGAGACGGTAAGATAAGGGAATGGACTTCTTTGTAGGAGAAATCAGAACAACACCTGCCCCCGATCCCGTACGACACTTAGAGCCATCAAAGTATAACTCCCAAGTTTCATCTTTCTCTGTACAAAGAATGAAGTCATCAGGAAAAGACTTAGGGTTAGGGAAGGAGAAAGGTGAAGGGGCCTCAACTAAGTGATCGGTCAACGCTTGCCCTTTAATTGCTCTTTGTGAAACAAATTTAAGGTCAAATTCGGTTAACATCATAACCCACTTAGCTAGGCGCTCTGATAAATCAGTTTTAGAGAAAAGATGCTTCAAAGGATCAAACTTTACCATGACGTGGACTTCTGAATTTAAAAGATAATGTCTCAATTTCTGAGTCGCAAACACCAAGGCCAAGCATTGTCTTTCTATCGCAGAATATCGGGTCTCATAATCGAGTAAGGTACGACTTATATAATAAACTGGACACTCCTTACCATCTTTATCATGTTGTCCTAGTAATGCTACGAGAGCATGAGAGGAAGCAGCTATATAAGAAGAAAGGGCTTAGAAGATTCGACGGGTTGAAGGATAGGGGGATTAGCCAAATATACTTTTAAATCTTCAAATGCTTGCTGACAATCTTCATTCCATTGAAAAGTGATATTCTTTTTGAGAAGTTGAGTAAAAGGAAAAGTACTATCCGCAAGTTGAGATACGAACCTACGAATAGCCTGAATCTTTCCTTGTAAGCTTTTGAGTTGAGACACATTTCTAGGAGGTGGCATGTTGACAATAGCATCTATTTTCTTAGTGTCCACCTCAATCCCACGATGCGAAACTATGAATCCTAATAGTTTTCCACTATCCACACCGAAGACACATTTTTGGGGATTCAAGCGCATGTGATATTTATGAATCCTTTCAAAGATTTGACGAAGAATCTTAATATGATCTATACGGAGAATGGATTTGGCTAAAATATCATCAACATAATCTTCTAAAATCTTATGCATGTAATCATGAAAGATAAGGGTCATCGCTCGTTGATAAGTTGTGCTGGTGTTTTTAAGTCCGAAAGGCATCATTACCCAACAAAACGTACCCCAAGGAGTGGTGAAAACAGTTTTGAATTGATCTTGAGGATTAATGAAAATTTGATTGTATCCTGAAAAACCATCCATGAAAGATAACAAAGCATGTCCTGCTGTAGAATCAACTATCATGTCAATGTTTGGGAGGGGAAAATCATCTTTCAAAGAAGCTTTATTTAAATCTCGAAAGTCAGTACACATCCTTATTTTATTATCTGATTTAGCCACAGTGACAATATTTGAAATCCATGGGGAATAATCAATAGGGCGGATAAATCCGGCCTCCAATAATTTTTCAATCTCAGCCTTAACAAGCAAAGCTACCTTAGGATTCATTTTTCGAATCTTTTGTTTCACAGGCTTAGCATCGGGAACTAAGACAATATTATGAGTAACAATCTTAGGATCTATACCAGGCATGTCAGAATATGTCCAAGCAAAGATCTTGGGGAATTCCTGCAATAAATCTGCATATTGTTTTTGTTCTTCTTCATCCAAACATTTTCCAATTCTAATAGCTTTTTCTTCATTGCAAGGATCCATCTTAACATCAATGGTGTCACTTATAAGAAGATTAATTTGTTGAGGAGTATCCTTTAACTGAGGGAATTCTTTCACAATCTCATCGTTATCAGTCTCTTTTCCAAAATAGGCTTCAGTGTTCAAACAATAAGGGAATCCCCTATTGTGATGATAACGAGGAAGAGTATCATATGCTCCTAAAAACTCAGCTAAAGCATCATCCGTAGGAAAAACATCCAAAGCACAGGCACACGAAGGATCAATATACTCAGGGTGTCTCATTGGTAGAGATGTAGAAATAACATTAACACTGATGCATGGTCTTTTAGAAGCTTTAGTGCGCTTGCAGGGATTATAACCAAGTCCAAAGGCATAATCATAAAGATTATTCTCTAGAGGAACCTTTATTCCTTGTTCGTGAGCGCCACAGCCATTTCCATTACACCCATGCTTAGCTAGAATACGAAAACCACGACCATAACGATCAGCCATTTCAGAAAGAGAAGGTGGTTTTTCATAAGACAAAGAATCAAACCCTTCAGAATTAGAAATGTGAGGAGAAGAAGTTTGAGAAGCGGCCACGAAATTATTGCTCATAGGTTCAGGTAAGATTGATTGATTTTTAGCTTCTTCCTTCTTTTCAACTTTAAGCTCTCTAGAAGGAACCCTATATTCACCTACAAAGGTGGGATTGAAATCAAGAGATCCCCAATCGTCTTCTGTGAGAACCTTTTCAGGATCGAAATCCTTCTTATGTGTAGATTCAAGTCGAGAAGAATCCTCTTCAGGAGCTCCAGACTCATCTAAAGAATTTTGATCATCAGAGGGTGAGGATTCATTGATAGGAATCTTGTTTAAAGAGTCATCACCAGACAAGGAAGGCTTAGAAGAACCCCCTTTGGAAGTAGATGTTTGTAAACAAGCTTGGAAATTAGTATCACCTATCAAGGTATATGTCTTATTGTTATAAATAAATTTAACTTGTCTATGCAATGTAGAGGGGACAACTTGCATACTGTGAATCCAAGGTCTCCCTAATAACAAGTTGTATGTTAGATTTCCCAGCATAACATGGATAGGAGTAGGCAAAGTAACAGGCCCCACTGTGAGGGGTAAGGTGATAATACCTAATGAAGTCTTAGCCACATTGTCAAAGCCTCGAATAGGACGAGAGTTAGGCTCAATTAAGGATGTATCCACATTCATCTTATGTAAGAGATTAATGCTACACACATTAGGACCAGAGCCATTATCTACTAGTGTTCGTCTTATAGCAGTGTCATTTATGATAACCACAATCATCAAGGGATCATATTGATGTTGAATTTCACTAGTAGGCAACTCATCTTGAGTAAACACAATATGAGCTTTAGGATTCATCACAGAGTTAACCAAAGACACTATATTACTAGATGTATTCGGTGGAGGAACATTCAAATCTTTCAAAGTATCTTGTAACATTCCATGATGAGCAGAAGAAGTTTGAATTAAATCCCAAAGGGATATCTTAGCAGGGGTAGCTTTAAGTTGTTCTATGAGATCACATTCCTTGCCAAGAACTTGTGAAATACGCGGAGCTTGCGGAAGAGTTGGTTGAGGATTAGGAAGAGAAACCGGAGTCATAGGAGGAGGATTAGGCTGCCTATTATTTCTAGTATGATAAGTATGGGCAACCGCATGATAACTCTCTCTAGTTAATTGCTTGGCATAACTATAAGGACTTATAGGTTTTCTTCCTTGCACAGTGATGATAGGTTTATTTGGAGTAAGAAAGGAATCATACCCCCCTTGGACAGTAAGGAGAGGTGATTTAGGAACTTGAAAGGTGGGAGAAGGACAAGCACCTTGGACTTCAAAGAGAGGCTTATTATGCTCATTCAGGTTTATCATGTTAACTAATTTAGAAGTTTTGTTCTTGTTTAGAGATTTCGATAAAGCCACAAAGTCATCAAGAGCATCATCCAACAAAGCATGATCATATCTATCAAAAGGTTTATCTTTTGACTCAAAAGGAGACATTTCCTCATAGAGGGGATTATTGAAAACAACCATGTTACTAGATTCAGTGGAAGAGTTGATAGGAATGTACCCTTGAGAGGAATCATTCGACTTATCTTTCTCATCACAATGAAATGGCATAGTAACAAGGTTTATGAGTTTTTGGTAAAATGAAGGTTTGGCCTCTTTAGGATTCAAAAACTCATCTAAAGCTTCATCTAATTCATATTGGCTATACTCATAATCAACATAATTGCATACATCATCATAAACATGAACATCTTGCAAATAGAAATCTGACATTTTGAAATAAAAGTTGCATAGAATTTAAACACACAACACAAAGAAACAAAGAAACACACTAAATCTAGATCTAGATCTAACAAATGCAATGCAAGAGAAAGCAATAATTCGTTTCATGTCAGGTTCACCAAAATGTGTAGGGGAAAAAGCGAGACTAGGTTAACATGTCCTAATCCTACCTTTTGATACACATTGCGGAATACGAAAGAGCCTAGAGGTATCACACAATTGGCTACTTCTTTTTGTGAAAGAGAGAGCCACGGGCTACCTATTAGGGTTTCTATTCCTTTGTTGTAATTGAAAGATAAAATGTTACAAGTTCAATCCCTAACCCCAAAGTGCAAGTATGAACTAATAACAAGATTGCAGAATTGAACTTAAACTATGGAAAGCTGTAAACACAAAGATAAGACAAGAATGCAAATGCGTACCCGGAGTCAAAATCTAAGTGGAAATGTTCGGGACCGGGGCGCGGGCACCACTGTCTTGATTCTGTTCCTGAAACTGCTCCTGAAACTGCTGTTTAGCAACCTGGAAAACTGTCCGAACTGCCAAAACTTGCTGTCTGACAGGGGGACCAGGGTGCCCAGTGCCCCTGTCCCAGGGACTAGGGTGCCCAGCGCCCCTGTCCTGGCAGGACCAGGGTGCCCCACGCCCCTATCCTGGTCTTTTGTGCTGAAACTTGATATAGGGTTCGATCTTCGTCTGCTTCTTTCGGATCTGCAACTTACGGCGTCGTCTGAATCCCGAAATCTGCACTTATATCTGAAAAGGTGTTTTGGGTGGCTATATAGGGTTTTGCCTTAGTCAAACCCCCGCTTTGGTGATTTCCACCTCCACGAATAGCCAAGTTGTATTGTAACAGTAATGTGTGTGCAGACCTTGTGTGTGTGCAAGATCCTAAAATGCAAGTAAGCAAACTAGAGCAACCTAGAAAGTAAACCCTAATTGCTTGTAGATGACAATGTAAATACTCCAAATCAAGATGCAAAGTGATCTAAAGCATGAATGCAAGTGACATAATGAGGCTTATGCAAAGACATGAAAACAACATGAAATCATATCCAACCCCAAGGGAGGGGTACAAGCCAATATTCAGTCGATGATCCCTTATTGCTCTTCAATGCCTTAAAAGCCCTAAGTGGATGAATGAATTTGATGAATGCTTGGAGGATGAATGTTGAGTGTTGCTGAAGTCTTCAAAGATCTGCTCTTTCGCTGCATATGAGGTTCCTGAAAACAAAATTCGGATCCTTTCAAATGAAGAAAGAGAGCTCTTATGTATGAAACCCTAGGTCTTAATTCCAACTTTTGGCCGACCTAGAGATTGAATCTCCCGCCAATTTCTTGGGGTTAAGCTTTATTTTATGATTGGATTGCGCTCCTAAAATTTTGGGAAAAATGTCCGGGACCATATGCACTCCGGGCGCCACGGTCCCGACAACTTTTCACCAAATTTTCAGGGCCATCGGATATGATGATTTTAGAGCGAATCCCAAAGTTACAGGTGATTTCGAGATGTTTTGACCCCCGAAATCAAGCCCCCAAGCTCAGAATAAGGCCTAATTAGGGTTTTTGATTAAGTGATGTATTGGAGGAATAAAATGAAAGGGGCACACTTTAATGAAAGGACCCGACTTTATGATGTGGAAGATGATGAAATAGAACCTTTAGACCTAATTAATTTGATTAATTAAGTGCTAAAGGGGAAACGCAATGCAAAATGCAAACTGCGCCAAGGCGGGTGCTAAACTAGGTGTGAAATTGTACTACTTTAGCAAGTGTGTACAATTTATGATGTTACAGTGTGTATCTTCAATTCATATGGTTCATGATTTGGTACTCCGCAAGTTATCTTTTTAATCCCAGTTGTTGCTGTTAAGTGTTCTTGAGTGTTTGTGTGTTGATTGATGGAGATTTGATTAAGTGGTGTCGGTGTAGCTATTGTGGATGGTTCTAACATGCTTGTTGGTGTTTTCTAATCATGTCCTATTTGTTTTAGTGGTTCACATTGATCATTGTGTGCGTTATTAAAGATATTATGGGTTTGGTGATGTTCTTTATGTTATGCAGTATTTTTGATGGTGTAGCATGTTGTGGATGATGTTGGCGGTATTTCTGGTGGTGTTGTGTGGTCAAGAATTTTATTTGGGTCCATGTATGTTGGCTATGGTATTTTATTGGTCTGATGGTTGATTTATGTATCGTGTGGTGTAATTTTGTAATTAGGTCTTGAGGGTTGAGCCGAGCTTGTAGTCAAGGTTGATGATTTGTATAAATGGGTGTTATATTTATGTAATTTAGATATAGGTGTTGTGTCTACATTATCAAAGAGTGGTGTATGTATGAACAATCGAATTTATCTTTCGGTGTGAAGTGTTGAGCAGAGTGTATTGCAGGGCAGACAAATGTGCTTAACCGAAATTGTCATTAGGCATTAAGAGATGCTATTATTTCAGTTCATCTAAACCAGATTGTAGTCTGAATGATATTGTAATGTAGTGAGCCTTCCCTGAGGGTTTTAGCCTTCCAGGTTATCATATTTTGAGCACTGATCTCTAGGCAGTGTGCCTGAATGCATGTGCATTCCCCACTGTAATATTTACACATACTACTGTAGAGTATCATCTTATTGTGGGTAGGTTCCCACCATGGTTTTTCCCTTAACTGGGTTTTCCATGTCAAAATGTTGGTGTTATGTGTGTTGTTGTTATTGTGATTATGTTTATTCTTGTTGTAGTTGATCAGGTTTGAATTTGTGCTTAAATTTTTTAATTTGGTGAAAATTGATTCATCCCCCCTCTTAGTTTTCCTTCATTGTTGTTGCCAACAATTGGTACCAGAGCTAGATCCTATGAAAGAAGCTTGACCACTTGAGGAGATCCGAGATGACAATCTATGCTCTCAAGAAAGAAATTTTAAGATTTGATGAAAAAAATTACACTGTATGGAAGGATCAGATGGAGTGTCACTTGAAGTGTCTTGGAGAAGATTATTGGAAGATTAAAAAGAATACCTATAGTGTTCCTTAGAAAGGCTCGATTACTGCAGCTGAGATCAAGGATGCTGAACATAACATAAGAGCCAAGGAATCATTGCTAAGTGTCTTGAACAATTTAAAGATGACTAATGTGATGGGATTGAAGACTACACATGAGATATGGGAAAAGTTAGAGACCTTGTATGCAGGAGATAAACATGTCAATGTTTCTAAACTACAAAGTTTGAAAGGAAAGTATGTGATTTTGAAGATGGGAGAAGATGAGAACATATCATCCTTTATGGCTAAGGTGAATGAACTTGTTATGAACATCATATGTGCTAGTGGAACTCTTGAAGAAGATTAGATTGTTGCTAAGGTGCTGAGATCTTTGCCTCCTACTTACAAATATAAAGTTGCTGTTATTGATGAGATCCAGACTATGACTACTATGACATGAGATATGTTGGTTGGTAAGCTTGCTGGTTTTAAGTTGAGTGAATTTGGAGAATCACATGGTAAATCTGAGACAACATTTAAACCCATTGTATCCAGGAAGCAGAAGTATGATTCAGGAGAAAGTTCAATTAGGGTTTCTAGATATGAAAGATAGATGAGAGAGATGGAAGATTAGAAAAGGGAGTTGGATGATCTTGAAACACTTATTGCTTGGAGATTACATAAGGGAGCTGGTAAGTATGATGGGAAGTTACCTTTGAAATGTTTCTCCTATAATAAGATATGACATTTTGCTTCTAATTGTCCTGAAAGAATGTCTACGTATGATAAGCCCTATAAGCTTAACCAAAAGTACAAATATCAGAAGAGATGTTATTATGCTATTGATGAAGGTGTGATGGATGAAGAATCTGAGAATGAGAATTCAAAAGATGAATTTGTATTTATTGCTATCAAGGAAGATGATCCGGTACCAGTGAATTCTACAAGATACATTGTTGAGGAGAAAAAATTGGCTGCTAAGATTGAAGAGAAAGGTGAATAGGTAATTGACAACGGTTGTTCGCATCATATGACAGGTGATAAAAGTAAATTTGTGAATACAGAGAGGTATGATGGTGGTAAAGTAAGATTTGGAGATGATAAAGCTTGTGTGATTTGTGGTAGAGGTTCTATCTCTTTTGATGGTAAGCATAATACAGATGATATCTTATATGTTGAAGGTTTGAAGTATAATATTTTGAGTGTTGGACAGATTGTTAATAAGGGATATGATTTGCAATTCAAGAATGGTAAGTGAAAGATTCTAAATGCCTTTGGTATAGAGATTGCATAAGGGACTAAGACTAAAGGTAATATCTTTCACTTGAATGTTAGTGAGAAAAATTGTTTGATTGCTCAGATACCTGAAAGTTGGTTGTGGCATAAAAGGATGTATCATGTTAATTTTGACTGCATGATTAGGATAAGTTCTACTCAAGCTGTTAGAGATTTTCCTAAAATTGTTAAACTTTCTAATCCAGTATGTAAAGAATGTCAATTGGGAAAGCAAACAAGAATTTGATTGAAAATTAAGATGTGTACATCTAATGGTTTATTGGATCTTGTGCATACTAACTTGTGTGGCCCTAAAAGAGTGAGAAGCATGTAGGGTGACATATATTTCATGTTGTTTATTGATGACTAGTCTAGAATGATGTGGGTTACTTTTCTAAGGGAGAAATCAAAAGCACTGGAGAAATTCAAGATATTCAAAGCCAAGGCAGAGACAAAGACAGGGTTTAAAGATGAAGTGTCTGAGGTCTGATAGAGAAGGAGAATTCACATCTGGTGAGTTATTCACTTTGTGAGAAGAATGGAATTAGAAGACAATTATCTACTCCTAGCTAGAACCCCTCGATAGAATGGAGTTGTAGAAAGGAAGAACAAACTATTTTGGATGCTTCTAGGACTATGTTGATTGAAGAAAATGTTTCACAAACTTTTTGGAGAGAAGCTGTTAGCACTGCTATATACACATTCAACCGAGTGCATATAAAAGGTGATTCTGATAAGACTCCTTATGAGTTATGGTTTGGTCATGTTCCTACAGTTAGATATTTCAATTTTTTTGGAAGAAAGTGTTACATCAAAAGAGATGAGGATATATGAAAGTTTGATGTAAGATGTGATGAAGGAATCTTCTTGGGTTATTCTACTAAGAGAAAGGCCTACCAGTGTTACAATAAGAGGTTGAAGAAGATATTGGAAAGTCCAAATGTGAAGGTTCATGAATGTCATGGAAAGAAGATCAGAGAGTGTAGATACGAGTTTGATGATTAGGATGTTATTTCAAAGCAAGTGTAGACTGAGATCCTGAAGTAGAATGATCCGGTAGAGATAGTTAATCCAAATATTGCTGTTGTCAGTGAAGTAGTTCAAGAATGTGAGAATCAGAACAATCATAAGACTCTGAGGTATGTGAAATTGAATCATTTAGAAAATTAGATTATTGGTGACAAAAATAAAGGTGTGATGACTAGGAGAAGGATTGTTGCTTAAGAGATATGTTTGATTTCCAAGATTGAACCTAAAGATGTTGCAGAAGCTTGTAAATATGAGATTTAGATAAAATCTATGGAAGAAGAGTTGAATTAGATTGAGAAGAATAACACATGGGAACTTGTTCTGAGGCCTATAGACAAGAATGTGATAGGTACTGAATGGGTGTTCCAGAATAAATTAAATGAAGTTGGTGAAGTGGTTAGAAATAAAGAAAGATTGGTATGTAAAGGATGTTCATAGATGGAAGGAATTGATTATGAGGAGAATTTTTCTCCGGTAGCTAGAATTGAAGTTGTTAGATTACTTCTTGCATATGCTTCTTATAATAATTTCAAGGTATATCAGATGGATGTTAAGTCAGCCTTTTTGAATGGTGATTTGGAAGAGGAAGTCTACATTGAGAAATCAGATGGGTTTTCATTATCAGATGAAAGAGACATGGTATGCAAATTGAAAAAGGCACTGTATGGACTTAAGCAAGCCCCTAGAGCTTGGTATGATAGATTGGATAGGTATTTGATGAAGTTGGGATTTTGTAAAGGTACTGCTGATAGTAATTTATACTTTAAGGTTGATAATGATAAAATATTGATTGTTGAATTTTTTGCTAACATTATTTTTGGAGGAGATGATGATTTGAGTATGAAGTTTGTTGATGATATGCAAAAAGAGTTTGAGATGTCTATGATAGGTGAGATGAAATTCTTCTTAGGATTGTAGATTACATAGACTGGTAAAGGCATTTTCATTTCTCAATCTAAGTATGTGAAGGAATTGTTGAAGAAGTTTGGGTTAGCTGACTCCAAACCTATCAGGACTCCTATGGTGACTGGATGCAAGTTGTCTAAACATGATGAATCTCATAAAGTAAATCAGACCTTGTATAGATCTATGGTTGGTGGACTATTATACCCGACTTAGACTAGACCAAATATTATGCATGTTGTTTGTCTTTGTGCAATATTTCGAGTTGATCCTAAAGAAAGTCATGTTATTGCTGTGAAGAGGATTTTCAGGTACTTGAAGGGGACAATTGACTATTTATGATATCTGAAGAATGATGATTTTATGTTATGTTCTTATATTGACATTAATTGGGCAGGTGATGTTGATGACCAAAAGAGCACTACTGGTAGAGCTTTCTTTTTGGGAAAGAAGTTGGTTTCATGGTCTAGTAAGAAGCAAGATGCTATATCTCTATCTACTACAGAAGCTGAATACATTGTTGCTGCTAGCAACTGTACTCAGGTAGTTTGGATGAAGCAGATGTTCAAGGATATTAGAGTTGTTTATGATGAGCCTACTATCATATATTGTGATAATTCAAGTTTTATTAATATTTCCAAGAATCTGGTACTGCATTCTAAAACAACGCATATATCATTTAAGTATCATTTCTTGAGGGAGAAAGTCAGTGAGGAAGAAGTAAAATTGGAATATGTATATGCAAAGGATGAAATTAGAAATATCTTTACTAAGCCTTTGGCTACGGATAAATTTGTATATTTGAGAGACAAGTTAGGGTTCTCTGCCCCTCCTGATGAGAACTTGATGCATTGAGATGTATCAATTCGGTGGATTTCATAGTCTTATCTTCTTCTCCGGATTGATGAGTTGGTGCTGCTAATCAGTAAGAGTAGCCAATATGTGGTTTAGATTTGAGAGTTTATCCTAAGGGGGAGAGATTATATAGTAAGAGGGAGAGAATAATAATTTGTATTGTGTCTATGGCATTGCTGTCAAAGGGAGAGAGAAGCATGTGAAAAACTATCTTATCTTGTAATCCTTGTGTGCATGATCTCAGGAGGAGATTGCTGGTGTTGATTTCTTTCTTTGCATTGATTTTTTTTCACATCTATATATTGCCATCAATGCCAAAGGAGGAGATTGCTGGATATTGTTGTTGCTAGGATATGTTGTTGTCATTGATACCAACATATTCATGTGTTTTGGTGTTCCAATGATTACAGAGAGTTGACCTGGTTGGTTTATTTGTTTGATATACTGAATCAACTAGAGATACTTTGTTCAGTCTTGATTTCATGGTGCTGTGTGGTGATTTGATTGGATAGTGGATTTTGGTATGAGGATTGGTTTTCTCAGTGTTCTTGTATTTGATCTATTATGCTCAGGAATGTTTATATCTTGAGTGTTAGCGTGTTGATCGATGGAGATTTTACATGGTTTCAATGCAACTATTGTGGATGGTTCTAATGTTCTTGTTGGTGTTTCCTAATTGCCTCCTATTTGTTTTAGTGGTTTGCATTGATCATGGTGCACATTATTGAAGAGCTTATGGGTCCGGTGATGTTCTTCGTGTTATGCGGTATTTTTGGTGGTGTAGCGTGTTGCAGATGATCTTGGCAAGATTTCTGGTGGTGTAGCGTGTTGAAAATGATCTTGGCAGGTTTTTTGGTGGTGTTGCATGTTCAATGATTTGATTTGGGTCCATGTTATGTTGGCTATGACATTGTATTGGTCTGGTGGTTGATTTATGTATTGTGTGGTGTAATTTTGTAATCAGGTCTTGAGGGTTGAGCTGACCTTGTAGTCAAGGTTGTTTATTTGTATAAATGGGTGTTATATTCATGTAATTTGGATATAAGTGATGTGTTTTCATTATCAAAGAGTGGTGTATATGCGAACATGCGAATTTATCTTTTGGTGTGAAGTGTTGAGCATAGTGTGTTGCAGGGAAGACAAATGTGCTTGACCAAAATTGTCATCAGACATTAGGAGATGCTATTATTTCAGTTCATCTAAATTGGATTGTAGTCCGAATGATCTTGTAAGGTAGTGAACCTAACCTGAGGGTTGTAGCCTTCTAGGTGTGTGTGTGAAAAGTGGACCTATATCTGTATCTGGAATACACAATAGTTCAATTAAGTCATTACATGTATGGTTAGACAGATATAAGCATGAATAATAAAACCATAACAAGTTGACCCATTGCCTTCTGAAAGATGCAAGTATAAGATTGCTCTCAGAATTGTATAAGCTATCTAGTGACTAGACAACACCAAGATGAAGGATTTTTAAATCTATATGAGCATGCGTATGAGCTAAATGGATGCAAGATTTAAGCTAGACATGCAAGGTTAATCTAACATGATTTAAGCAATATATGAACATTTAAGCTAAATGATTTAAGAAATATGAAATAACTAATATGGAATATCTCAATGAACCTAGAGAAAAAACAACATAATAACAATAATTCTTCAAGATCCTTGAATGAGAGATGAGAGCGTGAATTTATAGAAAATTCAGAAAGAAACCAACGACTGAGATCAAATGATGATAAGCGGTCAATATTTTCCAAGAGGAAGCACAATCTAGGTGAATTGATGTGATTGGATGCTTTTCTCAGTTTTAAAGGAAATTGAACTAAAATTAAGATAAAATCAGGAAAAAACTGATTTATTCTCCATTTCATTCAATTTTAATATTTAAATGTTTTAATTGCTTTCTCTCAGATTATTTATCAAATTTTAATTTGTTTTTCAAGATTATCTCCAATTGATTTCTTTTCTCAAATTTTAATTCTTTTTTTGTCAATTAATTCCTTTTTTTGAAGATTTGATGGCAAATTGATTTATTTAATTAAATATGCTAGGATATTCAATAAAATAAATAGGATAATTGTTTAAAAATGATTTACTTGGAATGATTTAATTAATTAAATAAATATTTAATTAATATTGGTTGATTAATTCGCCATGTGACATTGATGATTTTAGAAATTAATTGTGTGCTCAAGATTTATTTAATTGCCTTTGGTGAGGACCTTGGTGACGTTGTCGAGACTAGGGGGCCTATGGTTTAGATGACCATTTTTAGGGTATTACATTTGCCCCTCTTTGAATTAATGTGTGAGCAACATGTTGGTTCAAAGAAACTTTGATATCTAGGAGATACCAGTTCTGAACTTGATTGATCATGAACCAGATGAAGAGCGAGCTGTTTAGCTTGATTTGAAGCGATGAAGCTAAACAAAGTTGATTAAAGCGATACCGATCCCGAACTTGATTGAACTAGGAACAATAGAGAGAAAAGATACTGAAGTTGAACTTGATTGATCATGGAGTGGATCTTACTGATCTAGAACTTGATTGAACTAGACATAGTGAGCGAAGATAAAATCGATCTTGAACTTGATGGATCAAGACACGATGAGCAAAGATAAAGTGTCCAGCTTGATCTGATGTGACGAAACTGAACACCTGCTTAGATTGAGTGTGATCAAAGATACTCTTTAAACCCTTGATTGAGTTTAAACGAATAATCAACTTGATGAAAAGTGATGAAATTGATTAACATTAAGAGATTGATTCAGACGAAGACACCATCAACTTGATTTGAAGCGATGAAATTGATATGCCCCTAGCGATTGATTTGATGAAGCTTAGCTGCTTGAAGATTTGAAATTTTTTCTCAACATTTGATGATGTGAGGTCGTAAGGTCATGAGTATGCCCCCTTGGGAGCAAAATCGAAAGATAGCGAGGGTACACGATTATAGGCAATTGTTGAGCGATTATAAGTTATTTGAGCACAAATGATTCAGAGGAATATTTGAAAATTAAGCGAGAAATTGAGCGCAAAGTTGATTTGTAGAATAAAATTTGAGATTCAACATTGATTACTGAGAAATTGAGTGTGAATTGAAGAAAGAATGAGCTTTTGATGAAAAGCGCTAAGTGGTCCAAATTTTATGAAATTGACTAGTAAAATGATCTCAGATTTCGATTTTGATCCCGAAAATGGAATCGGGACAGGTAAATTAGCTAAGGGTACAATTTTTCATGTCCATTGAAGCAAGTTGAAAAATTAGGGTTTTGACTATATATGGGGTAAAAGTGTCATTTTCAATTCATTTTAACCCGCCCAGTTTAAAAATTCAAAAAGCCTCCTGTGAAGAAAAATGGTGGTTCCCACTCATATGCATTGATTAGAGCGCCAAAGATGACATAATCAACCTCAGAACTATGAGCGAGGGATAAGTGATCTATCTTAAGCCTATTATTCATTTCAAAATTGATTTTTTTTGTTAAATTTTTTCATGTTTTGGGTATGTTTAAGTTGGGAAATCTCGTTTTGTTGTGCAAGACATGATCCTATCTCATACGACAAACTGATCAATTTTGTTTTATCATTTAAGTCTACTAGTTTTGTCATTCTGAATCTACCCTTGTGTCGTACGCGAACATTCAAAAGAGCCCATTTTGTCGTTTCAAGGCTAGTCCTGTGTCGTATCAGCCTGTTTTGTCATATAAGACCCATTCCTGACTTGTACGAGTTTCTGTCTCTGTGATATTTTGTCATTTGGAAAACAGTGAGCATTTTTGAAGGTGTAAACTTGAAAGTTTGATTTTGCAATTAATGTAGTTGGATTTGCATGATGTTTTGCTTAGTTTATAGGCTACTTTGGAATGTGTCCTGATGATCCTTTGTTTGATTTTTGCAGGTTTGATTGCCCCATGTATTATTCAGATGTGTATATCCACCTATGATGACATTAGTTCAACAGTTATCAGATATAGACTAGGCACATATTGATGCGTGCGGATTGACTTATCTTCTTGGGTTGCCTGATATCCGTGTGAATCATGGTATGCTGATTGCATTAGTGGAGAGATTCCATTCAGAGCATAATACATTTGATTTGTTATTTGGGGAGATGACCATCACTCCCGAGGATGTATACATGATTCTTCATATTCATTTTGCTAGGGATAAGGTAGATTATGATTCAACACAGCATCCAGGCCTTCTAGCCCTGAGGTAGGTATTTCATGATGCGGACATTCTGACATGATTGATCAGTTGGGATGAGATGATGACCAAATACAGTGAGGACTTTCCACTGGCTTGTGTCTTGGCAAGTATTATCGGCCATTTTCTTATGCCAAATATGGGACATCAGGGGTTTTTTATGTGGATGGGGTAGGATGTTAGAAGACTTGTGGAGAACCCCCAGAGGTTAGGATGAGGTTCTTGTATATTGGGACACATGTATCATGAGATGCATGAGATAATATACTAAGAGGGGAAGAGTATGGTTGCTAGAGTTTTTATTTTGCAAGTATGGGCCTGGGAGCATCTCCCAGTATGTAGGCCGATTATTGATGAGGCCAGAGATCCACAACAATCCATTGTTTATAGATATGCTAGATATGTGACACAACCCCATCTGGGAAAGACCGATTATTGGAGATGGCAGCTGGATGATCTTATTGCTGTCACATGGAGACCTTACAGGGGTCTGGAGCCTTGGGATGATTGGAGAGCTGTGCGTAGAGACCTATTCATGACACGACCTCTCATAGGCAGATCATAGACAGTGGTCAAGTGGTTTATTGTTACTCGAGTGATGAGGAAGTATGGTAGACCTTAGGGAATCTTGCAAGAGTTTATTGAATACACACGTTATGTAGATGGGGAGAGGAAGGGATGGGGACCCAGGCTATCATATGCCTTGAGCATGCAGGCACTGACTGGGTTACAACAACTCAGATGGGATTACCTAGATGATATTGCAGATGTGGGGGTATTGCCCTAGTATAGGGACTGGTTCCAGCAACATCCATTCTCGGATTCACAGATCCGGTTGAGCATGCACCTCGCATAGTGGAGGTAGAGGATGATGCCCCCACGCAGGGATAGGGACATGAACAGAGGCAGGGACAGAGAGCCGAGGCTTTTAGGTGGGTAGGTGGTGATCCTAGTGCTGGCAGCAGCAGGGTACTAGCTGGTGGTAGGTAGCAGAGAGGAGAGGGCGGATCCCTAAGGATGGCTAGAGTGAGGCTGAGTGGAGTGAGGGTAGCGAAGGGTGGTGGAGAGGAGGAGGGCAGCTCCGATACATGTTTGGCATAGGAGAGAGGAATAGGAGGGAGCCAGAGGTAGAAATGGAGGAGGCGATGGAGGTAGAGATGGAGGTGGATATTGAGGCGGAGAGCCTGCGAGGGATCAGGGGGCTGATGCAGCTCGGTCAATGAGAGCATGCCTAGCAGGTTTGTAGTCACAACTGACAGTGGCACAAACTTAGCTGGCGGAGTGAGACTGACAACTGGCAGATCATAGAGAAGAGAGAGATCGTCAATTAGCTAAGGTTAGAGTTGAGCATGATCGTCAGTTGGTGGAGCTCAGGGCAAAGTGCAATCGTCAGGTCGCAGCGATGAGGGCAGAGTGAGATGCTCTTTAGTAGAAGGTTCTCCATTAGACGAGTCGGGCAACCTATTATGTTGCGGATTACAATGTAGCAGTTCTAGTAGCGCAATAGGTTGTACCATATTCACAGTATATGACTCGATTGGAGGGAGCTCGGGCACCTAGGCAGGATCTGGGTCACCAGGCTCCAACTCCTCCACCACCTGGCAATGAGGGAGAGATAGAGAGCTAGATGTTTTTGTGTAGATCTTAGATTTTTTGTAGACACACCCATTTTTTGTAACCCTTATGATTCTTTCTCTGATGGGAGTTTGTATATGTTAGTTGAGATCCTTTTGTACCCTGAGAGTTGATCATTTTATATATACGAGATCTTGATTTGACTTCATTGTACTTGTGTAAATCAATTTATGAGATGCTTGTCTATATGCTTTATTTTATATGTATGCGTATCTGTTTAGTATGGATGTATGAATGCAAATGGAATATGGATGTTTATTTTTGTTTCTTTTCATGCAAATAAATGATGAGGAGAATGAGTAACTAGTAATGCAAATTTGTTTAATTTTTCAATGCAATAATATGAATGAAAATGAGTAATGAGGAAAATGAGTAACTAGTAATGAAAATGTGTTTATTTTTCAATGCAATAAGATAAATGTAAATGGGTGATAATGAATGGTGAATCTATATAAAATGCTCATGTATGCAGCTAACATCTCAATACACAAGTACTCGATCGGAGAAATGATGAAGAAGAGACCAGTTAGCTAAGAAATGATGAATTCTTCAAACTCTCATTTAGAAGATAAAGAGATCATTTTTATTATGCCAAAATCACTTGAAATGCATAAAATTTAGGATGAATGCAACCTAAACTTAGTCAATGGATTTGGAATGCTTAATTTTTATCATAGAGCATTTTACAAACAAAGCAGGCAAAGTAGAGTTCCTTCCTTTTCATATGTAATATTAATTATCTTGTCCACAATGACCCTTTTTTCATTCATATCCTTGGACAGATTACACATTCATGTAGATTGCACATTTAAGAAATTCCCTCAAACAGACAAAGAAATGACTCCAACCTCCCTGTAGCATACAAATAAGCAGAATCGAGGTATGTGTGGCGATTTCACCTTGATGTGAAGGCACTTATCATAGACACCCAACTAATTAGATGTTTCCAAATCATCGGATTCATTCCTACAAGCTGAAAATAGAGAAAATATTATGCTCCCAATCCTTGCTCCTCTTAGTCAAAATAGACTTCCTCGAGTTACTCAGAGGGATAATAATTGAAAACCAATATAAAAGACAACAGACAAAGAAAATTTTCATGCATAGATCAAACTGTTTAGTGATTGTTTTCAGTAATGTTGTTTTGCTTGTGTACTCAGTGATAAAATTCTTCAGTAGTCAGGAGACAAGTGACTAACTTGGAGTGGATGACCAGGTTTCACTAATGTAAAGATGACTTGGTTGATACTGCTTAGGACATGTAAATTGCTCTGTTGATTATCCTAAGACTAGAACATTGATCAGTTTCAGACCATGAGGGTTCCAACAAACCAAGATGTCGCAAAAGTGACTGAAATATGTACAAGCGAAAGCAAAGATGCATGGAAGCGGGAATGCCAATGTTGCATTGATAGATGGAGCGCTTGAGTACAAGAGGCACTTGTTTCCAGGTTTTCACCTGCTTGACAGAGATTCATTTTTTTTTACCAAGGTGCCTGTTTACCATGTTTTCACTAGGGCATTTTCTCTCTCTTTTTTTCTTTTATTTTGGGGATTTCTTCAAGACTTTTTCTGATTTTTAGGATTTCTTCAGGACTTTTTTTGATTTTTATGATTTTTTCAGGACTTTTTCTGATTTTTTTGGATTTCTTCAGAATTGTTTAGCTGCATAGGCTACTGGAGTAGAGAATATTTAGGTGAAGAATTTATTCAGGTGAATGGTGTTGATCGGTTCATGGAGATGTTCTCCTTCTGATGTTGAGAGTTGATAGGCACCAGAGCCAAAGGCTGCAGTAACGATGTAGGGACCCAACCAGTTGGGTTCAAACTTCCCTTGTTGTCTTGAAACTATTGATTCTTAGGATTTTCTCTCAGAACAAGGTCGCCAACCTGAAATTCTCGTTGTCGAACCTTTTTGTTATAACCTCTAGACATTCTCTTTTGATATGCTCTTAGATGATCAAATTCCACTTGCCGATGTTCATCCAACAATTCGAGTTCTTGCAATCTAGCTATTCTGTAGTCTTCATCAGTGACAAGACCTTGCAAAGAAACTCTTAGAGATGGTATTTCCACTTCAGTAGGTTATACTGCTTCGGACCCATACACAAAAGAAAAAGGTGTAGGCCCAGTAGGTGTTCTGATACTTATTCTATAAGCTCACATGGTAGGATTGAGCTGCAGATGCCAATCCTTTCTAGATTTATTTATTGTTCTGTGTAAAATAGTCAATAGATTCTTGTTAGATACATCGGCTTGTCCATTACCTTGAGGGTAGTACACAGATGACCAGTGTTGTTTTATTTTGAACTTTTCATAGAGTTCATTTAGATCTTTGTTCTTGAATTGTCCTCCATTGTAAGTTATAATGGATGAAGGCATACCATACCTGTAGATGATATAATTAAGGATGAATAGAGCTACTTGTTTACCGGTTGCTTTGATGAGTCTACCCACTTAGTGAAGTACTCGGTGGTAGTTATGATAAACTTGTGTCCGTTAGATGATGCAGGATATATTTGGCCAATTAGATCAAATGCCCACTGTTGAAAGGGCCAGTGTGTAACAAAGGGTATGAGATCCCTTGCTGGAGCATGTATAAGGTTCCCATGTAGCTGATACTTTTCACAGGTTTTAACAAATTTTATAGCTTCTTTCTCCATGTCTAGCCAGTAGTAGCCAACCCTTAGTAGTTTTAGTGCTAAAGTTAGACTGTTCGAATGGGATCCACAAACACCTTCATGAACCTCAGATAATGCGCGTTGAGACTCCTCAATTTCTAGGCATCTAAGCAAAGTACTATCTAAACCTTGCCTAAATAGGTAGTTAGCAATGATGACATACCGTGACACATTTCGGATTAGGTTCCTTTTTTCATTTTGGGAAAGATTAGCAGGGACAACTTGGTCACACAGGTAAGAGTAGATGTGTCTATAGCGAGATGAGTCATGTCCAATAATAGAACAAACCATCTGGGACTTGGGAGAATCATAGGCATGATAATGTAACTCTTCCGCCAGGAATTGAAAGCAAAAATTAGATTCCTGTAGCTGTGGTATAGATGCCAAGGTGGCCATTGCATCCATTGCTCTATTTAATGATCTAGGGATCTGCTGAAATGATACAAAGGTAAAGTATTTCTTGAGATCATCCACCATTCTCTTATAAGGCATTGGTGTCTCATCTCTTGTTTGATATAGATCATTGATTTGGTTGATAATAAGTTGAGAATCTCCATAGATGTGTAATTCAACAATCTTCCACTCGATGGCCAGCTTGATCCCATTTACCAAAGCTTCATATTCTGCAATGTTGTTTGTGCAAGGGAAAATAATCTTGTAAGCTTTTGGGATTGAATATTTTTGAGGAGTAATAAAAAGTATTCCGACACCAAAACCATGTTGAGTGAAAGACACATCAAAGAACATCTTCCATGATTGTTGAGTAAGGTGCATGATTGACTCATCCAAAAATTCTATATGCAGAGGTTGACTATCTTCAAGTGGAGCATCAACAAGTTAGTATGCAATAACCTGTCCTTTGATGGCTTTACGTTCCACATATTCAATATCAAATTCTGTAAGAACCATGACCCATTTAGCCAGTCTTCCTATGAGCGTTTCTTTGCTAAGAAGATATTTGAGTGGATCAATCTTAGCCACTAGCTTAATAGAGTGTGCTAACATGTATTGTCTTAATTTTTGTAATACAAAGACTAATGCCAGGCATGCCTTTTCTATGATTGTACAGTTCATTTCACAAGACACCAATGTTCTACTAATATAATATATGGCTCTTTACTTTTTATTCTCATCCTGTTGTGCGAGAAGTGCCCCCAGTGAAGTATCTATAGCTGATATGTATAGAATCAATGACTTACCTTGAATTCGGTGGCATCAATATGGGTGGATTAGAAAGATAATCTTTGATTTGTTTTAAATGTTGTTCACAATATTTATCCCAGTTGTATTGAACTCCTTTCCTTAATACCTTTGTGAAGTGTTGAGATTTGTCTGCTAGCTAAGATATAAAGCACCTTATTGATTGAAGACGACCCTGTAAACTTCTCATTTGACTGATATTCTTGGGTGGAGGCATTTCCATTATAGCTTGGACCTTTTTAGGTTCAACTTGAATTCCTTTCTTTGAAATTATGTAATCAAGCAATTTTCCTGATGTTACTCCAAGTGCACACTTTTTAGGATTTAGCCAGAGCTTGAATCTTTCCATTCTATCTAGTATGAGGCCTAGTTCTTGAATATGCATAGATTTCTTCATAGTTTTTACTACGGTGTCATCAACATAATCTTCCATGTTTTTGTGCATCATATCGTGGAAGATAGTGGTTACTTCTCTTTGGTAAGTTTCTCCTGCATTCTTTAGTCCGAATGGCATGACATTCCAGTAGAAGGTTCCCCATGCACATGTAAAGGCTATCTTTTCTTGATCCTCATGAGCTATCTTGATCTGATTGTAACCAGAGAATCCATCCATTAATGAGTACATCTCATATCTAGTAGTCATATCTACTATCATATCAATGTTGGGCAATGGAAAATAGTCTTTCGGACATGCTTTGTTGAGATCTCTGAAGTCTGTGCAAACTCTAATAGATTTGTCTTCCTTTGATACAGGTACTATGTTTGATATCCATTCTGCATAGTCTATAGCTCTGATAAATCCAACTTTTAGCAATTTTTCTAGCTCAGCCTTGAATAGAAGTGCCACACGAGGATGCATCTTACAAAGTTTTTGTTGGTATTTTGATATGGTTTTGTCATTGATGTCAACACCTATCAACACTTGTCAACTCTGACACTTTGAAGGATTGACAATGTTCACCAGCAAGCAAGTGACTTATGAACAGTCACCGGTATCTGGTAAACCGACAGGATATAATGTTCACCGACACTTGGAATGATATGGAAAACACTTGGTTATGTTGAAGACATCGTTTGGACACTTTGTCTTGGAGATTTGTTCATTGGTATATTTGTGTTTGCATATTTACTATTACTGGCAAATAGGTCTAGGTTATGCACTACCAGGCTTATCTTTTCCAGATCAGCATGACCCGATTTGGAAATGATTTATTGTTGTTGTAAATGCATTAAGCCGACATGTTAAATTAGTTATTGCATCGGTTATTGATTTACTTGTAAAATGTTCTTATTGTAATATCTCTTAGAGCCGACCTACTAAAATTGCTCTTAGGTTATGGTATATATGTAAGATCTTATTTGTAAGATCGATAAGGTGATTGTGAGAAGAATTAGAAGAAGGTATATGCAAAAATAAGTAGAGCTATACACAGAGACATCATTTAAGGTGAAGCAAGGTTTTTGAGAAGGCATATCAAAACTGAACCGGTACTGAATCCAACATAGAAATATGCTATTTTGAGCAGTACATTATTATTGGATTTAATCATCCAATTGTAGTCAGTGTGACTCCTATTTGTGTTTGAGCAGTGAGCTCTAGGCGCTTGGCCTTTTTGCATGTACAGACCCCATTTGTATACACATACTATCTGCAGTAGTATCACCTGATTGTGGGTAAGGTTTCCCACCATGGTTTTCCCCCTTACAGGGTTTCCACGTACAAATATTGGTGTAATGTGTTGTGGATGTTATTAAATTTTTGTTTCATGCATTAATCTTTATTGGTACTGATATTAATTGATAAACTGTCTACCGACATAAAGTTTGGTTTACCGATATTAAGCATTAAGGTTGGTTAAGTTGTTTTTGGTTTGAATTTATTTGACAACTGATTCACCCCCCCTCTCAGTTGTCTCCAGGACCTAACAATTGGTATAAGAGCCTAGTCCTCTTTTTGCAGAAGTTTAACAGCTTGAGGAGATCCAATGTGTACAAACTATTTCAGGAAGGACAGTCCTAAACTTGATGGAACCGACTATGGCATATGGAAGATCAGAATGGAGACACATCTGAATTGCATTGGAAAGGACATCTGGGATGTTACAAAGAATGGTACATTGCTCCTACTCAAAGTCAGCCTAATCCACCAAACTTGGCTAAAGATGAGGAAAATGATTGCAAAGCAAGAGAAGCACTTTTGAGCGCATTATCAGATCAACAAATTATGGGATTATCAGATAGATCAACTGCTAAAGATATTTGGGATAATTTGGAATCATTGAATGAAGGAGATTCCACAGTCAAAATTGCAAAACTTGAAAGCTTCTGGGTTAGGTATGAAAATCTGAAAATGGAAGAAGATGAAAGGATTTATGCTTTTATGGAAAGAGTAAATGAAATTGTTTTGGGTATTAAATGTTGTGGAGGAACCTTAAGTGAAGATGAAATTGTTTCAAAAGTTTTAAGAGGATTGCCATCGACATATAAAATGAAAGTTACTGCTATAAATGAGTTGAGATCAATGCCTAATACATCAGTAACTAGGGATACATTGATTGGAAAACTTTCAGCTTTTGAAATTGAGGAATTTGGTCGTGTTGCTACTATAAAGACATACTTAGCTTTTAACGCATCAACATCATCTGCACCATCTTTTGACAAATCTGATTGGAAAGCCTTTTATGCAAGAGAACTTGAAGAAAGAAGGAGAGAAAATGAAGAACTTGAAGAACTTGAAGCACTATTTGCAAGAAAAATGCCTAAAGGTCCAGTTGGAAGTAAGCATGAAGGTAAAGCACCCTTTAAATGTTTTAACTGTAATAAGATTGGTCATATGGCTTCAAGATGCCCTGATAGACATGCTAGACTAAGAGAAGAAGCTAGAAGAACATACAAGCCTAATCCTGAATATCAAAGATACAAATTTAAGAAGAACAAAGATAAATCTTGTTATCTTGCTGATGAAGGAGTCACTAATGATTCTGATGAAGATCCAACAGAAAATGGATGGGTTTCTATTGCTATAACAGAAGATCAACCAACACCTACTGTTCAACCGGTAGAGCAGGCCATGGCAGCTAAAGTTGAAGTTAAGGATGAATGGATCATTGTTTCAGGATGTTCACATCACATGACTGGTGATAAAGGCAAATTCTTGAACTTTTAGGAATATAATGGAGGTTTGGTAAGATTTGGAGATGACAAAGCTTGTTTGATAAAAGGAAAAGGTACTATATCTCTTGATGGTAAGCATAATACTGACAATGTCTACTATGTAGAAGGTTTAAAGCATAATCTTTTGAGTGTTGGTCAATTAGTTGAAAAAGGATTTCAGTTACAATTCAAAAATGGAAAATGCAAAATCATGAACAAAACTGGTTTGGAAATTGCAACCGATAATCAAACCAGAGGCAACATCTTTCATTTGAATAATAGTGAAAAGACATGTTTGATTGCACATATTGATGAAATTTGGCTATGGCATAAGAGACCCTATCATGTAAATTTTGATTGCATGGTAAAAATCAGTACTACTAACGCAATTAGAGATTTACCTAAGATTGTTAAACCTCACAATCCGGTATGTAAGGAATGTCAATTTGGAAAACAAGTTAGAGCATCTTTTAAAAGTATTATAGAAAAATCCAATAATGCTCTTGACTTAATTCATACTGATTTATGTGGTCCAGCTAGAACTAAAAGCTTGCAAGGTGATAGATGTTTCATGCTAATCATTGATGACTATTCTAGAATGTGTTGGGTTACTTTTCTCAGAGAAAAATCAGTTGCACTTGGGAAGTTCAAACTATTCAAAGCAATGGTAGAGAATGAAACTTTTAAGAACATCAAATGTCTGAGATCAGATCAAGGAGGTGAATTTACATCTAAGGAATTTAATGCATTCTATGAAGCGAATGGAATCAGAAGACAATTATCAGCACCCCGGACACCACAACAAAATGGAGTTGTAGAAAGGAAAAACATAACTATCTTGGATGCAGCTAGAAGTATGCTATCTGAAGAAAATCTACCACATTTATATTGGAGAGAGGCAGTTAGCACAATGGTCTATACATTCAACAAATTTCACATCAAAGGTGAAACCGGTAAGACCCCTCATGAACTATGGTTTGGTATTACTCCCACTCTTAAATATTTTAGAATATTTGGAAGTAAATGCTATATTAGAAGAGATGAGTATATTGGCAAATTTGATCCTAGAAGTGATGAAGGAATATTTCTTGGTTATTCATCTAAGAGCAAAGCGTATAGATGTTTTAACAAAAGATTGCAAAAAATTGTTGAGAGTACAAATGTGAAGATTGATGAACAATTTAGAGGAACTTCAAGGTATATAGACTCTGAACCGACAACAAAAATACTGACAAATGAACCCACATTGAACCCACCGGTACAAAATGAAGATCCCGTTACACCAGTATCATCTGACAATTCCACTGAAACTGAGGAACAACAACAAACAAAGACACCCTGGTATGTAAGACTGAATCACTCTGAAGATCAGATAATTGGAAACAAGTATAAAGGAGTTATGAGAAGAGGAAGATTGGAAAATGAAGAGGTATGTATTATTTCTCAAATTGAACCATCACCAATTAATGAGGCATGTGAAGATAAATACTAGATTAAAGCTATGGACAAGGAACTAGAACAAATTGAGAAGAATAACACATGGATATTAGTTCCCCGACCTAAAGACAAAAATGTGATTGGAACAAAATGGGTATTCAGAAACAAACTTAATGAAGATGGTAAAGTAATCAGAAATAAAGCAAGACTAGTGTGTAAGGGATATTCTCAGAAAGAAGGAGTTGATTATAATGAAACCTTTGCACCGGTAGCTAGAATTGAGGCAATTAGATTATTCTTGGCTTTTGCAACACACAAGAACTACAAAGTATATCAAATGGATATTAAATGTACATTTCTAAATGGAGATATTGAAGAAGAAGTTTACATTGAGCAACCTGATGGATTTTCTTTGACAGATAACAAAGATATGGTTTGCAGGTTAAGGAAAGCTTTGTATGGGTTGAAGCAAGCTCCAAGAGCTTGGTATGCTAGATTGGATAAATATCTTTTGAAGATTGGTTTTTCTAAAGGAAATGCTGATAGTAACTTATACTATAAAGTGACTAATGATGACATCTTGGTTATAGAAGTTTTTGTTGATGATATAATCTTTGGAGGAGAAGATGGATTATGTAAAGACTTTTCTATTAAAATGCAATAAGAATTTGAAATGTCTATGATTGGAGAAATAAAATTCTTTTTAGATTGCAAATTTCATAGACTGATAAAGGTATATTCTTGAGTCAATCCAAGTACTTGAAGGAGTTACTAAAGAAATTTGGGATGGAGAACTCTAAACCGGTAAGAACACCTATGACTACAAATGACAAATTATCACTAAGGGATGAATCTACACCTGTTAATCCGACTAGATACAAGTCTATGATAGGAGGCCTACTGTATTTGACACAAACAAGACCTAATATTATGAATGCAGTATGTATTGTTTCAAGATTTCAGAGTAATCCTAGAGAAAATCATGAATTAGCAGTAAAAAGGATTTTCCGGTACTTACAAGGAACTACAAATCTTGGTTTATGGTATCCTAGAGATGAAAACTTTGAATTATGTGCATACATAGATGCAAATTGGGTAGGAGATGTGGATGACAGAAAAAGAACCACCAGCAGAGCATTTTTTCTTGGAAGCAGATTAATTTCTTGGTTGAGTAAGAAACAAAGTTGTACATCTTTATCAAAAGTAGAATCAGAATATGTTGCAGCAGCAACTAACTGTACACAGGTATTATGGCTTAAGAAAATGTTGAAGGACATAAAGGTAAAATGCAAGGAACCTATAACTATCTATTGTGATAACACTGTAGCAATTGATATATCTAAGAATCCGATACTACATTCTAAAACTAAATATGTTTCTATCAAATTGAAATTTCTGAAAGAGAATGTTGAAGCAAAAGAAGTAAAACTGGTTTATGTGAATACTAAGGAGCAGATTGCAGATATTTTCACTAAGCCTTTGCCTAAGGAGACCTTTGAATATCTCAAAGACTAGCCTGGGGTCATACCCCCACCGGTAGAGACTTAGACAGTTGATGTTTGTCAGCAACCCACAGAACTAACAAAGAAATCTTTTATTCCGACTTTGATGAGTAAAACTACTTCTCAGGGGGAGTAGTTGGTATACTGAATTGGTTGGTATTTTGTATTTAAACTTAGTTTTGTATTGCTTTGTCATTTTATGTCAAAGGGGGAGAGATATCTATGGAAAAACACATTATATTTTGGGGAGAGATTATTCATTGGGGGAGAGATTGTTATTTTGAGATGATTGATTACTCTCTATATCTGAATTTTGATTTCTTGTTATGATCTCTTTTGGGAGATTGTTGGTTTTTGGTATTTGGCATTTCTGTTTTGCCACTTTGATGGTTTTTCCATCTTGTGTTTCCATCAATGCCAAAGGGGGAGATTGTTGGTATTTTGGTATGGTTTTGTCATTGATGTCAACACCTATCAACACTTATCAACTCTGGCACTTTGAAGGATTGATAATGTTCATCGGCAAGCAAGTGACTTATGCACAGTCACCGGTATTTGGTAAACTGTCAGGATATAATGTTCACCGACACTTGGAATGATATGGAAAACACCAGGTTATGTTGAAGACATCGTTTGGACACTTTGTCTTGGAGATTTGTTCATTGGTATATTTGTGTTTTCATATTTGCTGTTACCGGCAAATAGGTCCAGGTTATGCACCAACAGGCTTATCTTTTCCAGATCAACATGACACGCTTTGGAAATGATTTATTGTTGTTGTAAATACATTAAGCCGACATGTTAAATCGGTTATTGCATCTGTTATTGATTTACTTGTAAAATGTTCTTATTGTAATATCTCTTAGAGCCGACCTACTAAAATTGCTCTTAGGTTATGGTATATATGTAAGATCTTATTTGTAAGATCAATAAGGTGATTGTGAGAAGAATCAAAAGAAGGTATATGCAAAAATAAGAAGAGCTATATACATAGACATCATTTAAGGTGAAGCAAGGTTTTTGAGAAGGCATATCGAAACTGAACCGGTGCTGAATCCAACATAGAAATATGCTATTTTGAGCAGTACATTATCATTGGATTTAACCATCCAATTGTAGTCAGTGTGACTCCTATTTGTGTTTGAGAAGTGAGCTCTAGGCTCTTGGCCTTTCTGCATGTGCAGACCCCATTTGTATACACATACTATCTACAGTAGTATCATCTGATTGTGGGTAAGGTTTCCCACTGTGGTTTTTCCCCTTACAGGGTTTCCACGTATAAATATTGGTGTTATGTGTTGTGGATGTTATTATCTTTCTGTTTCATGCATTAATATTTACTGATACTGATATTAACTAATAAACTATCTATCGACATAAAGTTTGGTTTACCGGTATTAAGCATTAAGGTTGGTTAAGTTGTTTTTGGTTTGAATTTATTTGACAACTGATTCACCCCCCCTCTCAGTTGTCTCCAGGACCTAACAATTTTTACTTGACTAGTTTAACTCCTGGTGTAATAGAGAGATGATGCATGATGAGATCAAGATCTAGTTCTGGCATATCAGAGTATGTCCAGGCAGAGTTGATCTTCTTTTCTGAAAAGAGGTTGCTGAAATCTTTTAACTCTTCTGCTGATAGTGATTGAGCTAGATGAATGATATGTGGTGTTTGTTGACTTCCAATATTGATTGGTTGAGTTGGTTCAATCAATATCAAAGACCTTTGTTGGAAGTGACTTGGCAGCATATCAAGTATCTCACCTTCAGGTGCCTTAGAGAGGTTTTCACCTTTAGGTACGTCCTTTATTTTTACTATTTTTGATTCTGACACTGCCACAATGTGGTTTTCGCCATCATATCTCTTATTTTTATGATTTTTTGATTTTTGTGACTAAGATACTTGATGTCTGTTTCAATCATTTTCTCTCTTTTGTCACTGGTGGAAGAGTTCATTGGTTCTATTGCATTAAGGGAGCAGGATAGTGTGTAGTCATTGGCGAAGGTGGGTATATTCAAAGGTTGGTTATAAAGAGTATAGTCAATCAGTTTAGGAAGTATCAAAGATAAAGTTTGAATAGGTTCAATGGAGTTCACAGTACTATCATCATGACTTTGGACCGACCAGTTGAGTTCCAGAAGACTACCTTGCGTAGGTTCTGTGAGACCAGGAAGAGTTACAACATGATTATTGAAATTTATGTTAGTATTTATTGGATCTAACCCAACCGACCTACTTCTAGTATTGTCCCCTACTTCAGACTGGACTACATACTATGGTGTGATAGTAATAGGGTCAACAGACAACATCTCAACATTCATGATAGAGTAATCATAATGTGTTGTTAAATAGTTGTTGTTGTAAAGCGGAAAATCGCGATCGAACCCTAGTTGTTCTCCCCTCTTCCAACTCCGAGGAGAGAGAAGGGAGGTTCGCTAGGATTCAATGGTTTTCACTTAGGGGAGAGACTTTACATTCAAAAGAGGGGTTGAAACCCACAAGATCCAATCCCACGGGATGCAAGATTGGATGCTAAATGTGTTTCAAGGGTTAAGACAGCAAGGCTACCCTCTTTTGTAAAGAATGTTGATAGAAGAATTAAGCTAAGCATGCATAGAAAGTGATAAAGATTCGCTTATAAACTGAGATAGGAATACAGTATGAAGCTGCGGACCTGGAATTAGCAGTAAAATGTCGATACGGCGATGTCCTGCAAATTTGAGCAAAAGTTGTCGGGACGAGGGTGCCCGGCGCCACGGTCCTCCGAAAAATCCGCGAAACGAAGGGGGATCTGTTCGTCTCTGCACAAGGATTCCAGATCTTCAATTTCAGCCGCGTACCTGCAACCTACACACAAAAGAGTGAAGACGATTGGGGGGTTAGGGATTAGGGGCTTGCCTTTAGGTCAAACCCCAGTTTTGGAATTAACCAAGAAATGAGCAAGAGCTGTAAATGTAAATGACTGTAAAACAAGTACTAATACCTTGTTCTAAGGATGTTTGTATCCTTATGTGCGAAGGTATAGATGTTGTATGTTGTATGTTGTAGCATGTAGTATGTGATCTCCTCTTCAATGGTTGGATCCTTGACTTGAATGCAACACTTAGCCTTGAATGGAGACTTGAAATGATCAATTGCTTGAAGGAATGCTTGAATGCTTGAATGCTTGAGTATAATTTCCACGCTTTTACCTATATCCTCTTCCTCTCCCCAAATGAGAGAGAAAATGTAGTTTATATACTTGTCAATTAGGGCTGATAGACTGATTTTCCCGACCTTAGGCCGACCAGGAAAGTTAATTTCCAAATTGCAAACAAAAAGACCCGAGACCCCTTAGGAGACCGGGCCCAAAATAGGACCCAGGGACCAGGGCGCTGGGCACTCTGGTCCCACCTCCCAGGATAGTAGGGTGCAAGGAGGTTCAGGCCAGGGTGCTTGAAAAATGCAGTTTTTAGTGTCGTGAGCAAGTTTCGGGGTCTCCATTCAGGTTGCGTGTTGCGTCACCATCGTGAAGACCGAAATGCAGTCGAAATTGCAAGTGTCGCAATTTTAGGACGCTACAGTTGTTATAAATAGAGCCTCTATCTGAGTTATTAGAGTCATAAGATGAAGTTTCCGACTCGTCTTCAAGTGGTTTATTAAAAGTATATATAGTATCAATACCTACATCTTTGATGCTGCAAGTTCCTTCATGATTTGGTTCATTGATCACTTGTATTTGACACACTTGTGGACATAACCTTGATGGTTCTGTTAATCCCCATCATCTGTTCCATTCAGCTTCCTCTGGACTAATGACTGGTCCTGATTCTATAGGTTCTAATTCTTCTTTTGTAGTTCCATACCCAATTTGTCCTATCTCATTAGTGGGAGAATTAGTAGGTGAAGAAATTTCTTGTGTCCTTTCTTCCTCCAGCTGTTGTTCATAGTCTTCTTGTCTTTTTAGTTTGATTTATTCTATTTCCTTTTTCATTTTTAAGCGTATCAACTCTTGTGCATCATCTGTGATATCACTAGATTCTTCGGGGGTTCCTGTAGTAGATGTATCTGAGAGATGATCTAGACCCCATTCATACTCAATTGGACCAGGTTCTGAATCCTCTACTTGTTGTCTGCCAGTATATGTGACCAAAATGTTCAGTGGTGCAAACAATTCTCTGATCTTGTATACTTCTTCTCTTATATCCTCTAGCAGTTCTACTTTCTGTAGTGTTATAGCTGATACGATTGGAACTAGATTACCATATGCTTCCTCTCTCTGGGTTGGCAATTCTTCTTGTTCATCGTCACACTTGTCCTGAGTTTGTTGAGTATTAATATCCTATGGTGTTGAAGGTAGTACCTTTTTCCTCCACTTAGGTTGATGGTGAGGAGTACGTTTCTGATCTGATGACTTTCTTGGATCGTATTCCAATCCAACTTTATCATTTGCAGACTTAACAATACCTTCCTGACGCTTGCCTTGAGGACCAGTACCTGAATATCCCATGCATTGAAGCATCTTATAGCCTGAACCATATTGTGTCGGGGAAACCTCACAATGTCGTATTTCTTTGTTTGTGCTATCTTCTTTGAAAAGCCATTTGAGAGCAACATCCTCTTCTATTTCATCTGCAAGGGAAGTAGAGGACTGTATAAAGAGACCATCATAAATGACTTTTGGAGTTAAAATTTGTGGCTTCATAACCTTTGATGGTTTTCTCGACTGTCTTGGTGATGGAGGAAGAGACATTAGTGAGATTACATGCTTTATCTTGTAGCCATCCATGCCAGTGTTTGTGATTTTTAATTTCTTCTCTAAATCTTTTAGTAAAGATTCCAAACTTTCAACTGTAGAGGGTGCTCTATTATGAGGAACAAAAGCATCACCACTCTGTGTTAATGCATTGTAGGTATAGCTTGTATCAGCAGGAATACTGACTTCAACTCCATTATAAGGAAATTTCAAGCACTGATGATATGTAGATGGTACTACTTTCATTTCATGAATCCATGGCCTGCCTAGTAAGATGCTATATGAAAGAGGAAGGTCAAGGACTTGAAAAATGACATCTCTTTCTACAGGTCCTACCCTGATTGGTAATAGTACCAAACCTTTAGAGGTTCTTTCTTCTTCATCATAAGCTTTGATTGTTATTTTCTTTGTTGGATCAATAATGTTTTTAGAATATCTCAACTGTGTCAGTAGATTGTAAGTACATATATTCAACCCAACGCCTCCATTTATCAAAACATGTTTAACTCAGTGTTTATGGATCATAGCTTTGATGTGTAATGGCTGGTTATGCGGGTGACTCAGCGAGTTATCATCTTCTTAAGAGAAAGTGAGGTAATGAGGTGAAGTCAGGTGACCCACCATAGATTGAAACCGATCTATGTCTAAATCTTTAGGGACACTAGACACTAGTGGTGAGCAAAGCCTTGTTTAAGATCTCTCTATGAGCAGAAGAGATCTTAAGCAGTTCCAAAATGGAGATTTGAGCGTTAGTTCTTTTCAATTGTTTAATAATACTATAACCAGGAGAGGATGATGAAGCCAACTATTTTGATTTGGCCGTGATTGTGTCTGTTTGTCTATTTGAAGGAGTAGGTAGGTTTGATGTTGTTTGAGCAAAAGTTGAGGAACTAGCTCCTTGGAGAGTAACCTTCTTTTGAGCGCAGGTCACAACATTAACAGTTTGTGCTTGATTTTGTTTATCTGTAATTATGATCACATTGCAATATTCAGGTTGAGAATATTCAATCATGTTGATCACATTGTCGTTGTTAGTGTAGGTATAATTGACTCTAGCACCTCCCTTGGATTTTGAGGAATCTCCTTGTTCATAAGTCGGTAAGGGATCTTTAAAGGCCTTATGATCAGCATTCATCACATGATTTCCAACAACGATCTTGCCAGTGTCGATGAGATCTTGAATTTTATGTTAGAGTTTCATGCAGTTGTTCATGTTGTCCCTTGTTCTGATGGTAGTAACAGTATTCGTTCTCTCCACCATTTGGGTTTAATTTCTGGATCATATGGTCTAGAATTGTCTGGAAATGTTATCAAATCATTTGTGAATAAATTTTTAAAATCTGATTCATATGATTCATCTAGAGGAGTAAACTCACGCTTAGGATTTGAAAGCCAAGGTTTCTCTTTAAACCATTCTCTTCATTTTTTGGCGGATTTTTTGCTGCATTTTCAACTGCCTTGAGTGCTTGTGTGCGACTAGCCAAGTTAAATATTGTGGATTTTGTTTTTGCTTTAACATTGTCTATCACTCCATCATTAAAAAACATTTCTGTTGTTATCTTTTCCATACTTCTAGTATTTGTTTTTTTCTTTAGAACTAGAGCCTTGTGATGTTTCTTTCCAAAGTGATATATCTCCCTTTTTTATAAGCACATCTTCTATTTTGAGGGCATTATCTATCATTTTTTTGAATGAAGGATGTACTTGCATTTGGACGTTGTATTTCAATTCAAGGATTAAGTTGTTAACAAAGATATCCATTTTCTCAAAATCTGGAATTGTTCATGAATATCTAGAGAACATCTTTCTCCATCGTTGGAGAAAAGTGAGAAAGTGTTCTCCTATTTTTTGTTTGGTATTGCAAAGCTCTATCATAGTGACTAGGTGACGAATGTTATAGGAGTATTGTTGTAGAAATTGTTGGATTAATTATTCAATTTTTTTTATTCCCACAGGTAGACTTGAGAACGATTCCATAGCTTGCCCCCTAAACTTCTCGGGAAAAGGTGCATGAGATACGTTTGGTCGTGCATGAACTCCATACATAAAGCACAAAATTCGCTGATATGATCTTGAGGATCTATATTCCCATTATATTTGTAAAACTTAGGCATTTCTATGTTTGAGAGAAATGGAGGCATGTAAAGGTTTTTGTTAAATGGGAATGGGCATATCGTGTCTAGAGAATATTGTTTTGGTGATTTATGTTTGTTTTTCAGTTTTGTGATCTCGGTTTGCAACGCTTGTAATTGTTTGTTTAGCATTCCCAAGGGTGTCTCTTCCTCTTTAGTGATGAGGGTTTCCACATCATAACTAGTAGGAAGCTTAGAACCTTATTTTGCTAGTTCTAGGAAACAATCTTCTTTTTCTCTAGCCATGATAACCTTCATCATTTTTTGAAAATCTTTATCCTTTTGACATTTATGGATATCTTTTTCTGGAGATTCAAAGGCTTAAGATTCACTTGATGAGGAATCACTGTTGGTATCATGGATATTGATGTCATCATAAGTTTTGTGTTTAGCAGCTTGTGTTTCTTGCCTTTCTCCAGACATGGTGGGAGATAGGGGCTAACCAAAGATTGGTAGATCGTAAACTGGTATTTGTAACGATGACGGTCTATTTGGGATGAGGTTTTCTACAAAGAATGGATTGCCATTTGATGAAAAGAGAGTTTCTTTTCCTTTATCTATTTTGTTGTGAGAACTTTTGGTTTGAATGGGCATTACAACCGACGGGACCAAGAGCTAGATGTGTTGTAGAAGTCAAGATCAAATTGTAGCTAGTTGTTCGTTTAACGTAGTGATTGAGTGAAGTAACTAAGATTTGGTCTGGTTTCAGGAATGATCTATCTTGTGTAAGACGTAATTTAAGTTAACTTAGGTTTGATAAGATGTTGCTTGAACTAGCTTAGAGATGATTGACAAAATTGTGCAACGCAACTGCAGGGGTACACTATCAAGGTTGTTTATGCTCAGGGGGATGATAACCAGTTTTAGGCTCATTGTAGACTGTTTTAGGCAACTTTGAGTGTTCGGGACTGACAAAATCAGAGATTTGTACAACAGGTTTTTCAGGACCAGACGACAATGTAATAGCTTCAGGAAAATGACAATACTATTTCATACGATTTGCTATCTAAGACCGTACGACAGATGGGTATGTCTGAAATGACAATCTGTTCAATGAAATGATTTATCGTATGACACAGAAGGTAGGATAAAATGACAGTTCCCTAAATAGGATGATAGATAATTAGGTGTCGCACGACATAGAATGCAGACTCAAACGACAGACTATTAGGACTGATGGGATATCGTACAACACAAAATATGAAGTAGGACGATAAAATAGAAGACTCATACGATTGTGTCTGGATAGAGGTTAAATTCCGAGTTTTCAATGACTGAGTATGATCAGTTTTGAGGCGGACTGAGTTTTCACTGACTGACGAGGACCAATTTTTGATATAGGACTGATTTTCAATGACCGATAGGGACTAGTTTTTGACACTGACAAAGTTTATCATTGAGTTATTTGGTATTGTTTTCTCCATTTTTGGTATTCCAGTTTCAGTTTCAGGGATGAAACATAGAAAACACACAAGATATATAATAATTCAATCACAACACACAAACCCTATGGAAGTTGGCTTAGAGAAGAAAACCTTTGCTTTCTGACTTAGGTACACACCCAATAGCTAATCAGAATATGACCGCTGAGTGTCACACAATGGATTCTCAATGCTGTATTAGCCGACTTCGAACGCTAATGGGTGCACGATATGACAAGTGTCTTGGGAGAGTTACTATCTCTCTTGCACAAAGAATATCAACCTTTCAGAGGTGAACCAGGTAGCTTCTAATTTGAATTGGAACTAGTAAGGGGTCTGTTTGATGCGTCGAGATATAAACTCAATTAAGAGGTCTCCCAGCCTTGAAAACCAAGGTTTAATATACCCGAAGGTACATAGGAGAGCTATTCCCGAGCATTGCCGTTGACTTGATTTTCATCCAATCACATTTTTTAATGGTGGGTTGGAGTACTTAGTGTTTAGCCATTCCCACTTGGGTTGTTCCCCTCTCACCGATCGTAATGGCTAAAGAGTTATTAGCTCTTTGGGAGGGTAGGCCTGCTAAAGATATGCAATCTCAAACCTAAAGAAAATGCCTCAAGGGTCAGGATTTCTGATTGTCTATATAGACAAGAGCATACTTTTCCACCTCTCAGAATTCTCTTAAAACACAAAATACAAATTTGTTCTTTAACCAGATAGCAAGTTAGGTACCTAAAAATGAATTAAAAAAATACACGATGTTTGGTTGATTCTCTTTAGGAAACCTGCAAAAACAATGCATCAGTAGTCATGTTGTTTTTATTCTTTGACAGGCGTATGTTGATTGATAAATTCTTTGACAAGCGTCCTGCAAGAAACTGGTCAGGCTGTGAAAATATCAAGTAGACAGAAGATAATTCAGGGTTACGGTCAGTGTAACCAAAATTGAACGGAAAACCTACAGAATGAAACTTGTTTTAACCCAACAGAATACAACATCATATGATAATTCTCACAGAGTAAAATGAGAAAAGCCTTTTATCGTACGAGTTAGAATTGAGCATGAAACGACAAAAGACAAAATCAGATATTCAGAACATAATTTTGTACGAGTCCATTTACTGGTTCTTACGATAAAACAGAGACTTCGACAGAATGTCGTACGATACAATAATACCAGTCGTACAATATTTCACGGAGATTGTATGGATGAAACCTTCAGGATAAAAAATGATTTTGAGGCTGAAGTATTAAATTTTGTGCCCCACGGTGGGCGCAAAAAAATGTGTGTGGGAAAAGTGGACCTGTATTTGTATCTGGAATACACAACAGTTCAATTAAGTCATTACATTTATGGTTAGACAGATATAAGCATGGATAATAAAACCATAACAAGTCGACCCATTGCCTTCTGAAAGATATGAGTATAAGATTGCTCTCAGATTTGTATAAGCTATCTAGTGACTAGACAACACCAAGACGAAGGATTTTTAAATCTATATGAGCATGCGTATGAGCTAAATGGATGAAAGATTTAAGCTAGATATGCAAGGTTAATCTAATATGATTTAAGCAATATATGAACATTTAAGCTAAATGATTTAAGAAATATGAAGTAACTAATATGGAATATCTCAATGCAAATTCTCAATGAACCTAGAGCAAAAACAACATAATAACAATATATTCTCCTGGATCCTTGAATGAGAGATGAGAGCGTGAATTTATAGAAAATTTAGAAAGAAACCAATGGTTGAGATCAAATGATGATGAGCGGTCAATATTTTCCAAGAGGAAGCACAATCCAGGTGAATTGATGTTATTGGATGCTTCTCTCAGTTTTAAAGGAAATTGAACTAAAATTAAGATAAAATTAGGAAAAAATTGATTTATTCTCCATTTCATTCAATTTTAATATTTAAATGTTTTAATTGCTTTCTCTCAGATTATTTATCAAATTTTAATTTGTTTTTCAAGATTATCTCTAATTGATTTATTTAATTAAACATGCTAGGATATTCAATAAAATAAATAGGATAATTGTTTAAAAATGATTTACTTGGAATGAGATAATTAATTAAATAAATATTTAATTAATATTGGTTGATTAATTTGCCATGTGACATTGATGATTTTAGAAATTAATTGTGTGCTCAAGATTTATTTAATTGCCTTTGGTTAGGACCTTGGTGACGTTGTCGAGACTAGGGGGCCTATGGTTTAGATGACCATTTTAAAGGTATTACACCAGGTTATCATATTTTGAGCAGTGATCTCTAGGAAGTGTGCCTGAATGCATGTGCATTCCCTATTTTAATATTTACACATACTACTGTAGAGTATCATCTTATTGTGGGTAGGTTCCCACCATGGTTTTTCCCTTAACTAGGTTTTCCACATCAAAATCTTGGTGTTATGTGTGCTGTTGTTATTGTGCTAATCTTTATTCTTGCTGCAGTTGATCAGATTTGAATTTGTGCTTAAATTGTTTAATTTGGTGAAAACGGATTCACCCCTCTCATTTTTCCTTCATTGTTGTTGCCAACATACCCAAACTAAAAAGGCATGATCCAAATAAGATACACCAACTCAATCAATTGAAAACCAAAATAGGTGATGTCATTGAACATAGAACAACATAAATTCACTTTTGATCAAAATAGCACTAGAAAAACAAACTGGAGCACTGCTAAAACCAAATGAACATGTCCTCCAAGCCACAACACTTGAATTCACATACCAAAGAATCACCAAGCATTCTCTAGACTAGTTATGAGAGATATTTTACTGTCAGAAACAACACCAACTATCTCTACCATTTGAGCAATAAAGGACCTAAAAACCTGGTAGTGCAATATATATAGATGATAAAAATTATATATAGAATCACAATACATATTCACAAACTGGAGGAATGCAAAGCATTCTTCACTAGGACATTAAATACTCATTCTTGCATATAAATATTGTTTCCTACATATTGAAACTCCCACTACACCAACCATCTAGAAACACCTCAACATCACCACCAGATCACTCAACAATATCAAAAGAATCACTTTTGAACCATCTACAACACATAGAAACATCAATGACAACACCATATAGGTTGACATCAATGTCAATATAAATTAACAAATCAAGTTTTTAATATTATCCCCCTTTGTCATTAATTGCAACACTTGTACCACCAATGACAAACAACATTTTCTATCTCCCCCAAGAGTATCTCTCTCCTTTTAAATCAAGGAAACAGGGCACACTACAACAAACAATAATTAAATTCTCTCCCTTTCATCTTGATTATCTTTTCATCTTTTGGGAATAACTTAGATCACTATAACTCTGTACCTGCAACTAAACACTACACTTCTCCCCTTGAGAGCCACAACCAAATCAATCTAGGGGACAAAATATGAACTTTAAATCTCCCCTTGGATATATACACCACTTGGATGCATCTAGTTTGAAGGAGGATAAATGACCCCTAACTTCTGTTGGAGATACCCAAAGGTGTCCTTTGTGAAAGCCTTACTAAAGATAAGTGCAATTTGTTCCTTAGTAGGTACATACTCTAATTTGACTTCCTTGTCTACATCTCTCTCTATTAAAAAATGATACTTGATTGAAATATGTTTAGTCCTTGAATGTATCACTAGATTCTTTAAAATGTTAATTGCACTTGTACTATCACACATAATAGGAATTATCTTATCATACTTTACCTTGATATCTCTAAGAGTTTTCTTCATCCACATGAGTTGAGTATAATAAGATTTGGCTACAATGTATTATGATTTTGTAGTAGATAATGCTACTAAATCCTGTTTATTAGTCAACCAAGATACTAATTTGTCTTCTAAGAAAAAAATACCACCACTTATACATCTCTTGTCATCAACACCTAATCAACATCTGTATATGCTCTCAAAATGAAATAATCATTCTTCTCATACCGTAATCCATAATCTTGAGTCTCTTTCAAATATCTAAATATCCTTTTTACTACTTGATGATGCGATTTTGTTAGGACTAGATTATATCTAGCAACCAAATAGATAACCAGCATAATATCTGATCTTGAAGAAACCAAATATAACTATCCACTAATCATAGATCTAAATTATTTTTGATCAACATCCGAAGATCCATCATCCTTTGTTAACTTACAACTAGTATCCATAGGGGTTGAAATTAGTTTAAAATTATCTATACCAAAATTATTCAAAATCTCCTTGATATTCTTGGTCGTAGAAATGAAAATACCTTTTCTTATTGTGTAACTTGGAGACCAAGGAAAAATTATATCTCACCTATCATTGACATTTCAAACTCCTTCTGCATTTCTTCTAAAAAATTCTTACATATATTATCATCTCCTCCAAATATGATATCATTAACATACACAACAACAATTAATGATTTATCACCTTCAACTTTGAAATAAATATTGTTATATGTAGTAACTTTTCAGAAATTTTATTGCGATAAATACTTATCCAACCTTGCATAGCAAGCTCTAGGAGCTTGCTTCAGTCCATAAACTACGTTCTTGATCTTGCAAACCATATCCAAATCTTCTCATAGCTTGAAAGCATCTGGTTGTTCAACGTATACTTCTTCTTCAAGTTCTCCATTCATGAATGTTGACTTGACATCAATTCAATATACCTTAAAATCCTTTCATGCAACAAATACAAGAAACATCCTTATAGCCTCCATTCTTGCTATTGGAGAACATGTCTCCTCAAAATTTATCACTTCAACATGTGAATAGCCCTTACAAACTAGTCTTCCCTTGTTCCTTGTGACTTTTCCATCTTCATTATCTTGTTTTGGAACACCTACTTAGTTCATATCACATTCTTATCCACCGATCTAGGTACTAATCCCCATGTCTGATTTTTCTCTATTTGGTTCAACTCCTCTTCCATCATCTTTATCGAATATCTCATCCTTGCTTGCATTCACATAGGTCTTTGTTTCCGCTTGAGATAAGAAATAATAATTTGATTGTTCATTGTTTTCTACTAGTCTTCTTCTTAACTGAATGTTAGGATTTAGGCAGATCCAGAGGAAATACAAATTAACAAATATATGTATATTCAAATACATAAAGATGAAGAAAAATACACAACACAAATAACATAGAGATTTAATGTGGTTCATGCAATATGGGCTACATCCATAGAACACAACCGTCCAATATTTTCTTATTTCCCAGTAAGACAATATAGCACCATTACAATGCCATTTTCATTCCATCCGCTTATAACATGCAAATTTTAGGGCAAACAAACAAATTTAGCCCTTTTTATTTTTTTATATTTTTATTTCAGTCGATTTTTCAAGTAACCTATGTCATTCTAGAATAATCACGATAAGCAACATAAAATACCTTTCACCATTCAGTCCTCTAGTACTTGTAGGTCCACATAGTTCTGTATGAATCAGTTCCAATGGTTTTGAAGTAGATTATTCTTTGTTCTTGAATCTCCTCATTTTCTTTCCCAACTAACATTATGTGCACACTATATCAATAAGTTTGATAATCTTTGTTAAATCTCTCACAACATGATTAGAGCCGATGTTCACCATATTGTCAAAATTGATGTATCTCATACTTTTGTGCCACAACCAAAATTCACTTCTCTATGCCAACATACAATTGCTTCCTTTGTTATCTTTTAAATAGTAGACATTGGCGTTAGTCTTTATACCTTCTGCAACTAATCTTTCAGAACATTCTTTTTTGATTTCACATCTAGACCCATGAAATATGAGCTTATAACCCTTACTGCATATCTGACTCACATTCCAAAGATTATGTCTCAAACTCTTAACATAATAAACATCATTAGTCTCATGTTTACCATAAATAGAAATAACACCTTTACCACAAATAGGTGCAGACCTCACTTGCAAACTTTACTAATCCACCATCATATATTCCAAAATCAATGAGCTTTACTTTCTCACCTATCATGTGATTAGAACATATAGAATCAATTATTCATGCTTTATCTCTACTTTTGCATGCAGTGTAGTATTCACACTCACTGTTCTCCACACCTTTCAGATCATCGAACCTTTCATTATTCTTCTCCTTTATAGCTAAAAACAATGATTCTTCATTTGAGTCATCACCATCTTCATATTCAGGTGATTAAGTCTCCATTAATTAGAAACTTTTCTTAGGCCTATCTCTATCATATATTATTTTATTTCTATTATTCCATTTGTAACTATTCTTTCTCTTATTATCATCATTAGGTCTCTTACCATAATTTTCCTTATAAGTACATCTAGAAGTATAATGACTAATTCTCCCACAATTGAAACATTTGAAGTGTAATATTTTCCAGATAGTTTCTTCAGTCTTCTCACAAAGTTTGATGCTATCTCATCCATGCAATTGCTTTCTTTAGGTTCATATTCAATATTCATGGTAGCTTTGAATGCTGCATCTTTCTACTATTTTCTTAAATCATTTAGGTTAGAAATCTCAAAGGTAGAGAGCAAGCCATAGAGATGATACAAACTACATTTGTCCATATCATAAATTTCTTGAATTGCATACTTCTTAGCTTTGTAGCATTTAGGTAGTGTTAACATTACTTTTCTTACAACTTCACTTTCTTCTAATTTTCCACCAATACCCATAATGACACTCACAATCTCATTTACTTGGTGTAGATAGATTTCATTTTTTTCATCATTAGACATCCTCAGGTTCTCAAATTTGTGATTAGGTTTGTCAACTTAGCTTGCTTTATCTTCAATTCACTTTCATATACACTACTCAGCTTCTCCCAAATTTCTTTAGTAGAATTCAACCACATAACTTTAGAAAATACTAGATCACTCAAGCAACTGATATTTGCAAATCTATCCTTAGTATTATTCTCATGTGCCTTAATCTCATATGGAGTTTGAGGACCATTTGTTAGAGTAGTTGACCCAGTTTTGATAATATTCCATACTCCAGACAGTAGAAATTCTAAATGATTTTCCATCCTTTCCTTCCACTAGGGTTAATTTGTGCCATCAAACTTTGGCACTTTGTAATTGACTTCATATGCCATTCCATATCTTCCTCAAGTGGTTAAGATTCTCTAAGATGAGCCAAACTTTGATACCAATTGTTTAACACACCACAAGAATAAGAAGGGGGTTGAATCAGTCTAGACCTTAAATTCAAAAGACAATGAAAGTTTATTACTGTAATTATGGAACTTGAAAGCACAAAGTACAAAGAACACATGAACACCGGATTTATGTGGAAATATCTAAATAGAGAAAAAAACATGGTGAGAATCACACTCTCAATATGAATAACTAATTCAAATTTTTAGGCTCAAGGCCAAGGAGCTCAGTGCACCTGATAGGACTTGCAAGCCTATGGTGCACAACCTCAGGGAAAGATACAAAAGACTATACAAGTTGCCAAAAGGAAGACACCTTCTTATGATAGGTACAATGAATAAATGAATTTAAATGAATAAGATCTATTGATCATGAAATTTTCCTTCAACCATTATGTCAAGCGATCAAAATCATTGCAAACATATCAAATATCAATCACTATCTCAAAATACTATCAACTTCACAACAATCCACACACATTCCATACATCAACTCATACAACTACACATCTATATATACAAGATCATTCATCAAAAACCTCAACTATGTCCACCACATGTGAAATATACAATATTACATAAATTAGGTCACTCAAACCAATAATATTGAATGTGGTCCACTCCAAGAGATAGAGGGGACCCAAACACATCACAACACATTCTTCTAAAATGGTTCCAATTAACCAAACACACTAATACATTCTCCAAGGTTGGCACTAAATGAAACATGTAGATAAATAATAAAGCATGTTAACTAGTCTGCCTAAAAACATCCTCCAATACACAATAATCAATACAGATCTACACACACCATGATGAGACCCATTTCAATATCAAAAATCAACCTCCAATGCATATATAGAATGAAAAGAGGTTATTCAAATAAGATACACCACCTCAATCAGTTGGAAACAAAACCTACTAAGAACATTGAACACTGAACAAAATAACTTCACTTGTCGATCAAAGTGGCACTAGAAAACTGAACTAGAGCACAACACAAACCAAATGAATTTTTTTTCCAAGATACAAAACTTGACTTCATATATCAGAGAACCACCACGTATTATTTAGACTAGTTCTGACATACATCTCATTATAAACAATGGCACCAACTTAGTCTACCATCTGAGAAAAAGATGACTTGATCTGATAGTACAATATACATAGATCCTAAACATTATATCTAGAAGCAAAATCCATAATCTTCACAAACTAGAGGAATGCAAAGCATTCTTCCACTGGGATATTAAATACTCTTTCCTGCATATTAAAACTTCCACTACACCAACCATCTAGAAACACATCAGAATCACCACCAGACCACTCAACAATATTAGAACACTCTTTTGGACCATCTACAACTCGCAATAACATCAATGGAAACACAACTTAACAACTCACGTTTCCAACAATTCTCTTTACTTGTTGGACAAACTCATTAGTGAAAATTGAAATCTTTTATTATTCTTATTATATCATTTTAAATGACAATTTTTTTTCATAGAACAGAGTTGATACCATTATCATTGTTATTTTATCTTATTTCTATTTATTCCTTAATGCATTTAGAAGTAGAAAAACATAGTGCTTATCATTTTATCTCCCTTGGTTTCTTGTGGAGGTTGAAAGACCAAAAAGAGAGATTGATTGAGGCAACAACTAACATTTTTCTCTATTTTTGTGTATAAGTTAGAATACATTGGGTAAAAAGTTGAATGTTCTGGTACTTTCTTGTGTGATTATTATACAGATGAGAATATGATGCTTATACTTCCTCACAATGCACTAGTGTCCTGGATAGTGAGTTTTAACCTATTTTACATATGTCACTAAAGATTTGTACATAATTTTTTATATCATTAATTTGGTAGTATTTTGGCACTTCCTTCAACATTTCTTTATTTTTAAAGAACATGTTTTTCTACTTTTGAAAGCATTTTGTGGATTTTATTATACCCTTCGTTCTAATTTTATATTTGTAGACACCTAAAAGTTGCACAATGAATTAAGTGAATTTTATTCATTTAATTATTCTTAATTCTTCCAATTAATTAAATTAATATTTAATTAATATCCCTATTCTTCTAATTGCCTATTAATTAAAGATTTAATTAATATACCCTTCTTCTACCTAAGCCATTTAATTAAATTCACATTTAATTAAATCCCCCTTCTAGCCCATTTAATTAAATCCCCCTTCTAGCCCATTTAATTAAATTTACATTTAATTAAAATCCCCCTTCTAGCCCATTTAATTAAATTTACATTTAATTAAATCCCCCCACTTGCAAAATCCTACAAATGCAAGTTGGGACCACAATTGAAATAAATTAATTTTATTTTAATCAAATTCTATTTTCCTCACCCACTTGCATTTCCCACTTGCCCCCCTTTCTAAATTCTTCTAGAACCCATCTAATCCTAATAAATTAGCCTAAACCCTTCAATCATCCCCTTTCCCTAAATTTGAGGATGTCACTTCTGAAATTTGGTGGAAAGTCTTCCAAAAGAAATAAAGCCTTTATGTCTTCAAGAAACTAACTTGTTGAGTTCCCCCAAATTTGGAAGGACTCTTAAAAATTTGTCCCCAAAGTCTTCCAAACCATTAATGGTTAACTCACCCATTTGGCATGGTTAGAGACTTTTTGCCTAACTCAACCTTCATCTAACCCAGGGGTCTCATCAAGAACTCATGGCTTTACCCTTGGTTATCTCCTTAACCCTTGCACAAGAGTTCACCCCTTGGATAAAAGCTTTATCCAATGGATGACCCTAGCCTAACCTTAACCTTACCTCCTAAGGTAACCTTCATGTCTTCTCAAGCATTTAATGCTTCTTACATCTCCTCTCAAGTAGTCTCTTGTTGACAATTGTCACCATTTCATTGGTGATAATTGTAAACATGGATTGATTAACTTTCAATCTTGGCCCTTGATAAGATTATCCAATCTTGACCATCCATTGCCCTATTTTCCCTATAAATAGAGCCCATTCCTTCTTCAAAATAATCAAGTCTTTGTGCATCAAACTTATAGTCTCATAACATTAAGCATATTATCTCTCTTTTATAGAATATCATTTTAGATCAATTTTATAGCATTATAATCTTAGATATATCATGTTAATCTCATATCATGTTAGCTTCATCTTACTATCATTTTCATACTAGTTTAAGCTTCACATCAATATCTTGCATCCTACCATCATCTAGTTTCATATCTAAATAATCACTAGGATCTTGGTTGCATTCCATTTAGATGTTAGAATAATTAAAATCTCATTCTTTAGGTTGTCATCTTAAAGAATCAAGTGCTCTTCCAAGCTGAGAGCCACCTTGATCTTGAAGATCCTTGGAGATAGAGGAACATGGAATGATTTTAAAGAGTTTAGGTTCATTTAACTTGCTTTGTTTGGATTTATAACCTCTAATGTAATGTTTCATGTGTGTGTTTGAATTGTTTTCTCCTCTTGTAGGTTGATACCACATTTCCAACATACTTAATTTTGTAGTATTTTGGCACTTCCTTCAACATTTCTTTATTTTTAAAGAACATTTTTTTCTACTTTTGAAAGCATTTGTGGATTTTATTATACCCTTAGTTCTAATTTTATATTATACAAGGAAGTATTTTATTCTAAAGTAACAATCTTTAGTTAAATCCAATTTCGTTCAATTGCACTATCAAGTGACAACCTATTTCTTTCCTTTATAGGAGTGATCTTCCTAAAGGATGTGCTATTTGGAAAGGAATTAAAGGAGTGCATATTTTGATTAGCCACATTGGCTTCTATATTATTTAAAGTGATAGAAGTAATTTCTTTTGGGATGATAAATGGACTTTTTATGAACCTTTATATATGCTTGGTCTTCACCTTTTGATAAATATCCTTAAGAACTCTTGGGATTCTAAGGTTAATGACCATTGGTAAGAGAAAATGGAGGAGGTGGGTCTTACAAGAAAGTGTAACTATTTTCCTAAGCTATATAATATCACCAAGGATTCTAGAGGGCATCTCATATCTCTTCTTGAAAACTTTAGACTATTTGGAGCAAAGATGAAGATCTCGCTGATTGGAATGGAGAAAGGATATGAATCTACTCTATCAAGGATGGTGATTGTAATGCCCACCAAAATACCCTAGAGAAATAAAGGTAATTAACATACAAATGGAGATAATTTTTTTAAAGCATCCACTAAACAACATAATTAACTCATTACACAATTTCAATAACCATTCATCTAATAGATACACATCTAATCTATCAACATAAACAAATGAACATATTACGCAAGTGGAAATAATCATAACAACTCCACATCTAACATTCCCTAGGGTATCTCAAAGCCATTATTTAAGTAATAAAACATACATCATCACATTCACTAATCATAATCAATTCTACTTATACATTTTCCTTTAAATCATTTAATCCTCTAATGCATAAAGAATATTCCTTACTTATTCTTCATGAATGCAACCTATCATATTTCATTACCCATTAATCCTTTTTAAGTTCCTTTTAAGTGCACCAATACCAAATGTTCCTATCCCCTTTTATCTTTACCATCATTACATTTTAATTATTAATTCATACAACATGCCTAAATCCTTTCTAGAATGATCATGCATACATAAAATTACCATAACACATTCATAACCAAGAGATAAGCACAACTAAGAAGTAGCCAACTTTCCTAAGTAGGGACACATAATCCAGCACATTCAACAAAACCAAATGATATCCTTATTTAGTCATAATTCCAATTCCTTATTTAATTTAATCCATAATCTAAGTTACATCATAAACCCAACAATGATTATAACCATAAGTCCTATCACATGATAGAGATACAAGATCATTTACATCAATACATAGCCTTAGTCAATAGTTACATCTTTTTTCCAATCTCATTATAGCATTGCCATATGAATTACATTACATTAATCTACTACAAAGATCCATCGATAAGCTGAAGATATAGGAATCCATCCACACTCAAGAATCCAATGAAGAGCATCCCAATGGAAGAAGGCATCAAACCACTTGACCATGTGGAACCAAAAGAACCACCTCTCGTGCTAGGAGATAATACAAGATACCACACACAGACTAGACCTAGGTTGACACCTACTGACTACAGAGACTATAACAACACAAGAACCACACCAAGGAAATAATATATAATTAATAAGATAAATTGCATCACAAGGCTAATCATAAATCATAGAAACTCCCAGAGACATACCAACAAATCAAGACATAAGGAACAAGGACACATGTAGGGAAAGAGTGTCATCACATGCTATCCTCACATAGAAGGGAATAATGCCACACCCTATAGTCATCACATGCTATAGTCATGTCTCTACATGCTATGGTCTTCCCAAGCTCATCTCGAGTCTCCACTCAAGGGCGATGAGGCGGGCCACTAAAAACCAATTAATTATCTTATTTAGGCAAGTCCTAATTACCCACTCCCAACTAATTAATTATCATGGTTATCACTTATTTAAAACAAGGAAAAAACTGTAACGAGTTCCTGGTGGTCTAGAATTCAAGAATCCTTACAAGAAACCTCTTGTTAGCCTATTCTCTCTTGACAACAACCATCATGTGGAAGCCCACTCTCCCTAACCATGTTTCAAGACCTCAAGGGTAAACATAATAATAATACTAACAAGGAGGCTCACACAAAACAAATCCATAAATATCATCAATCATGAACACATGCCAATCTAAAAACATAGGCAAATCCAAAATGCCAACATATACAACAAGATCCTCTTCCACCAATCAAACACACATCAATAAACAAGAGTAAGGAACAAATCCTTCTTACTCAGCCATGAACAATAACAAATCCTCAACAACGAGGCACATCATCTCACTAGAGCTATAACAACATATTTTCTACAACAACTATACATCCTCTTTTTGGAGAAACACATTAATCTTCAATGACAAGGCATTCTACATCTTGTCGACGCCAAAAACAAACAATAAAATAGCCAATAATGATCCATAAATAACTCTGAGATATACTAGAGAATCAAAAAATACCTTTGGTACAAAAATCCAACATAGAAAATTGATCCAGAAGATCAAAATAAGCTCATACATGATAACAGAGCAGATTAGCACATTCATAGAACAATACAGCATATCTGAACAACAAATTAGCATTTTCATAGGGTTCTGCAACACTTTTGACATAAACATTAGAGCATATGACCATATAAAAAGCATATTTAACACTCAAAACAACACACCCACTAATAAAAATAATGCATATACCCTAAGAAATAGCGCATACACTTAGTACATTAGAGCTCCTATATTTTCAATGCATTCAAATAGGGACATAGTGCATTCACAAGAAGTCTTAGAAAACAACATAGCTAAGGTTACAACGAATCCAGAAACTTATGAAGGCTATTCAAGAAGCTGAAATTGCAATATTCAAAGACACAAGGGAAATAAGAAGCCAAGGTACTATTCAAAACATCAAGAACAAAATCAAGACATGGTATTAATGAAAATCACCTACAAGGACTCTCCCAATATAATTTTGAATAAATAAAATAACCACGAAGAGCGATAAAAGAGATCTCCCGATCACCACATGGGTAACATATACAACTCATAAACCTATACAATACAATTCCGCTCTCATAAATTCAATGTCGACAAGGATAGCAAGATATACACGACACTTAGAAAATAATGATGAAAGTCATACACAAGAAGACACAGGCAACAGATGCATTGAAATAAAAAAAATTTCTTCCCCAAACATTATAGTATATCTTAATAAATATTAATCATGATATTTTATTCTCCCCATAGACATTTCATTCACACACGAAGCATACAATCTTTCCAGAAAATAAATTGCAAAGAGAAGATAGCTCCACCAACCTGGAAGAATAGAAGTGATGGTAGAATGAAGCTCAAGAAGAGAGAAATTAAAAATCCACAATCCAATAAGCCAAATCAAAGCAAGCTCCAATCAACCAAAAATCTTCAAATTGCAGAAAAAAATAATTCTAGAAGCTAACCTAGCAAAATGCTCAGAGAGATAAATAAATAAAATTGCATTAAAAAACTATGCAATAAACCGACCAATCAAAATAATGGAAAATACTATATTCTATACAAACTCCCTTCCCGAATTCGAGGTAAGAATATAAAATATTATTATTTACTTACCTCCAAATCTCAACCAACAGTAATACGGGGTAGGTAAGAGTATAATATTTTAATTACCCGAAGAGTAATAAGAGAATTGCAGTAATATAAACCACCAATAATAAATAAATAATAAATCAAAGCAATATAAATAAATGCCACAATAAAATTATTGTCCTCGATTTCAGCATGGCCAAAATTATGAGGCAACCCTACGAAACTAGTCCGTTTCGTACCTTATGGTCTCCGGGAGAGCTTAATCGACTTGTTCGGTTAGTTCGTTTCGTTGTTTGCTTTTTGTTTTTATTATTTTCCTTGTTTCTTAGGTTTGCAGTTTTCCCTGTAGTTCGGACTTTAAAGTCCGAACTGCAGGGTTACTTGTTACAAATACATATCGGATTTTAAAGTCCGTTATGTATTTGTAATTTGTTTTAGTCTACAGTTCGGACTTTAAAGTCCAAACTACACATGGTCTCAGATTGCAGTTTGGGTTTTAAAGTCCGAACTGTAGTTTGTTTTAGCCTGCAGTTCGAACTTTAAAACCCGAACTGCAGGGGGTTTGACCACACTTGCATGTCGGACTTTAAAGTCCGAGGTGCAAGTGTTCCTAGATTGCATGTCGGACTTTAAAGCCCGACATGCAACTACGAGTTGTAATTAATGCCGCATTAATTGATTTTTAGGGTTTGTTTTAATGCTTTTTAAGTTAATGTTTCACATTTTATTTTTCATTGTGGTTTGTTTTCTCCTCCGCGCGTCCTCCTCACTGTTTATTCCTTGAGATCCTGGATTTTCCTTGCTTCATTGTCGGATCTTTTCATTGTCAGTGAAACAGAAGAGGTAGGGTTCATTTTTCCTCTTGTTTTCAGGTTTTTATTTGTTCTTGTTTGCTTGATTTCGTTTTTTCCTTTTTCTTTTGGTTTGTGTTTTCCGTTTTCGGATTTCTATCCGGAGGACAATTGGATTTTGAAGTCCGATTGCCTCCTTTGTTCCGGAGAACAATCGGACTTCAAAACCTGATTGTCCTTCGGATCTCCCTATCTAAAGCTGCATACCGGATTTTAAAGTCCGGTGTGCAGCTGAAGATTTGTCCCCCCCACATATTGGATTTTAAAGTTTGATATGCGGCCTATTAACCTTCGCATATCGGACTTTAAAATCTGATATACGGAGGGGTATAGGTTGACATGTCAGGTTTTAAAACACAACATGTCAACTAGTTGTCCTTCCCTTTTAAAAGCACATCGGACTTTAAAGTCCGATGTGCCTTTGATATTTTCTAGATAGCATATCGGACTTTAAAGTTCGATGTGCTTGTTTTGATGTTTTCCCCAGTCTGCACATCGGACTTTAAAGTCCTATGTGCATGTTTTTTTTAGATTACACATCGAAATTTAAAGTCCGATGTGCTATTGATATGCTCTGAAATTGCACATCGGACTTTAAACTCCGATGTGCAAATTTTTGTTTGTAAAGAAGCAGATCGGACTTTTTTCTCCGACCTGCTATTTTTGGCAGTTTTTACTCCTTAGCCTGTTTTGAGTTCTGTTTTTCGATCCGTTTAAGAAAAAATGATTTTGATTATGATGAATAGCTAATCATCAGTGTTGAATGTAGTCATTGTGCACGAATGTCAAAGCTCTCTCACAACAAGCCCGAGTCTTCCTTAGGACAACCGTCTCCAAGTAAAGCACCATCAAAAAAGATGAAATACAAGTATGACAGGTACTTGAATATGTACCCAGAGAGTTCAGTGGACTGAAATATTAAGAAGATCAGGGACACCGAAATTGGGCATGTTGACATGGAAGAATTTGTTGACCGGGTTCAAAAGGATCCTGGACGACTAACCAGTTTAATGAAATCTGAGTTGCATAAGTATGCATCTTTCCCAGTTGCAGCTCATGATCCTGAATTTGTACTGGCAGTGGCTGATCACTTTGATCCAAGCACAAGGCAAGTAAAAGATGATGATCAGAATGTCATCATGACTCTAGACAATGTATTCTTCAATAGTGTCTTTAAAGGTTCATTAGTTGAAAAAGTAGCTGATATTTCTCAAGAGAGTGCTCAAGAGTACTACGAGAAACATGAGAATAAATGCAAAAAGGTGATCAATATTGTTTATCTCTCTGCTGCAAGAAGTTCCCTCACCACACGATGGCCTAAGTCCTTCCATAGGAGTGATTTTAATGAGGAATATAACGACATGGTCACCATGTTATCCAGAGTGAGAGGATTAAAAGACTCTCATTATTTCCAAAGTTGGATGACTTACTACATAAATATAATCAGAAAGGGAGCTACAAGAATTGATTGGGGAGAACAGATCAGTGATGCACTTTGCGCCCAATTGAAAGAGGTCAAGGTAACACTAAAGTTCTATATGACCTCCTACCTAGTTTACGCAACTGCTTCAATGAGGCAATACCCAGGCTTGTCAACCAAGGGTGAGAGAAGAGTGGTGCCTGTTTGGGAGTACTATGACCAGCTAACTATCAAAAATCAAGGTAATCATTACAGGAGGGTTAATGATGCCTTCTTTGCTGTATGGAAGTGAATTTTTGATAAAGGCCTATAGAAGAGAAGAATATCAGAGGCCGCTTACAATAGGGTGTCTCATTTTGGGTGCGTATTTCTACAGTTTCCCACATTCACCTATATCTGAATTGGATGTTTCTCAGGTGAGCCCTTCATTCTTCCAAGGTTCCCTTCAGACAAAATCATGCTTATGGAGTTGTGTAGACAACTGATTAATGTGCATGAGAAAAAATCACAAGCACATAAGACTGGACTAAAATTCCCAGAGTCAATTGGCAGGTATTCAATGCTGACCAACCCCAAGGCCAAAAATATGGAGGAGCAAATGCAGTGGAATACCATGAGAAGGTTCAAGGCCCAAACTGATTTTGATTTTCGGGGTATAAATAGCAAGCTCAAAAGGACTTACACTCATGTTTACAGGTTTGAGGATGTTTGGGTGGATTGTCAGAATGAGGAGGATATAAGAAGGATGGATTTCAGCAGCCTTACTCTAGAACAAATTGAAAATCTAGATCTAGCTAAAATCCCAATGACTATGGAAGACACAGATGACATAGTGGACCCTGTTTATTATGAGAAGAAGATTGCAGACTCCCCACTTCCACTTGTGTAATGGTCCAAGAAGGAAAGCAAGTCCATTACGCAGAGGATCTCTCCATCTTAGCAAACACCAATGCTTGGTTGCTAAAAAAGAATCTCGAGATGAAACAACTTCCCACTAGTTTGAGAGATGATGACAATAGTGATGGTCCATTGGGCAAGACAACAATGGCCGAAACAAGAACAAAGAGCAGGGCAGACTCACAAGCACTATCCTCAGCTCTTGTGATACAATCAAAAGGTAAAGGGCCCAAAATCAAATTTACAGTTAAAGGGTCGAAGAAGGGTGAATCATCATCCACACCACGTGAAGTAGTGATGAAGGAGTTAGAACAACCGCCTACCAGTGAAGCTGGAAAGGGAAAAGAGGTCGAGGAAGGTGAAATTCCTCAACAAGAGGAGGTATAGGCAGAAGAAATATCACACCCAGCTGAAGCTGACACCTTGATTACCTCACAGGTAATCGTCCATTCTATTGACTCGGACTCTGACTTTGACTCTGACCAAGGGGATGAAGATTTTCATGAGGCTTGAGATCTAAGTATGGGCATGACGCAATCATAGACTGTTGGTCAATTTTTTACAATAACCAACTTCTCTAATTTAGATGATATCCCTTCATCTACTTTTGAGTCCACCATGATGGATTTTAATGAAACCTTACAAGATGCACTTGTAGAACAGGTTTTGGTAGATTTACCCGCCACTACTACCGCCATCACAACAATTCCTCCATTGGTAAGTGTTGAAGTTACACTCTCAGCGCCCTCAACTCTCCCGCCTGTAATTGAAGAGATAGCAACAACCAATGTTCCACTAAAAGATTCAATATCAGCACCATCAGTAACACTCACAACTGCTCCAAATTCCAGTCAACCTGCCCCTGAATCTTCAGCTCCAAGTTAGCAAGGAGCTACTACTCCATCATCCAATCTAGAACTACCCCCTTGGATGGAAGTAGTGGCCCCTAAGAGGAAAAAACATGTAATATCTCCTGATGAATTTGACTTTGAACTTTTAGTTCCTCCAAAGCCTAAGGGAATGAAAAAGCCAGAGACAATATCTCAGGTGGTTGTAGACCCAGCTTCCAAGAGGAAATATGCTAAAGTTATGGTGCTTTCGTCATACAAGGACAAAGGCAACATACAATCAAAAGATTATACCATGCAGGTTGTAGAGCTCAGGGTGGAAACAAATGAGAGTGTGAAATTAGATTCTTAGACAACCCTTAATTCTTTATTGAGAAGATTGGATCAAGAGAGAGATGAGAAAAATGTCTTGAAGCAGAAGTGTGAATAGCTGACCAATGTCCTTTTAAAGGTAACACAATCTTCTCAAGAGGTTGAACCTATAGGGTCATCAATAGACACCAAAGCTCTCAAAAAGATTGAACAGGTAGGAGCTAAAGGTCAGGTCACAGCTAAGGTCAGAAGGCTCTCATCTTCTGAGCTCAATAGTGGAATTATTGTTTGATTATGAAGTGATATAGAGTCGGATGCAAAGACTCAAAGCCTCTTTATCACAAGAAATTGAGGAAGTTGTGAAAAACACTACCTTGTGGAGCAAAATGGAGGATTTCAGGATAGATGTCCTGGTTGAGAACAAGGTAATTCCCACAAGGGAGAAGTACATTTAGATCTTGTCATTATTATCTCATAAACAAGAGACAATGAAGTTAATGATTGCAGAGCTAGACCAGGAGAAGAAAGAAGGTGATGATGAGGTTGACCTTATTTTTTCTAAAGTTGGTGATCTCCCTTGCTATTTATATGATAGCGATCAAAATCTAATCACTGCTGAAGTCGTCACACAAGAATTCCTTTCCTTGATGGGCCAATGCACGAGACAAGATTTCTCGCTTGATATCTTTGATAAACTGTTAGAAATTCAGGTCAGCTTTGGAGTCCTTGCATCCATGTTGAAGGATGTTAAAAAGAAAAAGGTGAAGATTCAAGATGCCATGTCTCGCATCCAGATCATCACAAGTTCTACCTTAATGCCGAATGAAGCAGAGGTCAAAGCCATCCTTGCTAAATTTAAATTTTTCCAGAAATCCAATGAAGAAGAGAATCAAGAATGAAGTACCCTCTTTTGGTACTCTTTCTTCATGTAGCTGCACCAATATATATTATATATTTTTGTGCAGCTGCACGTTTTCTTTATGCAGTAGTTGTAGTAAAATGGGAGTGTGTGGTTGAACAAGTCAACTGTGACCACCTTTTTCTCAACTTCTTTTCCTATATAAGGAGGACCTTTTTGTAAATATTTTTATCTTTTTCATGCTTAGCAAAACTCTGCTGGATTTTTATCCCAATAGAGACTTTGAGCTTTTGTGGTTAAAATTCAATCAAATAAATAAAGAAAACAATTTTGTTGATTGCAAACTTTGTGTTGTATCAAGAAAGCTGTTTATATTATTTAATGTTCCCATGTCCATTGAATACATATTACCTTTACTTCTTTGATCTTTAAGATATTGCTACGTGGTTAAAGGGCTCTCAAATCTTGCCAATAGACTTTGTGCTCTTAGCATACTTGAGAAATCTACTGATAAATTAAGTGACTTGTAGTAAGCTTTGTATTGTTGTGGTTATTTGTAGTTTAATGGATTAGAAATCTATACTTGAAGACTTTAAGCTTTAAGTTAAGTTTCTAATTGTTTAATTTGTAACAATCAGTGTGAATTAGTGTTACGATAAAGGGGACTTTGTGCCACTTAAAAGTAACTCTTTGTGTAGTTTGTTAGATTAATAGTTCTTTTCTTTAAGTATCTGAAGAGATAGAGAAATTGTAACTAGGTGAAGGGAGAATACATAAACTCTGAAAAAAGAGAGTTATATGCCCAACACCAACCCACAAATTTAATTTCTTATTAATTAGAGGAGAAATTTCATAGGGAACCTCCCCTTGATGAGAGGAGAGATTAATTTCTTAGCATAGCATTGTGTGAATTTTATGTTTTGTCATTAGTACGTTGGTGACAAAATATTCACCCAACAGTTTTTTTGGTGACCCAATAGTCTTCTGGGGAGCGACGTGCAACCGGTTTGTCTCTTGGGTTGTAGTGTGTTTTCATTGTAATTTCCATATTGTTGTTTTTGTTCAAATCATAATCTGGCTGATCGAAGTTACACTCGTGGGCAACGATTAGCAGGAATTGTTGATCCTACTTTTGAAGTATTGCAGTGGTTTAATTTTCCCTTTGTGACACCTCCACATATGCTTTCTCCCTTGCAGTGGACACAAATTTTTCCTCCATCTGCACGTCGATCTCCCGTATCAAGTGAGGCATCGAGTTTCCAAGTTTTAGTTGTTCAATTTGCAAATCATTTTGTAATACCACCTTATAATCCATTAAGGATGGCTGCTGCTGGCCCTTGGGCCACTGCTTTTGGTCCTCTGAACCTGACCGCACCTTTGCATGAACTTCCAAAATGTATGCGAAAAAATTTACCCAATTTTTTTTGGGATGGTTCTCAGCACCCGGATGAACACATTGCTGCCTTCTACATCACATGTGGAGTCCTAGGTGTTGAGCACGAAGATGTTTCAGTGAGATTATTCATTGAGACTTTGCATGGAGTTGCTGTTGATTGATTCTATCATCTTACTAACGCTTGTATCACAAATTGGGCAACTCTCAGAACGTTGTTTGAGGTGAGATTCAAATCTATCGAAGATGATCATGCTTTATTGGAATAATTAACTCAGTTGAAGAAAGAGCCTCAGGAACCCATGCGTGAGTTTGTAGCAAAATTTGACAAGTTACATAATCGTATTCCAGTTGCTTCAAGACCCACTACTGGAAACTTGAAATGCTTTTTCATCAACTCCCAATTTGTACAGGTGAGTTTCCTTTTGCGAAGGAACAATCCTATAGATTTGGCTATAGCTCAACAAATGGCCATATCGGTTGAAGATGATCTTATCCTTGCTGGCAAAATAAGGAGAGATCCTAACAAGGTTAGGAGTAATCAAGCTACCGATGCGTCTCTCCCTTCAACTAGTTCTGCTGATCCTATGATACAAAAGCTAGCAAATGAGTTGTTGGCGCTTAAGAAGAAAATTTCCTCACAAGGAAATACTTCTTATCATGATGTTCCAAGGACATATCCAAACAATTCTTCCAATTACACCATGCATAATCAGAACAAATTACCTCCTGCTCTAGAGAGGCTTGCATTGGAAGCACCACCCCAAAGTTCAGCTACCGGATATTATGAAGCTGAACAGAATGATCTTCCTCCTTTTGGTGAAGAAGATGCTAATTCACATCAATAATGTGATGCAGAGTTGGCTGGTGACTCTAATATAAGGTTAATGCAATATCAAGAAGATGATACGCCAGACACACATGATGGAGACATCTTTGCAGTATTCACTCGTTCGCAAACACAGGCAGCTCAACCACCTGTCATTGCAAAGAGTGATGATTCTACTCAAATAAAGGACTCTCAACATTTGCTGATTTCTATTGCTAAGCGTGGGACTCCCATACCAAATCCCATAAAGGACAACACTATCTCAATGGACACTGTGAAGGATAAAAATGTAAGTGATTCTTCGACTGCTGTCAATTTTTCTGCACCTGTCAATTCTTCTACACATGCATCGAAGACTAGTGTACCAAATATTTTTAATTCTCAAAATGAGAATCCAAACCCATCTGTGATGATGAATTCCTTTCAGTCATTTGATATTTTAGATCATGCAAAGAAAACCAAAATACAAATGTCTGAAGTTGAATTTTTGAGATCTAACTTAGATCAATTTGACCGTTTGGTCAAATTTGCTAAAGAAAAAGATACTACCCCTAGCAATCTTCCAAAATCAAACTTGCTTCAAAACAATCTAGTATCTTCCCCTTCTCCTGTTGAGAAGATAGAACCATTTTACATCTCCTTGCTAATAAATGGTTACAAGCTTAGTAACTGTGTAATTGATTCTGGGGCATTTGATAGTGTTATGCCGTCAAAAGTTGCCAATGCCCTTGGTTTAACTTTGATCAAAACATTTGGAAGGTGTTTCTCTATGGATAAAAAACAAGTTCCTTTGATTGGTCAAATCAAGGATGTACAATTTGCCTTTGCTTCATTCCCAGAAAAGAAAATCAAGATGACAGTACTAGTAGCTGATGTATAGAGCATCAACTACAATAACTAAGAGGGTTGGGGCTAAGGGACACTCCTATCTAATACATCTAGAGAGATCAAAGAAATTTTATTTAATGCCATTAACCTCTACACAAGAATTAGCATCGTTCATCAGAACTTTAACCATGTTACAAAAGTGATTGGGGAAACCAAATCCTTCCATCATAGTAGAAACAAAACTCCATTCAATGTGGTCGTATACTTTTTCAAAATCCAGCAACAACAAAGCAGTCTTCTGATTATATTCTTTAGCCTAGTGCATAGCTTCCCAGAAATAGAATATTTTCAAGGATGTACCTACGTTTAAAAAAGCCTATCTGGGTGGGGCTAATAATCTTGGGAAGAATAGATTCCAATCTCTTTCCCAACACTTTGGCCATAGTCTTGTAAGACACATTCAATAATGTAATTGGCCTCCAATTATTGATTTGAGTTCTATCACCTTCTTTAGGGATAAGCTTTATGAGGCCTCTATTTATTTCCTTACCCAAGGATCCTTTGGCAATGGCTTCCTGATATACTCTCAATATATCTTTCCCAATCCACTCCTTACATTCTTTGTAACATTCTACAGTTAGCCCATCCGGACTTGAGGCTTTTCCATTTCCAAGATCTTGTATAGCATCATTAATATCTCCCAAGGAGATCTCACTATTCAACCTCCTAGTGTCTTCCTCAATAATTTTATTTGGAATAAGCCCTTTGATGTACTCCTTGGCCCTAGCCTTATCCCCCATATTATACTCTATAGAAAAAAGTCTCTAGGAAAACTGAGCAAAGGCTTGCACAATACTGTTATGATCCGTTACCATGGACCCATCTTCGCAGATAATGTCAATGCCAATTCTATCTTCCTTGGCCTTGAGAAGTTGGAAGAAATACTTAGAACCTCTATCCTCCTCATCTAGACAATTAATCCTTGGTCTGGTCCTTGCACTCTATATCCTCTTATTTTGGATCATCCTCAAACAATCCTTAGCAAGGACGATGACCCACCCTCTGATCTTCTTCATCTTGGAGATTAAGTTGCACTCTCTCGTCAGCCCTATAAAGTGTATTATGAGAAAGAGTCTCTTCCTTTCTACTATCATTCACCAATTTGTTCCCCACAACTTGGAATAGATTTCTCCAACTTTGAACATTCTGGGACTACTTAAAGAGAGAGCAACTGCATTTGTTAACATGCTTATTGAATTGGCTAATAATATAAGAAACATGAATCATTTCTCTCTCCTCCAACAAATTGGAATTAAGGGCAAAGTTGTCTCAGAGATAAGAACTCCTACAGGGGAGGTTGATGTAGAAGAACTAGGCTTGGATAAGATGATGGTCTTAGAGTGTGTAGGGAGTTACTTTTACAAGTGCTCCCGCTTGGTTCCTATCCACTCTGAAGAACTCTTTATGATGATAGAATTTGTCCAGCCTGTAGTAGATCTTCCTATCCCCTTTCTAAAAATTACACCAAGTGAACCATAGGTTGTGATCCTCTCTAGGTGAGTTTGCAAGGGGATCAACAAGTCTTGGTTTACCCATCATTGTATACCAAAAGAACTCCTCTCCTTTCCACTCCAAATGACTACCACCCAATTTATCTTTTTGAGATTCAACCATGTTGAAGTCACCCCCAACAATCCAATGAATTTCCTCCAATTCTGCCATCCAATTCCAAAGTTTAGTCCTTTCCTTATAATAATTAGAAGCATAGATAGGGAAGATACCAAATTCCTTCTCCTTTAGCACAACACTATCCACACCACTCTATTGCACATAGAGCACCCCCATCTAGTAACACAATTAGTCCACTTGGAGGAGAGAATAATTGAAGCCCCCCCTTTCCCTTGGGAATGATTGGTAATAAAGAATTTAACATCTCTCCAGATACACTTCAGGTTGATATCAATCCAAAATTCCATAGCCTTAAGCTCTTGGATAAGCAAAATATCAATGTTTCAATAGAGCCTAAGAAACCTCTTCACTACATATCTTATCTCTGGGGTCTCCAATCCCCTCACATTCTAGGAAACAAAGTGCATGCTCATACTAAGAATTAGGCGGAGGAATCCACTAGGGGTTTAAAACCATTGAAACACTTGGGTAGCTGCCCTGAGCAGGTTCCTTTGAGGGATTGCATAGTAATATCTTTATTAGGTCTCCCTCTACCTCTTTTGAACATGAAGGGTTGGTCAGTCCCTAGATAGGAGGTCCTTTCAAGTTTTTCCCTTTCTTATGTTTCTTCTATTTCCTTTTGATGGCTGCCTTCTTAATACTATATTTAGCCATTCCCTCTTCCAAGAGATTATCACCCTTATTGCCTTTAAAAGGAACAATGACCCATTTAATAGCTTTCTCATCCCCATTCAACTCTGCACTCCCCATATCCACCTCCATATTTTCTCCATTCACCTCTTCCAATGAGGGACCCTGGTTCAATAGGGGCAAAGAATCAACCCTAGTGGATCTCAAGCCATATTTGAAAGGAGGAGTACTGGAAGTAGATGGGGGATATTTCTAAGGATCATCCTTAGTATAATTCTTCCCAATAAAGGGAGGGACATCACATATAGGGGATGAAATCTTAGCCTCATCTTCCTCCTTATCAAATATGGCAAGGGAGTCACTAGTGAAGATTTCCCGAACAACAGATGGGGGACTAATGTTGGGAGAGCTCCCCTGCTTATTAATATGCCTATGATTGAACAATTTTTGAACCCTCTCATGGGTTGCATTGAGTCTTTTGGATTTCTCCAAGATAATCTATTGGGAATTCAATTTGATTTTTTTTGACGAGACAAAAGAGTCTATTGAGGATGCAGGAGACATCATAATATCTTTGTTAGAGCGAGAGATTCTATTAATCTCAGTATGGAGCTTCTCCAAAACATATGAATCCCCCTCGAGAGAAACCATGGAAGTGGAAGAGGGAGAAGATTCAATCATCAGAGGGGCCCCAACAAAGGAAGGATTGAAAATAATAGGAGATGGGGAGGGGGAATGCAAAGAAAAAGGAGGCAGAGAGTTGGCCAAAGCATCAACAAGGGGAGAGTTGGAAGGGCTAGGGGGAGGATTGCTGGAGGTACCAGGCTTCCCTTGTTTCCTGATAAGCAGATAATTCTTTTTGATATGCACTTCTCTTTTACATAAGAAATAATCATTAATCCTGCCAAGATATACGATAGGGTAGGCGATGGATTCACAAATAGGTTCAAATATGAGCTCTTTAGGAAGGTCCTACCCTGGGTTCAGAGCAATCATCAATCAAGCATCCATGCATGGGAGCAAGGAGGCGGTTTCATCAACCCTAATCACCCTACCAAGGGGTTCCAAATATTTTGGGATCATATTCCACAAATATGGAGGAACGTGTTGGCATTATAATAGACAAGGAGAGATTGTTGGCATTTCAATTAGGATATTAAGAAGGTTGTTGATGATTATGGATATAACTGATTAAGGATGTTTACTGTCTTAATATTATTTTTTTGTCATTGATGTCAAGAAATTGATTTTCTAATTCAGTATGATGTTGCCATATCTTAAGAAGTATGAGTTGATGAGTATAAAGATGTCAGTAAAAGACACATACAGAATGTGATGAATAAGTTATTCAATGGGCAACTATTACCGAGTTAGACAATGATGAGATCATGATGTTTAGATTGTTTTGATATCCTACATATGTTGTTGATTGTAAGGTTAATACTATACTATGTTACCGAGCAAAGAACCTAGTCGGTAAACCCTAAGGAACCTAGTTGGTAAACCCTAATGTTATCGCTATCAGTTAATGAAGGCAGAATGTCTATCGAGTGAACTTTAGTATTTACCGAGTTGCAACCGAGTAGTAACAGAATGCATTGAATGAATAAAAGCATTATTTAATGAAGGAAGCTGATGAGCTGGTTATGATTAAATGATTGGTATGTCATGCATGAAGTTAGTTAAAGAATCTATGGCAAAGGAAAATCGACAAGAAGATCTACAACTCAGATTGAACTGCAATACCCTAGCACAAGTTCCAAGAAATGTATGCAAGTTCCAAGGTGGGGTAAAACATTTTCAGATCGAAGGATACATTGAACCTAGTCAAGTTTGAAGATCTGATGGCTATTATTGATCATGGGAAATGTGATCAAGGAGATTAAGTGGTTGGCAAATTGTTTATAATTAAGGAACTATTGATAAACAATGTATGCGGGCAAGTGTATGCACAGGGATGCTACATAGTGATTACCGAGCACAGAAGCTTGAAGACCTGTTTGAATAACAGAGTATAGAGCACAGCAGATGGATAGGATAAACTCCTATTGGATTGAGCAAATAAGAATCTGCTTTAGCATTTTAGATGTGAAGTTGTAGATAGATTTTTATTACTGTTATTTTGTGAAGTGACAAAAAATCTCTTAACCAAGTGGACTTAACAATCTTATTTGTAAAACCCTCTAGCAAGGTGACATTCTGATTGAGTGTTTGAAATCCTTTAACAAGGTCACTTCTAACAAGGTGAAGATCCTAATAGATCTGAGGGAAATCCCTTAACCGGGTCACATCTAGCAATGTGTTTGTAATCTTTAACAAGATTTGCTTTTAATCGAGCATACTCTAGAAGAGTATATTTCTTAGTGGGTCCGAAATCCCACAGTGGGTTTTCCCTATTTGGGTTTCCACGTTAAATCTGGTGTTATGAGTTTTATGATGTTTAGTTTGCATGTTTAGCAGTTTTGGTTATATTGCTGAAGTATATGTTACCGAGGTTGAATCTGTTGTTTTTATGGAAGATTAAATTTGTATGATTCACTCCCCCCCTCTCATCTTATTAGCTTGGCATCTGTACTTAACATTAAGTATCAGAACTATCAGAACATTCTTAATAGTAATCCATCTATGGCTCAACAGAGCCAAAATCTCTTCAAAGTTAGCTTTGGGTCCCAAGAGAGGGCTCTAAAACAACTAGAACCAATATTTCAGTATTGCTTCCTCACGACTTCAGACTGACTTTTTGAACTATTGAAGAAATTTTTAAAAAATCCTTTTTTTTGTATCATGCGACATAAGGAAAATGTAAAACCTAACTTTTTAGACTAGACATTATGCAACAAATTGTTTAAGAAATTCCTAGAAGGTACCTTTGTAATGTCGAGAGCCGCTAAGAGAATTGCAGATTGTCTAAGCCTATATTTCTTAGTAACAATGGCGCTGACTATTTGAGTGTTCAGAAAAAACAATCATAGAGTTAGCAAAGTGACCCTTACACGATCCTCCTCCACCATCTTCAGGAAGATCTTCTCTGATGAAGAACTTGGTGCCCTTTGAAATAGAAGGTATACCTTCCACTACTTGATTGAAGGATTTTTCATTACCATCGTGGGCGTCCTTGGTGTCTTAAGAAGAAACATTCGAGGCGTTGCCATTCTTCATGATAGGTTCACCCATAAAAACCACCGCAGGGATGAGTTAATGAGGCCGAACTTGGGTCTGTGCGAGGTGGACTACACACGAGCGAGCGATCTCCTCTGTATCATAAACTTAATAAACATTAATCAAACCAATATAATAAATATTAATAAATCACCCAATTACTAAAATAATCCAAACTATATAATAAATTAACTCTAGCATTAATAGACTATATTAAACAAATATTAATTAATCACATAATCAAAATACTCACAACACCTCAAGGCAACCCAACATTGGGTCAAAAATCATAGCAAAAGACTCCAACAAATGAATCAAGCCACAACACTAACTAGAAAGAATGACAACTTAAGCCTAGAGTGTGTAGAGGGAACTCTTGGTGTCTCCAACAACTTTCCATTGGGATTAAGACACACTCAGAATCATGGGACTGGGTGGAGTTTATGTCTGGTACCTACAATCTTTCAACCACCAACATCCATGAGATGACATATACAACAATATATCATAAATGACCAAGCAAGTGATAGAGAATCACAATGTCATATTGTGCTTGCAATGAGTGGCATGACATGGTCTCTATCACAAATACAATAGGAAGACAATTGCAACCACCACAACATTAATTTAATTAATATAATCATGGAATAGGGTTAACATAATCAAGATGTCATCATAATCACATAGACAATATAATCCATCATAAATAATTAACACATGTTAATCAACAAATGTAAGTCCATAATCAAAATAATAAAAGATAGATATCATTATCCACATAAGTCGTCATATAATATTTATCGATGTAAATATCTAGCATCATGAAAATAGCATCCGAGATATAAATGGAGTCATAAGCATAAATAAAACCATCACCATAGAGTCTAAGCAAGTCTAATAATTCATGAGTGAAATGATGAATAAAGGAGGGACACTACAGTGACTGTAAGATAATTATCCCTCAAACCTTCTCCCTTTGTTTGTGATAAAACCTAGCATTCTATGTATTGGACTAAGACAAGATATTTATTTTCCTTTCCTACCATTATTGGATCCTTTCTTGGGAGCACCTTCAAAGAAGAGAATTATTGTTGGAAAGAGACACTGTACCAGTGAAGATTCAGAACTGGAGATTGCTTAGGGGATGTCATTGATGGAAACTTAGTTAATAAATCCTATCCAGTGTATATAGATTTGAATTACCGGAAGCCATATTGTTCATAAGGAATAAGTTTGCAAGGTGGAACTCAATAACCGACAGAGCATAAGATCATTGTACATATCTTGATTTTTGTGGTGTAATTTTGGTTGCGGTGATTAAGAAAGATGATTGGATGTTCGAGGTAGATTACTTCATATTCTTGACCTCCGTTGTTGATTCATGAGCAAGATTAAAGGACAAGTATCTAGTGATTCCAGAAGAGCAGAGTTCTCTTTGGGTTTGATGGTGTAACGTGTGATCCGAAATATGTGGGATGAATTCGGTGATTGGGAGAACTCATATGAATCTTATTATCATATTGTTTAGGTCCTCATATGCATTTGTGGATAGATTGAGCCGATAAGTCTCTACACGTTTCATATTTTACATTTTTGAGAAGCCGACTTGACTGAGATCTATTTTGTTGGTGTAGATATATAATGCCAATCCAAATGATCATTGTAGTAATGATTTAATGTGAATGTGGGTGTGTGGCATGTGAATGAGCATCATAATGTAGAATTGGTGCTCCGGTAGATGACTGTGCAACAAAATAGGGCATGAAGGCAAAATAGCATTTGACAATCATATTGTGCTTAATTGAAACTGAATTTTGGCATTTGTAGATTCTATATTCTAGTTCAAACATTGTAATTACTTCTGTATCTTATTTGTAGGACACTGAGTCCTCTAGGGTTGTTTATCTCTTATGTAAATGAGCAGTAAGCTCTATGCAGTGTGCTTGAATGCAAGTGCATTCCCCTTATGTAATATTTTCATATTGTTTAGGTTCACATATGCATTTGTGGAGAGGTTGAGCCGACAAGTCACTACACGTTTCATATTTTGTAGTTTTGAGAAGCCAAATTTATTGAGGTCTATTTTGTTAGTGCGGATATATAATGCCAATCTAGATGACCATTTTAGGTATGGTTTAATGTGAATGTGGGTGTGTGGTATACATGTGAGCATTAGAATGCAAAATTGGTGCTCTAGTAGATGACTGTACAACAAAACAGGGTAGGAAGACATAGTAGCATTTGACAATCATATTGTGCTTAATTGGAACTGAGTTTTGGCATTTGTTAATGCTATATTCCATTTCATACATTATAATTACTTATGTATCTCATTTGTAGGATAGTGATTCCTCCGGGGTTGTTGCCCTCTTATGTAAATGAGCAGTGAGCTCTAGACAATGTTTTTGAATGTAAGTGCATTCCCCTTATGTAATATTATCATACCTTTGGCCATTGTATAATAATATTGTGGGTTCAAATCCCATAGTGGTTTTTCCGTTTATAGGTTTCCACGTAAAAATTTTGGTGTTATGGTTTTGTGGTTGATTGCTTTAGGTTTCTGCACTTTAATTTCTTTCTTATGCTTCCGGTGGTTTAAGAATCAGTTTCATAAATTTGTAAATTGTAGAACACTGATTCACCCCCCCTCTCAATGTTTATTGATTCTAACAATTGGTATCAGAGCTTAGTTTCTAGGTATAAGCCTAATATCTTGAGGAAGATCTAGAAGATTGAATCAATGGACTTCGGTTTGCAAAGACAACTTATTGTGGCAATTGAAGATCTTAATGCAGCTAGAAAAGAAGTAAGTTCCCTGCAAAGAAACTTGAGTGCATCTGAAGACTTCATTGAGACATTGAAAGAACAAGTGATAACTTCTAGAGAAAAGAGAATGGAGCTGATGGAAAGACTCAAGGAGAAAGAAGAGAAAATCATAGAGAATCAAGACAAGACAGATGAATGTGAGAAGCTGGCTAGAGACAATGCAATGTTGAAAAATGAGATGCAATCCATTGTGATGAAGCTGATAAAGGAGATTGAAGATCGGAAGAATAATGAAGAAACCCTAACTCAATCACTAAAGGAGAGATATGATGAATGTTGCAAATTGAACTATGAGAATGATTAATTAAAGCTTGAATTGGTACAAACAAAGAATGATGGACAAGAACTTGAAAGGCAAATCATAATTTTGAGAGATGAACTTTCTGCTATTAATGAGTATAAGGAGAAATTAAAAGCTATCTCAACAAGGCTTGATGAGATGATAGAAAGTCAAAGAAGTGGAAACGACATATGAGGACTTGGTTATAAAAAAAGGCGAATCCTCTAGTTCTAGACAAAGCAATCATTAGTAGAAGAACAAGAGACCTCTGGTAAGACAACCTAATGCCTATAAATTCAATGGTAAATGTTTTGTTTGTGGTAAATTTGGTCATATGAAAAGTCAATGCAGAAATAAGATGAATAATGGAATGATAATAATGTGATGAACAATGGTCCTACCTTTATCGGTCAATGTTTCATATGCAACAAATTTGGTCATAAGTCAAACATGTACAGAATAGTGATGAACAATTTTTAGAATAAGAGATGTTATTCTTGTAGAATGTTTGTTCATATCTCTAAATAATGCAGGATGAGACCAAATCAGATGAACTTCAAGCCTATGAAAAGGAATGTTGTTTTCCATGCATGCAACAAATCCAGTCACATAGCAAAATTATGCAAAATTAAGAACATGAGCAACAATGGTCCGTGTTAGGCCCAATATGGAAAGCTAATGTACTGAGAGGGGAGGGGTGAATCAGTACTCCAAAACTTTTCTTGAATAATAACTTTACTGTTATGCATAAACAGAATAGTGCAGTAACATAAAATAAAGTTAAAACAAATAGATAACAATCATACATGATTCACTCCATAACAGATATATTTTGGTTACGCATAAACTCTTGGTTAGAGAGAAAAACTGCTGTGGGGACCACAACTTCACTACTGCAATAATAAAGAGTGCTCAGTTAGAGATACATTTTAGCTATTTCTAATAGCTTACCCTGTTAGGAGTAACAAGATCTGTTAGATCTACCTTGCTAAAAGATTTTATAACATTTATTCTGAGTGCTTCACCTGGTTAAAGGCTTTACAATTTATAGACTTGATTAGAGTCTTTTACCCTGTTAAAGGTTTCTCTTACAACTTCACAATATTACAATAAACTCATTACAAATATCTGCAACTTTACATCTGAAATGTTATAGCAGATTCTATGTGCTCAGAATAGATTACCTTGCTTATAGCATACCTCGGTAACCCATATAGTAACTCGGTAAACCCTTCTGTTTACTCTGTTCTTTGACTGTTCTCTGAAAACTTTCTCGGTGACCTCTGTGTCTCTGTAACAGTCTTCTTACATGCATACATACACCCTTAACTCATGCTGTATAAATAGATCTCTTAAGACGGTGATCTACTTCATTGCTTCAATCTTACAAACAAGATTCCTCAAATGAATAACTATACAAAATATTTCATTGGTTAGATTGATCTTAAAATCATACACAATTTTCTAGTGCAATTTCCAATGTGATAATGGTTAGATGTGCCTCGATCTTGTAACACATTTTCATATGCATGTCCAGGTTCAATGTATCTGGTAACATATTTCACTCGATGTATATCAACTTGGTGTGTCATCTTTGCTGCTTGGTAGACATAAAAAGATACTTGGTAGACAGCTCGGTGTGTACTGCGTTCTGTGACTGCTTTCTTCTGTAACCGACTAGATTGTGCATACCGACTTCTCTGTGTATACCGATTGCATGATTTGGTAGTGCTAACTAACTAGAGTATATAGTATGACTTTGAATATAAAAACTAATGGCAACTTGATAAGTAGTAACAATCTACCCTTTTTCCATTAGTTGAGATGTTTGACAAAAACTACTTTCAAAGTCATAACTCAAAAATCTATATACTTTACAAAATGACTATACTTGACAGTATATACAATAGTCAACGAAATAGTATATTCAAATATACTCCCCTTATCATTATACTGTACATAACTTTGATTTTGCATGCTCGATTCTGTGCTTGTGTGCTCTGCTTACTCTGCATACTCTGCTCGGTATACTCCCCCTGTATACTATACTCCAAATACTATATCAAAACTGTATCACCAAAACTGTATCACTCCCCAAATATATTATATTACTCTCCTATATAGTATTACTCCCCCTTTTTGACAAACATCAAAAACTTAATTTCCATCCGGGGGTGGTAACTGATCAAAAATAGATTTATACTTCTTTCGGGCGTCGATGAGAGTGACAGAGAGTGTATCCTTTACACTTTCCATTAAAGAATTTTGTGCTTGAATATTAGCCAATAGGGATATTAAGGCATCAAGAGTGATTCCCTCTTGTGTAGTAGATAGGAATGTAGCTCGATTAATTTGTTCTTGAACTGATGAAAGATGAGGAAGGAATAATGTTTGGAGTGTCATTATATCCATCCTAATCTCATGTTCTTCATTTCTTAGTTCCAATTGTTGAGCCATGAGCTGTTGAAGCTTTGTATAAAAATTATGAATTGAATTGGGCTCTGGAGTCAACTTATTTGAGAGATTGGTGATCTCTTTCTCAATTGCATCAGTTTTATTCTTGATATCTTTAATGAATATAGAAAATGTACAAAGTTTCTGAAATAAATAAAGAATATGCTTGAGTTGAGGGGACAACTCAACAATGAATTTGACAAGCTTGAATTTCCCAATAGCTAGAGCTTTCTGTACCTCTTCTATCATTTTTGCAGTAAGCTCCTTGTCTTTTAGCTTGCTCAAATACTCAGATGCATCAACTTCTGTTGTTTCTATTTGATTAAGGAGTTCATCCAGTTGAATGTGGATGGCTGCATTGGTTGACACTATAGCTGAAGGTAGCATATCTGATAGCAATGTTTTCACCTTTTGAAGTACTTTATTCTTCTTTTGTATGGCCATCTATTTTTCTTGTTCGGCCTTTGCTTTGCATAGTTCACCAAAATCAATGAGTGCTTGCCCCTTTAATTTTGATATATCCACATTGGGCAACACTATTGGTTTAGATAAATCAATTTTGAAACTATGCTTTTTCACCTTCTTCTCTTTACTTTTGGTTGGTTGGACCAAGACAATAGCTTGAGAGGTTTGTTGACCCTCGGTAGGTTTCTCGGTAGAGGCAACACTTTGGTCGGTTCCTATAGCTACTGTGGTGTCTTTGGTGTCTCGGTACTGGGTGTCTCAGCTGCAACATTTTCAATGCTCGAAGGTGCTTGAGAGGTCTATTCTTGAGTTGTACCTTCTGCTACTATAGACTTGTGACCTTCGGTGCCTTGTGCTGTATCCTGAGGGGCTTCGGTAGAGACAGGTCGCTTGACCAACGGGTAAGGCTAAACTTGTTCTAAAATGGATTCACTAGATACAAGTTTTGCATATGTAGTGCCTTCTATCATTTCCTGCTCCTCTTCTTCTGCATCCATGACATCTTCATCAATTTGAATAGTGTCAGCCGGGTCTTGCTTGGTAGCATCAGGACCTTGCTCGGTGACATTAGGATCGTGCTTAGTGACATCAACGATTTCAACTGTAGATTGTTCATCGACATCTTTGATTTTGAAGATTTCCTGCCACTTTGCTTTTGTCTCCTTTTCTACGTCAATGTATAGCCCATTCATCAGTTTTAAGGCTCTTTATTTGACAAGAAATTTTGAATTGTAGGTTGTCAAATGTTCCTTTATTTCTGCTACAGACATATCAGGAAATAGATGGACTAGACTTCTTTCTCTGATTTGTTTCTCTGAGTCCATTGCATATTTCCACCTGTTATCAATATGCAAGTAAAGTTCATTTGGAAGTGACTTTACTAGTTCTAAAGGAGCTAGCCGAAACTTTAGAAGTGTGCAGATGACAGCTTCTTCAATTTGTCTCTTCTCATCATTATTTCTAGTCTCATACTTGACATATCTAAATACTCCAAATCCACCATATTCTTTCAGATTAGTGCAGAAGTTTTTAACACTATGTATATTTACCTTCTTGCTCTTGACAATCTGGAATTTGTTTGCATCCTCAGATTCTATATCACTAGACTCTTTTGCCAGAATGAGTCTTCGAGTAGATTTCTTGTAGGTCTTTGTTACCTTGGGAACAGTAACACTCTTTTGTTTCTTAATCGATGATGCTCCAGATGCTCTTGTGTTAGGTCTCTTTGTTGGAGGTGGTGTCGGTAGGGCCTTTGAAGTGTCCAGTTTCTTTCTTTTCAACACTTTACCCTTATGCAATTCGGTGCTTAGTGTTATTGCTACCTCTTGAGCTTCAGATTCCTCTTCGATGATGGCAAGAGTGCCTTTGACAGGTGTAGAGGAAGAGTCTTCTCCGAATTTCTCAGATAATGCCTTAATCATCTTTGTAGCCTTTCTTGTAGCTTTGGGTACTATAATGCTCATTTTTACCTTTTCTTTTACTTCTTCATAAGTTCCATATCTTAGCTCGGTAGCATGCCTTGGTAATGAAATAAATGCATCAATTTGCTATTGTGTGATATCAAAGTCAGTCTCGTAACCCATAGGTGGCAAAGATTGAGTCCTTGGTTCCATAACATTCACATAACAGTAATCGGTGTCTACCTCAAAGCATATATCATCTTTATATTTCTCTACCAGCTGGGTTGGAATTCGGTACCTGTTGTGCATTATCTCTTGAAATTTTCTATAGTAATCATCCATTATATCATTGAAATTATCACCTAGCTTCTTGATAAAGTCATTAATTTGATGGGTGATTAGTCGGTGTAGCTCCCAAACTACTTTACCGACTGATGGAAAGAATTTCTCAAAGTAGAAAAACATGCATACAAGAAGTGAACCAAACTTTAGTGTATTTGCCGAGTTGTTCTTCTTCGGCTTCCTTATTGTGTTCAAGTTCTCAAACAGGTTCTTCAGTAACACTTCACATAAGTCAACTTTCATTCCCTTTTTCACAATTTTTTAAGCTAAGTCAACTGCGGCACAGGGTACACTGTTTTCCCTTGCTGATTGGAAGAAACAGTAACCAATTACTCTAATGGCAAATTTAAGTTCTGCATCAATGACATTGTTCAGTTTCAGTCATCTGTAATCAGATTCTACTCTGGTTAAACTGATTAATTCCTTCTGTGATATCATCTTCTGAGCTCGTGCATGATCATAGATAGGATAATCGGTGATCACATGAATTATTTCCTTGGTGATTTTGAATGGTTGCTCTTCTAGCCACATGAAATCATCATGAACTTTGCTCAAAACAAACTTAACCCATTGGGACTTGAACACACGAGGATAGGTTAGGGCTTCAGTCAATCCTTTGATTTTGATGTGTTCATACTTGTTGTTTAATACACTATCGGTACATAGTTCATCATAGGTGTCTCTTATCTCAACATGATCGATTTCTTCAACACAGCATTTGGTAAAGAATCTCACATCTTCGACTAACAAGACTCGATCCGGGATGAGTGAAAAGACATTTTTGTCATCCAGTTCGGAGACGACTTTAGGAGTCAAAGAGTATTTCAGTGAGGGCTTCTCTACATTCTTGACAACTATGGGATCTTGGATCTTGGGTGCCATTTGTAAATTTTAGATAAAACTAGTAAACCATCCTTAGGGTTTGACGGTTTACAAACGACAAACGTTTCACACTCAACAGATACTAACAATTTGATAAGATCGGTAAACTAGCTTAACAGTGTGATGAGATTGATGTAAATACCTTGGATTTGCTTTGAATGAGGTTTTGATCACCTTGATTCGCTCTGCTCTGCTCTCTTGAAAACTTGGTGAATGAAAATGACCGCGAAAATACTTTTAAGTACACAAAATACCTTTTCGGGCTTCGTGCGGGTTAGGTCAAAAATATTAAATGCACTCGGTTCACCTTTAACCGATTTACTCCTTTTTTTTCGTTTTAATCGAGTAACCAAATTTCCTTCATTTACCGACTTGACAGGCTTCTTGTATTCACCGACTTGACAGGCTTCCTGTATTCACCGACTTGACAAGTTTCCTGTGAAGTACTTTTGATAGAATTTCAAACTTTCTAATGCATCTTGACTATGTAGATTTTGAATTTAGTACATAATAGAATAGGAACTGTTATGATTTTAACCTTTAGAGAATGCAGTCCCTTCATACCTTTTCTGATTAATTTGGAATAGGTGCACCTAACTCGGTAGGTAAGGTGCTTTCTTCATTTGACATGATTTCCTTCTTTTTCCAAATCATCTTTAATTTCTCTTTTATCTCTTCAGTGTCTACTCTAGGTTGATCTCTGCAATCTCCAGATAAATGTCCAACTTTGTGACAATGAAAACATGCCATACCAGGATTTCTCCATGATCTTTGGTTGTTCATTCCAAACCTTATAAAATAGTTGGCACTAATATGTCCATATCGTCCACAACATTCGCACCATATCCTTGTATTGTAATCCCATGGTACTGCTGCATATTGTCGGTAAGGATCTGTGTAAGTTCGGTAACTTCTAGTGTTTGCTCGGTGTGGAGACCACATGCAGTTCTTTTGCTTAATCCAGCACTTCTTGGTACTATGTCCATATCTATTGCAGTTTCTACAAAACCCTTTGAAGTTTTCCTTCTGATAGTTGTTAACAAACTTTTTTCTACATTGATTAGATGTGTGACCATATTTATTGCAATTGTAACAATAACCATTGGACTTAGTGATATTCGATTGCTTACCTTTTTTGATCTAGCATATGTTGGCAATATGACCTTGGTTTCCACAGTAGTAGCAAATAGGCTTCTTTCTTTTGATGTTATTCCTATTTCCAGCTTGCTTTGATGATTCTCCTCTCTTGGTAGTATGAATTCCTTTCTCAGTAGTCTTTTCCTTTGTAACCGAGTCCTGCATCTTTGTTGGGTCTTCTTGTATTCAGTTGCTCATCCAACATCTTTGATGCTTTATAACTCTTCTTCAATATTTCTTTGGATTTCTTCTCTGTTTCAAGTTCATCGGTCAACCTTGATACTTCAAGTCTCAATGCTTGGTTCTCATCATTCTTCAGAATTGCTTCATGATGTGCATAACCTAGTTGATCTGATAGGTTTTGTTGAATTCCAGTCAACCTTGTGATTTGATCATTCTTATCAGATATTAAGACTTCAAGTTGTTGTTTCTCTCTCCGTAGATCTCTTGCTTTATCCTTAGCTGTCCTCAATGCATCTAGATTTTCAATCATCTGTGTGCTGAAATGTTCATGTTCTGTTTTCATTGCTTTTAGTTGATCAACCAATGCTTTGTTCTTTTCTTTCAATACTCCAATCATTTCTTCAGTCTCTTCAGATATACTATTCTTAGATGATGTCTCAATTTGTTCCACTAACTCTTGAGAATCCTACAAGTCATCAGATAATCTTCTTCTTACTTTCAAAGATTTTTGCATTTGCCTTTGGATGTCTGCAATCACTTGATTAGCATGATCCAGCTCTTCTTGCAGATACACAATCCTCCGAGATTGTTTATAGCCTTCCATTGATAAGATCTTTCTCTTTAGGTAGTTAATCCCTTTTCCAAGATATGAGCTTTGATACCAATTGTTAGGTCCAATATGGAAAACTAATGTACTGAGAGGGGAGGGGTGAATCAGTACTCCAAAACTTTTCTTGAATAATAACTTTACTATTATGCATAAACAGAATAGTGCAGTAACATAAAATAAAGTTAAAACAAATAGATAACAATCACACATGATTCACTCCATAACACATATATTTTGGTTACGCAGAAACTCTTGGTTAGAGAGAAAAACTGTATAAATAGTTTTCATATGCATGTCCAGGTTCAATGTATCTAGTAACACGTTTCACTTGGTGTATATCAACTCAGTGTGTCATCTTTACTACTTGGTAGACATAAAAAGATACTTGGTAGATAGCTCGATGTGTACTGCGTTCTGTGACTACTTTCTTCTATAACCGACTAGACTGTGCATAGCGACTTCTCTGTGTATACCGACTGCATGATTCGGTAGTGTTAATCGACTAGAGTATATAGTATGACTTTGAATATAAAAAGTAATGGCAAATTGATAAGTAGTAATAGTTTGATGAACAATAAAAAATAAGATGAAAAGGGCAAAGCTTAGGTGGAAGAGATCAAAGATTAGAATAAGAAGATGTGGGTGAAGAAGAAAGATTCAAATTTGTAGAACTGCTCCACACCTGAATCCGGTGTTGGAACCTCATCTGGTCACTAGGGAATTTTTGTCTTATGGGGAAGGTCATCATGTAGATCCATAAAACCCCCTCTTGGAGACCTGCAATAGGTTGTGGAAGGTTGCAAATGATATCTAGAAGAATTCATGGCGATTTGAGATTCCGGTGAATGAATTCATGAAATATAAGGTATCCAAAAGCTTTTAGGGTTATGCATTTATTGCAACTAAAAGTTAGGTTTTTGAAGCATAAAAAATGTTCTATTATTCATTTCTCACAATGCAAATGAAGAGAGAGGGTAGAGAAGTGAAGCGACATAGATCTTGAAATGAAATCAAAGCTTAAGAGCGATCTGACAGTGACTTTTTGCATTCGATTGAGATTGAAAAGGTATTTATTCATTCTCGAGCTATCTGTTCATACCGTATTTTCAAAATGGCATCATCTTCTGGCATTTCAACTCCACTTGCCATTGAAATCACTGAGAGAGCTAGGCCCGTGATTAAGAAACACATGTTTAAGTTGGTTGAATATAATCCAAACAAAGTGTTTTCCTCTATACTCTATGGTGTATTGCATAATGAAGATGTTAGGGCATACATACGTGGCAACATTGAGGAATTGGGTAATGTGGATATGTTTTCACTTTACAATAAACACATGACGAATGATTTTGGGAATATAAAATTTGACTTCAAGGCATTGCAAGATAAGGGTTTTATTTAGTTCGTTCATTTCCCGGTATTTGATGAGCCTGAATGGGTGAGATATATATTGAGCCCAATTCATGATCGGTTTGTATGGCTGGATAATCCTCACAAGATTACGAACCAAGCCATTCAAGCAATCACCTATTTAAATGCAACCAATGAGGTCCCTGGACTCCAACATGTCAATAACACAACTGTAATGGAGGTAACTGAATCCAAGCATGATAGCCAGTCAATGACTATTATTGACATTGTTGAACATGATGTGAGATTTGCTTCGAAAGTCATTGGATACAAAGTCCACCAGTCTAGAAGACATAAATATGTATCTCGTACTTCCATTTATGTAGCTTATTAGATACTTGAAGAAGATAAGAGGTATGACTTGTGTGAAGTGCTTCTTAGTGAGCCGACGAGCAACTTGAAGAAGATAAAATAGGATAAGAAGCATGTGTTCAAATTTGGTTCTTTGATAATCCATTTGGCAGTTTACTTATTGAATGAGATACTCGGTGTTGGAAAGGCTCAATGGGATTATGATAAATTGGTAGAAGTCCACATCAAGGAAGGGTTACAAGGTTTGGGTGACACAGTTTCGCAAAAATATGCTTTGTGGGGATACTTCAAATCATTTCAAGCAATGTTGCAAAGAAGAGAGAGGATCCCTAAAGAGATTGTAGAAAAATATGAGAAAACAATCTGCTTCATGGTTGACAAGGATCAGTGTAAGATGGAGTCAGTTGAGCCTAGGACTATTTGGATCATGCCCATGGGGTATGAGGTGGATGCAAATACACTGGATTCTTATGCTCAACATCTTCTTAGGAAATCGGTGCATAAAAATTAGGAAATATTTGGTACATACAAGGAAAAAGACTTGGATCTGCATAAGAAATTCACTGAGTCTAAAAGTAAGAGAAAGGTTAGAAAGGAGGTTGAACAAATTGCAGAGTAGATGGGTATAACCAAAGAAGATGATGCAGAAAAGGGTGATACAGATGCAAGTGCCAGTGTAGAGAAAGGAAAAGGAGAAGAGAAGGTTAATGAGGCTATAATAAAAATGGCAAGAGCCACTGCACTTGATAAGGGGAAGTAGATTGCTACAGATGAAGATGAATTATCTCATGGACCGATTGATTTAAGATCTCTATCTCCTATCCAAGCACTAAAATTAGCCACCCTTGCTCAAGCTAAGGCAAGTGAGGACTTGCTCAAGTTGCACTTGGAAGATAAGGAGCTGATAACTCTTGCTACTTGTGTTTTGGAGAAGATTTTGCCTACATTTAAGTAGGATACAACTAATACATCCTCCGGTAAGCTTAGGAATATGCTACATGCAGTTGATTATCATTTTGTGTCGTTGGAGAAAGTGACAAATATAAAAGTTTTGAATAAATTTAATTAAATGAGACTGCAATCCTTTTTGAAAGCGGTTGAGGATGATAGGGAAGTTTTGAAATGTATGGGGAAGAGTATTGAGGGTGCTTTAGATGAAGGTGGTAAGATATATAAGTCATGTCTTATTTTTCCAGAATTTACTTTAGAAATTGACAAGAAAATTAAGAAATATGAAGGGCAGATAGTTGCAGTTTCACAATATTTTGCTCCTTGTTCAGTTTTTGCCAGTAGTCTTGAAGCTCAGGTTATTGATTTAATTGACAAAATCAAGAGCTTGCATCAGGATAGGGACCAATTTATAAGCAGAGTAGGTGAATTGAGGAGTCTTATCACTCCCTGGTTAGACACTTTACTTGGCAGCCAACATGATGGAGTGAGTACTTTGGGTAAGGTTGTACCCTCATATCTCAAAGGCATAGAAATACATGCCTACATATTCAGTGCTCTGATAATTGTCTTGGACTATTTTATAAGAGGATGGAATGAGTATCTAAAGTCCCTGAAGACAACTTATGTGACCATTTTCAAATTTCTGTAAGTCATTGTACATATTCTTCATAAGTTTTGGCAGTTTCCTACCTTTGTCATTGATGTCAAAGGGGGAGAGAGTGTAGTGAAAAATGATGCAATTTCTTAGGGGGAGAAATTTGTATAGATCTCACAATTATTGATGCAATTTCTTAGAGGGAGCTAGTTGTACAGATCTCACAATTATTTTTTCAAAGTTTTGCAGTTTGCAGTTTTAAGTTCTTGAGTTTATTTTTCACAATATTGCCATCTATGCCAAAGGGGGAGATTGTTGGCAAGAGACACTATACCGGTGAAGATTTAGGCATGGAGATTTCTTAGGGGTTGTCATTGATGGAAACTCAGTCAATAAATACTATCTGGTGTATATATATTTGATTTATTGGAAGTCATATTGTTCATAAGGCACAAGTCTGGAAGGTGGAACTCAGTAACCGGTAGAGCATGAGATCATTGTACATATCTTGATTTTGGTGGTGTAATTTTGGTTGTGGTGATTAAGGTAGGTGATTGGATGTTTGAGGCAACTTATTTAATATTCTTGATGTCTGGTGTTGATTCATGAGAAAGATTAAAGGACCAGTATCCGGTGATTCCAAAAGAACAAAGTTATCTTTGGGTTTGATGGTGTAACGTGTGATCCAGAATACGTGGGATAATTTTGGTGATTTAAGGTTTCATGTTCGAGGTGATTGGGACAGCTCATATGAAGCTTATTTTCATATTGTTTAGGTTCACATATGCATTTGTGGAGAGGTTGAGCCGACAAGTCACTACATGTTTCATATTTTGCAGTTTTGAGAAGCCAACTTGATTGAGATCTATTTTGTTACTGTGAATATATAATGCCAATCTAGATGATCATTTTAGGTATGGTTTAATGAAAATGTGGGTGTGTGGTATACAAATGAGCATTAGAATGCAAAATTGGTGCTCTAGTAGATGACTATACAACAAAACAAGGTAGGAGGACAAAGTAGCATTTGGCAGTCATATTGTGCTTAATTGGAATTGAGTTTTGGCATTTGTTGATGCTATATTCCATTTCATACATTGTAATTACTTTTGTATCTCATTTTAAGGATAGTGATTCCTCTGGGGTTGTTTCCCTCTTATGTAAATGAGCAGTGAGCTCTAGACAATGTTCCTGAATGTAAGTGCATTCTCCTTATGTAATATTATCATAGCTTTGGTTATAGTATAATAATATTGTGGGTTAAAATCTCACAATGGTTTTTCCCTTTACAGGTTTCCACATAAAAATTCCTGTGTTATGGTTTTGTGATTGATTGCTTTAAGTTTCTGCACTTTAATTTCTTTCTTATGCATCCGGTAGTTTAACAATAAGTTTAATAAATTTGTAAATTGTAGAACACTGATTCACACCCCCCACCCTCTCAGTATTCATTAATTCTAACAATTTTTTTGGTCCTAGTTGTTGCTCTTCCTACCTAACTCACGAGGAAGGTTTTTCTCACTTAACTCTCAACTATGATTTTGTGAAATGTAATTAGAAATTTTTTCTAGATATTTTTAACCTTAAATGGGTATTCTAATTCATTTAAGGATAACCTTAAAACTTTAAGATGAATGATGGATCTTTATGTTCTTTAGGGTTAAGGAATATCACTCCAAGATTCATTTCTAGAAAGTGTGGCTGGAACAAACTAATAAAACATTCAACATTAAGGAGAAGACTTGAAAAAAATTTGAGAGAATATCATGGAAGTGTTCTCATCACATTAATGCAATTAATATCACTAAAAATAAGTTAATTCTTATGAGATTTCTATTTAGACGAATTGGCCCAAGATTATAAAACATTTTGACCACTTTCCCCATGGCTTAGAAAAAGAGTGCTACAATCATTTGTGTCCTATTACTATTGGTTTTGCCAAATTGAAATTTGATGGGGCTTTCAAGAATAATCTAGGATTATCTAGTGTTAGTGCATTAATCATAAATCATGAAGGTATAATGCTGGAATTTGATACATACTTCATGGGTATTGATTTGAATAGTTGAAACCAAAGTTCCTTATCATGGACCTCAAGTTGGGGATTAAGTTGGGAGTTCAAAATCTTATTGTTGAAGATGATTCTAACTCTATTATCAATGGCTGGTGTATTGGAAACATCACTCACTAGAAAATACAATACTTTATCAAGAAGCTAAAAGATTACTGGATCAATTCAATTGCATTTGTTTAAAGAACATGGAATGAGGAGGCAATAAGGTTGCTCATTGGTTGGTCAATATAAGTTTTTAGGAATGGTATTACTACTTTTTTATTGTTGGTATTGAATGTCTTATAGATTACTAATTGATCTCCCATTGGTCATTATAGGACATTAATTTAATTTAATTCTTTTTTTCCCTTTCTTACATCATTATCAATTATGACAAACAATAATAAATCTCCTTTCAATTGGATCTATTGGCTAAGCTCGACAATGTTGGTGGCCTTTATTTTTTGGATGTTTCTAATTTTATTTTGACTCTTGGATAAGGTAGAATGAAGACAAGTGTCTTTTTTTAGCTTTTATTTTTGGTACATCCCTTCCTTTAAAAAAATTCCACATTTCTTGGTTTTCACATTGTTTGCCACCTTTACTCTTCCATGCCTTTTCCCTCCATGTCAATTTAATTCTTTTTGAAATTTAGATATTTCTTTCCTCCCCTCTCTTTGCTAGTGTTACACCTTTTTTTCCAATATGTTTCTTTAATGTCTTCCTAATGACCTATCTATTGGTGGATGCCTTCTCTATACTCTTCATTTTTCTATTGTTGTTTTTTTATGTTTCACTTGCTAAGTTGTAAATTCAAGATATATTATCCTTTTCATAGGTGGCATCCTTTTTCCACCTTGACATCTCTATTTATGCCTTTTGGTAGCCATCTCCTTACCACGTGTTGTATTGTTTCCTTTTTCTTTGTGTGAAGGCATGTTATGCTTAACATTAATATGGAACATATATAGTTATCGAGTTCAATTATGTTCTTTGTTGGTGGCATGAAAACACATATGGAATTTTGTAAGGTTATTTATATACCCTATTTGAGTCTTTTCTTATTCACTCATGGATCTCTTCTTCTTTTCAGTTCATTACATTCCCTTGTAATATTTTTGCATAAGGCATCAAAGTTCAATAGATTGCTACATGTAGTATTGATCCCTTCCATAATTTTACATATAACAAAGTCAATAGGAATGCAAATATTGCTTCTAATTTTGTAGCTCATATTTCCAAATATGAGGTATTAAGACAAATGCTACTCAACAGACAAATTTTCACAATTTATTGAGGAGTGTGACTACAAAGGCTAGTGGCCACAAAGACTACCTTAAATTATCTCCCAAGGAAATCATTGGTTGGTTTTGAAGGGACTCTTTCCTTTTAATATATCACATTGTCTCAATGACCCCTCTCATGTTAATACTCACAACATAAATTATAGTTTTGCTTCAATTTCATCTAGTAACATGCAACATGGCTAGCTAGTAAATATCATTCCTACTTTATAGAATTTATTGTCTATGAGAAATAATCATGTCCAAGAAACCCAAATTGAGAATTTTAACCTTCAATATTTAAATCTGACTATTGAAGACATTCAAAACCTCTGATAATCAATTCTTTATGATGAGAATGGAAGGAAAATGTAAAAGAAGAATACAAAAGATAAAGTGGAGGCATTGAATGATATTAATATTTACAAGGTTTCTATAGGACAACTGTCAAAGTCTAAAACCTCATGTAGGATATAAAAATGTTGATTCACTAGTGCACTTCTCTCTTTACAATTAGGGTTAATGCCAGATAAACAAGTTCTAACCTAATTCTTCTTGGGAATTTTTCTTTACATAGTTCTATCTTAGCTTTTTCATTTTTCCCTCTTTGTACCTTTTGTAAAACAAGGTGATTAAAGCTTGCAATATGAACATAAACTAAAAGATATTGCAAATCCAAAACTAAAGATTAACCCTTAAAATTTTGATCGGAAAATCCGAAAAAGAAGAAAACCATTACACATGAAACACTAGATTTATTTGGAAAAACCATTTTGGGAAAAAAAATTACCACAAAAGAGAGACAAGTATATTACTAATAGAATGAAGATTACAATGGCAACACATTTCTTTGCAAACCTTTATGAAATTTGGCAACACTTCATTATCCTGAAAACTGAACAAGACTGAATGAATAACTCTATCCCAAGGCACCAATTTATAAGAGTTTGCAAGGATGAATACCACTATGGTATCACCAAACAATAGGAAATAAAACCACCAAGAAAAAATCATGACTTCCTCCTTGGAATTAGTCAAATCCACCCAAAATAGCAACGTATAAATGCTCTTATATTTGTCATAAGGCATCTCTTGTGCATGTGCACCTTTGTAAGGATTGTGTCTTATGTATTGGCATAAATGCTATAATAGTTGTCATAGCATCTTATGACAGTTGTCATAACTATCATAGATCCTCTTATACCTTATAAGGGATGTCATAACCCCTAAAAATAGGAGATCTCGAATGAGAATCCTAGCTATTTTGTCCTTTTCACATAAGACAAATGATAATCATAACTTTATTTTTATATCTTCTCTTTCACCACCATTGGTTAAACAATTTAACCTCTTATAGGTAATTTACAAATGATATTAGGAAAACAATAAATTAAAGGATTTACAAGTTTGATGGCACCTAAATCCCAACATTCTCTCACTTTACATCATACATTGCAAATTACTACAAAGAGATACATAATACAAATCAAGTACAGTGATCAAGGACCATGACTTTCGTACACGAAGATAACTTATCCATGGTTACTGGCTTTCTAAGATAATCTACAACATAATCTAAAGTGTGAAAATTTTTAATCAAGACCTATGCACTCTTAACCATCTCTCACACAAAGTGATAGTCAACATCAACTTCTTTAGTATAAGTAGGATACATAAGATTTTTGGCCAAATATATGGCACTGTGACTGTCGCATCCAATCCTCATTATCTTGCAATCAAAGCAAAAATCATTACCCAATATCTATGACCAATACACCTCCTTGGAGGCATGTGTAATAGCCATATAATATGATTTAGTGGTGGACAATTCATTGATAGGCTATATTTTACTCATCCAACTCACTATACCTCCAAACAAAATAAAGACATAGTCTCTAGTGGACCTTCAACTATTCAAGTCACATGCAAAATTTGCCTTAATAAAACCCTATATGTCCAATGACTTATCGACATCATCATTATCATGATAAACCAAACAATAATTGGAAGTACCTTGCAAGTACCTTAATACCCTTTTAACAAAAGTCTAATGCTCTTTACCTGGGATAGACATAAACTTGCTTAGACCTCCCATTGCTTGGGCAAAATCTGGTCTAGTACAAATCATTAGATACATTAAACTATCGATGGAACTAGCATAAGGAACATTATAAATCTCTTCAATATCATCATAAAAGTTAAGAGACATGTCAAAAATCAACTTAGTACCAACTAGAAAAAATGGTGTCAAAATTCTTACTTTGACTTAACCAAAGCTTTCTGTGAACTCAATCCCAACTGATTTCCATCTCAAGTATATATCTAGTAGTCCTCAAGTCCTTCATTTAAAATGTACCAAAAAATTTGAGTTTTGACCTCTTTAAGTATCAACTTGTTGTTCTCAATAAACATGTCGTTAGTTCATACAAGATAATACTTAGTATCTGATCATCAATGACCTTAATATAAACACAATGATCCTCTTTGCTTCTAAGATAACCCAACTTTAATGCAAATTCATCAAAATTATAGTGCCACATATTGGGTGGTTGTTTCAAACCATACAATGACCTTTTTAACTTGAACACCAAGTTTTCTTTTCCTTTCATAATAAAACCATAAGGTTGGCACATATAAAACTCTTCTTCAAGATCCCCATGTAAGAAAACAATTATAACAACCATTTTCTCTATCTCAAAATCACAAGAAGTAGTAATAGATAATAGGAATCTAATATAAGTTAAAATAGAAACAAGAGAGAATATTTCATTGAAATCAAGTCCCTCTCTTTGGTAGTAGCCCTTAGACACTAATTTGGTCTTGTATTGCTATAGCTGATCATCTTCTTGGAATGATTGGCATAACTGATGCAGATGAAGAATGATGACTGAATCGGTAAAGAATTGTTTTGTGATGACATTGCAATGAAGATATTGAGATTGCATGATTGGATGACTTTGATCAGTTATTTGTGTTGTCATTGATGGAAAGTGATGTTTACTATGATGTATTTTGTCATCTAAGTCTTTTTGGTCTACCGGAAATGCCTTACCCATATTGAGGACAGTGAATTGAGAATTGGAACCTTAACCAGTAATCGAAGAAATGTTTTGATTGATTCTGGAGATTGGTGATGATTGAAGTGTTGCGGTTTGGAATGTGAGTTTGTATCATTGTAATTTGTATATGATCAGAACCATATCATGTTTGGGTTACTGGAAGTCATGTTTATGATTTTTGTTATATTTTTGCTAGGGTTTAAGAAGGGTTTAAGGACCAGTAAAGAATTCTCTTAACTGGTAATGATTTTTGTTTTGGCAGTGATCTACATCAAGTTCAAATGTTGGTGATGATGTGGAACAACCCATGCGAAGTGTTTGAACTATGTTTTGGCATGATCAAGATGAAATTTCTTGGGAATGCAAAAATTTCTTAATGGAATGAGCTAAGGGTTTGACTTTGTATCAGATCAAGTTTTTGTGATGAGTTACAATCACTCAACGATTGATATTGATTTGTAATTGATTGTAATGATCTATATGATCATCTGTAATGAGTTGTAAAGATATGTGATGATCTATGATGTAAGTCTTAGGGTTTTGTAACCGACTAAGTTGTAAAGGTTATTTAGGTTAGTACAATTGATGTTTGTTGTGTCGATGGTCTTGAGAAGAGTGTGAAGCCAAACCAGAGTGTGAGAGATCTGCCAGAGTGTTGCAGATTTGGACCAGAAATTGGATCTGATCAAGAAAGTAGTTAAGCTCCATACCCAAATCATTCACTATTGTTCCCTAACAGTTGCAACAACTAAAATCCCTTAAACGGGTAGCTCAACATCTGAGTGTTAAATCCTCTTGCGAGGTTGATACTAACAGGTCAAAGCTCCTAACAGGGATCATCATCTAAATCCCTTAACCGGGTGACTTCTAACATGGTTTTCTCCTAAGAGGACATCATTGTAAGCTTCTAACCAGGCTTGGCTCCTAATAGGGCGCATTCCAAAAGAGTGCACAATATTTGTGGGTACAAATTCCCACCGTGGTTTTTCCCTATTTGGGTTTCCACGTGAAAAACATGGTGTTCATATGGTGAATGTTTTTATGTGCTGTTATGTTTTACTTTTAGTTTATAGATCTTGATGAAAACTTAAATCGACAGTCTTGATAAATCAGATTAGTAGTTGGTTAGCATTAGTTGCCGGTACTAGTAAAGAGTTTATTACTGGTTTATGATTGATTTGGTGAAGTTTCCAAGTTCAAGTTTTAAGTTCAAAATTATTGTTAATACTGATTCACCCCCCCTCTCAGTTATAACCAGATCCTCTAAGATTAACAATTGGTATTAGAGCATTGGTCCTTTGTGCACAGAAAGCTTAACAACTTGAGGGAAAGATCCCAAAGAAAGATGATGAAGAAGGAGGGTCCCAAGTTTACCAAGGACAACTATCAGATATGGAAAGACCAGATGAAGATATACATTAAAGAATTGGGTGCTTGGTATTGGAATCATGTGATAAACAAGTATGTTTCTCCCACTACCAGCCCCTTAAAACTAGATGAGCTTAAAGAACAACAAGAAAATATTCAAGCCTTGGAAGCAATTGTAAGTACTTTATCTAATTCTGAATATATATTTGCTCATGGATTAGAAACTACATTTGAGGTATGGGAAAAATTAGAATTTATTTATGGAGAAGATGAACGTGTACAAAGAGCTAAGGAAGAAAGTTTAAGATGCAAATTGATGATATGAAAATGGTTGATGGTGAGAACATTGCACTATATGGTCAAAGGATTAAAAACATTGTAGGTGGTATTAAGAGTGCCGGAGTTAAGATTGATGATGATGTCATTGTTAGTAAAATGCTTAGAACTCTCCTACCACAATATGCTATTAGAGTTTTTGCAATTCATGAATTGAGATCTATTTCTAAAGATAAAGTCACTTTTGATTCTCTTATTGGAAAGTTGACTGCATTTGAGTTAAACTGCTTTGATAATAATGTTTCAAAAATGTCTGAATTTGCTTTTAAAGATTCTGTAACTGGTACATCTATTAGGAAAGGAAAATATATTTATCATGATCATGATTGCAGGTCTAGTCATGGTAGTAGTAGAACTGGGGATGATAATGAAGATCATCTGATGGAACTTGTGGCACTATTGGCTAAAATATTTCCTAGAGGCATCGATAAGTACAAAGGTAAATTACCCTTGAAGTGTTTCTCTTGCAATAAAATTGGACAGATAGCTGCTAATTGTCCTAACACTGATAAGAAAGAGAAGTTCAAGAAATTTAAAGGAAAAGGACAAAAACATTGCTATGTTGCAGTGGATGAAGGTGTGACTGATGAAGAATCAAAAGAAGATCACAATGAGGAGATAGTGTTTGTTGTTGTGAAGGAAGATCTAACTGATGAAAAGACGTTGGTGTCTCACATGGATAGCAGTGATGAATGGATAATAGATAGTGGTTTCTCACACCACATGACTGGTGATAGAAACAAGTTCTTATCCCTTGAAGAATTTAATGGCAGTGTGGTAAGCTTTGGTAACAACTCACCCTACATCGTTAAAGTTAAAGGAACTATTTCATTAAATGGAAAAAGAAATACAAATGATGTCTTTTGGGTTGATGGATTAAAACATAACCTTTTGAGTGTTGGTCAATTAAATGATAAGGGATATTTTCTAGAATTTAAAAGTGGAGTGTGCAAGATTATTGGAAGTAATGGAGAATTGATTGCTACTGGAAAGAAGACAAGAGGTAATCATTTTCATCTGAATACTAATGGGAATAGTTGATTGGTGGAAAACATTGAAGACAATTGGTTATGGCACAAGAGATTTTGTCATGTGAATTTTGACAATTCGATAAAGGTTAGTAAATCTAGTATTGTGAGAGGTTTTCCCTAGCTTGTTAAACCAAATAATGTGTTATGTAAGGACTGTCAGATGGGTAAGATGACTTCTGTATCTTTTAAGAGTAAGTTTTTCTCTTTAGAAAATATTCTAGATTTTGTTCATACTTATCTTTGTAGTCCTATGAGGACTAAGAGTTATTTTGGTGATAGATATTTCATGATTTTCACTGATGATTTTTCCAAGATGACATGGGTAACTTTTCTAAGAGAAAAGTCAGAGGCATTTAGTGAATTCAAATCATTCAATGTTTTAGTTGAGAAAGAAACCGAGAAGAATTTGAAATGTTTAAGATATGACCGGGGAGGAGAATTTACTTCTGATGAATTTGTGAATTTCTGTGATGAACAGGGAATCAAGAGGCAAATGTTAGCTCCTATAACTCTACATTAGAATGGGATAGCAGAGAGAATGATTAGAGAAATTGTTGAAGCTTCTAGAACCATGTTAATTCAAGGTGAAGTACCAAAAATGTTTTGGAGAGAAGCAGTTAGCACTGTTGTTTACACTTTGAATTGGGTACTTGTCAAGATAGGTAACAACAACGCACCTTATGAATTATGGTATGGAAATAATCCTATTGTAATTTACTTTAAATTTTTTGGGAGTATATGTTTCATTAAACATGAGGATTTCACTGGAAATTTTGATGCAAAGTGTGATGAAGGTATTTTCTTGGTTACTCTACAAAGGGTAAGGCTTTAAAGTTTTATAACAAGAGAACAAAAAGGATTATTGAGAGTGTAAATGTGAAGGTAGATGAACTCTCTAAGAAATCTGATGAGACCACCAGATCTGAACCTGAGAAAGATGAAGAAAAACTTGTGTTTATTGAACCGAAGGTACAAAAGAATGATGAGCAGAACAATACAGAAATAGGTGCTCAAACGATAAATGAAGAAAGCGATGAAGAAGATGATGAACATGAAGCATAAGGCATAGCACTGGAATCGGTAATACCAAGGTATGTCAGAATGAATCACTTAGAAGAACAAATCATTGGAGATAAGAATGCTGGTGTACAAACAAGAAGGAAAATCAGAGAAAAATCTTGTTTGATTTCAACTATTGAGCCTAAAAAAGTAAGAGAGGCATTAAAGGATGATGATTGGATTAATGCTATGAATGAGGAATTGGATCAGATAGAGAAGAACAAGACATGGACACTTATTCCCAAACCGGAAGACAAGAATGTGATTGGCACTAAATGGTTCTTTAGAAACAAGTTGAATGAAGAAGGCAAGGTTGTGAGGAATAAAGCAAGATTGGTATGCAAAGGCTATGCACAAGAAGAAGTAGAAGATTATGGAGAAGCCTTGGCACCGGTGACAAGATTGGAAGGAGTAAGAATGTTACTTGCTTATGCTACATTTAAAGGCTTTAAGGTCTACCAAATGGATGTAAAATCAGCTTTTCTTAATGACATCCTTGAGGAAGAAGTGTACATATAACAACCAGATGGATTTTCTTTGTCTGAGGATAAAGATATGGTTTGCAAGCTGCATAAGGCACTATATGGATTGAAGAAGGCACCGAAAGCATGGTTTGAAAGATTGCATGTACACCTGATTAAGATAGGATTCTGGCTTACCAGTGAGGACAATAACATATATCTTAAGACCGATGGAGACAAAGTGTTGATAGATGAAGTATTTGTAGATGATATAATTTTTGGAGGTGATGATGATTTATGTATGACGTTTGCTGAGGAGATGAAGAAAGAATTTGAGATGTCTCTTATTGATGAGATTAAGTTTTTCATTGGGTTGCAGGTCCAGCAATTGGATGGTGGAAAATTTATATGTCAGAGTAAGTATGTAAAGAAGTGTTGAAAATATTTGGCATGGAGGATTGCAAACTGGTTGGTACTCCGATAGTGAAAGGTTGTAAATTGTCTAAACATGATGATTCACCCTTTGTTGATGAAAAAGAATACAGTTCTATGATTGGTAAGCTGCATTATGCTATTCACAGTAAGCCTAATATTGCACATATTGTTGGTTTAGTTGCTAGATTTCAGAAGGATCCCAACGAGACTCACTTGGTAGCACTGAAAAATGACATTCGGGTACTTGAAAGGCACAATAGATTATGGTTTATGGTATCCTTATAAAAATGATTTTTCTTTGAAGGTGTTTACTGATGCAGATTGGGCAGCCAACATTGATGACTGGAAAAGCACTACTGGTGGAGCTTTTCTTCTTGGAGTTAGATTGGTTGCTTAGACAAGTAAGAAGAAAACTTGTGTTTCACAGTCAACAACAGAGGTAGAGTATGTTGCAACATCAATGAATTGCACATAGGCAATCTGGATTAGACATGTATTAGAAGGATTTAAATTTGATATGTCTGAACCAGTAACTATTAATTGTGACAATACAAGTGCAATTAATATTTGAAAAAAATCTTGTTTTACATGCAAGGACAAAGCACATAGAATTGAAATTACACTTTCTGAGGGAGAGAGTAGAGGAGAAGCAAGTCAGAATGGAGTTTATGTCCAACAAAAAGAAGTTAGCAGATATTTTTACTAAACCATTGCCGAAGACCCCTACTCAAGAAAACCTAAGATGTAGGAGATGCATCAATCCAGTGGACTTAAGGAATATTTTGTGGCTACTCCATATGGGGATCAACTTAGATGAGATTTGCAGAGATGTTGAAGACAAAAATAACAAATTTGACGATTGGTGATGCATATGCACCTTTGGCATTGCTGTCAAAGGGGGATAAGAAATATAATAGACAATGAAGATGAACTGTAAGAGAAAGGAGGAGAAGTAATATGATCTGGAGAAGAAGAAGTTGAGCAGGTGAAGGAGTGATATCGGCAGATGATGTACAAAAAAAGAGTGAAGTGCAACAGAGAAGTTCCAGATCTGAGAAGCATGATTTCAGTTGAATATGTTGGTGTTTATGTTGGTGTTGCCATTAATGCCAAAGGGGGAGAATGTTGGCATGATTGGCATAACTGATGCAGACGAAGAATGATGACTGAACCAGTAAAGGACTATTTTGTGATGACATTGTGATTGCATGATTGGATGACTTTGATCAATTATTTGTGTTGTCATTGATGGCAACTGATGTTTGCTATGATGTATTTTGTCATCTAAGTCTTTTTGTTCTACCAAAAATGCCTTATCGATATTGAGGACAATGAACTGATAATTAGGACCTTAATCGGTAATTGAGAAAATGTTTTGATTGATTCTGGAGATTGGTGATGATTGAAGTGTTGCGGTTTGGAATGTGAGTTTGTATCATTGTAATATGTATCTGATCAGAACCGCATCATGTTTGGGTTACTAGAAGTCATCTTTATGATTTTTGTTATATTTTTGCTAGGGTTTAAGAAGGGTTTAAGGACTGGTAAAGAATTCTCTTAACCGGTAATGATGTTTGGTTTGGCAGTGATCTACATCAAGTTCAAATGTTGGTGATGACATGGCACAACCCACATGAAGTGTTTGAACTATGTTTTGGCGCGATCAAGATGGAAGTTCTTGGGAATGTAAAAAGTGTTTAGCGGAATGAGCTAAGGGTTTGAATTTGTATCAGATCGAGTTTTTGTGATGAGTTATGATCACTCAATGGTTGATATTGATTTGTAATTGATTGTAATGATCCATATGATCATCTGTAATGAGTTGTAAAGATCTATGATGATCTATGATGTAAGTCTTAGGGTTTTGTAACCGACTAAGTTGTAAAGGTTATTTAGGTTGGTACAATTGATGTTTGTTGTGTCAGTGGTCTTGAGAAGAGTGTGAAGCTAAACCCGACTGTGAGAGATCTGCTAGAGTGTTGTAGATTTGGAGCAGAAATTGGATCTGATCAAGCAAGCTATTAATTTCTATACCCAAATAATTCACTGTTGTCCCCTAACAGTTGCAACAACTAAAATCCCTTAACCAGGTAGATCCTAATAGGCCTTACATTGTAAATCCCTTAATCGGGTATCCCAACATCTGAGTGTTAAATCCTGTTGCGAGGTTGATACTAATAGGTCAAAGCTCCTAACAAGGATCATCATCTAAATCCCTTAACTGGGTGACTTCTAACATGGTCTGCTCCTAAGAGGGCATCATTGTAAGCTTCTAACCAGGCTTGGCTCCTAATAGGGTGCATTCCAAAAGAGTGCACAATATTTGTGGGTACCAATTCCCACCGTGGTTTTGTTAGGGTTCCCACAGATACTAAGAGGGGGGGGGGGTGAATCAGTATCTGACCGGTAATGTAATTTTCTTAAAACTGAATATGCAGAATACAAAGTAACAGTATACCGGTATGCAAGAATTAATGCAAATAACAAAATCAAAAGCATCCACATGAAAAGAACACCATAACACAAGATGTTTAACGAGGAAACCCGGTGTGGGAAAAACCTTGGTGGGATTTGTGACCCACAATATTCACTTACTGGCCAATAAGAGAATATTACTTACAATAGGGGCCTGCACATGCAGGAAGGCCAACTGCCTAGAGCTCACTGCTCAATAAGATGTCACACTGACTTACAATGAGGATTTACACAAATCCAATATTCTGTACTGCTTTACAATAGCATCTTCAATGCCAGATTCAGTACTGGTTCTTGCTCTGTTCTTTACATATACCCTTGACCTACAATTCTCTCATTAGGTCTGCCTTATAATTTATTTATTGCATTCTATCCATATCCTACAAATATCTACAATGATCTCTTTTATATACAAGAGTCATTTTACAATTTGCCAAGTCGGCTTACAATGATAAACAAAATATTACATATCAAAAATCTTGTCGGCCTCTGTGCCGGTATACATATTTCCTTCTATGTCGGTGTACATCTTTTGTGCCGGTGCCAGTGTAGATTGATCTTCTGATGCCGGTGCATTATCTTGCCTGTGTTATGCTTTGCCGGTATAATGTCTTGCCGGTGCCATAGGATTGCAAGGTTGCCTGTATAATGCTTTGCCGGTATAATGTCTTGCCGGTACCATAGGATTGCAAGGTTGCCATCAATGATAAAACCTTCAATCACACACAATGTCTCATTGGAGTGTCCATATGCCAACAATCTCCCCCTTTGGCATTGATGGCAACACTCATGAGAAATTTCAAAAAGATATCCAAAAATGTGTATATTATCAAAAATGTGAGAGCTCCCCCTGAGCATGTGATCCCTGTGTTTTGAATTTTCTCATCTACTACTCCCCCTTTGGCATCAATGACAAAGTTTAGTAGATTTTGTAGTTGTACCAATTTATAACCTCAACCTTGTAGTTGGGTAGTTATTATATGAAGAATGTCTCCCAAAATTAAGTTTATACCATCCATAAACTTCTTGCTCTCCTTTATTGCTATCTCAGTTCTGTATACTGTACAAGTGAGATGCTGCAAGTGCTCTGCCGGTGTCTTGCTACCCTGTGTTAGTACCTCTGAGATTTCCTTACGCAGAGATGCTAAATAGTCCAATCTTGGACTTAGTTTAGATCTCAAAAATTTTGCCTTGTTTATTATTTTCTCTTTTTCTCTTTCTAATTTGAGCAGTTCTTCCTCAAAATTTGTTATCTTTTCCTCAAAAACTGAAAGTGTATCGGGTGAGTTAACAAAATTATCAGCCAGTTTATTGATCTCTTCCTGTACCTTGCTCATCTTTTTGTCTACATCCGTGGTAAAAAAGTTTATCTTACAGTAGTCTTTGTCCAAAGTTTTGTACTCTTTCAACAAATTGCACAGTTCCGGTAGAAGTGTGTCAAATTCCCTATTACACTTCTTTATTCCTTCCTCAAAGAATTTCTGTTTCTCTTTTTCTATACTTTCCTTTACAGTTTCTACCTTTGTTTGCTCAAAATTTCCAGAAATATATTTACAAAGTGTATCCAACTGTCCTAAGGAATCTTTGTTGGCTATATTACAATTGGGAGCTATTAATTTCAAAACTGGAATTGAATCATCTATCGCTTTATAGGCTTGTGAGCTATAATCAGTTATTTTCTTGATAGATTCGAGCAATACCTTTGTTACATTTGATGGTGACCTAATAAACTGAGTGCCGGTGGAGGGGACCATTCTGGTATTGACCTCTAGTAGGTCTGTTTGTGTCTCCATCTCTTTATGCACAGTTTTACCTGCATCATTTCTTACCGGTGGAGTCTGTTCTGGTGGTTGCTCTGTTTGTGTTCCAGAATCCATCTTTTTCTCTGAATCTGCTGCCGGTTGCTCTTTGTTTCCTGTTGCCAGTTGCTCTTTGTTATCGGATTTATCTGTGGTATCCTTATCTACCACTATGTTGATTTTTTGAGTATCAAAATTCACAGTATATAGGACTTCAGGATTAGGATTATTATCCTCTGTGTCCATGCTCTCAGCTGCCGGTTGATCTTCTGCAATTGTTTTTACCGGTGGAGTATTTAAAGGAGGTGGGGGTAAGTTGTCTCTAATCTTGATACCTGGCGGTCCACCAACTTTACCTTTCCCTTTGTCCTTTTGATATACCAGAATGGGCTTGGGATTCATATATTCTTCTTGTTTTTCTTTTTCAACCAAGAATCTATCCCAACCATCTTCTATTTCAGTTGAAACTTCAGTAACTCTAGCTGCCATTAATGATATTTGCCGATGTGCAGTGGAAAAGACTGTCCGGTTGGCCCGAGCTATCAAATCATCAATTTCCTTAGGTGAGTTGATCGGGTATACTGCAAGTAATTTTTCTATTTAAATTTTCTTGTCCAACTCAATTATTCCTTGCCTTTTGGCCTCAAGTCTTTTATATAATTCACTAGCAATTTCATGTAGGACTTGCATTAAAAACTTTTTATACATGTCCATGTGTAGTATAACACTTTCCTCAACTTGTCCTTTCTCATCTTCTGATAGGGTGTCATAGATTTTCCCTATGTTTTTCAATTTACCTTCCTCTATGATCTCATTCAGTAATATGTCAAAAGGGGCCAAGTCAGTGTCTGTCTTCTTCTTCTTTTTGGGGGTCAGTTTTTTCTTAGGTGTGGCTTTCTTGACTGGAGACCTTACTACTTGTTGCTTCTGTCTTGTCCTTCTGGGTGAAGGAGTGGATACCGATGAGGGGTCTCTTTTCCTAACAACTCTTTTGAAAGTTGCTGGCATATCTCCTTCTGAGGAGGTATCTACCGGTGATAGATGAGTTTCAGGCTGTTGGGCTGCCAACTCTTCTTCTTGTAGCATCCTAAAATTGTGACACTTGCAATTTCGACTGCATTTGGGTCTTCACGATGGCAGCGCAATGTTGAACCTGAATGGAGACCTCGAAACCTGTTTACGACATCAAAAACTGCATCTTTCTGCACCTTGGCCTGATCCTCCTTGCACCCTGCTGTCCCGGGAGGTGGGACCATGGTGCCCAGCGCCCTGGTCCTTCAAAACCATGGTGCCTAGCACCCTGGTCCCTCAGGACCATGGCGCCCAGCGCCTTGGTCCCTGGACCTATTTTGGCCCCGGTCTCTTGTTGGGCATCGGGTCTTCAAGTTTGCAATTTGGAAAATAATGCTCCTAGGTCGGCCTAAGGTTGGAAAAATCAGTCTCCTAACCCTAATTGACAAGTATATAAACTACATTTCGCCTTTCAGAAAGGTAGAGGAAAAACATATGTATTCAAGAGGTGGAAGCGCTAGGCAAACATTCAAATATTCAAGCATTCAAGCATTCCTTCAAGCAATTGAGCATTCTAAGTCTCCATTCAAGGCTAGGTGTTGCATTCAAGACAAGGATTCAACCATTGAAGAGGAGATCACTTACAACATACAACATACAACATCATTACACCTTCGCATGTAAGAATACAAACATTCTTACAACAAGGTATCAGTACTTGATTACATTACAAACACTTACATTTTACAGCATTCTCATTTCTTGGTTAATTCCAAAACTGGGGTTTGACCTGAAGGCAAACCCCTCATTCCTAACCCCCTAATCGTCCTCTCTTTTCTATGTGTAGGTTGGAGGTACGCGGCTGTAATTGAAGATCTGGAATCCTTGTGCAGAGACGAACAGATCCCCCTTCGTTTCGCAGATTTTTCGGAGGACTGTGTGCACTTCGGGCGCCATCGTCCCGTCAAATTTCGCTCAAATTTGCAGGACAGCTTCGTGTCGACATTTTACTGCTAATTTCAGGTCCGTAGCTTCATCCCGTGTCCCTATCTCTGTCTACAAGCGAATATTTCTTACTTTACATACACTCCTAGTTCAATCCTTCTATCTACATTCTTTACAAAAGAGGGTATCCTTGATGTCTCCACCCTTGAAACTCATTTAGAATCCAGTCTTGCATTGTGTGGGATTGGATCTTGTGGGTTTCAACCCCTCTTTTGAATGTAAAGTCTCTCCTAAGTGAAAACCATCAACCCTAGTGACCTCCTTTCTCTCTCCTTGGAGTGGGGGGGGACACCTAGGGTTCGATTTTCCGCTTTACATTTTGGTGAACCCGATGTGAACATCCTAATTCTGATTATTCATGGTTAGATCTGAAAAATTGGCTTCCTTAATTACGTTTCCATGTTTGATCTTTTGCAAATTTTAGAGGTTAATGGCATAAAAACCCTAAAATTTTCTTTTTAGTAATTGAGCTTGTGAAATGTTTAATTGTTAATGTTTGTTTCAGATCTACCCTTCTATTGCAAATTGTCAATTCATATTTGTGCTTTAATTCTGAAAATTAAGTGTTTAAGTGTCAAAATCCTAATTTTTAAAACCCTCTTGATTAAACCTTTGACCGATGATTTCACTGATCAAAACACCTCCAAATCGGCTGTAACTTTGGATTCCGCAACAAAATCATAATATCTCTCATCCCTGAAAATTTTGAAAAAAGTCGTGAGAACCGTGTGCACCCCAAGTGCCATCGTCCCCAACATTTTTTCTGAAATTTCGGGAGCTAGATCTTACTGTATTTTTCTGCTAGAATCCAGAATCTTGGCTGACTTCATCAATTCTAACACTTTCAAAATTAAAGTCAAAGTTGGTCTAGTGATTGCTTGGATTAAGGCTTCTAATCATTAAAAAATTGTTGAAATTGAAATTCGTGTCAAAATTATGTTTCTTACTGTCCTAAATCTAAAAAGTGTGTTGGCATTCATTCAAAATTTCAGTGCTTTATTCAAATTCTTGCAGTTTGTGACTTTTGAAATTAAGTGTTTAATTGCAACAACTTTGATTTCCGCTTTCAAAATTGAATTTTGCATGAAATTGAGTCAACTTTTAAATTTCAAAGCTTGCATTGCTTTCAGTATTCCCTCTAAAATCATAAAATTCAAAATTTCAGTTTCCCTCTCTTTTTCAAAATTCAAATTTTGCATTCTTCAACAATCTTGGTAGGGTTCAATTTTGAGATTGCAACTTTAATTTGGCCTATCTACAGATCGTAAAATCACTCAATTTTTTCAGATTAGCTTTAAAATCATCATAACTTGCATCCCTGAAAATTTTGAAAAAAGTTGCGAGGACCGTGTGCACTCTGTTCGCCACGGTCCCTGACATTTTTTCTGAAATTTTGGGAGATTGTCATGATTGCATTTAACAGCTTAAATCTAGGAGATTGGCTGATTTTATTGAAATTTGCTACCTCTAAATTTGAAAATAAATTCAAAATTCAAGATCTCAATTTTCAAGATAACAATTAAAATTAAGTGCTACCCCCTTGGCCCTAATTTTCAATTGTGCCTACCTTTCTTGGAGGTTGTGCATGAGTTTTACAACAATAAGCCCTACTTACACTATTCCCGTTAGATGAAGCCTTAGAATTAAGTCTTTCCAAGGTTTAATTACCGAGGAGATGGAACCTAATTTGAATGGGCTTTTTAACGAGGACACGGGTAATTCCTCTAATCCTCTTAATGATGAAGAAGCTCTCCATGAGGTTTCTGTGGAACAACTTTCGAAATTGGATAACCAATTTGATGATTTTCAACAATGGATGTCTCAAGAATACCCCGATAGTCAAGCTCTTTCATTAATTGAGGGTCTAAAACGTATGGTTCAAAGTGATAATAATGGAATTGATATTTTGCGTGGTATTGCACACATCGTGGATTCGAATGTGATGCCTATGAAGAGTTGTGCCGAAACTTTAGGTTATACACAACCTCCTATTCAAGTCAATCATTCTATTCCTTTGACAACTTCTATTGCCAGTATACCTACTTTTACATCAAACATAATGACTACTTCAATACAAAACATTCCACCTATGATCACCAGTCATGGGGGCAATCCTTCTTCTTCAATCAACCATCTTCCTTCATTCAATCCGACTTCTTCATTCATTCCTTCAATGAGTGTTCCTATTACATCTCCACAAATGAACCTGGCGCAAGGGGGCAATTCATTTAACCATTCCATTCCTCCTTGTAGTGTTCCTTTTTCCCAATCATCTCCTATGACTAACCATCATAGTGTCCCGCCGCCTTACTCTCAATCATTACCTTCTTTCAATAACATAATACCTCCATCAGAATCTAACATGTCTAATATGAACTCTTCGACTGAAGCGACCATTAACAATCTTGCACAAGCTGTCTCTTCTTTACAGCAACAAATTGCCTCTATGAATCAATCCAAGTGTAGTGTGCCCACATTTGATGTTGCGAGCCCACTTTCTCTTGATATTGTTAGAGCTACCCCCCCTAAGCATGTTGAAATCCCACAGTTGGTGCTTTATAATGGTAAAGGTGATCCTCTAACACATGTTAAGACCTTTCAAACAATATGTACTGATTTTGCTCATGACCAAAGGTTGCTTGCAAAACTGTTTACTAGAACATTAAGAGATAAGGCTCTACAATGGTATTGCTCGTTGCCTTCCTATTCTATTACTTCTTTCCAACAACTTGCAAATGCTTTTATTCAACAATTTCAAAATAATATAGGTCTTAAAGTTACTTTGATTGATTTAATGCATTGTAAACAAGGTGTTAAAGAAAAAGTGACTGATTTCATTGGTAGATATAAGCATTTGTGTGCTCAAATTTCTTTTCCAGTACCTGACAATGATATTCAAAGAATCTTTATTTCTAATTTACAAAAATATATTAGAGAAAAACTTCCATTTTCTGAGTTTACTTCTTTCCAACAGTTGTGCACAACTCTTCACAATTATCAACTGACTGTGAGTCAAATGGAACAAGCAAATCCTATGGCTCTGAGTGATAAGGGTGATAGTAGTCAACAACCATTTGGGAAGTTTAAACTGAACAGAGAGTTCATTAAGTTCAATGAAAACATCATCAACAACAATGTGAATGCAGCATTAGGTGTGCCTCCTATTTCTAAGTTTTTCAAGAAAGAAAGAAATTTTACTCCTTTGAATGAATCATTGCATAGTATTATGAATAAGTTATTGGAACAAAATGTGCTTACTCTCCCTCCTATAAAGCAAATAGATCCTGCAAAGATTAATTCACCCTATTTTGATAACAAATCTTTTTGTCAATTTCATCATCAACCTGGGCATGATACTGAAAAATGTTTTGCTTTAAAGGGTAAAATTCAAGATTTGATTGATAATAATACTATCTCTGTTTTAGGTGTGAATGATAAAGGCAACACATCTGTAGCCCCTCCTAACCAAAATCTTAAGATTTTTACTGATCCATTACCTTCTCATACCTCTAATGTGATTGAGACTAATGATTCCTCTTTCTCACCTAATGGTCTTGTGTCTATGACTCCGAATGTGATTAACTTTGTGGAGCAGCAGAAAATCCCTAAAGAACCTTCCATCACATTTGATTCCAATGAAATTATCAGGGCACCTGATGGTCCTTTATATATAGTTGCAAAAGTCAAGAATATGCCTTGCCGTGGAGTGCTTATTGATCCTTCTTGCATGGTTAACGTCATTACTGAAGAATTTCTTTTTACTTTGCAATTGAATCAAGTGATCTATGACAAAACAAATGTGGTTGTGAAATTATTTGATGCATTTTCTTCTCCTGCAATTGGTTCTATTACATTACCTATTGAGGTCCATAACAAATCCCTTGATGTGAGCTTTGCTATTATTCCATCATCCGAACAATTTCGTGTGAAGCTAGGCTATCCTTGGCTATCTTCCATGAAAGCTATTGCTTCTCCTATTCACAAGTGTTTGAAATTTCCCCATAATGGTGAAGTTGTTACTATTAATCATAGTCTCTTTAAACCAGCTGAAAGAACTTCTAGCGTTCCTATTGATTATTTTTGGCCTAAACAATTCCAATCCCTTCCATCGCAAAGTGATCATCTTTTCAAATCTTATCAAAAGTGGAAAAAAGATATGATCTTATCTCTAAGCGAACCTAGAAGACCCAAACTTGATATTCCTATCTTTCTTGAGAAGGAAGTTCTGCCTTTGAAAGATAAAACTAATGTCTTTTCTCAAGAAGATTCCCAACCCATCCCTATGGATGTGACTACGTCTATGTCTAATAAACTTTCTAAAAGTAGACCTATACCTCCTCGTCATGATGGAATTGGTCTCCTTCCTAAACCAAATATTCCTCCTTTATATGGAGCAGTTCCTCCTCCTTCCTCTTATAGAGAGAAGAGACCTTCCTCTTCTCCTATTGTCCAACCTAAGAGACCACAACCTAAACACCCAAGTGATAAGGATGAGAACATTCCTCCTCCTCAATCTTCTCAACTTCCTACTAAGACTAGATGAAATCGTTCTGCGTGAGAATGCCGACGAAAGCGTCATCTTAGAGCTTGTGCAGCTGTTTCTCAAACTTTGCAATCCCCAAAAACACCTTCAGCTAGTATTATTCCATTTTCTCCTCAGCCGAAAATTGAGCCAAAATCTCCTAAACATAAGATGCATGATGGTTTTGATCCTGTGCGAGTTAAAGATCCTTTTTTTATAAATCTTGATGATGATATAGATGAAAATGTTATTCATGATGAAAATGTTACTCCTCTTCATTCTGATAGTGAATATGAATATGTTGATATTGATAACTATTTATCTAACGAATTTTCTAAAGCACTTATCCTAGCTCCTAGACAAGAACAACATGGCTTGGAACATGAACATAGCCCTTGTTTGGATCTTGTGATAGCTCCATCTGCTGTGTTGGATGTTCCTCCTCTAGCGTGTTTCCTGCCTTCCCAAAATATTGATCAGCAAGATCGGGGGGTAGATGACGTGCTAGACTAGTTCATTAGCATAGCAGACTCTCTCCTCCTCTCTTGATCTCTTTTGTTACTTCTTCTATGTTTTATTCTCATTCTTCTATTTTTTGTCCTTAGTGTTGTCTACTTGAGGACGATGCAAAACATTGAGATCTCTTTTGGTCTCTCTCATGTTGACTCAACAGACACATGTGTTCCCTTCTTCTAGGTGACCTTCCTTGATTGGGGAATGAAGAACAATTATGCATACATACATATGATATACATGAATTATCATACAACATACTGACCCTAAGGAAAGCGAAGTCACCTCGTGCTTTGTGTTTTGTGTCTATTATCCTTGGGTTTATCTCACACTTGGGGGCTAAATCTTTGTGATAACGTGCTCCTTTCCCTTCTCATTTCTTATATGTATCACTACCTTAAAGCAGTCACCCCTGATGAGGCGTGTGCGATCGCTTTAATGTAGGGGGCATACACTCCGTTCATATCTCTTCAAGATACTTGAAAATTTCTTGGCGAACTTAGCTTTGCCTTGAAAATTTTTGGTATTTTTTTGGCAAGACTCATAGTGAGGGAACCTTACTACTGACAGTCATGGTTCTCCCTCGTGATCTTCCCTTTTACTTTGTCAATCGAAGTCGTAAGATCCTTAGTCCACTGGGGGCTTGGTGTATCTTGCCTCCTTGACGTGGTGAAAGTCTTTCAATGTTGTTTCCTTATACTTTACCAGAAGTATGGGCGTACGCTTATACTCCCGCTAAAGTGGGGGCTAAATGTAGCATCCTAAAATTGCGACACTTGCAATTTCGACTGCATTTGGGTCTTCACGATGGCCGCGCAACGTTGAACCTGAATGGAGACCCCAAAACCTGTTTACGACATCAAAAACTGCATCTTTCTGCACCTTGGCCTGATCCTCCTTGCACCCTGCTATCCTGGGAGGTGGGACCATGGTGCCCAGTGCCCTGGTCCTTCCGGACCATGGTGCCCAGTTCCTTGGTCCTTTAGGACCATGGCACCTAGCGCCCTGGTCCCTTAGGACCATGGCGCGCAACGCCCTGGTCCCTGGCCCTATTTTGGGCCCGGTCTCTTGTTGGGCATCGGGTCTTCAAGTTTGCAATTTGGAAAATAATGCTCCTAGGTTGGCCTAAGGTCAGAAAAATCAGTCTCCTAACCCTAATTGACAAGTATATAAACTACATTTCCCCTTTCAGAAAGGTAGACGAAAAACATATGTATGCAAGAGGCGGAAGCGCTAGGCAAACATTCAAATATTCAAGCATTCAAGCATTCCTTCAAGCAATTGATCATTCGAAGTCTCCATTCAAGGCTAGGTGTTGCATTCAAGACAAGGATTCCACCATTGAAGAGGAGATCACTTACAACATACAACATACAACATCATTACACCTTCGCATGTAAGAATACAAACATTCTTACAACAAGGTATCAGTACTTGATTACATTACAAACACTTACATTTTACAGCATTCTCATTTCTTGGTTAATTCCAAAACCGGGGTTTGACCTGAAGGAAAACCCCTCATTCCTAACCCCCCAATCGTCCTCTCTTTTCTATGTGTAGGTTGCAGGTATGCGGCTATAATTGAAGATCTGGAATCCTTGTGCAGAGACGAACAGATCCCCCTTTGTTTTGTGGATTTTTCGGAGGACCGTGTGCACTCTGGGCGCCATCGTCCCATCAACTTTTGCTCAAATTTGCAGGACAGCTTCATCTCGACATTTTACTACTAATTTTAGGTCCGTAGCTTCATCCCATGTCCCTATCTTTGTCTACAAGCGAATCTTTCTTACTTTACATACACTCCTAGTTCAATCCTTCTATCTACATTCTTTACAAAAGAGGGTATCCTTGATGTCTGCACCCTTGAAACTCATTTAGAATCCAGTCTTGCATTGTGTGGGATTGGATCTTGTGGGTTTCAACCCCTCTTTTGAATGTAAAGTCTCTCCTAAGTGAAAACCGTCAACCCTAGTGACCTCCTTTCTCTCTCCTTGGAGTGGGGGGGGGACACCTGGGGTTCGATTTTCCGCTTTACACTTCTGTTATGCCGGTTTTCTTTAATACATCATCTTTTAAGGCTTTTGCTTGCCTGGTTCCTTTCCTCACAGATGCCTCCACTTTCTTTACTCTCTTTTTATATTGAATTTGACTTTTGATGTGCTCAGCACTACCAAATACTTCTTCCTTTGGTTCATAGGGGGCTTCCAGAAGTGCTTTGGTATAAGTTTCCACTATGTGGTCATTTGTTTCATACCCCATCTCTGTAACCAGATTGTTCTTGGGATGACTGCTTCCATCCAGATCTCATCCTTTTTGATTACAAAACATATATCATCCTTGTATTTGTTGACAATTTCTTGTGATAGTCTGATCCTCTTATTCATTTTGACCTTTAGTGCTTGAAAATACTCATGGATATTCTTTTCTTTGTTTTCACCCATGTTGTTGAATAAGTCAGACAATTGTTTTCCTACCGGTATGTCAAATCCAAAATCCTTGTTGCCTATACCGGGAGCCTGTTTGGTTATATGTAGCATTAAGCATACAAGTAAATTTCCAAATCTAAAGGTTCCTTTCTTATCCTTCTTGATTTTTGCCAAATTGTCAATTAACTCATCTTTTAACCATTCACAGATATCAATTTTCACATTGTCCTTAACCATGTCATAAGCACTCTTTATGCATAAACTGGAAATAGAGTTAAGCCTATTTGCATGAGTTGCTTTGTAACCTAGAATCATGCTAAAAAATCTAACATTTGTATCGGTCACATCATTAACCCTCAATGATCTCTTGTCGGATGTTGCACCAGTTAAGTTTGTTACTAGGTCATTGGAGACCTTCTTGGTTTTGTCGGGTCTGGTACCGGTGGAAGGTAACCCTGTTACTGCTTTCACAACTACCTTGGTAATTTTATGCACCGATTCAAGCCAAAATAATGAGCCATGTACCCTGCTAAGAACTATCCTAACCACTTCCTCGGGAAATTCAGGAATGCTTAGGATTTCAGTGAATCCTAGGGTTTCAACAATTTTATGTTCAGCCTTCACATTTCCGGCATTGTCACATATAACAAATTTTTACATGTCTTTGATTTCTTCATCACCTAATTCCTCTATGTTGCAATGAATATACATTCTAGGGTCTTCTGCATAAACAACACCCTTTGGAATTTGGGAAAAAGAACCTATGTTTTCATCTTTCTTAGCTACTTCGGGAACTAGCTGAAACATGGGCCTAGGTCATTTTATAACCTCGACTACTGTAGGGTTTGCTATGAATTCAGGTGTAGAGGAGGATGCCATGATGATAAATACCTTTTTGTGCCTTTGGATGGATTGATTGCTGAAGTGCTTTGCCTCTTTGCTCGGAATGCCTTAGCTCGGAAATCTTCGCGCTCTCTAAAGGTTTGAATTCACGGTGAAATGAAATGGAGCCAAAAACCTTATTTTATAAAGTCTTTTCTGCTACCTACCACATTAATTGTTTGCCGGTAATGTATTAACTCAACTTTATTTGCGGGTAATGAAGGATTTTCAACTTCTTTTCTCTAATCGAGGGAATAATAGCACATGTGTCATTAAATTGCCAAACCCTCAAGATAATTTTCTTTAATTTGATGAAGAACATCCTGCCGGTGGAGCATTGCTCTGTCCTGCCGATGGAGCATCATATTGTTCTGCCAGTGAAGCATTTGGTGAGTCTACCGGTGGAGGAGTAACCCCAATATTTAGATCACCTTTTCTAATCCATTGCTTTGAAAATTCTTGCTTAACCTCTTCAACCTTTTCTTTACCTTTCAAGCTAGTACTTTTGTTATCTACCGGTGTACCTTTACTTCTATAAAATTTAGCAATATGACCAATCTTGTTACATGCATAACAAGTTACATTATTTTTCTGAATAGCTTTCCCATAACCTATGCCGGTTTGTGTTCTGCATTTATTTGATAAATGACCAAATCTTCCACAAACATAACATCTTACATTCATTCTGCAATTTTCAGAGTTATGACCAATTTTGTTGCATTTGGTGCATTGACCGGTGGGAGGATTGATGTTCTGATAATTCCCAGATCTACATTCATTTGCCCTATGACCATATTTATTACAGTTAAAGCATTTTCCATTGAATTTGTAAGTGTTAGAGGGTCTTACCGGTTTGCTTTGATCTTGGGTATTTTCAGTACTAGAGCTTTCTCCAACTTCAAATCCAACTCCAGAAGTGTCACCTTTGGGTTTTTGATTCTTCAATAAGGTACCAAGTTCTTCTGAGCTTTTCTTGAATTTCTCTTTGTGTTGATTTGCAGTTTCCAATTCCCTTTCCAAGATCTCTTTTTGTCTCATTAGTTCATTCAAGTCATTTTGAGTATGCATCAGATCTGTCTTCAACATATCATTTTCATAGCTAAGTCTTGTGTTCTCATTTGCTGCATCACTTAGTCTTCTGGTCAATTCTTCTTCATTCTTCTTTCTATCCTCAATCTCTTTACAAAATCTCATAGTCATATCCTGCATTTCATTTTTTGTTGTCATGATCTCTTGTTTCAATTTGCTTATCATATCATTTAGTGATCCCTTTTCATCATTTTCATTTTGCAATTTTTAACAAAGTTCTCTTCTCTTGTTTCTTGTAATAGTAAGATTTTCTTGAAGTGCCTGAATAATGTCCTGAGCTACTTTTAAATCATCTTCTAATTTGATATTTTTCAACTTCTCTGCATCATAGTCAATAAGAGCTCCTTCAAGTTGCTTCATCAGATTTTCCATTTTTACCAGTGTCAAGATCTTCCTCAAGCCGTTAGGCTTTTGAAAATAGAGGACCAGGCTCTGATACCAATTTTTAGGGTTCCCATAGATACTGAGAGGGGGGGGGGTGAATCAGAATCTGATCGGTAATGTAATTTTCTTAAAACTGAATATGCAGAATACAAAGTAACAGTATACCGGTATGCAAGAATTAATGCAAATAACATAATCAAAAGCATCCACATGAAAAGAACACCATAACACAAGATGTTTAACGAGGAAACCCAGTGTGGGAAAAACCTCGGTGGGATTTGTGACCGACAATATTCACTTACTGGCCAATAAGAGAATATTACTTACAATAGGGGTCTGCACATGCAGGAAGGCCAACTGCCTAGAGCTCACTGCTCAATAAGAAGTCACACTGACTTACAATGAGGATTTACACAAATCCAATATTCTGTACTGCTTTACAATAGCGTCTTCAATGTCAGATTCAGTACCAGTTCTTGCTCTGTTCTTTACATATACCCTTGACCTACAATTCGCACATTAGGTCTGCCTTATAATTTATTTATTGCATTCTATCCATATCCTACAAATATCTACAACGATCTCTTTTATATACAAGAGTCATTTTACAATTTACCAAGTCAGCTTACAATGATAAACAAAATATTAGATATCAAAAATCTTGTCGGCCTCTGTGCCGGTATACATATTTCCTTCTGTGTCGGTGTACCTCTTCTGTGCCGGTGCCGGTGTAGATTAATCTTCTGATGCCGGTGCATTATCTTGCCCGTGTTATACTTTGCCGGTATAATGTCTTGCCGGTGCCATAGGATTGCAAGGTTTCCTGTATAATTCTTTGCCAGTATAATGTCTTGCCGGTGCCATAGGATTGCAAGGTTGCCATCAATGACAAAACCTTTAATCACACACAATGTCTCATTGGAGTGTCCATATGCCAATAGGTTTTTCCCTATTTGGGTTTCCACGTGAAAAACTTGGTGTTCATATGGTGAATGTTTTTATGTGATGTTATGTTTTACTTTCAGTTTATGGATATTGATGAACACTTAAATCGACAGTCTTGATAAATCAGATTAGCAGTTGGTTATCAGTAGTTACCGGTATTGGTAAAGAGTTTATTACTAGTTTATGATTAATTTGGTGAAGTTTATAAGTTCATATTTTAAGTTTGAAATTGTTGTTAATACTAATTCACCCCCCCTCTCAGTATTAACTGAATCCTCTAGGTGTTGGCAATATGGATGAATTGATTATGTGTTGCATTGATGTTTTATCAATGATGTCGACACCAGCTATTATGGTCAGTTACCGACAGATAGGTTTTGGTTACTGAGAGAAGATCTTGTGTTACCGGTAAGGGTTTAAGGTTTAATGAAACTTTGACATGCTACATAAGTGGTATTGGTACGACTTCTAGATGGAATTCAAGATGTAGAAGGTGATCCTTGATCATGCCTCAACTAATTGGAGGCATCACTTTGGCATGGTGGACCTAGATTATGTCCGGTATCTATCTAGGTTATGGATCGGTATCATGTTAACATGTCCTCTACACGTTACTGAGATGATTTATGGATTGGTAAATGTTGTTTTGGTCTTAATTCGACATGGAATATCATTGTAATATGAATGTATGTGATGATCTTATTGTAATATCTTTTAGGTGGCCAACCTAATTGGTTTAGGCCTTAGGGTTTGTAAAAATTGATGTAAGATCTCATTGTAGATGTGTGCATCATGGTCATGGAATGAAATATCATATGCAGAGGATATTTGGTTGATCATAGGTGATCGAATTGGGTTTAAGTAAGAGGTCAAAGGCCTCTGGTATTGAGCTTAACTGGGACTATAATCAGGCATGGTAGATGCTATCTCTGACATGTTCATTCTTTTGGATTGTTGTCCAATTATCTTGAGGTGGTTATAACCTCTTTGTAATCAGTGATACTCTTTTGTAATGAGAAGTACGCTCTAGGCAGTGCCCCTTCCTGCATGTACAGGCCCCTTATTGTATCACATACTTTCTGCAAAAGTATCATTTGACTGTGGGTAGGCTTCCCACCATGGTTTTTCCCTTTACCAAATTTTCCATGTACAAATCATGGTGTTATGTGGTATGGTTGCATTGTGTTAATTCTTTGTTTCATTCTTAAGTTTTATTTCTTACCGGTATCTGTTTCTACTATTCCGGTATTCAATGTTTATGTGCTCTGGTTAAAGGTTATAAAGTGGTTTGATTAATATAATTTGTGGACAACTGATTCACCCCCCACCTATCACTTGTCCACCGGTTATCCTAACAATTGGTATTAGATCTTTGGTCCTCTTTTGTAGAAGATTAAATGGCTTGAGGTAGATCCTATGGCAACTAATCCACCGACAACTATTTTTTAGAAGAAATATCCCTAAGCTTGATGGAACAAATTATGGGATATGGAAAATGTGAATGGAGACTCATCTTAGATTTCTTGGCAAGGATATTTAGGAGATCACTGAGAAAGGATATACACCTTATGATCTGGCATCTGGCAATCCTACTCCTGCAGACTTGGAAAAGAATATTGAAAATGATTACAGAGCTAGAGAAGCCCTCTTGTGTGCACTTACTGATCAACAAATCATGGGATTGACTGATAAATCATTGGCAAAGGTTATGTGGGATAAGTTGAAAACTCTGAATGAAGGTGATCCTACTATTAAAATTGCTAAACTTGATGGTTATCGGGTAAGGTATGAGAACTTGAAGATGGAAGATAATGAAATGATTGCTACATTTATGGAAAGAGTAAATGAGATTGTCATGGGAATTCAAATTTGTGGAGGATCTCTGAGTGAAGATGAAATAGTTTCCAAAGTCTTGAGAGCCCTTCCACTGGCTTACAAGATGAAGGCAACTGCAATTAATGAACCGAGAACAATGGCAAACACTTTAGTTAACAGAGACATTCTGATTGGGAAATTATCTTCTTTTGAGCTTGAAGAATTTGGACCTTTTGGAGCTACAAAGTCCGAACTTGCTTTTCGTACATCATCATCTACTGGCAAAAGTGATTGGAAAGCCTTATATGCAAATGAATTGGAAGATATGAGGAAAGAGGATAAAGAATTTGAGCAACTTGAAGCCTTATTTTCTAGAAGAGTACCTAAAGGATCGACATGAAGTAAGTATGAAGGAAAAACACCTTTTGAATGTTTTGCATGTAATAAGATTGGTCATTTTGCATCTAGATGTCTTGAAAGGAATGCAAGATTTGAAGAAAGAGTTAAGAAATCATTTGAACTTAATCAGAACAAATATAGATTCAAGAAAAGGAAACAATGCTACATAGAGGATGGGGAAGGAGTAAGTGATGATTCTGATGATGAACCGACAACAAACTATGCTAGTAGATCTGACAATGGAAAAGAATGGGTGTTCTATGCTTTAAAGGAAGATGAATCGGAACCGGCTATCAAAAATAAAGAAAAGGCACTGGTAGCAAAAGTTGAAGACAAAGATGAATGGGTAATTGATAGTGGATGTTCACATCATATGACTGGAGATAAAATAAAATTTCTGTTCTTACAAGAATACAATGGGGGTCAAGTCAAATTTGGAGATGACAAAGCATATATGATCAAAAGTAGAGGTATTATTTCTCTCGATGGCAAGCATAATACTGATAATGTCTATTATGTAGAAGGTTTAAAGCATAATCTTTTAAGTGTTGGTCAATTGGTGTTCAAGGGTTTCCAACTTCAATTTAAAGCTAGAAAATGCAAAATCATTAACAAAACTGGTTTGGAGATTGCAACTGGTACTCAGACTGGAGGTAATATCTTTCACTTGAACACTGGCAATAAAAATGTTTGATTTCTCATATTGATGAGAGTTGGTTATGGCATAAAAGGTTGTGTCATGTTAATTTTGATTGTATTATTAAGATCAATTCAACAAAGGCAGTTAGAGATATACCTAAGATTATAAAGCCTCATAATCCGGTATGTAAGGAATGCCAATTGGGAAAGCAAGTAAGAACTTCTTTTAAAAGAATACATGATAAATCTAATGATGTGCTTGATTTGATTCACACTGACTTATGTGGTCCAGAAAGGACTAGAAGCTTTCAAGGTGATAGGTATTTCATGCTGATAATTGATGATTATTCTCGAATGATGTGGGTGAATTTTCTAATGGAGAAGTCTGAAGCCTTAGAGAAGTTCAAGATATTTAAAGAAAAGGTAGAAACAAAAATTGGATTGAAAATCAAATGTTTGAGATCAGATCAAGGCGGTGAGTTCACTTCTCATGAATTTAACACTTATTGTGAGACAAATGGAATTAGGAGACAATTATCTGCACCCCAGATTCCTCAACAGAATGGAGTAGTGGAAAGGAAGAATAGAACCATTTTGGATGCAGCAAGAACTATGATGATGGAAGCCAAATTGCCTCACATATATTGGACAGAAGTAGTGAGTACAACAATCTACACATCATTCAACAGAGTTCACATCAAAGGTGAAACCGGTAAGACCCCTTATGAATTATGGTTTGGACATACACCTACTGTTAAATATTTCAGAAATTTTGGAAGTAAATGTTATATCAAAAGGGATGATTCAATTGAGAACTTTTATCCTAGATGTGATTAAGGGATATTTCTTGGATATTCAATTCAAAGCAAAGCATATGGATGTTATAACAAAAGATTGCAGAAAATCGTGGAGAGTGCTAATGTGAAAGTGGATGAGAAATATAGACATCAATCTATATCACATGACAGGGAACCAATGGTGGAAATGATCATAACTGAACTGACAATACCTCAACCGACACAAGACATTGAGATAGTTACATCAGTACAATTAGAAAATTCAACTGTTACCAATGATCAAAATAGTGATCCTGAAGTTCAGAAGACTCCAATGCATGTAAGGTTAAATCATTCTAAAGATCAAATCATTGGAGATAGGAACAAGGGAGTCATGACTAGAAGAAGACTGGAAAATGAAGAGGTATGCCTTATTTCTCAAATTTAACTGACATCTATTATTGAAGCTTGTAAAGATAAACATTGGTTAAAGGCTATGGAAGATGAATTAGATCAGATAGAGAAGAATGAGACTTGGACTTTAGTTCCTCGGCCTAAAAATAAGAATGTTATTGGAAGTAAATGGGTTTTTAGAAATAAATTAAATGAGGATGGTCAAGTTGTAAGAAACAAGGCTAGATTGGTTTGTAAAGGATATTCTTAAATGGAAGGAATTGATTATGGCAAGACATTTGCACCTGTAGCTAGAATTGAAGTTGTTAGACTATTTCTTGCCTATGCAACTTATAAGAACTATAAGGTCTATCAAATGGATGTTAGATTTTCATTATTGAATGGTGAAATTGAGGAAGAGGTATACATTGAGCACCCTGATGGATTATCACTGACAGATGATAAAGATATGGTTTGCAGGTTAAGGAAAGCTTTATATGGATTGAAACAAGCTCCTAGAGCTTGGTATGCAAGGTTGGATAAATATGTTTTGAAGCTTGGTTTTACTAAAGGTAGTGCTGACAGTAATTTATATTACAAGATTATTGATGATGATATTCTGATTATTGAAGTATTTGTTGATGATATCATTTTTGGAGGTGAAGATAAATTATGCATGGAATTCTCTACTAATATGAAGAATGAATTTGAAATGTCTATGATTTGTGAGATGAGATTTTTCTTAGGTTTGCAGTTTACTCAAACTGACAAAGGAATTTTTATTTGTCAAACTAAGTATCTAAGGGAATTGTTGAAGAAGTTTGGTATGGATAATTGCAAACTAGTAAGTACTCCTATGGTGACAAGTGAGAAATTATCTATCAAAGACACATCTGCACCGGTAAATTCAACAAGCTATAAGTCTATGATTGGTGGCTTGTTATATCTAACTCAGACTGAACTGAATATTATGAATGTAATAAGTATTGTTTCAAGATATCAAATTTATCCTAAAGAAAATCATGAATGTGCAATAAAGAGGATATTCCAGTATTTGCAAGGAACAACAGAATATGGCTTATGGTATTTTAGAGATGATAACTTCACTTTATGTGCATATAAAGATTCAAATTGGGCAGGAGATACTGATGATAGGAAGAGCACTTCTGGTGGAGCTTTCTTTCTTGGAAAGAAAGTGGTTTCATGGATCAACAAAAAATAGTCATGCATTTCTTTATCTACTATAGAAGTTGAATATGTTGCATCAACAACTAATTGCACTCAAGTCTTGTGGATGAAGCAAATGTTGAAGGATATCAGGGTAAATTGTAGTGAACTAGTAGTTATATATTGTGATAACTCTGCAGCTATTGACATGTCTAAGAATCTGATATTTCATTCTAAGACTAAGTACATATCAATAAAATATAACTTTCTGAAGGACCAGGTGGAAGAAAAGGAAGTCAAATTGGTTTATGTGAACACTAAAGAACAGATTGCAAATATATTCACTAAACCATTGTCTAAGGTATCATTTGAGTATTTGAGAGACAAGTTAGGGGTATCTACCCCTCAAGCAGAAACTTAATTGGTAGAGTAGACCATTAGTCCGGTATGCATCATCAGCTTTATCCTTTGCTCCAGGTTGATGTAGTGGTGCTACTACTCAGGGGGAGTAGTCAGCTTTGAGATTCATAGAATTTTGATATCTATGTCATATCTTTGGCATTGATGTCAAAGGGTTAGAGTTATATGTGAAAAATTCAGATTAGTTCAGTTTTTCATTGTTATATCTTCTATGAGAAATGTTTGGCACTTCTTGGCACTTAGATGTTTTCTTTTTTACATCTAGTGTTTCCATCAATACAAAAGGGGGATATTGTTGGCAATATGGATGAATTGATTATGTGTTGCATTGATGTTTTTTCATTGATGTCAACACCAACTATTATGGTTGGTTACCAACAAACAGGTTTTGGTTACCGGTAGAAGATCTTGTGTTATTAGTAAGGGTTTAAGGTTTAACCGACAGAGCTTTTACTGAGAAATTTTGATAGGATACATAAGTGGTATTGGTGCAGCTTCTAGATGGAATTCAGGATGTAGAAGGTGACCCTTGATTGTGCCTCAATTGATTAGAGACATCACTTTGACATGGTAGACCCAAATTAGGTCCGGTACCTATCTAGGTTATGGACTGATATCATGTTAGCGTGTTCTCTACATGTTACTGGGATGATTTATGGATTGGTTAATATTGTTTTGGTCTTAAGCCGACATGGAATATCATTGTAATATGAATGCATGTAATGATCTTATTGTAATATCTTTTAGGTGGTTGACCTAATTGGTTTAGGCCTTAGGGTTTGTGTAAATTGATGTAAGATCTCATTGTAGACCGTGTGTGTTGTGGTCATGGAATGAAATATCATATGCAAAGGAGATTTGGTTGATCATAGGTGATCGAATTGGGTTTAAGTAAGAGGTCAAAGGCCTCCGGTATTGAGCTTAACTGGGACTGTAATCAGACATGGTAGATGCTATCTTTGGTAGGTTCATTCTTCTGGATTGTTGTCCAATTATCTTGAGGTGGTTATAACCTCTATGTAGTCAGTGAGACTCTTTTGTAATGAGTAGTACTTTCTAGGAAGTGTGCCTACTTGTATGTGCAGGCCCCTTATTGTATCACATACTTTCTGTAGAAGTATCATCTGATTGTGGGTAGGCCTCCCACCGTGGTTTTTCCCTTTACTAGGTTTTCCACATACAAATCATGTTGTTATATGGTATGGTTGCATTGTGTTAATTCTCTATTTCATTCTTAAGTTTTATTGCTTATCGGTATCTGTTTCTACTATTCCGGTATTCAATGTTTATGTGCTCCGGTTAAAGGTTATAAAGTGGTTTGATTAATATAATCTATTAACAACTGATTCACCCCCCCTCTCAGTTGTCCACCAGTTATCCTAACATTAAGATTAACACATCTACACCAAATTTATTCTTAAATACCCACATGCATTCAATGGTCTTTCTTCCTTTGTGAAAACTAACAAGGTCCTAGGTGCCACAACCATCCAAAGTTGTCATCTTCTCCTGCATGGTGTAAGGAAGTTAAGTAGTGGAACAACTTCCTGCGCTAACCTTGAGAGGAGGGAAATGCAATTTTTTTTATAAATTGTTACAACAGTTACAAAAAATTAATAGAAATAGACATAATAGCATGTATACCACAACACAGTGATTTACATGGGGAAAACCTTTCGAGAGAGAAAATCCACACTCCAAAATCCGCTCAATATATTATTCAAAAATCAATAATAGGTTATAAAATACTTGTAGAGCAATCTCTTCACAAGAGTACCACCAACCAGAGATTCAAAGGTAACTCAATAGCCATAAGAATCTTCCACACAACCTCTATCTCACATACCTCATATATAGGAGATACAATACAAGAAACCATCATACAATATTACAAAACCATGGGCTAAAACCACCCAATAAATTAGAGCCAACCTTATCTCTAATCTAGATGCCCTATGATGTGTCAAAACACACATCAACATGTGTACCTCCCTTTTACAACTCATTTATGTGTCCCATGCATTTATATATTTCCTATTTCAACAGTCCAAACTTTCAAAGCCCATTACTTGTGAATTAGGTGTTTGATTGACAAACCATTTGAAGCATCAAAAAGCTCATAAAGTGCGCTATCACCTCGTAATTGCTACATCGGTTATGCCAACTTTTTCAAGGAATTTTAGAGCCTCTAAAGTCTAGAAAATTAAATTTAAACCGTTCATTGCAACCTTCAAAAAGGAAAAAAATTAATATCTTCAAATCTACTTATGATCTTGCAACAAAAAATACCACTATGCTTATCTAGCCAATCCGAAGCTTTGGGGAAAATTTAGTACCATTTCATGCTCAAACGAAAACTTACTATACATAGAAACCTTATGTAAATGAAAGGTTGAGATACCAGTTTCCAAAAACAAGGCATACATCTAAGACTGACTTCAAAAGAGAGTGCCTCCCTATAAGCTCTAGGTTCATTATCAGTACTTAGTAAAGAAAAATTATAATAGAAATTTGGTGGGCTACCTATCAATTAAATTTCGCTATCTTGTGGACCTTCTAAAAGGTTGAGTAAGAGGTTCTTCTTCATGCTCTTCATTATGACCAACTTCTTCTATCACAATTGAATCTTGAGAACTTTCACTTGAAATCTCTTCTTCTTGTCCATCTTCTTGTCCTTCTCTCTGTTCTTCTAAATCATCCTTCTTAGTTTCACAAGGAATTATCTTTGAATTTTCCTTTGGTTTTTCTTCACATGAGTTAGCTCTGAATTCCCTAAAAAATAATATCTTTAGAAAATATCATTTTATAGGCTAGAGGAATTCAAAGATTATAACCTTTTACATTCTCACCATATCCTACAAAGATGCGATTCTAAGCTTTTTAATCCAATTTAAATCACTTCTCCCAAGGCACATAAATAAAAGCCTTACAACCAAAGACCCTTAAATGTGAAACTAATGTCTTTTTACCCAGCCTTATTTCATAAGGTATTTTATCAACAAGAGCTTGACAAGGAGATCTAATAATTAAATAACAAGTGTGTGGGGGAAAAAGCGAGACTAGGTTATCATGCCCTAATCCTACCTTTTGACACACATTACGGAATACGAAAGAGCCTAGAGGTATCACACAATTGGCTACTTCTTTTTGTCAAAGAGAGAGCCACGGGCTACCTATTAGGGTTTCTATTCCTTTGTTGTAATTGAAAGGTAAGATTATGCAAGTTCAATTCCTAACCCTAGAATGCAAGTATGAACTAATAACAAGATTGCAGAATTGAACTTAAACAATGGAAAGCTGTAAACACAAGGATAAGACAAGAATGTAAATGCGTACCCGGGGTCAAAATCTGAGTGGAAATGTTCAGGACGGGGGCGCGGGCACCACTGTCCTGATTCTGCACTTGAAACTGCACCTGAAACTGCTGTTTTGCACTCTGGAAACTGTCTGAAATGCTGTCTGTCAGGAGGACCAAGGCGCCCAGTGCCTCTGTCCCAGAGACCAGGGTGCCCAGCGCCCCTATCCTGGCAGGACCAGGGCACCCCACGCCCCTGTCCTGGTATTCTGCCCTGCAATTTGGTGTGGGGTGCTATCTCGACCTGCTTCTTCCGGATCTGCAACCTACGGCGTCGTCCGAGTCTCGAAACCTGCACTTATATCTGAAAAAGGTGTTTGGGCGGCTATATAGGGTTTTGCCTTAGTCAAACCCTCGCTTCGGTGATTTCCACCTCCACGAATAGCCAAGTTGTATTGTAAAAGTAATGTGTGTGCAGACCTTGTGTGTGTGCAAGATCTAAAATGCAAGTAAGCAAACTAGAGCAACCTAGAAAGTAAACCCTAATTGCTTGTTAATGATAATGTGAATGCTCTAAATCAAGATGCAAAGTGATCTAAAGCATGAATAAATGAGATATTGAAGCTTATGCAAAGACATGAAAACAACATGAAATCATACCCAACCCCCAAGGGAGAGGTACAAGCCAATCTTCAGTCGGTAATCTCCTATTGTTCTTCAATGTCTTCCAAGCCCTAAATGGATGAATAGAATTGATAAATGCTTGATAGAGGGATGTTGAAAGTTGTTGAAGTCTTCAAAGATCTGCTCTTTCGCTGCATATGAGGTTCCTCAAAACAAAAATTCGGATCCTTTCAAATGAAGAAAGAGAGCTCTTATGTATGAAACCCTAGGTCGTAATTTCGTCTTTTGGCCGACCTAGAGATTGAATATCCTGCCAATTTCTTGGGGTTAAGCTTTATTTTATGATTGGATCACGCTCCTAAAATTTTGGGAAAAATGTCCGGGACCGTGTGCACCCCGGGCGCCACGGTCCCGACAACTTTTCACCAAATTTTCAGGGCCGTCAGATATGATGATTTTAGAGAGAATCCCAAAGTTACAGGTGATTTCGAGATGTTTTCACCCCCAAAATGAAGCCCCCAAGCTCAAAATAGGGCCTAATTAGAGTTTTTGATTAAGTGATGTATTGGAAGAATAAAATGAAAGGGGCACGTTTTAATGAAAGGGCCCGACTTTATGATGTGGAAAATGATGAAATAGAACCTTTAGACCTAATTAATTTGATTAATTAAGTGCTAAAGGGGAAATGCAATGCAAAATGCAACTGCGCCAAGGTGGGTGCTAAACTAGGTGTTAAATTGTACTGCTTTAGCAAGTGCATACAATTTATGATGTTACAACAAGCTATACTAACAACTTCTACCCAAAAACATATCTAGCTTGGCACTACTTAACATGCTCCTAGTGTTGGCATTATGTGAACCGGTATGAGGACATAGTGATATTGTATGTTGTCATTGATGTCAATGAGAACCAGTATATATGCCAAAGTAAAGCGGTATATTTGTTCAAGGTGAACCGGTATGTAGCAATCGAAACTGACACATGGAAGCATTGTATGACTACCGGTTGGTAGGTAGTTTCCACTTCAAGATTTCCGGTTGGAGTACCTCAAGCCCGTGTGACTCAATGGGTGATCTTTGTGTGATGAGTTAGCAGTATAACAAAGAACAGATCATGTTGCCACATCAGTCTTGTGCGCGTGAAGGATCTTGCATGAAGAAGACTATCCCTATCTACCTCAGGAATGTGCGAAGTCTGTAAACGGTGATAACGTGTGATGGGTTATCAGCCGCCATGAAATCGGTGGAAAATGAATGATGGAGAATGTATTGAGATTGGATCAAGACTGTTGTATTCAATACAGTATGATCAACGGTCAGGATTGAACCATTTGAATTCCTTAACCTAATAGGTCTAGGGTTTAGGGTTTATGCTACCGACCTGTTTGTTGTCCTATAAGGTCGATGTTGTGATTCTTTTAGAAGTTGTTGGCAAAAGTTGTGTGTGCTTATCTAAGAGAAGAGATATGTGATTCTTGCCAGACCAGAGGAGAGAAGTCATATCTGCAGAGTGTAAGTGCAGAAGGTGAAGAGGAGCTTAAGCAGATCTGCATTGGCATTGAGGGCTATTATCAAGTCATTGATATACCTGTTGATCTTTAACCACTTCAATAGTTGTGAAATCCCCTAACAGGGTAGCTTTAACCGGCTTGTTGAAAATCCTTTAACAAGGTAACTCAAAGCTACTGAGTCATTGATATCCTTTAGCTATTGAGTTCTTGAAATCCTCTAACAAGGTACCCTTAACAGGGTTTAACCCTTAACCGGGTATTGTAGGCATCCCTTAACCGAGTGATCCCTAACATGATCAGTTCCTAACATAACCTATTGTATCTGTCTTTAACCGAACAAGGCTTCTGATAGAGCGGACTTCTAAAGAGTTCAAAAATAGCTTGTGGGTATTCATCCCCATCGTGGTTTTTCCCAGTTGGGTTTCCAAATGAAAAATGTGTGTGTCATGTGTGATGCTTTCTTCATGTAATGTTATGATTGTTTTCTGATTAAGTGGTGATGCATGTTGATCTTACTGTAATATGTACATCTTTGATGGTGGATTTCCTGTTCATGCATTAGGGTGAAATGGGAATGAAGAGTTAGATTATATGAGAAGATAAGTGTCAACTGGTCTTTGCTTGTCTCAGTTATACTAGGTTTTTCCGGTTGAACTCTGTTGAAGGACCGGTGCTGCTGTTTGTCTGTCAGTGCATAAGTGTTAGTTGACAAACCGATTTAAGGTTGAGTTTTTGCCTGTACTAATTCACCCCCCCCCTCTCGGTACCGGTTTGGTACTATTCGTTCATCATTAAGTTATCACCTAGCTCTTTCAATTAATGTAGAATTTATTCTTTTTGCTACACCATTTTGTTAGGGAATGTAAAGTGTAATCCTTTTCCTAACAATCCTTGAATGTTTAAAAAACTCATCAAATTCCTTAGAGCAATATTCACCCTCATTATCAGATCTCAATACTTTTATCTTACAATTTGATCGCTTTTCAACCAATACCTTAAATTCCTTAAAATCAGTGAAAACTTCAAATTTTTAATGAGTAAAACAAATCATAAGTATATCCCGAGACATCATCAATGAAGGAAATTTAATATCAAGATCTATTCAAAGATTCAACATCCACTGTACCATATCAATCCAAATGAATAATATCTAAAAGTCTCTTATCTTTGTTAACTCCTTTACAAAATGAAGGTCTATTTTATTTACCAAACACACAATGCTTGCAAAAAACACTCTTACTAAAAGAATAATAAAAAAGGCCCTCACCTAGTGATGCAGGAAAATCCCTGGTTCTTGGGAATCTTGCATCAGCCAAAAAAATAAAAATAAATTTCTTTTCAATTTGTTCCTATTTTGTAATTCAGCATTTCATTAAGTGTTTCTTTGCATTTTCTCACTAGATATTGTGGAGTTGGATTTTGATCATGGACATGTTCATCTACCTTATTTTTGGTCCGTGGAATGTTTGGATCTTTTCCTGACAAGTTATTGCTTCCAGAATCTGAGATAATTTCCTGGCTTAGAACACCAAAACCTCAAGGACGTATTTTCTATTTGTGAACCTTGCGGATCTCTTCCATAGCTTGTGGAGCTTCAATTCATTTTTTCAATGTTCCTTGGCATGTGGCTGACCTTCCGTTGGGTCCGCACTTCTCCCTTTGGATTTTCTGGAGGAATCTCTTTAGCGGAGGCTGAACTTGTGTTTCACACATTTCATTTTGTTTCATCGACATTTGTTCATCTTGGGTTGAATCGGATCATCCTTGATCATATAAATCAATGTAATCTAGCATGTAGTAAGTAGTGATTGGAATATAGGAGATAAATCTAAGGATTAGGTGTTCCGGAGTTGGATCGCATTCATTCTTGAGCTAGATGTTGCATAACATGCATATTATGTAATAAAGCCCCCGAGCTGAATGTTATAGCCCACATGTTGCCGGTAGTTTGTAATCAATTCCTCTAATTTAATACATTTGATCTTGCATCACCTCCATCATATTGTATTGTTTGAGTTGTTTTAATTTGCTACACGGTTTATATTGTTCCCCTTGAAGACCCTCCTAACTGTGACTGGACCAAGTGGTATCAGAGTGAGATTTCATTATGGAGATTGCAAAGTTCTTTAAAGATTAGTTTGTGGGGTGGCGAGATTGAGGATTTGACCTGCAGTTGTAGAGCACTTGCATGAAGATGGCACAAAGAAATGAAAACCCTGGTGTGATGGAAATGTTGAGAGGAATTGCATCCTGATTAGAAGATGTTGAAATGGCCCAGAGACAAGGTTGACATATTGAAGATGTGAGCGATGATGAAGGAGAAGTTGAGGCAGGAGAAGTAGTTGCAAATCAATCGATGATTGATCTTGAAGAAGAGAGGTTCTTGAGGGTTTTGAGTAGAGAAAACACCAAACCACATTTTACCCCACCAGATTATGATGGCAAGTTGGATCCAGATGAATTGATAGATTGGATCTCGGATATGGAGAAGTACTTTGATTTTGAGAATACCACAGAAGAACAAAAGGTGAAATATGCCTATACTAGGTTGAAAGGTCATGCATCTCTTTGGTGGGAACATTTGTAGGTAGACTGACATAGAAGAGGTAAAGAAAAGATCAAATCATGGGAGCAGATGGTTAGTAAGTTGAAATCAAAGTTCTTGATTTACGACTATTAAGTAAATTTGTTTTGGAAGTTGTAGAACCTGAAATAGAAAGAAACCAGTGTGAAGGAGTATACTGAAGCATTCTACAAGAAGAACATCAGATCCAGACATGTTGATGATGAGGTTGAACAAGTTGCCTGATATTTGAATAGATTGCAGATGTCGATACAAGATTAACTTAATTTGATCAAGTTGAATAGTGTGGAAGAAGCATACCAATATGCCTTGAAGGTGGAAAAAAAGTTAAATAAAAGACATGAGTAGAAGCAGTGAGGTAGAGGTAGAAGATTTCAGGGAAGAAGATCCTATACCAGAGGTCAAGGAACTTGTGCCAATCAAAATAAAGACAAGGAAGTTAGCTGAGATGGTAGTTCATACTAGAGAGATGATAGAAATTTTTCCTGAAAGAAAGAAAATGAAGGTTACCAGAATGAAAGTTATGGAAAGGAAAACAAAAGACAGGAAAATAGAGTATTTCGAGGAACTTGTCTCAAATGTGGAGGAGGACATCGTGCCTTTGAATGCAAGAAGACAAAGAATCATGGAAGAGAAGCCTTGGAAGAAGAAGAACAACCCAAATCAAGTAACAAACCAAAGGACGAATAATTGATGATGATGAGAACATTATTATATCATACTGGAGGAGAATAAGAGCCCTTGTAGAGGAAGAATTTATTCAAAACAAGATACAAAGTAGTTGGTAAGTGTTGTAAAGTGATAATTGACAGTGGTAGTACTGATAACCTTGTTTTGGAGGAAATGGTGACTAAGTTGAATTTGTAGAGGTTGAAACACCCTAAGCCCTATAAAATAGCGTGGGTTCATGATGAGCATAAGGTATTGGTAAGTGAACAATGTTTGGTGAAATTTAAGATCAGAGCTTATCATGATGAAATTTTATGTAATATTATGCCTATGGATTTATGTCATATCTTGTTGGGTAGACCTTGGTAGCATGATAGAAAAGTGATACATGATGGTAGAAGGAATATATATATATATATATATATATATATATATATATATATATATATATATATATATATATATATATATATATTGTTGTGGCTAATGGGGAGAAAAAAATATTGTTGCCTATGAAGAGTGAAGTTTGTACTAGTGCTAGAATTTGTCTAGTTGATGGAAGGAAGTTCCTAGATGGGATGAGACATGAGAATATGTGCTTTACCCTAACTCCTAAGAAAATTGAAGATCCGAGGGCTGAAGAAGAACCATCGGAGGAGATAAAAGAGTTAATGACAAATTATGGAGACATCATTTCAGATAATGTACCTGATGGATTTCCCCCTATGGGAAGTATTCGTCATTGCATGGACTTGATTCCTAGATCTATTTTTCCTAATAAAGCAACACATCGGATGACCCCGACAGAGAATGAAGATTTGAATAGATAAGTGTAGGAACTGTTGTGAAATGGTTTGATCTGAGAGGGTTTGAGTCCATGTGCAATTCTAGTAGTTTTAGCACATAAGAAGAATGGAGAATGGAGGATGTGTACTAATTCTAGAGCAATAAACAAAATCACAGTGAAGTACCAATTCCCTTTGATTAGGATGGATGACATAATATATTGTCTGAGTGGACCCAGATATTGTAAAAAGATAGACTTGAAGAGTAGATATCATCAGATCAAAATCAGAGAAGGAGATGAGTGGAAGACAACATTCAAGACAATTGAGGGACTGTATGAATGGTTGGTGATGCCTTTTGGATTGACTAATGCATCGAGCACTTTCATGAGATTGATGAATGAGGTATTGAAGAAGTTTTTGGGTAGTTTGTTATTGTATACTTGGATGGAATTCTGATTTTTTAGTAAGACAAAAGATGAACATTTGTTGCATGTGAGACAAGTTTTACAGAGGTTGAGAGAAGAAAAGTTGCTGATAAAAATTAAGAAGTAAAGTTTCATGAAGGAAGAATTAGTATACTTGAGATTTTTGATATCTAAGGATGGCTTGAAGATGGATCTTGAGAAAGTAAGAGAAATTATTGATTGGCCTATTCTAGAGAGCATTGGAGAAGCAAGATCATTTCATTTATTGGCTAGTTTTTAACAGAAGTTCATAAAAAATTTCAGTTCAATTTGTAGCCCTATGACATAAACAATGAAAGGAGAGAAAAAAGATTTCAAGTGGACAACCAGAGCAAATAGGAGTTTTGAATTGTTGAAGCAAAAGATGATAGAGAATCATGTGTTAGCTTTACAATATTTCAGCAAAAAAATTCAAGTGGATTGTGATGCAAGTGGGAATGCAATTGGAGCAGTGTTGAGTCGAAAAGGAAGACCGGTAGCTTATTTTAGTGAGAAGTTTAATGATGCAGGGAAGAGGTATTCAGCGTACGATAAAAAATTTACGCCAAAATTCAAGCATTGAAGAAGTGGAGACATTATTTGCTGACTAAGGAGTTTGTGTTGTATTTCGACCATCAAGATTTACAATATTTGAGTAGTCAAGGTAAGTTGAATCAAAGACACATGAGTTGGGTAGAGTACTTGCAGAGTTACACTTTTGTTTTTAAGCATAGAAGAGGGAAGTCAAATAAAGTTGCTGATGCCCTAAGAAGAAGGAGGAATTTGACTAAAATAAATGAGAATAGAAGTATTGGGTTTTGAGGAATTGAAGAACTTGTATGAGGATTGCCTGAATTTTGTAGAACCTTGGAGAGCTTACACAGAACCTATTACAGTGGATAGGAGTAAGTGGTTGGATTATTTCATGCAAGAAGGGATGTTGTTCGTAGGTAATCAGTTGTGTATACCTTGGAGCTCTATGAGAGAAAATTTGATAAAACAAAAGCATAGTGAAGGATTAGCCAGACACTTTGGAGTAGACAAGACAACAACATTGGTAAGCGAGAATTACTGTTGGCCTTAGATTCATAAGGATGCTGGGAAATTTATTCAGAGCTATAGAATTTGTCAATTAGAAAAAGGAGGTAGTCATAATATTGGATTGTATAAGCCTTTGACAATTTCGAAAAGACCATGGGAGGACATAAGTATGGATTTCATACTTGGCTACCTAAAATGTAGAGAGGAAATTGTTGGCATTTGACTGAACTGGTAAAGACTGTTGGTGATATACAACCGGTAAATGTTTGATTGGTGAATGTGATGAAGAGATTGAGATTCATGTTTGATGACCAAGTTTTGTGTTATCATTGATGTCAACAATGATTTTGTGGTCATCTGAGTCTTGGAATCCAACCGGTAAGGTTTAACCGGTACAGGAGATAGTTTATCAGAGAACGGGTAATTAGGATATGAACTGGTAAACTATGAACAAAGTTGCATTCTGACAACCGGTACATGCGATTCAAAAAGAGTTAGATGATGTGGTGTTACAACAATTATGGAGACAAGAATTTGGAGCTATGTTCATAACCGCATTGGCATATTCAACTGGACAAGTGAGATTTGATGTACAAAGAAGACATTCTGATGAACACTCAATCGGTAGTGATATAGTCACTTAAATCGGTAAAACGAGACAAGTTTTTGATTTCTTATGTTAGTGGCCGACATAAGTAAAGCATATAATGCACGAATGTCTATACTCATTGAACCTAGGAAATTGTTCCAAGGTTGTAGCTGACTAAAATTGATATTTATAAAAAGTGTGATGAGGTATCAAGTCGGTGTATGTATGAATGTATATGTGTGAGATCGATGGAGAACTAGGCGAAGTTGATTGTGCAGTGTTTTGCAAAGCTTTGTATGGATGTGTTGTAGAAGTTTTAAGGATCTGCAGAGGATCTTATTAGACACTAAGGTGTTACATGAAGATCATTTGACTGTTGTTTCCCTAACAGTTTGTAGTAGTAAAATCCCCTAACCGGGTATGTCCTAACAAGCCTTAACTTGTAAATCCCCTAACAGGGTAGCTCTAAATCAGAGTTTTAAATCATCTTGTGAGGTTGATCCTAATAGGTCATAGCTCCTAATAGGGCTTATCATTTAAATCCCTTAATCGGGTGACTCCTAACCAAGTGTACTCCCAACAGGGCATATTTGTAAGACATTAACCAGTCAAGATTTCTATTCTAAAGATAGTGAATCTTGTGGGTATTAACTCTCACTATGGTTTTTCCCTTTTGGGTTTCCACATATAAATCTCTTGTGTTATGTGGAATTTATTTTATTGGGAATTATTTTATGTGGTGATATTCCTTTTATTCTTGATAAGTTTTAAGTTGTTTAAGTTGGTGATCAGACTCATATTGTTTTTGCTTGCACTGATTCACACCCCCCCCTCAGCGCCTTATAAGTTTATTAGAAATGATTCTATATTTGTACTAGTGGATAGATTCTCAAAGATGACACATTTTATACCTTGTAAGAAGACAACAGATGCAGTACATGTTTCTGACTTATTTTTCAAGGAGGTGGTAAGATTACATTGGATTGCCTAAAAGTATAGTTTTTGATAGAGATACTAAGTTTGTTGGCTATTTTTGGAGAGAACTTTGGAAGATGCTGAAGACAAATTTGAAGTTCAATTCTACTTTTCACCCATAGATTGATGGACAAATGGAGATAGTAAACAAAAGTTTGGGAAACTTGTTGAGATGCTTAGTTGGAGATAGAACCAGAAGTTGGGACTTAATTCTTGCACAAGCAAAATTTGTTGACAATAATTCAATGACTAAGACTACCAGAAGAACACCTTTTGAGGTTGTTACCAGAGTAAACCCTAGAGGCATATCAGAACTGAGAGACAAAAATAATGAGGATAAGCAGAGTGTATAAGTAGAAGAATTTGCAGAGCATATGAATACAATGCACAATTAGATTAAACAACATTTGGAGAACATGAACGACAAGTATAAGAAGAAGGTAGATGAGAAGAGGTGACATAAGGAATTTAAATTTAGAGATGAAGTGATGGTGTATCTAAGAAAATAAAGACTCCTAGTTGGTACCTATAATAAGGTGAAGATGAGGAAGTTTGGACCTTGTAAGATCTTGAAGAAATTCAATTCCGGAAATTCATATGAACTAGAGTTACCAGAGAGTTTGGGTATTTTGCCTATTTTTAACATTGAAAACTTATATCAATATCATGAGGGTGAATTCAATGCAGACAATGTAGTATAATTGGAGAAGTAGATACCCTAGAAGGTACCAGACCAAATTGAAGAAATTTTAGATAGCAGAATTGGGCAGAGCACTCGAAGCAAGCATTACATAGAGTATCTTGTGAAATGGAAAGGTAGACCAATTGAAGATTTGTCATGGATTTATTAGGTTGAGGTGGATCATCTTGGTTTTAATTTTTCCTCGATAAAGTGAGAGGCTCACATTTCAATCAACCCTGGGTGTTTGATGTAGGAGCATCCCTGGTTCTTGCCAATCTTGCATCAACAAAAAAAACATTTTTCTTTTTTTTAGTTTGTTCTTGTTTTGCAGTTCAGCATTTCATTCAATGTTTCTTTTAATTTTCTCATCGGATCTTGTGGAGTTGGATTTTGATCGTGGACATGTTCATATACCTTATTTTTGGTTCGCAGGACATTTGGATCTTTTCTTAGCAAGTTATCGCTTCTGGAATCCGAGACAATTTTCTGGCTTAGAACACCAAAACCGCTTGGACCTATTTTCTATTAGTGAACCTTGCGGATCTCTCTTGTAGCTTGTGGAGCTTCAGTTAATTGTTTCCAACATTCCTTGGTGTGTATCCAATCTTCCATTGGGTCCACACTTCTTCCTTTGGATTTTTCTAGAGGAATATCTTTGGCGGAGGCCGACCTTGTGTTTCACAAGTTCCATTTTTTTCATCAACATTTGTTCATCTTGGGTCGATGTAGATCATCCTTGATCATATAAATCAATGTAATCTAGCATGTAATAAGTAGTGATTGGAATATAGGAGATAAATCTAAGGATTAGGTATTCTGGAGTTATCTAACATTCTTGCTTGACCCAGATGTTGCATAACACACATATTCTATAATCAAGCCTATGAGCCGAATGTTGTAGCCTGCATGTTGCCGACAGTTTGTAATCAATTCCTCTGATTTAATACATCTGATCCTGCATGGCCTCTATCATATTGTGGTGTTTGAGTTATTTTAATTTGTTGCACGGTCTGGATTGTTCCCCTTGAGGACCCTCCTAACTGTGACTGCACCAACCAGTTTCTTATCTATAATGGTATTAAGACATTTTTCAACAATGTGACCCAATCTATGGTGCCACAACATACATTCATTTTCATTCCTACGTACAAAAGTTGAATTACAAAGAGTAGAAGAATGTAGCTTAAACAAAGTCCTTGTCCAAGATCCTTTAGTAATTACCAAAATTCCCCTTACCAACTTGCAACCAGACTTATCAAATGTCACATGCATTCTAGAATCATTTAACTTGGAAATTGAAAGTAAAGTTCTTTTAATATTTGGAATATGTAAAAAATGATCAATGGAAACAATCCTCCCATCATTGAAACACAACTTTACCTTTCCTTTGCTAGCAATCTTCATTGAGGTGTTATCAACAATAATTTTTTTTCCTCCATCATATTCTTAATACTTAGAAAACCAATCCTTATGAGGATTCATATGGTAGAGAGCACCTAAATCAACAAGCCAAGCATCATTACTGATAGATTTAGTTGAAATAAACAAATAACTAGAATCACCATCATTTGAGGACTAATGTATTGAAGCTTCGGTATTCTTTTTTTGTTTCTATGATCCTTCACATACTACCTTTTACCGTAGTTCTAACACTTCACTTTTCTCTTTTTTGGGGTCTTAGAATGTCCTTTTGACTTATCCTTCTTTTTATCCCCTTTAGGCCTTTTTCCTTAGACCTTCCTCGAACATGTAAGACAACTTTGGAGCCATAATTTTTTATTTTTTTCCTCATCTCTTCCGAAATAAGGGGACCGCACTATCCATCTTAGGCTCTACACCACCACTACACATGGAAAAAAATAGATTTTCCCAAGAATCAAGGAAAGAGAAACTCAGTAAGATACATATATCTTCATTTTCAATCTTAACATCTATTCAAGCAAGTTGACTTATAATCAAATTAAATGTATTCATATGTTTAGAAATAGAATCATCCTATTTCATTTTCAAAGAATACAATCATCTTTTCAAATACAACTATTTAAAAAAACTCTTAGTTTGGTCTACAGATTTCACATATTTTCCTGCATAGCTTACATGTAGTGTCTTTTGTAGAGACATTCAGAAGAAAAAAGTTTGCGAGACACAATCAAATGGTTCCACATGCCTTCTTGTCATTTTTTTTCCATTCTTCATTTGAAAATAAAGAGTTAGCTAGTTTCTTTTCTTAAAAAACATACAACCATTGATCTCTCTCTTAAAAAAGATCTTCTACTTTCAACTTCCACATCTTGTAAGTAGTACCATTCAAATTATCAATATCTTGATGAGACATAGATTCAATGGTATACAACCTTTCTCAAATCTCCAAAACACCTGTAAAGAAAAGCTCACATTGCAACAAAAAACCTTCAACACTTAAGAGAAAAACATCCCTTTCTCAACAAAATTGTTAGCTTTGATACCAAATATTGAAAAAAAGGTTAAAAAATATTTCAATATGAACTTAAACTAAAAGCTATTACAAATTTGAAACTAAAAATTAACCCTTAATAATATGATTGCAAAATCAAAACAACAAGAAGAAAACCATAACACATGAAACACCAAATTTATGTGGAGAAACCATTTCAGGAAAAATCTCCTCCACAATAAGAGAGGAAAGTATATTACTCATCCAATGAATATTACAACATAAACACAATTCTCTACAAGTCCATGAAATTTGGTGGCACTTTGTTATCCTAAAAATTGAACAAGACTAAATAAATAACTCTATCTTAAGGCACTAATTTATAGAATTTTGTGAAGATGAATATCACTATGGTATCATCAAACAATGATAAAATAACCACCTAAAAAGCCTCATGCCTGCTTTCTTAGAATTAGTCAAATCCACCCAAAATAAAAACTTAAAGATGCTCCTATAACTTTCATAAGACAATCTATCATGCATGTGCACCTTTGTAAGGATCTTGTCATAAATATTATCATAGATGTTGTCATAGTTGTCACAACATCTTATGATAGTTGTCATAGATGTCATAAGTCCTCTTAAAACTTATGATGGATGTCATAACCCTTAGAAATAGAAGATTCCAAATGGGATGCCTAGCTATTTTGTCCATTTCCTAGAAGGCAAACAATAATCGTAACATTACTTTTACATGGTCTCTTTCATGACCTTTTTTATAAAGATAAATGGGTTTGAAATGGACTCGAAACCCAAAGTTTTGCAAACCAAGGCCAGCAGCCAAATAGACATTAGACAGAAGAGAAATAGGGGACAAACCCCACATAGACCCAAAACCAAAAATAACATGAAAAGCCTCAAATAATAGGAGAAAGTACTCAATTGAGAGAGTGCGCCAGTTCAAAATTATTCTGAACAATCTTCTTGTTTATTTTCTTTATATCCTCCATGATGAATTTGGAGGTAACCTATCCCTGGTTCTGGCTCCTAGTCCTAGTACAGGGACTTGAGATAGTCTTCCCTCCAACAACACTCTCGCCACCCTCTGAAGCATTCTTTTTATGTTTTTCCCCAAAGGGAGGATCACTGGCTATGGGTTTGGTTCTATTGTCTGTAATCATGGCATTGATTTTTTTCAAACCCTCAGCGTTATTACTCATCGCCTCCCTATTGATTTCCACCAGATTATTCAGGTTTTCTTTAATGTCATCCATATACTCTTCCAGCTTATCAATTATGTGCTCGTGATTGATCTTCATAGTTTCAACATCATGAGACAACTTCTGAGTCATGCTTATGAGCTTCTTAGTTTTACTAGGCCTGGGGGAATCCGTGAAAGTGTTAATAAAGTCCTTAATCCCATCTTTCAGGGTTCTGATTCCTTACCGACCCACTTCCAACAGCTCTCCTGGACCCTAGTCTCTTTCACCACCATTGGTTAAACGATTTAACCTCTTATTGGTAAATTACAAATGAAATTAGGAAAAAAATAAATTAAAGTATTTATAAGGTTGACGATACCTAACACCTTTAGCCTTGTTAATCTTTGGATAAAAGTTTTTAAATTATTGTTTTTTGGCAATTCCAACTTTATTAATTTTGAGTTTTTAAATTTTTTAAAGAATGCCATTATACTCTTTGTTTTTATTATAGGTTATGGTTCTTGACATAATTATAAATACTCTCAAGTGTTTTAGGTTGACAACACTCATTGAATATGATATTCATAGCATCAAAAATAAAAATCAGAAGTAAAATTATGGTTGTGAGTGTTGCTACACAACTTTAATATGTACAAATTTTCCTAAGTTCTAATCCTCTTATGCATTTTTATTTGTGTGCACATCACATATGATTAGTATAAGAAATCTATGAATGTGCCTTTATTGGTCAAAACTACCTAAGTTTCATCCCTTGTCATCATCCACACTTCTATCATATCTTGAAGATTGAAAAAATCCAATAAAACTCTAAATTAGATGTTTTTGGGTGTGTCTTTAAAATTGTGGACTTTTAGTGAACCACCAAACACTTTCTAGAAGTATGAAAGCTTCACAAAGTCTTTTGGGCCCTTCCAATCTTTCACTTTCCTTTATTTGTTCTCTTTTGTGGGATTCAATGGACAATTTCATAGTTGTCCTTTGTCCTAATCTATTGTCTATATTTGTATTAAATTATTGTATTCTCCCATTCCCTTACTTTATTCCAATTTCATCATTCTCTATGGATTCATGAACTTTCAAGGTCCATTTAGACATCACCCCTTCCTATTCATCATCCCAACCTTTGATCTTTCTTTGTTCCCAATACCCACAAAACTTGCTTTGCTTCTAGTTTGTAGGCTTAAATAGTTTATTTAGATATCTAAACATTTTTTTGGTTCTACATCCATTTCTACCCTCTTGTTTTGCATGTTTTTTCTACATCAATATTTATTCTCCTTTTGGGACATCTTTCACAATGTCAATCATACAAAGTTTTTCCACTTCCCCTTATCAAATGTATAAATGATCCTCACACCCTTTCAATTCATTTGTAGAGTTTGAATGAACTTCAATATTTTCACCCAACATTTGTTTCCAATGTCTTATCTCACAATGAAACCCCATACTTTCTAGTTTCATCTCCTATACCATATAAAATCTCTACATTTCTTCCTATTTGCCTATGTTTCTTGCTAGACCTTATTAGTTCACCTTTACTAACTAGATTTTCTCATTGTAACTACCCATTTAGGATTCTCTAGCACAAAATAATGTTTATCTCAATGGCATTAATTCAAATGCTAATTCAATGATGGAGGATGAGGGCAATTATGCTACCATTAATGAAGTAGGTGAGTTTCATCTCCAAAGGATCTTCACACCATTTCTTGATTGTTCATCTCATTGATTTTGTAATGTTCACCTTGCATTGCAATCCAAAATGACAATGTTGTTGAACACAATGTACCACTGAGAGGGGGGTGAATTAGTGGTTCTTAAATTATTTTCCTTTTAAACAACCTTGAAATGTCGTTTATCACCCTAAGTACTAAACAATCAACCTAGTAAGACAAATGTAGATATGAAAAGAGGCAAACACACAAATACAACCCACAACACAAATATACGAGGAAAACCCAATATGGGAAAAACCTTGGTGAGATATGCTGCAGGAGTCTACTGCTCCAATCCAGCCTCACAAGTAAAACAATGGATTACAATAATTTAGGGCACCCACCCAAGGAGCACCAACCAGTGCACCAAGGTCCATCTCGGTGATGTATAATGAAATTCAATTTTGATACAGTTATAGCACCTAGTTGCAAATGAGTTCTGCAATATCTGATCAATAGATTTCTGCCGGTTAACAACCTTCTCTTTTTCACTGGTTCTCACACTATCGGTTATCAAATTACACTCTCTAATCACTCACTAGTTACTCCTATCCTCTATTCTATCTCCCTCAGCCTCACACCACACTATGTCACTCTCAGATGCCTTCTTGATCAATCAAACCTTACCGGATAGCTTAACTGTTAAACCTGCAATAGTTTACTGGTTAGACCCTCTCTCCAATTCGCCTACTAACTCACTCTGCAAATTTCTTAGAATAAACTCTAAGGAAGATGATCTTTCTCCTTGCTCAAACTCTCTTCTCTCTCACTCTTCGCATCAAGCATCAACTTATTTCAGTCTTGAGCTCATATATTTATGTTCTAGGGTTCCCACCAAAAAAGCATTCAAATAGTGTTGTGTTAGGTTTTGCCTTCCCCAACTCAATCCGTATTGGATTTGATCTGATCTTGTTTTCCAGAGAGATGATCTGCATGTCATCGATCAACACCCCAACACCTCACATTCCAATGTGCATTTTCTATATCTTGAGGTCTATACCATGCTTTTCTACATTTCTTTATCACACACTATTAATGGCTCTACTGTTTCCTTCAACAAATAGGTACGAAGATAAAATCTTCTTATAGAATAAGTTCAATTGCTTGACAGCTTGTCTTCCTCAAGCTGCAATCTTTTGGCATCCTCCCATGACTTGTGGGTTTTTAATCAAAGTTGATCTTCTTGCTGACAGTTACGTCGATGCACACTTCGCCAACCTATGCATTATCGCCACTTGGCTTCTAGCTATCATCTTTGTTGACATCCACCTCTGCTTGGTTTGCCATGTCGGTTTGACATTATTTGTTGACCAAGATTGACTACCATTTCAAATCACCTTACCGGTATAACCTAACTCCACCGATGGGCCTTCATACCTGCAAACCTCTTCTCTGTTGATGGATCAACTTGGCCTTCCATCAAACATGTTGGTACTACTACCCAGTTCATTTATTGGCAACATTAATCTTCTCTGAGTATACCGGTTTACATCCTTCATTTCTTATCTTTCCAATGGTCTTGCTTTACCGGTAGATGACACATTTCATGTGTACAGGTAGCCTACCTTCAATATGCTTACATACATATGGATTGAAATCATCATGTCTTACTTCTCTTATACCGGTCATCACTTCTTACTCACCAATGACCATGCCAAAACTAGTTGACATCAATGACAATTGAATGCCAATAATGCCAACAATCTCCCCCTTTGGCATTTATTTCAACTTACTACATGACTTCATACCAATAGATTTCTCCCCCTTTGACACAATGACAAAGGGTCAAGGTATTGTATACTCCCCCTTTAATTCATACCTATCTCCCCCTTAGGGAAATCTTCTCTTAGTGATTACAGTCGGTACTGAGACATACAACCTTGGACTTTCCCTATGATCATCATGTGGTTCAAGAGTTATAGATGCTACTATGAACTCCCCCTGAACCAAATAACTCCTTATTAACTTAAGTGCATAAGGCAGGTGACACAACACCCAACTTGTGTCTTAAGTACTCAAAAGTGCTTACCGGCAATGGTTTGATGAAAATGTCTGCCACTTGTTCTCCTATAGGGACATCGTCCATCTTTACTTCCTATCCTTCAACCTTCTCTCTGAGAAAATGATACTTGATGGCTATATGCTTTGTCCTGGAATGCATCACCACACTCTTTGATATGTTGATGGAGCTATAATTATCACACCGGAAGGGAATATGATTAGAGATGTCCACCTGTATGTCCTTGAGGGTTTTCTTCATCCAAATCACCTAAGAGCAGCATGTAGCATCAATAATGTATTCTACTTCAGCAATTGATAAGGAGACTAAATCCTACTTCTTGCTATGCCATGAGACCAACCGGTCACCTAGGAATAATGCACCACCATTTTTGCTCTTCAGGTCATTAATGCAACATGCCCAATCAACATCAGTGTATGCTTCCAAGATGAATTCTCCTTGTTTAGGGTACCACACACCATAATGGAGTGTTCCTTGTAGGTACCTAAAAATTATGCTTACGACATTCATATGTGACTGCTTAGGTGCAACTTGAAATCTAGACCATGCACACTGCCTACACTATATCTGGTCTAGAAGTAGGAATATACAATAACCTGCCTATCATGGATATATGCAATGTCTGATCCACCATCGGTGATTCACCATTCTTGCTTAACTTTCTTCTGGTCACCATGGGAGTACTTACTGGTTTGTAGTCCTCCAATTAAAATTTCTTCAACATATCCTTTGCATACTTGGTTTGTGAGATAAAGATTCCCTTATCTTGCTATGATATCTGCAAACCAAGGAAGTATGTCAATTATCCAAGCATTGACATTCAAATTCTGACTGCATCTATTTAGTAAATTCTTTGCAAAGGGTGTCTTTGTTGCCTCCAAAAATAATTTCATCTACATACACAACCACAATGATCATTTTGTTTCTATCTTTCTTGATGTATAAATTGTTGTCAACACTCCCCTTTCTAAATCCTTGCTCCTTCAAGTATTGATCTAGCCTTGAATACCATGCTTTAGGAGCTTGCTTTAAAACATAGATGGATTTATTCAACTGAAACACAAAGGTTTCATCATCATGTAGTGGAAACCCTTCCAGTTGCTCCATGTACATTTCTTCTTCCAAATTTCCATTGAGGAAGGTAGATTTCACATCCATTTGATATACTTCATAACCCTTATAGGCAAAAAAGGAGAGAAACATTCTAATTTCTTCTAATCTAGCTACCAGTGAAAATCTTTCTTCAAAATCAATGCCCTCTACTTGAGAGCAAACCTTCCACAAAAGTCTAGCTTTATGCCTAACAATTTTACCTTCTTTATTCATATTATTCCGATAGACCCATTTTGTGCCAATGATGTTCTTGTCTTCCCATCTAGGGACTAATTCCCAAGTCTTGGTTTTCTCAATCTGATGCAACTCTTCTTCCATGGCATCCATCCATTTTTTACTTTTGTTGGCCTCATTGAATGTTTTAGGTTCTACTTGTCATAAGGAAGAAATTGACTTGTTCATCATTCTGGGCTAGTCTTCTCCTAGTCTGCACACCATCACTCTTATTGCCTAGAATTTTCTCTTCCGGGTGGTTCATCTGCACATACTCGTTATGAGCCTTTTTGGATGCTTCTTCCAGTTCATTGTCTGACTGAGCTTCCTCACCTTCATCATTAGAATCATCATACCGGTTTACCTGTGATTGTATTCCTTTGTGCATATCCTCATTAACTCTTACATGCACACTCTCAATGACTCTTCTTAGTCTTTTGTTGTAGCATTTATAGGCCTTTCTATTAGATGAGTAACCGAGGAAGATTACTTCATCACTCCTAGAATCAAAACTACCTAGATCATCCATATCTCTCTTGATAAAATAATTTCTTCCAAATACCTTAAAGTGCTTGACTAATGGTTTCCGGTCATACCACAACTCATAAGGTGTCATTCAGCTGTTTTTTCTTAGTTGAACCTGGTTCAAGGTATATGCAACAGTATGAACTACTTCCTTCCAGTATATGTACAACAAGCTAGCCTCATTTAACATGGTTCTGGCCATTTCCTTGACTGTCCTGTTCTTTCTTTCTACCACACGATTTTGTTGTTGTGTCCTAGGGGCTAAGTATTGATTTCTAATTCCATGTCTTTCACAGTAATCTTCAAACTCATTTGATGTGAACTCTCCACCCCTATTTGATCTTAGACATTTTAGCTTGCACCCACTTTCCTTCTCCACCATCTTCCTAAAGACCTTGAATTAGTCAAATGTTTGTGATTTATCTTGTAGGAAAGTGACCCATGTCATTCTTGAATTCATCAATGAAGAGCATAAAGTATCTTTCATCGATAATAGCTCTTGTCCTAGTTGGATCATACAAATCTGTATGTATAATTTCAAGTGGTCTTGAGGTGTTGTGTTCTTTTGTTCTGAAGCTCACCTTAGTCTGCTTCCCTTTCACACATTCATCACAAAATGTGCTTACCGGTTTGATGATGGGTGGAATATTTCTTACACATCCCTTTTTGCTTATTGCAACTAGGTTAGAAGAAATTTATGTTGCCTAATCTTGTGTGCTACAACCATCTTTCATCCACTTGACCCAACATACATTGGGATTCAAAACATTCTTTCAGATTATATACATTACCATTTGTCCTCTTTCCTTTGGCTACAGTTTGATTGATACTCTCTTTCTTTATCTGGCAACCGATAGAATCAAAGGTGAATTTGTAACCTTTGTCACACATCTGACTCACACTCAACAAGTTGTTCTTTAGGCCTTCCACATAATACACATCATGTGCCTTCAATTTTCCATCAATATTTAGAGTACCTTTTCCCTTTATTTTGATGGATGAGTTGTCTCTGAATCTTACTGAACCACCATTCCAATCTTCAAGCTTGATAAATTTCTTTGTATCACTGGTCATGTGGTTGGAACAACCATTGTCTACAACCCATATATTTTTCCTTTTAGTATGTAAGGCAGTCTGGACTATCGGACTTGATCCTGCCTTGCCCTTTTCTTTCTCAGCCCATACTGGTTTGGTTTCCTTCTTCTTGTCAGCTGCTATTTTGTGCTCCAGTTTAACTATCGGTTCTTGATCAGGGCCTGTTCTCTTCTGCTTGATTTTCCTATTTTTTAACAAAAAATTCTATATGTCCAAACTCTTGACAGTTATAGCATTTCACATTTTCATTTAAGGATGAATCTTTGAAACTATTGTAGGGCACCAGTTTATTCTTCCTACATTCAAAACTCCTATGACTAAATCCATTGCACTGATAATAGACAACATTCATATCCCAAAGTGCATTAAATTGGTTTCTACTTTCATAACTCATAGTGGGCTTATTGGTTAATCTACAGTCAGCTATATTATCTTCAAATTTGTTACACCGATAACAATAACTATGAAAGTTTGGAACATACTGGTTAGGTTGCCTTGGTCCTGCAAATGACTATCTCACTAGGGGTCTCCCTTTCATGTTGCTAATTATGAATAATGATGACTAGTTAGTTCCAAACCGGTACTGAGAGGGGGGGGGGGTGAATCAGTACAGACAAAATAAACTTTCCCTGAACCGGTTTGATTGCAAAGACTGCACTTAACTGGTAAATAGTAACACCGATCCAAAACAGGGTACTACCAATAAAACCAAGAATTACTATGACAAGTATAAACTGGTTATCACTTAGATCTTCACCTCACCTAACATCTCCTTTCCACTTCACTCATATGCATAAACAGGTAATACATCAGAAATATAAAGACTACTGGTTCAACATGCATTACCACTTAACATAAAACACTAAACAATCACATGAAAAGCATCACACATGACACACTGATTTTTCACGTGGAAACCCAATTGGGAAAAAACCACAACGGGGATGAATACCCACAAGATGTTCTTTGAACTCTTTTGAAGTCTGCTCTATTAGGAGCCTTTTCTGGTTAAAGAGTTTTACAATAAGTTCTATTAGGAACTGATCCTGCTAGGGATCACCTAGTTAGGGGATGGCTAAATACCCGGTTAAAGGTTAAAACCCTGTTAGAGGTTACCTTGCAAGAGGATTTTAAGAACTCATTGAATTGAGTCACCCTATTAAAGGATTTACATAAAAACCTATTAAAGCTACTTGGTTAAGGGATTTTCCGACTGCTGAAATGGTTAGAAGTCAACAGGTAATACACTGATCTGATAACAGCACACAATGCCAAGGCAGATCCACTTTAGCTTGTTTGCTTCTACAATCACATTCTGCAAGTATCAACACACTTCTCCGATTTGGCAAGAATCAAGTATCTCTTCACTTGGATACACACATAACATTTGCCAACAACTTCAGAATGAAAAACATCATTGACCTTATAGGAATAGGTCGGTAGCATAAACCCTAAACCCTAAAAATTTAGGTTTAACAATTCAGTCGGCTCAATCCTGACCGTTAATCACACTAAATTGAATGCAACAGTCTTGAACAAATCTTGAGATGTTTTCCAACGATCATTCTTTGTTGCTTCACGAAGCTGATAACCCATCATGTGCTCTCCATATACCGATTCTCATTCCAACATATCGGTTCTTGAATAAACATACCACTTCACTTTTACATATACTGGTTTACATCATCGTACCGGTTCTCTTTAGCTTACTACAATATACCAGTTCATACTCCAACATATTGACATTAATGACAACATACAATATCATCATTTCATCATGCTCTGCACATATGCCAACAATCTCCCCCTTTAGCATTGGTGGCAATATACAAAGATATCTATCTGCTTTGCATCTTCTTCTCCCCAATACTGTAGATATCTTATCCGCTTCACATCTTCTCCCCTTTGACAACGATGCCAAAGCGGAGGCATAGACATCTATGTTCCATTATGCTGCTCCCCCTAAGGAGTAGCATCCTTCAACACACTAATCCTATAAACATTTATCAACGTAGAACCTGACTGATGTGGAGCACACACCTTTAGTTCACCTCTTGAAGGGGAAACACCCCTAATTCACCTCTCAAATAGGTAAAGGTAGCCTTCGGTAGAGGCTGGGTGAATATGTCTACTAACTGCTCCTTACTGGAAACATGTTCCAATACAACCTCTTTGTTCTGAACCTTTTCCCTCAAGAAATGATACTTGAGCTCAAAGTGCTTGGTTCTAGCATGCAAAACCGGATTCTTGGAAATATTAATTGCACTTGTGTTGTCATAGAATATACTCACCGATTCAGATGCAAGAACTTTGAAACCACTTAATACATGCTTCATCCAAATTGTCTGGGTGCAGTTCATAAATGCTGCAACATATTCTGCTTCTGCTGTAGACTGGGAGATGCAACTCTGCTTCTTACTCATCCATGAGACTAGTCTACGACCAAGAAAGAATGCACCACCAGTTGTGCTCTTCCGGTCATCCACATTACTAGCCCAATCAGCATCTGTAAATACTCTGAGGTTGAAATCATTACTATATGGATACCATAGTCCATAGTCAATATTTCCCTTCAGATATCTAAGAATCCGCTTAACTGCTACCAAGTGGGATTCTCTTGGACTATTCTGGAACCGTGCAGTAAAGCCTACTGCATGTGCAATGTCTGGTCTACTATGTACTACATAGTGCAACTTACCAATCATTGATCGGTATTCCTTCTCATTCACCAGTGCTGAGTCATCCTCTTTTGATAATTTACAACCGGTCACCATTGGTGTACCAACCAGTTTGTTGTCTTCCATGCCAAAGCTCTTCAACACCTCTTTGACATACTTGGACTGAGTGATAAGTATTCCATCTTTCATTTGTTGAATCTACAGTCCAATGAAGAACTTAATCTCCCCTATAAGTGACATCTCAAATTCCTTCTTCATCTCATCTGCAAAATCATGACTCATCTTGTCATCTCCACCAAAAATTATGTCATCAACAAATACTTCATAGATCAGAATTTGATCTCCTTCTGACTTCAAATAGATATTGCTATCTTCACTTTTTCTTTCAAATCCAATCTTCACAAGATGGGAGTGCAAGCATTCATACCATGCTCTAGGTGCCTGCTTCAATCCATACAAGGCTTTATGTAGCCTACACACCATGTCACTGTCTTCTGATAGGGAAAACCCATCTGGTTGCTCTATATACACCTCCTCTTCAAGTATTCCATTTAGGAATGTAGATTTTACATCCATTTGATATACTTTGAATCCCTTGAAAGTTGAATATGCAAGAAGCATATGAACTCCTTCCAATCTAGCTACTGGAGCAAAGGTTTCTCCATAATCTTCTCCTTCTTCTTGGGCATATCCTTTACACACCAATCTGGCTTTGTTTCTTACCACTATGCCATCTTCATTCAGCTTATTTCTAAAAACCCATTTGGTGCCTTTGACATTTTTATGCTTAGGTCTGGGTACCAAAGACCATGTGCCATTCTTTTCTATCTGGTCAAGTTCCTCTTTCATTGCCTTGATCCAGTCTTCATCTTTATGTGCCTCTTTAAATGTTTTAGGCTCAAATTTAGAGATCATGCAAGAATATTCTCTGACCTTTCTTCTTGTAAGAATTCCTGCATCCTTGTCTCCTATGATCTGCTTTGGATCATGATTCAACTTTACATACCTAGGAATGATCTTAGTTCTTTCCTCTTTCTTTTCTTCTTCATCCTCATCTTCATCAGCATCAGCATCTACCGATGTAGAATCACAATTACTCGTACTAGGTTGTTTTGCAACCGGTTCCCAGAATGTTACTACCTGTTGATCTCCTACTTGCTTGTTGCCGATTTCCTCAGGTTTCTTAGAGTTTTCATCAATTCTAACATTGATACTTTGAACAATTCTTTGAGTCCTATTGTTGAAACATTTGAGAGCTTTTCTCTTTGTGGAATACCCTAGGAATATTCCCTCATCACATTTTGCATCAAACTTTCTCTGATGTTCACTCCTCTTGATATAACATTTGCTACCAAACACTCTAAATTAGCTTACTATGGAGTCTTACTGATCTAATACTCATAAGGAGTTTTATCCTTACCTTTCTTCATGAGTACCCGATTCATTGTGTAGATTGCAATGCTCACCGCTTCTCTCCGAAAGGTGTGAGCAACCTTCCCTTGGATCAACATGGTTCTGGTTGCTTCAACTACAGTCTGGTTGTTCCTCTATGCTAGGCCATTCTGCTGTGGAGTCCAGGGGGCAGAGATTTTCCTCTTGATGTCGTTCTCTTCACAATACTTGTTGAATTCATTGGAAGTGAATTCTCCTCCTTGATCAGTTCAAAGGCATTTGATTCTCTTACCACTTTCTTTTTCTACCAGTGCTCTGAAGGCTTTGAACTTTCCAAAAGATTCAGACTTGTCTTTCAAGAATTTAACCCACGTCATTCTTGAGCAATCATTAGTGAGAATCATAAAATACCTATCTCCCTGCACACTCCTAGTTTTCATAGGACCACACAAACCAGTATGCACAAGATCAAGTAAATTGTTTGCAGTGAAAGATTTACCTTTGAAGGTTGAGGAAGACATTTTCCCTAGTTGACACTCTTTGCACAAAGGATTCTCTGGTTTGCTCAGAATAGGCAATCCTCTAACTACCTTGATGTTACTGGCCTTCCCAATATTATCAAAGTTTACATGGCAAAGTCTCCTATGCTGTATCCAGCTATCATCAAACTTAGCCATTAGACATGTGCTGATATTTGAATTTAGCTGAAATAAGTTACCTCTAGTTTGCATACTGGTGGCCATCAGTTCACCACTCTTTCCTTTTATTTTGCACACTCCATCTCTGAATTCCAGAGTGAGTCCATTATTGTTCAGCTGGGAAACACTCAAAAGGTTGTGTCTGAGACCTTCTACCCAATACACATTATCAACACTACTTTTTCCATTCAGAGAGATGGACCCTTTGCCTTTGACCATACATGGTGCATCATTACCAAATCGGACCACACCACCATCATACTCTTCTAGAGACAGAAACTTACTTCGGTCACCAGTCATGTGGTGAGAACAAGCCACTCGTTGGAATTATCAAAGTGGGAGACAAGAGCCTTCTTGTCTAACACATCTTCCTTAACTGCTACAAACACAATGTCTTCACTTTCTTCATCTTCTGATTCCTCATTAGTGACACCTTCATCAACTACTACAAAATAGTTTCTCCTGTTTCCTCCTTTGAACTTCTTGAACTTCTCTGGTTTGTCCTTATTATCACCATTAGGAAAGTTTATAGCAACGTGTCCTATCCTATTGCAAGAAAAGCATTTCAAAGGGAGCTTACCTCTGTATTTACTAGTTCCCTTAGGAAGTCTCTAGTCTGGCAAGAATCAAGTATATCTTCACTTGGATACACACATAACATTTGCCAACAACTTCAAAATAAAAAACATCATCGACCTTATAGGAATAGGTCAGTAGCATAAACCCTAAACCCTAAACATTTAGGTTTAACAATTCAGTCAGCTTAATCCTGACCATTAATCACACTACATTGAATGCAATAGCCTTGAACAGATCTTAAGACATTTTCCAACATTCATTCTTTGTCGCTTCAGGAAGCTGATAACCCATCACGTGCTCTCCACCTTTTACAGAGACTTCGCACATTCCCGAGGTAGATAGGATCAATCGTCTTCATGCAAGATCCTCAAGGAAATCCTTCACGCGCACAAGGCTGATGTGGCAACATGATCTGGTCTCCATGCTAACTCATCACAAGATGTCATCGGTTTAATCACACAGGCAATGCATCAACTAGAAACCCTGAAGCTGAGACTACCAATTGGTAGTCATGCCAAATGAAACCCCGATGCAAAACTTTCATATACTGGTTCTCATTCCAACATACCAGTTCAACTTGAACAAACATACCGCTTCACTTTTACATATACCGGTTTACATCATCATACTGGTTCTCTTGACAGTTAGCTTACTACAATATACAGATTCATACTCTAGCATATTGACATTACTGACAACAAACAATATCATCATCTCATCATGCTCTGCACATATGCCAACAACTGACTCTGGTAAATCTTTCATGATCAACTATTGTATTTCTCGTAGGATCTGCATGTTGGTACATTGAGTGTGGCCTTTGGTTAATCGATTGTGTATACCGGTTTGTGTGGCGGTTTCTAACAACATCTGCATAAGTCTTCTTATGGGTATCCTTGCTTACCGTGAATGTCTTATTCTCATTACCTTCAATTGAAGAAGTGAACTATATCTCCTTACCGGATATGTCCTTGTTGTTTGAACTTTGTCCTTCTTCAAATATTAAGCCAGTAGTATCTTCAGATGGCTTTTGTTTGCTCAGCATATTGTCCAAGGCTTCAGTGTTGCCTTCATATTTGCTTCTCACTTTCATTTCTTCCTTACTTTTTTCAAGCTCCTTTCTGAGCTTCACTATTTCTGCTTCCAAATCTTGATGCTTCTTTTCCTTCTTCATCAGATCAGAGGATGTAACTTCACATATCCTCTTGGCTTCTTCCAACTAGAGTTTCATGTCAGATATAACTTGATTGGACTCATCCAGGGATTTCTTCAAGAGACCTTGTTCATCTACTGCAACAAGATTGAACTTCTTGAGTTCTCTTCTTATTTTACTCAGCTCCTCAAGAGCAATTATGAGCTCACCTTCTAGATCAAGTTCGGCCTCAATGTCTTCTTCTTCTTCTTCTTCTTCATCAACTGGTTCAACAAGTTCCATAAAGAGATTAACTTCTCTTTCATTCTCATGGTAGTCATCTTTTGATGCACTTTCATCGTCTATGGCATCATCCTCAAAAGTGTAAAGGTTGTTCCAATTCTGGTAGCCTCTTCTTCCTTGCTGATAGACATTTCTTTCTTTGTCTTTACCAACATATCTGCTAAAACTTCTTGACTCATCTCCACTGCTTTCATTATAAGGACATTTTGTAGCAAAGTGTCCAAGTTTACCATAGTTGAAACATTTGAGTGGTAACTTTCCTTTATACTTGCTGAATCCTTTCTTGAGCTTTTTGACAAAGTTTGCTACCTCTGCATTTGAATCTTCACTAGATCCTTTATGAGCAACCTCTCCCTTGCCCTTTTTGGTGGATTTGAATGTTGCCTCTTTCCTTGGGGATGCTTCACCAGTTGTTCTTATTTCATATGTTGTTAGTGAGCCAAATAGCTCATCCATTGTGAATATAATCATATTCTTAGCTTCCTCTATGGCAAAAAACTTAGCGTCATACTTAGGTGTGAGAGATCTAAGTACCTTCTTGACAAAAATCTCATTTTCAATTTCTTCTCCAAATCCTCTGATGGTGTTCACAGATTCATCTATTCTGTGAAGGTAGTTTGCAATATTTTCTTCATCCTTCATCTTGAAGCCTTCAAGTTGACCCTTCTTGCAACTTGGCCTCTTTGACTTTTTCATCTCCTTCAAATAACCTCTGCATTTTATCCCAAGTCTCCTTGGCGGATGCACAATGCATTACCTTGACAAACTCATTATCAGACAACTCGCTTAAGATAGCATGTTTAGCCTTTGCATTATTCTCATACTCCTTCTTGGCATCCAGATCATTGGGAGGAACACTAGGGATAGTATACCCATTCTTAACAGACATCTACACATCAAAAGCAAGGAAGGAAATATAGATCTCCATTCTTCTGCTCTAGAAGGCATAGTTAGATCCATCAAACATGGGGGCTTTTGAGGAGGTAGACTCATTTCTTGTCATTGTGTTCTAAGACCATAATCTACCCAAGCTTTAATCAACCAAGAACCTATACTCTGATACCAATTGTTGAACACAATGTTTCTTGCTAGACCTTATTAGTTCACCTTTACTGACTAGATTTTCTCATTATAACTACCCATTTAGGATTCTCTAGCACAAAATAATGTTTATCTCAATGGCATTAATTCAAATGCTAATTCAATGATGGAGGATGAGGGCAATTATGCTACCATTAATGAAGTAGGTGAGTTTCATCTCCAAAGGATCTTCACACCATTTCTTGATTGTTCATCTCATTTATTTTGTAATGTTCACCTTGCATTGCAATCCAAAATGACAATGTTGTTGAACACAATGTACCACTGAGAGGGGGGTGAATTAGTGGTTCTTAAATTCTTTTCCTTTTAAACAACCTTGAAATCTTCGTTATCACCCTAAGTACTAAACAATCAACCTGGTAAGACAAATGTATATATCAAAAGAGGAAAACACACAAATACAACCCACAACACCAGATGTACAAGGAAAACTCAATATGGGAAAAACCTCGGTGAGAAATGTTGTTGGAGTCTATTGCTCCAATCCTGCCTCACAAGTAAAATAGTGGATTACAATGATTTAGGGCACCAACCCAAGGAGCACCAATCTCCAACTTGGTGATGTATAATGAAATAAAATTTTGATATAGTTATAGCACCTGTTTGCAAATGAGTTTTGCAACACCTGATGAATAGATTTATGTCAGTTAACAACCTTATCTTCTTAACTGGTTCTCACATTGTTGGTTATAAGATTACTCTCTCTGATCACTAACTAATTACTCCTAGTCTCTCTTCTATCTCCCTCAACCTCACACCACACTATGTCACTCTCAGATGGCTTCTTGATCAATAACACCTCACCGGTTAGCTAACTATTAGACCTACAACAGTTTACCAATTAGACTCTCTCTCCGGTTTGCCTGCTAACTCACTCTACAAATTTCTTAGAATAAACTCTAAGGAAGATGATCTTTCTCCTTTCTCAATCTCTCTTCTCTCTCACTCTTTGCATCAAGCATAAACTTATTTCAGTCTCAAGCTCACATATTTATGTTCTAGAGTTTCCGCCAAAAAAACATTCAAATAGTGTCGTGTTAGGTTTTACCTTCAACAACTCGATTCGTATTAAATTTGATTTGATCTTGTTTTTCAGAGAGATGATCTGCATGTCATCACTCAACACCCCAACACCTCGTATTCCAATGTGCATTTTTTATATCTAGAGGTCTGCAAAATGCTTTTCTGTGTTCTCTGTCACACGCTATTAATGGATCTATTGTTTCCTTCAATGAACGGGTACGAAGATCAAATCTTCTTGCAGGATAAGTTAAATTGCTTTCTATCTTGTCTTCCTCAAGCCGCGATGTTATGGCATCCTCCCATGACTTGCAAGTTCTTCATAAAAGTCAACCTTCTTGTTGATAGTTACATCGATGCACACTTCACTGACCTGTGCATTATCACCACGTGGCTTCCAGCTGTCATCTTTTTCGACATCCACCTCTACTTGATTTTCCATGTTGGTTTGACATTCTTTGTTGACCAAGATTGACTATCGGCTCAACTCACCTTACTGGTATAACCTAACTCCACCGGTGGGCTTTCATACCTGCAAACCTCTTCTCTGTCGATGGATCAACTTGGCCTTCCATCAAACATGTTGGTACTACTACTCATTCCATTTACTGGCAGCATTAATCTTCTCTGAGTATATCGGTTTACATCCTTTAGTTCTTCTCTTGCTTGCTTGCTTTATATTGCCGATGGTCTTGCTTTACCGGTAGATGACACATTTCATGTGTACTGGTAACCTAACTTCAATCTACTTATATACATATGGATTGACATCATCATGTCTTACTTCTCTTATACCGATCACCACTTCTTACTCACCGGTGACCATGCTAAACGAGTTGACATCAATGACAACTTAATGCCAAAAATGGAAACAAATGTCACATTACAACTAGGCATGGGTGATCTGTATAGTTGTAGGTGATTATGTTTCCTCTCCCAAAACTTCTCATCAGTTTTGAATGATATGTTTGTATACTTTCAATTGTAAAAGAATGAAAAAAGTTTGCAAAGTTAAGAACAAGAGATAGGCTTTCCAAACCATTATAGTTCTTTGTATAGAAAAGGGTTGAAGGCATATGGTATTGTAGTCTTCTGGATTTTATCCCAAAATTATGATATATAATTGTAGATCAAGTTTGAATGTGAAAATCTAACATCTTTTGAATGTCTCCATGAGTATTGTGTATAGTTTTTAAGGTTTCATTTGTCTTCTAAATCATGTCCAATGATTCAACTATTAGTAGTAATTATTTTTTCATTTGAATGACAATAAAATCCTTTGTAAAGCCTTTGCAAGGTATCCTTTCAGTTTAATACAAGAGATATATGAGTCTATTAATGGATAACTAAGTTTTGTTCATTTGAATATTTTATAAATTCATTTATCTATTTTCCGCTATGCATAGAGACTAGAATATGTGTCAATTTAGAAGGTACAAACTTCAATGGTATCTACATTTAACTATCATAAATGGATTTTAGTCATTACACATTTTGGTTTATAAAACTCAATACTTTGTTGTCAAGTATGATACAAGCACCAATTTGCTACCTACTCGACCTCACATTACACCAACACATTTCAAACAGTTAAAAGTTAAACTTCATTTTGTATTGTGTTGATTCTATTTAATCTACTTCCATGTCGATATGTTTATAAGAATATTAGGCTTATCAAAGCCACATTTTAATGCACTTTACGTAGTTGCTCATATCCTTTATTAACATATAGGTCCTTGCATTTTCAAGCTAACACAAAAGAACTTAGTGAGACAAATAGGAATATAATACGCGTTGAGTATGGTTTGTATCAAGGATCATTTCTAGATTTGTATTAGACACAACACCTCAAGGAATCCCCCCTTGGCATAGAAAATCCTAAAGTCGAAGGTGGTCATATCCACCTTAGTAGATTGGTCCATAATTACCTTACTTAATCAAGGTTGAGGTCTTTTCCTTGAGTTTGACACCCCTGCTACTCAAGAAAAGGCTTAGAGTTAGGGATTCATAAACCTACAAATATGGTTACCAACAAAGAGTAGCTTGTATCACTCAACCCAATGTCAGTAGCTATATGGTGGTTCCTAAACTCATGTTGATATAGGTCCTCAATGTTGATGACGTGATATCTATATATGTGCATCAATGATTGAAAATATCTCTGAGGGATTTGTTCATGCTTCTCCTCCACTCCTCCACCATTGTTATTTTCTCCTCAAGATCAACCTACTAAATCCATGCTCATTTATTATTATTGAAGACATGATCCTCAACCTCAATGATATAATTTGATTTTATTCTACTCCAAATATATGATGGGATCCTCCAAACACATTGTTGGTTCCTTTAGATGCACCATGGGCTGCTACAAACTTGCACACACTCAATTTAATTAATGTTTATTCACCATACTACTTCAATGGCTTTTTCTTCTTCTTTTCTCCTTGTTTATGCTTAAAAATGATACAAATGGTAGTTTTAGGCATTTTTAGCATACTATACTTCAAAAAAATTATTTGTTCTTTTTTTCAAGCAGTTTTTGTTAGCTAAGCTTACCCACATAAAATGAAAAGATCTAATAAAAATTCTTAAAGGTCAACATTCAAGCCTTCTTAAAACAAGATTATCTTTTGTGACAATGATTCTACCAAATACCTAATGATTCTTGTAACATTTCCTAGAACCTTAACAACCATTGTATAAATAACCTCATTGAAGAATGCATATCAATGAGATATACACAACCATTCAACAACCATAGTTGTAAGAATTGTCCTTACACTAACACATTCCATAGTCCTTCCACACATACCTACGTGAATAGGGATGCACCCAAATTTCCACAACATATATTTTGATATATTGGTGACATGGCCTCACACATTTCAACCTTTAGTGGGGTAATGACCTCACTAAAACAAAATACTCAAATTTATGGTGTTGGACCCCACTTAACAATTTCACTTCAATTTTGTCACTAAAACAACCTCACTAAACAAAATTATTTCATTTTTTATGGGAGTTGGACCTCATTGAAAAATTTTACTTCAAAGTCACTAAAATAGTAGTCCAATTTCCAAGCCAATAACAAAATTGAGAGTGGTAGTTTTTCTTCATCCTCTAGTTTTTTTTTCATCCAACCAATTTAAGGATAATAATTATGTGGACGACAGTGTGGAGGCGAGAAAAGCGGGACCAAGTGACTAGGACCTAATCCCACTTTAGCCAACACATTGGGAATACAAAAGAGCCTAGGGAGATAGATCATTTTGGCCACTAATTGTGAGAAAGAGAGAGCCAAGAATTATCTCTTAGGGTTTCTATTCCTCTTGTTGCAAATATTAAGAAAAACTAGGGTTTGAATGATTAGTAGACTAGGAGATAAAGAATGAAGCATAAATGAACTCAGAATTGCACAAACTTGTAGACCTGAAACTGAGATAGTGAGAGAATGAAAGGGGGAGGATTTTGAATGTGTACCTGATATTGTAAACTAATCCAAACTAACTAGGATGAGGGTGCCATGCCATTGTCCTATTTCTGCAGAAAAGAGGTTGAAACTGAAAGATTGCAAATCTGATGACCTGAAGCTACAACCTGTCAAATTTCACTGCAAAGTGGAGGGACCATGCTTCCATGCCACTATCCTAGGTAGGACAAGGGCACCACACCCCTATCCTAGGTAGATTAGGGCAAATCTGGAGTTTCTGGGTGGTGCTAATGTCTCTTCCAAAGCTGAAAGTCCTTTCAGGTACCTGTTTCTACACCTGTAATTGAAAAGGGAAGGTTTGGGTGGCTATATAGGGTTTTTACTTAGTCAAACCCCTGTGTTGGTGATTTCCACCCCCATAAAGAGTCGATAAAGTATTGAAAATGTGTGTGGTAGAACCTTGTGTGTATGCAAGATACTAAATGAAAGAAACTAGAGCTACTCTACGCATGAGAGTAAACCCTAAATGCAAATATTAATGTAAATAACAATGCTTCAAACCAAACATGCTAAATCAATTAAAGCATGAATGTAAATGTGAAATTTGATGTAAAGAAGTTCATGCAAAGACATTGAAAATAACATGAAATCATACCAATCCCCCAGGGAGAGATATTGCCACTAGATCTCCTATTACTCTTCAATGTCTTCAAGGCTCCTAATTGATGATGAATGATTGATGAAATGTTGTTGAATGTTTTTTAAGACTCCAAATAGGCTTATCTTTCACTACATAGAAGGTTCCTCGTGCTCGCTCCAACAACTTTTTCCTAGATTCGATTAGATAGATCTTGGTTGCCTTCAAACGAAGAAAAAGAGCTCTTATGTATGAAACATTAGATCTTAATTTTGACTTAATTTCATCTTTAGGCCGACCTAGGAATTGAATTTCCTACCAATATTTTTGGGTTAAGTATTATAATATCATAGAATTATGCTCCCGAAATTTTGGGAAAAAAGTTGAGGACCATGTGCACTCCCACCATGGTCCGACTAACTTTTCACCAAATTTTCAGGGCCTTTAGATATGATGATATTAGAGTGAATCCCAAAGTTACAACTGATTTAGAGGTGTTTTGATATGAGAAATTGGGCCTTAAAGGTCAAAATAGGGCATAATTAGGGTTTATGATTAAATGATTTACTGGAGGAATAAAATAAAAAGGGGAACACTTAGGATAAAGGGCCCAAAATTTTATGATGTGGGGAGTGATGAAATGTGACTTTAGATTTAATTAAATTAATTAATTAAATGCTTAAAGGGAAATAATAATGGAAGATGCAAACACACTAAGGAAGGTGCTAAATAAGTGTGAAATTGTACCTCCCTAGCAAGGCTGTACAATTTACGACACTACAGACAGATTGTTGAAAAGCTCTCTAATAAATTTGGCAACACTTTTACTAGTATTTATCTCCTCCATAGAAAGGTTATTCTGCCTCCCACTTCTCCAATAAATTTTTTTGATGGTGTTGAGTGCCACTAAAAATGCACTCATATACCAAAAAACCCAACTTTCTACTCATAATAGTTGAAGCAAAACCCTTTTGCCAGAAGCTTTAGAGAATAATTTTACTTAAATTAGAAAAAAGTTCAATTCATTGTTAGACTGCAATTGTATATTTTATTTGATTGTTAACGTTGATGAGCCTAGGACTATTATAGATGTTATGGGTATACATGATGGAAATTCCTGGATGGAAGCTATGCATAAAAATATGGTTGCATTGAAGAATAATGCTACATGAGATTTTGTACCTTTCCCTAAAGGATGAAAACACGTTGGCTGTAAATGGGTGTTCAAGAACAAATTGGCTCTAGAAGGTAGTGTTTAGAAGCATAAGGTATAGTTGGTTTCTAAGGGTTATCCCAAAGTTGAAGGAATAGATTATGGGGAGATATTCTCTCCTGTAGCTAAGATGACATCCATTCAACTCATTTCATCACTTGCAACAACTTGTGAATCAGAAGTCAATTTGATGGATGTGAAGACAACATTCCTTCATGGCAATTTGGAGGGGGAGATTTGCATGTCACAACCAAGGAATTTCATTGAGAAAGGTAAAGAAAATTTGGTATGCAAGTTGAATAAATATCTTTATGGCTTAAATCAATTTCCTAGAATGTGATACCAAAAGTTTGACACCTATGTGTTGTCTCTAGTATTTATGAGATCTAAATCTGACCACTGTGTTTATTACCATCCTAAAAATGGTCACATTTCCATTATTGTCTTGTATGTGGATGATATGTTGTTCACTGGGAATGATAAAAGAATGATCTCATATTTGAAGTCTTAGTTGTCAACACAATTTTAGATGTATGATCTAGGTGTAGTGAAGTATAATTTGGAAATGGAGATAAGAAGAGATAGATCTAATATAAAGCTTTGGCTTAGCCAAATCAAGTATGCAAATTTTGTGTTTGAGATGTTCAACATGAGAAATTACAAATAGTTAGTTGTTCGAGTTGTTCAAGGAAAAAATATTTTTGTGGATGATTGTCCAAAATCTCCTACTGAGATGGAGGAAATGACCAAATTTCCTTATGTGAGTTTTATTGATAGCTTAATGTATGTTATGGTTTGGACAATTGCATAGGGATGTGGTGAAGAGAGTGTTCAAGTATTTGCAAGCTACTCTCAAGTATTCCCTATGTGGTCATAGGAATCCTACTAGACCTCGACATTTTGTGAGTCTTTGTGGATATGTGAATTTAGAGTAGGCAAGTGACATTGATAGTAGAAGATCCAACATATTATTTGGATGAGTAAGTGGCAGGATATAGTTGCTTTGTCCATTACTAAATTAGAGTACATGATATCTAATCATGCTTGCAGAGAAGCCATTTGGATTGAGAGACTGTGTTCAAATATTGGTTTTGATGGGAGACAAATAACTATTTGTTGTGATAACTAGAGTGACATTTCCTTAGCAAAGAATCCTACTTTCCA